>NC_132803.1:31579302-32298604 GCF_048594095.1 Paramormyrops kingsleyae
ATATTTCTGAGCGTTGTAAAGGAAATGGGAGTAGGCAGTGTCTCATAACCCCATCGGCAAAACAACAGATACGGTCGGTTCGATATTATTTGTTCTTAAATATTTCATATATTTTCCCCCCTCTGGATAATCTGTATAATGTTAAGCATACAATTTGTCATAAAATTGCTAGTTATATAATGTGATACTGCAAGTATTCTTGTAGTATTTATCCTATTGTCTATGATAGCAGTGTTGTTGCATATATATTATATTATATTACATACAATGTGTGACATTCCATTGTCATAGACCGTTTAAAATTACTTTCACTGAATTCCTGTTCCCACCCTACTGACCTGTTTGGAGTGACATGTTCTGCTGTATTCTTTTGGCGATCCGCCCCTCGCTCCTTCCGGAAATGAATGTGTATATATAATGCTTTACAGCTGCCGTGATCAGGGGATTAAAGAATGCAAGATCATTTACTTATCTTCCCATTTGCTTTATTTTTTATTTATTGTTTTTGGTGCAATTGATTTATTTTATTTGTTTGTTTTGTTTTGTTTCTTCCATTCTAGAAGCATCTTATGAACCACCTGGCTGATTGCGATCTGAAAGAGTCGGGACACTTTTAACACCACAAACCAGACAACATGAGCTGTTTTAAGTAGATTTTGCTTGTTCCGGGATAAAAAAATGCCCCCTGGTGACTGATTTCATCTTAATCCCTTTGTTTTTGTAGTGTTACTGCGTAATGCACGTCCTTTTTTTCACAAATATGTGGTCATAACAATATATAAACACTAGTATATAGTGGTGTATGTGTTGATTCAATGGTAATATCCTCAATGATATAAATTGAAACATTTATTACCCTAATATATCCTATGAACCACCTGGTACAGCTGAAACGCAGACAGAAACACAACTAAAACGAATAAAACAGAGCATCAGCCAAAGCTTAAAGGATTGTCGATGTTTAACCAAACACCCCTGAAAAACCAGACTTTAATATTGGTTTTAGGAAAAGGAGGGCCTGTGTTTTCTTTGTCTAGAAAAACAAATACTAATATTAATGAGGTTTATTTTAATTCACTCATTAAATTTCGAGTCCACTAGAAATACTTACATCTCATACAAAAACAAATTTAAGAGAATCTTATTTAAATGGCTTTTATTGATAATATAATCGGGGCGGCTCTGGGGCATCATCTGACTTTGTGCTCGCGCATCCTTTGGTTGTCAGCGCATCCTCTTGCAGTGGAATAGCGTACATAGTTTGATGGATCTGGTGTCTAAATTGTCCTTAGCCTGCGTCTGCCATCCTGTCCAAGGTGTACCTTGGCGTTTTATTTTTTTTCTTGAAACAGGATCCAGGTTTGGATAAGTGGTTATGAAAGGCGGAAAGAAAATATAGCTTAATAAGTTATTCCAGTTATGTGTACGTCAGTGGCATGGCAGTGTGATGACGTTTCATAAATTACGTTTAAATCATTCTAAGCAGGATGAAATCCTTTGGGCCACCAAATCATTACGCAGATACATACGTTTGATGCGTAGAACACGAATCAGGTGCAATTCTTGCGTAAGGCCGTTAGGGGGAGATGTTAGTTTCGGACTCGATTGAATCTTATAAGTACATCTGGAACAAATGAAACGCACAAGATAATCATGTAGTTGAATCGTGTAGTTGAATGAAATATAAAATATCGATCTTTTAACAATAAACACTTACTGGTGAGAATTGCTGGTATTTACTTGTTTGTGCAGAAAATATCCTTTGTGATACACCACACTTTCAAATTATTCAGATCCAGCTGTATCATTAGTCACTTCTGTGGGATCTATGCACTTCGCAGTAGGATGATGCAAAAATGGGCCAATAGTGCAGATTATTTTTGTATGATTTATAATCTCCATTTTATTTAGCTGAAAACATTTTATTTATGTTTGTTGTGGTGATTATTGCAACCGGGTATGGCATTAAGAAGTATCTCAGCAACATACAACACACAAGAAAACAAGACTAACATGAAAACAAACCGATTTTCTCTCTAATCTCCAAATCGTTTGTCTCTGTCAGTTCTCTCCGTGACACATCAAAATGATCAGCCTATATTATGTAGGAAGGAATGAGAAAAAGATAAATGAGATTTGAGTAAGCTGGTTTAAAGCGGACTAGTTTATTTTTTGAAGTAAAAAAAAAACAACCATCTGTCTATATTGCTTATTCTTTGTTTGGGACCCTGTGTCACAGGGCTAATGTTGTGGTTTTTTTTTTTGACTGATCTTGTATGAACTTTGCATTTACATCGATATTCACATACTCTGTATCAATGCAGACTGCATACTTCACGCACAAGGGAATTGTTACATGACGTAGCACGTTGGTGCTCATCTGCACAAATAACTAGAAACCAGAGCGTACTGAAAAGAATGAGGGCTCAGCTTAAAATAGGTCGCGTACCAGCACCTTCGGTTTCGGCCGTTTTATTAGCCGACTATACAAAGTCGGGGGAGGGGGTTTCCTTTAGTAACTTGCTAGGGACCGGCTGGATCTGCCAGTCCTGTGTGGCCCGTGGTTGGCAGCCACACATTACTTATCAGCTTCCATAGACAATGTTCTTGGATAAAGTTTGGAATAAAAACAGCTGTAAATGGGATGGTGCTCTATCATTTGTTTTCCAATCTCTTATCTTGATCGGGGTCAAAGGTGAGCTCGGAGCCCATTGCAGATACCATTCGGCTGGGCTACGCCCTACATCCATCGCAGGGCACATGCAAGCACATAATAATGCATCACGTGCAGTTGAGGCACCCCAGTCAGCGGAACCGGAGAAGGGAACCCGCACAACACCGGGAGACATACAGAAGAGAGGTGGGACTCGAACCCTCGACCTCAGAGGTGTGAGGCAACGCCGAGCCACCCCTTACTGGGCTGTCCGCATCTGACAATAGTGTGGTCATTGGCGTGTTGAATGACGGCCTTATTAAACATGGATGAATCCACACAGTAAGGACATCTGCTGGTAAATCCAGCAGAGTGTTTCCTGCACCCTGCACTGCATGATGCAGGTGCACAGGTGCCTCAGCATTTGCACCAGACTTTCCCCCTTCACCTGGCCAACTAACCCATGACCCCACCTCCCTGCATGTAGGCCTCCATGGGCTAAGGGGGGGTTAAGTACCACGGTTCATCCCGTAATGGTCTCTCATTGGTCCGATGTCATGTCAGCTTACCACCCAGACCGGAAAAAAAAAATGCGTCTGTCCTTTGTGCACCAGCAGGAAAAGGTATAAATCCTATTGTGCTGCACTCAATGTACAATGAATATTGTTTTCTTAGCAGTAGCAGCTGAAAGCAGAGAGATGGACAGACAGAAACCAGTATACAATATCCAGTAATTTAAAAACACGCAATCTAATCTGAAGTTTGGATTTTCCCACAAACCAAATGAATGGAGGTGAGGTTAGTTTTACTAGCAAAAATACCCAGCTATGCAGAGAGCAGAAGTCCCCCTCCAGTGATCTGGTCTCATCAGGAAATGCACTGTTGCAACAAGCTAAGATGCAGTGATTACAAGAACCCCTGGACCACCCACGGTGGCACTTCCCACAGGAGATACCAGCAGATCCCTCTGCCCCATCCAAACAGGAAGCTAAATAAGTGAGATTTTAATTAGGTTTGTGAAAACCTTAAACGGCATGGATTCCCATGATTTCTCTCTGCTCGGGTGTCCGGTCTGAACCTCTGCTCCCTGGAAGTGTGCATGTACCAAAGAAGACTATTCAATTAAATCGGAAAGTATTTATTGTCGCTTTGCACTTTGTAAATTCCACTTAGAAGTCCTATATACTCTTTTTCTTCATCCAGTACTGACTGGCGTTAAAGCAACAGCTGTTGCATGCATTTGCACAGAGTGACAGCAGAGATGAGGAGGCTTAAACAAATTTTCTAAAAAGTGCTCTTTATCTTTGACTCTGGTTACCCTACATTCTAGCACATTAAATGTTAGACCTTCAACCAGACAGCCAGGCTAACAGGAGAACGGCGAGCACAGCGCTCTGCTTTGATAAGGCCAATAAATTCTGGGTAACTGGTGCAGGAAGTGTCCAATTTAATTCCTCTCTGGTCACACGTTTGCATGTTATTACAACCCATTTCCCTGCTTGGTAACACCAAACTGTTGTCAGTTTGCTAGCGCTATTTATGTTGATGCTTTTATGCTGCAAGATAATGTTGGAGGGCTCTTAGCATTCCACATTAATGCTAAAACACTGCTAAAAAAAGTCATCTAAAAACGTGTTGCAGGAGAATCGAGCTAATTAAGTAATTAAGAGGGATTGAGTTTGGGAAGACTAATAAAAACATCCCTTATCCACAAGATTCAACACCTTCTGAATGTCTTCATCCCTCCGAACTGGACTGGTGAAGATCCACTGAGGATCCCACAGCCCAATCTCATAAAATGACCTTGTTCTCAAACAGGCCTCCCACGGACTCCAAACCGACAGCCCCGGGCGCTAATGCGCCAAAGTTAACGAGGCATGCCGCACTCTTCATTAGTCCGCTCGTTATGCCGCAGACCTGACCTCGCTCCGGAGCCTTCACTCTTTGGCTTCGTAGTGCCAGGTCTTCTTGGAAACTTTGCCAATTAGTGCGATTGCTCCTTAAGCAAATTGCTCGTTTGGAGTTCAGATTGAAGAGAACTCAAGTGAACAAAATCTCCACGGGAAGTGTACATTTTCTGTAATGTACATGTCATATAGACTAAATTAAAAGTACCATGTATATTGCAATACCTGTACCTGTACTTCTGCCTACCCACTGTGTCATGGTGTCAACAATCAGCTCTCCATTCCACTAGGGCAGGGTTCTTCAACTCTGGACCTCGATTCCAAATCCAGGCCTTGTTTTCAGTTCTCCCAGGTAGTTGTTTAATAATTACTGATTCTGATTGGTCAGAGGCTTCACACCTGACTGACAGGTAAAGGAAGGCTGGAAAACCAGCAGTGCTCGGACCTTGAGGACCGTGAGTTGAAGAACCCTGCACTAGGGCGACTGCCTAATCCACATCAGGGGGGGACACAATGAGCTACTTCAGATTTTACAAACTACTTTATAACTGAAAGTCTCCTTTGCTTGGCTAATTGGTTCAATTCTGCATGTGCCTTCAATGGTTTGTTTCCTTGATTGAAAGACTCATCCAGCTGTTTCACATTAACATTAGTGACACCTGCATGATTATAGGAGACTGACCAATCAGCACACAGCAAGAACTCAGTGTTGAAGTGAAATCCTGTGGCCTGTACTACGAAACGGGGTTACTGGCTTATCGGGGTAACTTGTCAGATTTAAGGTACCACAGTTTAAATGGACTTCATATTCTTTCACTTACATTTTGCCCAGACTACCTTAAATCCGACAAGCTACCCCGATAAGCCAGTAACTCCACTTCGTAGTACAGGCCTCGGGTCTTTTTAATTAAAATGGTAGTTTACAAACCCTGTCCTAGCTCATAGTGCCCCCCGACATGGATTGGGTGGGCATCCTATTTGCCATCATTCAGAGCTGTATACAGACATGTACCTAATTTGGACATCTGAGGGATTTCCTTTGTTTCTTCATGCGTTACATATTTATTTATTAGTTATTTATTCCCCATGATATCATAATGCACCCAAATACAAGGTTTTGATGATATCACAACTACAAAAGGGTCCTACTATCAGTCTTCCAGCTCCCTGACTATTTCGGGTGGGGGTAGCCTGTGTATCCTGCCCTTAAACCCACTGTACCATTTAGTTTAAAATGTACATTTATTAATTTATGAGATGCCTTTGTTTAAAGCAGTGCACCAATGAGGCAGGTGATACATCACAGCTGTGAAGGGCCAACTTAGGCTCCAGTGCTGCTGGGCCAGTACCAAGTGCAAGTTAGCAATGGAGTTCATGCAAAACATTGCAAAGCGCGTGCAGCCAGCCAGCACGTTGGCTGGGTTGATGCATGTGTGGACAGGGGATACCCCCATAGGGAAGCGTTCCTCACGGTTCTTGGCTAGGAACCATCACTTTCTTGTGATGGTATCTTCAACCTAGAAGTTACCAATCTGTCGAAACCGAATTGTGGTATTAATAATTCTGAGCCTCTCTAGAAAGTTACAAAAGCTCGATTACACAGATTCTTTCCATAAATTTCAATTTCAATTTTGGGTTTTTTTTTTTATATCATTTGCATTTATGTGGCAAACATCTTCTCTACATCATCTGCTTAGTGGGTGTTTGCATGACAATAGCATTGTGTTTTCATTTTTTGCTATGTACTATGTGTGAGTCTGCACATGAGCTCGTCTAATGTAACAGAGGGGGGGTTGCATTACCTTTTGAGAGCGGAGCTACCTGGTCACCAGATGCTGGAGAGCAGTGACCTCACAACCTCCAGGGGTCGAGTTACATCGGTCGCCAAGGTAGCGAGCTCAGGTTCAGGTTTCCATAGAGGATGCCGTCACCCCCCCAACAGTACGCATCACGGTTAAAGGGTCCCGTCTCTGTGTGTAGCCTCCCTCTGTTTTTCAAGGAAAGGCCACCGGTCCACCCAGAAAAAGAGCCGTCACCTTCTGTTACCCCCCCCCCATTTCATAGAGGTGGGTGAATGGAGAGGGCCTGCATGCTTGGCCTACTGTCATGTGGGTACAACGACGGCATCCCATAGTCTCAGAAGACAGATATTAGGTGCCTCTCACTTCTATCCCATTGTGTCTGTCGAGGATTTAAAAAAAAAAGGTGCAGTTTGTGGGGGATGTAATTTTGGATTAAAAAGAGAAGAAAAAAAACAGAAGGCAGAAGTACAACCAAGAAATCTGAAGCATCTCGCTGAGGACCAGCCTGCTTCAGGTATCCGGCATAATTAATGGGGTTCACACAGATTTTGTTGCTTCTGCCTCTCTCACTAGGTGGTGCACTCATTAAAAAATCTTTTTTTTTTACCCAAGACTCACCTCTCTCCCATAGTCTTGTTTTTTTTAGCATGCATAATTTATCTTAAGCTGCCATTCGAAGTTCCGGACTTGAACTTCCGGTGGAAGTTAAAGGCTTGGCTGAAAGGCACGAAGGGGAGGTGGAGTATAGCGTAGATTCGGGGAATCTCCTCTGTCCCGCATCACCACCAGAAACTTCCATTTCCCCTAGCAGACTGCTTAACAATGGCTGCCCTACCATCCTCAGCCTGCCCAGCGATGGCAGAGAGGGCACCTGCCTTCATTGCCAAGGGTCGGGAGAATAACTGGCCTTTGTGTTGTTGCATTATAAACACAGCAGGGACCGTGCTTGACGTTCACATACCTGTGCTGCCATATCATGTAGCTTGTATCTCTGCCTCTTTCGGTTTAGGAAAGGTTTCTTTTCTGGTGGTTTTATAATCTTCCCCAAGGGCAACTCAGAATATGAACTAGTAATTGATCTTTTGTGCATCTTTAGCTTTCAGCTCCTCAGTAAGATGCTATATTAAGTGGGTTATAAGGCTGCTTCAGGTTGTATGTTTTGTGCTCATTCTAAGGCCTCGACGCCATAATTCATAGGAGCCGTTAGACAGGGAGCTTAGAATTTCTGTTGCCATGGTGACCAATAAGGTAATTTTCTGATGTGTCTGGAAGAGGCCAGGTCAGGTTAAGGTACTGTTGTTGTTGTGGGCCTGTTCTGAGCTGCTGCTTTGGTCCATACGCCTTTTACTTTACCAGCCTCCTGGACATCCTGTCATGAGCTTGTCCCACATGCCCCAGACATCCAAGAAACTGGACGGACTCAGTAACCAGAGCAGATTCCAGTTTGTCCCACCTTGCAATTCAGGAAATCACTATTACATTAACCCCTTCCCACTAGGGCTACCCCTAATCACCCCCCTTTAATCACCAGTATCCACACCAATTCTACCAAATTTGTTTGTTTGTTTTTGCATAGAGATGCATCTGCTGATCTCTATAAAGACACCCTCAAGGTGCAGTCGGTTTTGGGCATGTCATGATTATCGTAGACACTCTCCAGCTACACAGTTTTTCCCCTGATGAAAATAATTTAGCTTCACGAAAATAAAATAACAAATTCCTAGCACTCATCGCCGTCGCGGTTTTGAATGAGATATGCGCGATTTTCAGGGTACACAATGGATTGTTTTCTAATTTATAGAGTCGAGAGCAGCCCGGCAACATAATGACATATCATAACGGCACAATGATAAATGCAAGCGTTTAAATGCTCGATCCCCTTGACCTCACTGGCAGCCTGTTTGTCCACCGTTTGATGACACAGAGCATGATTAATACTCAAATAAATTCTAAATAATAAATACATTAATTCCGAGGCTGGGTGATTACATCCATCATTAAGAGCAGTTTGTGGCCCCCCATGTCATTTCCTGCTCATCCCACTGCCGCCAATTCTTCGGTAGGTGTCATCCCAGATGCACGCCAGCAAAATGTGAAGACCCCTTTGTGTCTGATAATGCAAGCCTTAAATATCTCCAGACAGGAGACCATCATTTATTTTCAAATTATTCTGAAGGATTTCTTCCGGCAACTTATCTCAGGTATACAACAGCAGGGTTCAGAAGTATAAATCGGGGTATGGACAGAGGATACAACTCAGGTTGGATCACGACTGACCTACTTTTCATCCCGATTATGACTACATGAGTTAGGTGTAGCTAATATGGATATCCATGGACTGTGGAACACATCTGAACAAGGGGGTTTCTTGCGGGGGCATAAAACCTGTCCACGTAACTGTTTGTTTTTGAAAAACTCAGATATAACCATCTGTTTTTTAAAAAAACATGGATATAACTCAGGCTTTTGTTAATAGAGTTTTATCCAATCCATCCATCCATTTTCTGTACCTGCTATGTACCTATGCAGGGTCATGGGGGTAAGGAGTATATCCCAGAAGCTGCGGGAACAAGGCAGGGAATAACCCTGGATGGGGCACCAATTCTTTGCAGTAAAGCTTTATCGGATTGTAGTAAATTATTAGGTGATGCTTTACATTAACTGCACCTTCATAATGAATTCATTCCGCATTCATAGAACATTCATAAGCAACATGTAATATACCTTAACATGTCTTAAAGCATGATTCATGATTCCTCCAATGACCTAGATATGACAGTTGTAATAAACATTAATAACAAACATTATAATAATACAATGTTTGTTATTATTGCATATTAAAACTGTTAAGGTATGTTAGGATGTTAAGGTACACTTACATGCTGCTTATGAATGTTCTATGAATGCATTATGAAGACTTCATAAAGGTGCTGGAAATGTAAAACGTTACCAGTTACTTGAAGGTTCCAGTTCCACGGTCCATGTGGTGCACATTGTGAACCAAAGATACAAAGCAAATATCAGAGTGTTTTCACACCCCAGTAGATATTGCATCATGTGGAAGTTAGCTCTTTTGGGTTTGGGAAACAATTACACCCCCCCCCCCCCCCAAGTCCTCTGTGAGAAAGGACCTCCTTATGTAACAAAGAAGCTAATTATTGGCCTCATTTACTCCAAGAGCACAATAGCAAAGTGGGTGTTTGTGCTCACTGCTATTCACTGGTTTCAAACCCAAAACAGTTGCCAGAAGTGTAGTAGAGGCCCAAAGAAAAGTTAAAGCGGTCAAAGAATAAGTCAGTAGGGCATCAAATCCCTGTGCATTGTTGATGAAAGTATCAGGTCTTCCTTATATTCATTTGCACCCAACAACCAACAACCTGACACCCCCACACCCAACCCTGTCCCCGTCATCCCACCAGGCTTCTGCCCCTTCACCATTGGGTTATCATGGATACGTGCGATGCGCCAGGGCCAACTCACCATCCTGTCCACCCCGGGACCCCAGGGAGCGGCGGGAGCGACGTCGTTCGAGGCACGCCAGCCCGTAGCACCCAATCCAAGTTTGCCGCACGGGGAACGATGAAATACTGAAAGCCTTGTTTTTTAAAGAAGGGTTTATTCTCGCTGCCATTATCTGAGGCGGCGAATGGATGAAGTTCCAGAACAAAGAGCTAAAGAGGAGTGCAGCGGCTGGGGATTCCGGAGGCAGTTGTTTCCCCTTATTGTGTGATGCCACCAGCGGGGACACATGTTGAGTGGTAAAAGTGTCGGACTTGAGTTAAGTGCCATTGTGATAGCTAGCCGTCCCCCTCAAAGCCTTTGTTCCCAGCGTTGTACATCATTAGCATCTGACCATACTGTTGTCTGAGATGGTATTTCCCTTTAAAATGCCTTCTGCTCCCCAGGACCCGAATGGTCCTTCTCAGCCCCAAACACGGCCAGCTGACGTATCCACCAGCGCAACCTGCCATCGGCGGTCAGGAGCCGTGACTCGATGGCACGATGGTGCTAAATTATTAGCCACGCCTTTTTATTATTAACATTTTCATTAAAAGAATTATGCATTGTGTTGTAGTATGATGATAGCATGGCGTGTGAGTGTGAGTGTGTGTGTGTGTGTGTGTGTGTGTGAGCGGGTTTACCTATCCTTATGGGGACATAATTTCCCCATAACATGATAAATATCCATTTTTTTTCCCTTATGGTCCCCATAAGGGAAAACGCTATTTTATAAAAATCGTTGACTGCTATGAAAAAACAAAAAATGCAAAAACTCTTGTATTTTGTTAGGTTACTTATGGTTATGGTTAGGGCAGGGTGGGGGTTAAGGTTGTCATAGTTAGCGTTAGCATTTTTCCCATTGCCAGTGCTTGTAATTCTGCAACATTAAAACCCAGTTACAGTCAGGTAATGGTCCAGCTTTTTCAGTCAGCTGTCATAGTGGTTAAACCTCAGAGACACACCACCACCCCCACCCCCCAGCCCCCCCCCCACCCCCAGCAAAAGGTCCTTGGGAGGGTCAATGTCAGTTACTCTGAGCGGTTGGGCGGTTTGTCCAGCTGCCATAGGTGGGGGGGGGGTCATCAGTTGTTGGCCAGTAAAACCTGACAGATGGAGGCAGTGGAGACAATGGGCCGTCACCTTGCCTGGCACGGCGGCACGCTCGCCCTTCAGCCACTGGCCATCGACGGCCTCTGGGGGGGTCAGGCCTTCCCCACTCTCTGCGTCTACAGCCTCTAAGGCTGCACCCAAACTGCGCCGGGGCAGCGGCATAAAAGGGCTTTTCTCTCCGCAGATCTTGCCAATGGATCCACTTCGTCTCGGACTTAAATTAGACGGCAGCTCAGATCCTTCATGGGCCGTGCACGTTAGCAAAGGTTCAAGCCCAATAAAGACAATAAATCCAGCGCCCCCCCCCCCCTCCCCCCACAGCTCCCCTCCCCCAGTCAGACCCTACCCTCAGACAGCAACAGGCTGAGTGCCCTGGGACGACTCCAGCATTAAGGACCAAACCGAGGGTAATGGGGCACATGATTCGAACCCTCCTCCCCGGCACAAGCCTGGCCATTGAGTGGCATGATTGATTATGACAGCCTGACAATAGGAGGGTCTAGTGTCAGGAGGTGGCTGGATTGTGTCGTCTGAATAGACACTCCCCTCCCCGCAACTAAGCACCACCCCCACTCACTCACATATACCCACATAGAGCTTTGGTAAAGGGACAGAGTCTGGGGTTACACACTGGTCCTCTCCTTTTTGAAAGACACTCTAGTGATCTTACAGCCAGAAGCTCCTTGATTCATATGCAAGTTTCAAGAAGCATCTTCGCAGGCAATTGTCAATTATAATTTTTTTTTATGCAACTATTCTTGTTACTTGTGTGATTTGTCCAACAAAGAACAAGCTTCACATTACGGCAGACCATTTTTCTGGTCCCCACAAAGATCTGTGAAAGTCTAAAAAAAACCTAAAAAAACCTAAAAAGTCTGGCATTTTTTGGTTACTTATGGTTAAGGTGAGGGCTGGGCAGGGATTAAGGTCGTCATGTTGGGATTCAAATTTTCCCCACAGAGATGAATGAAGAGTCTTACAAACCTCTGTGTGTGTTTGTGTGTGTGTGTGTGTGTGTGTGTGTGTGTGTGTGTGTGTATGTGTGTGTGTATACAGTGTCTGTCGTTTAACTGATTTTTTTTTCCTGATTTTCTTATCCAGTTTCTTATATGCAGTAATAGTATTCACAGAGTACGGTCTAAGAATCAGAACTATAAGATTTAAAACCCGATTGTAACAAAATCATACCCAGTGCCTATCAATCTCTTTCTGTTCTATAAAAAGACGTATATCACAGTATGTGTATTAACTGCATCCACATGCATATACGATGTGATAAATTTTCACATCATTTTCACATCAGTCGAGCCTTCTGTCTTTATAGTGAGCTTGCAAACTTTTGCTCGAGGAATTCCGCCAGATTTCCGTCTCCGTGTGTATGTGTGTGCGTGTGAACGCGTGTGTGTTTATGCACATCTATTGGGGAAATTGGCCGCACTAGTGGCGCTCGCGCTTTTCCCAGAAGCGAAATCTCGGTGATGCATTGCAGCGCGTGCCGCACTGCAACCGGCGTCCGGCAGATGATTCATTCGGCTGCCAGCGGGCTGCAGGCTGCAGCAGTGGATGCCAGGCATTTCGCCGACTGACGACTGCGGACTTGACTGCCGGTAACGCGGTTTAGCTGACTCATCAAAAGCCATCAGTTCCTAACGATCCGAACTTTTTTTCTGCTGACAGGTGCATACCTTTTCGGTCCCCTGCGCGACCCCCGAAATGGTAATCTGCCGAATTAAATAAATCAGAGTTTATTTTGTTTGCTTTATGCTTCCCTCAGGGCGCTGGTTGATTGCGGCATTTTTGTTGCCGCTCACACTTTGTCGTTATGTATTGCTATGTATATGATTTCCGAGCGAGCCATAAATTTGGAATGACTTCGTAATCAATATTACCATTAAGTAAATATGGTTCTTGCATATGCAAAGACATCCAAATGCATAACTTTCCTAGGGGAAATAAGATTTAACTAATGAATAAAACTTTTCTTGCCGCGCCCATCAATCACGTTGGCACCCTTAGCTGCACTCACATACCTTACGGGGAAATACTACAAAAATGATCATGCACAGTCCTAGCTGTATGACTTTTGCGTGTCACATGATCACATTTTAGTCCAATAAAAACATTTTTATATGCGCCTTCAGACGGAAGTGTTGGAGTTTTGCTTATCACATTATGATAATCTTTTGATTTTCAGTTATATAACCACAGTTATATATGATAAAGCGAAGTTTTGGCGACTAAGAGTGCATATTGTTAAATCCAAAGCAATTTTAGAATTTGTGATGGGCTAGCATTTCACGCTGGAGGTCCCCTGCCTTGTATCTAATATTTCTGAGGTCCAGTCTTACGGGACAATGAATTGAATAAGTAGTCATGGAAATTGATTAATGGATGGATGAGTTAAAAAAAAACCTGGAGATAATAAAATTTGATAGAAATCAGTCCTTCACTATAAATACAATTGCCTTACACGCTGTATCTCTTTATAGTGACAGAAAAGAATCGAAGAGAAAGCAAAATGAGACCATTTCGCCTTTTCCAGATCCTCAAATCCAAAGCTTGCAGGCTGTCCTGAAATTAGGCACGGGCTGAAAAAATCTGATTTTTAATCTTAACTAAACATTTATAGCTACATGCATGAAGCCCTTTAGAGGGCTGAACTGAGCATCTTCGTTTCTTGCAATGCTAAATTTGTGCAGGTGATCTCCAGCTGACCGCTTACTATAGGTTAGTATTATTACTGCTGTTGTTGTGTATGTCTGGTTTATATTCTGTGTAAACCCCTTGTTTTCCAAATGATATACATAGGTAAGTGTTTATGATATATATATTTAATGTAGTGGGGAATCAATGAAAACATGAATAGGTTGTTGAAAACAGCACATTGTAGAGGTATAATCCTCTGAAAGAGTATCCATAACTGAAAAATGCATCGTCTTTCTATTCACCTATTTTGTCTTATTTGCATTTCCAAGAATCCAGCTATTCAGCTTCATTACCACTGGATGCCAAGTAACCTGACCGCATGTTTTTTGACTGCAGGAGAATGCCGGAGTGCTTTATGGCAATCTGGACAACATGGGGAGAGCGTGCAAACTCCACATGCACAGAACAGGGGTGCGACTTAAACCCCGACCTTACAGATGTCAGGTAACGCTGCAGTCCACTGCTCCACTGCAGTCCACTGCTCCACTGCTGTCCACTGCTCCACTGCTGTCCACTGCTCCACTGCAGTCCACTGCTCCACTGCTGTCCACTGCTCCACTGCTGTCCACTGCTCCACTGCTGTCCACTGCTCCACTGCTCCACTGTTCCACTATTTGCAATTGTCCTGTTTTTTTTTTTTCATTTCAATGCACAGTGAACACACAAACGTTGAATATCGACGATGAATGTTAAAACAGAAAGTAACTTAGACAAAAGAAATGAATGAGAGTAAAGAAATCTGCTATTTTCCTTCCAAGTCTGATGTCATTAGTCAAAGTGTTGCCTTTGGGCGTTTTAGCGAAATACCTGTGCATCATGTAAGGAATTGCAGCACGCAAGCGTTGGCAAAATCCATCCTACCTTTTTTAATCAAAAGTTTACTGCTCCTGTTTTCAATCTGTGCTCTGCCGCTAGACTTTGCCTCACATAGGCGCACAAATCTGTGATTTGCAAGAATAAAGGAGGGTGAGAGGCAGGGTTGATGGATGGGGACGTGGTGACTTTTTCAGTCGTCCCTCAGCAGTGTGAACAAAAGGGCAGCTTCGCACGAGGGAATGGCGGCGGGCCCTTGTGGTGCACGGACGACAAATAGATATGGGGAGAGGAAGACCCTGTTTGGTGCTAAAAGAGGGGATGATGGACTATAAGGGGCCCGCGTACTGAGTTGGATTGTGGAGGAAAATGGCAGTTACATTTTGTCTCGGGCCTGTAGAGGTATAATTGCAAATTGGCCTCGCTCCCATTTTCGAGGGTTCCTCGCCGTTTGATAAAAGTCCGAAAGGCATTCCGTCCCGGCCGAAGCGACAACCACTTTTGGCATTAATATTCATCGCTTCAAGCGCCGTTAGCACTTAGAGGCGGCTTAGCCCGCGACGACGGGGGGCCAAGCTGAGTTGCCGCTCTGGCGAGGGGCTGCCGGAGATGAAAAGGAGACCAGCAGCAGGAGAAAACACAAAGTAGGCTGGGAGAAACATCTCAAGCCTCACTTCACCCTTCTGAAGACAAGTGGGCCGACACTTGCACTCCTTGTCCCTGCGGGCGACCGAGGACCATCTCAGACCCTCCTTGCTGCCCCGAGCGGGAGGGCGTGAGTGCGGGCGTAAATGCTCTCGCCATTGTCAGGGCCTCGATTGCGGCAGACCCCTTGACTGGGACCCAGGTGTGTCGTTTCTCTGCCAATCTGTGGTAATGAAGCTCCACACTGTGCTAAGGGGACCCAAGAGGCGCTGGATGAAAGCTTCAGCCTCTTCACGGCAACTTTGAGCTGGAGCTTCCTGGCATGGCAGGCAAATTACAACTAAACGATGCTGCAGCATCCAGTTTCGTTGAATTTAAACTCAGCTGATTTTTCCAAAGAAAATGAAAGGGTTTGTTTGTTTGGTAAATTTTATATCCCCAAGACACTAACTTTAGCCAGATGACATTCAGTGCTTACTAATATAGTGAAGGATCTTGTCGTATTTTTGGTTAAAATTACCTTTATTTTGGGGGACATTTAGTGAGTCGTTCTGCATCACTGGGCGTGTGCAGCAATGTAGCCAAGATGTCACCTAATTTCTCATTTTGCAACAGGCAGGGTTCCTTTTTCCCAAGGATGGAGACTGTTTACTGTTAAACCAACAGTACAAAGAAATATAATTTCCTACTTGGACTTTTTACAGGCATTGTTAATATTTCCTTGCAAAGCATATTTTAGAGAATAGCCGCAATGATACAAGAACACACTAATGAAGACATTAAACATTAAGACACAGTCACCTTGACGCTGAGTATCTATACGTGACAAAATGTTAATTATAAGCCATAGTGCAGTGTTTGTGACACGGGATACAGGGAACTATGCTAAGGTAGTGCTTCTTCAAGTGTAAAGATGGTGTAGTTGTGCGTAGTTTTATTTAAGTCGATGCAAACTCACGTGAAACGAGAAGAAAAGAAACCATATATCCTGGACATATGACTACTTTAGAAAGAATTCAATATAATGTATCACATAGTAAGTTGCACTGTACATTCCTCGGGATTTTTTAAAACCAAGAGCAATTGTTAAATAATTCAAATCAGAGATAGTGACAAATGTTTTGTATGAATAAAAAGGCTGAATCACATGAAAATCAAAATGTTTTCCATATGTTATGTTTTATAATAATAATTATTGACTGTGACTGCAATTTGTCTGCAGTATCAATCAAACTTTCACATGTCATTTTGTACAGTTTCCCAGTCTTATTCTCACAGGGAGCATCAGGGTCAAAAAATAAATCTGTCCATCCATCTTTCAACCACCCATCCAAAACAAGGTCATGGGATAAAATACAAATGATTCCTTGAATTAAATATTATATCATTTCAACAGTTTAACCACAAGCCTGCATGCCAGGACTAAATAATAAGCACATCATATATACAGAAAGGCAACCATAAATATTCTTTAAGATAACATAAAAATGTACTTAGAAGTGGAACTAATTCCATCTAGCCAATCACAGAAAAGCAAAAAATAATTATATGCAATATATCTTTGAAATGTAGTTCACGGAATTTCAGTGCACCAAATATGTGTTTTAACATAGGAGTTCAGACTTAGCTTGGCACATTTCAGTATCATATATCAATATTATATAATTACTGGGGTTTTAAAACAAAATTCTACAGTGACAGATAAAAACTTTTGGAAATCATAATACTGTGATAATAACTATTAATAATAGTCAAAATAGATTATTTGCACAGTACACAGTAAGACACAGTAATACAAATTTTTAAGTATATTAAATACACAATTCATACAACAGTAAGAAAAAATACTTTGCTCATTTCAGAGATTTCACCTGTTGTTTTCTATTTCTAGAAGTCGTCTAAGATTTCTGTTTCCTCTAACATTTCTATTTCTATAAGTCCTCTAAGATTTCTATTTCCTCTAACATTTCTATTTCTATAAGTCCTCTAAGATTTCACCCAGTTTTAGTCCTGTTTGCAGTTCATAGTCCCTTCATTCTTACTGTTTGTCCTAAACAATCTTCAGTAAAGCGATTGGGGAGTTTTGATATTGGATTATAAGACAGCAAATTCCTTCCTTATTCCAGCTGTCGTGTTTATGAATTTAAGGTATAATCACCAGCTGTAAACAACCCTTATAAAAGTATTTCAGGTGCTTTGTGCGTACAAAAACTCACATTCACAAAAAGAGATACAGAAATCATTTATTTTTGTTACTATATAGAATTCCACAGTTAAGGGTTACTTATGTACTCCAAGCACAGTTAAAAGTGGAATATTATATAAAAAAATGTATTTGATTTTGAATTGGAATTCACTAAACCTAAATCATCCTGGTTTTGACTTTTACATTTAAATTTGTTTAGACATTTTTGTCCAAAGTGAAATACGTGTGAGGCCAGGTTAGACCACAAACATGCAAACGGAGCCGACTCTGCTGCTGGCTGAGCTTCTAACGAGCGACCAGTAGCAAGTGCTCGTTAGCACAGGAGCAGGAGCGGACACGGAACAGGAGCGGACACGGAACAGGAGCGCGTAGCCAGCAGGGAGCCAGTGCTGACAGAGAGGAGCTCAGCATCAGGGAGAGTTAACTGAGGATTTTCTCCTTCACCCATGATGCCATTTCTTGGCCCAATGTCATGTCATCATTTCTATTGTATAATCTCTGCTTACAGTCCTTTGTGTTTCGTAATGATGTTTTTACATCCCAGGATCGTGTGATGCACGGGCCAAAATAACAGTACTGGAATGCCTGCCAGAGATATCTAACAATACATAACGAATGGCACATTTAAACTTGATTCATATAATCATGGTCCTATTTTACTTATTACATATTTATCTCTTGGGAACGTTTTGATTATGTCTGGAAGTCAGATTTATTGTAGAAGACCTAGAATTTAAATCAATTAACAAGAAGCAAAAGATGGAAATAGTTTGAGTTTTTTCTAGTACTCTTACACCCTGATAATTATTGTATAGCTATACATGATTTTTGGTATTTAGAACTAAATGAGATTTAGAGGACTAATTATGTAATCTTCATTTACATGTAAAGAATACCAAATGGGGAAGACGCTGTATTATTTTATAGAAATATTTCTGTAGTTTCTAGATTGTGTTACAAGGTCGCAACACCTCGGCATTCCTAAAACTGTGCATTTCCAAGCCCTAGAAATCAACCACAAAAGGAAAAAAAACTTTTTAAATCACATTGTTCCTCGGACAATTGCCACTTCTGTTAGTGTTCTTTCTCGTGGGTCTTTTGTTGAACAGAGGCGAAGCATTAAAATGCAAACGCACCACGACAATGTCCCGACGCAGCGCTCTATTGTGCGCGTTGAAAGATGGACACGTGTACAGCTAGACGGATAAGGGAGGCGAGCCTTCACGCGGGCACATTATGAGGAGGAGGCACACGCCTCGCGTGTCGCTCTTCTTCAGCACCTTGGACAGCGGAGACCTTTCACTGCACCGCGTCCCACTCTGCTCGCCCGCTCCGTTTACTATTGTTATGCTAAAACGGACACCGGTGGCAGCCCGAGGTCAGCTGACTCTTTTTAATTGCCAGGGACCCCCCCCCCCCCCTCATTCCCCATCAGCCTCTTGAACCCATCGGCAAGTTGTAGCATTTTAAAGTTCTCAGCCACAGCGACAGTGGCAGCAGGATCGTGAATTTTTCACTCAGCTGTCCTGACAGTTTTTTTCGATTTTGTGCGAATATTGTACTTAATACTTTACTTCATACGCCTACCATTTCTCTGTTGTTAAATATAAACTGCTACAGAGTTAGTGAGAATTAACTAGCGACAAAGCATATAATTGCTGTTTTGTTAATAGAAGGGTCTTCTAATACTACAGGAATATAATACAACAGCGATATATATTCTTATACTATAGTTACAGTATATAGCCTATTGCACGCGTTGATTTGGCTTAATAAAATAAAAATATATAAATATAAGACGCTTGTTATTCAGAATGTTGCTCGAAAATCCAGGATCGAGTTGTCAGAACCTTGGAAATTATTCCAGATACAGCTCAAGTCAAGGTAAGAAACCTGTTCGCTTGTTAAAGTTACGACCGCTTGCTTTTGCCGCGTTGTTTGTTATGCTAATTGTGGCACTTTGTAACGTTACAAAGAGCGGCGTTATGCCAATTTTACGCCCATCACTTTCTCCTCGTTAAGCAGTGGGATGTAGCTTAGCGTGAAATCGCGTAATATACAGAAAGTACGTCCTGGCGCAGTGGGAAATCCGCTTCTTATCAGTGTTTTAAATGCTCCGTTGACAGGACTGCTCAAGGGATGAACGTTATTGCACTGTGTAGTTATGCAATTAAAACTGGAGTTTCTTATAATTTCTCCCGATCCTCCACAATAAACATTCACGGAAAACATTTTCTTTGTGTAAACGTTAGATATTGAAATATAGTTTCGAATTCAATAGTTTAAACACGATTTTTTGAAGAGTATGTATATCTGAATGACTTCACTTGTGTTGTCATTTATATCAATAGTGGTTATATTCACGCGCTTGGGTTTAATTCCACGCATTTGGGTTATTTTGTGCTGTTTTGAAATTGTCTTAATACTTAAAATACGGCTTTGTCGAAGAGGACAAAACAATAGAACATTATAGGTATGTTTATTTATTGTGTTTTAGCGTCCACTAGCCCGGAGAGAGACGTTATGAATACGTAATGAGCTGCATTGTTAGCGCCCCGTATGAGCAGATGTTAAGCGCTTGCTGTCATTTTACACCATCACTCACTGCTGTCATGAGACCACCGCAATGCCGCTAAGCCACCCCCCCGAGTGGCGGAGACTGGCCGACTGTCGGCGGGCCGCACCGCGCCAGCTTGTCTCCCTGCACTCGGGACAAAACACTCAACAGGTATCGGATTCCATCAACAGTTGCGGCACCTGAGGTTATCTTGCGTATAAAATACGATAAAAAGATAGAGAAATGCAAATATGGAGATAGCCATTCCTAGGCTTTTTAGACGTCTGAAATTGATGAAGGTGCCGTGAATTGAATAAGAATTGTATAGAATCTGAAGGAACATTGGTAAACTACATATAAATCGCAAAATTTCAGAGGCTGGCATGTGCCTGCTTCTTTTTTCATTTTTATTTTTTGTGTAGGTCTAGAAGAAAAGCATTTCAAGCTGTTACTTTAAAAGTTTTGCATTATAAATTTATCCCATTAAAACTGTAACTGATGTTTCACTCTAAATAAATAGCCAAAGGCATTCGTTAAAACAACCGAATAAATCTTCTTTATGTTTAAGGGAATTATAATCGCTGACACCTTAAATTCTCCCCAAAGCAACATCTACACAGTGGAAATTAATGTTATTTTTTCACGAATTAATGCAGGCCTATATATACTAATATGTTATTAATATAGCTCAGGAGATAGATAAATGTATTTGTAATTGTTAACGGTAGGTACATTGACTTTGGTCTTCCCAATAGAGGGCAAGTTGAAAATGAGGAATGTGTTTTTCCATAATATGCCTTTTTGGAAGCCCCATTGAGATCCATCCGTCTTCCAATTCGTTTCATCAGTATGATTATAAGCGTCAGTCGTTTTACCCCATTACTGTCTTCTCGCCCTTCAGAACGGCACGATCAATGAGACATAAAAATATTATTAAAGTTCAAAACCTGTAAAGAACATCGAAGCATCGCGCCCCTTTCGCCAAAATGTATTTCATATAGTCGGAAAACGCAGGCAAATGGGACATTGATTTTGAATTCATCAGAGGAACAGTCCATGGTGGCACTACGTCTGATTTCCCATGGCGCTCTTACACGCTAAAGATTCGTGTCAATAAAATTCATCTGGGTGTTGCCACACTTAACATTTTATTGAGCGGCCAATCCTCCTTAAAGTAAACAATTGTCTTTTGGAAGTCTCAACACGGAGAACTGATGCCTTTTACATAACCCCCACGGGCTGGAAAATACACAGTCCACAGTGGCTAAGTGTACGCATATTGCGCGGGGCGAAGTCGTGCGGCTCTCTCTGGGATGTTTGTTACATCGCAATGTTCAGTGTGAGATACCGTAAGCCTGCTAGAAATTAGTGATCGTCTGACAAATATTTAAATTACGATGGCGCATTTTATTTTCAGATATCAGCTGTTCGATTTTAGGTGAAGACTTAATTATTTTACATCGATAACAGTTTACATAATGTTTTCTAGTGCCTAGACATTTTGTTCACGGTGAAGAATGGAACTGAATTCATTTTTACTTATTTTTTAAAATACATATAGGCCTACAGTTCCTTCGCCTTTTTAAATGTTTAGTGAATACACAGACCGCAAAGAAAACAATACATCGTTTGGTTACCTGCAATTAAAAAATAAGTTAAATAGCTTATCTGACCGTGTTATTAAGAAGGCCATTATTGCCATATCGTTTATTACAAAAATGTAGTAGTACAGGATATTATATTGTTTTGTTTTACGATGTTGTTTAACGTGTTTATATTATCAGCAGAAACACGTGTAAACAAAACACCAAACGCCTAATTAAAAATATAAAAAAGGAAAACATTTGCCAGTAAGTTAGCCTGGTTTAATTGGGATACTTTACGGTTGGGTATGTGCTATTGTGCAGGATAGTGCATATAATTTGTAAAGCAATTTTAGACCTAGGTTGAAACATATTTTCTCCCGGAACAAGATTAATTTGTTTATTTAGTACATATTATTTTTCTTTTTCATATTGTGCGTTTTTTCAATATGACTTCGTAGCTCAGTAATTATGTTCTGCAAAAATTACGCCTAATTGCATGAACTTGACATTGAAACGTGTGCACAATATGTAAACTATAGATTTGATTTCATTTATAGCAGTTGTACAAGGTTCCGACAACACAAAATTATGTGGATAGGTTACATTTTCCCATACACCACTAACCCAAATTTAAGGTGCCTGGTGCAGTTAAAGGAAATCTGTAACTTTAGGCCATGTGGTCACGGTACTTATAGTTCTGTTACATGTTACACATTCATTTGCACTCCCTGCTCTGTCAGAGAGGATGGACGTGAAGTGTGACGATTCACCGCCTCGCACTGCTTCAGTGGCTGAGTCACCTGGGTAACGCGGCGTATTCCGCTATCATACGTGGACGGCATTCTCCACCGTCGACTAAAACGCTGAAAAGTGGCCCAGTGGAGTTTATGTTCGGTCTGCATGCCACTACGTTTTTTTGCCCGGCTTTGTGTGACAAGATAATGAGAAATGGATGTTTTTAACGAACGGATCTCTCCGAAAGTAACACATAATAACACGGAAATACTACTTGCATTATTGGTTCAGAACGAGGATCTTCGCAAAGGTAGCCAAATACACGATTTTACTCAGTGTTTACTCGGGGTTGACTCATGTTTGATTTGTTATTTATGAAAGTTAAGTCGCTTCACTTCAAATATCTATACGGGGATACTCTCCAGTTCTGAACTTTACATTATGAGTAGCTAACGACGTTTTATGACTTGTCTTAAGTTAAAATTGTAGAATAGTTTAAAGCCTTTAAAATATTTGTCGTTTAGTTGCTAGCATTTGTTGCGTATGTGGAAATATAAAAGGCAGCTATACGTCTGTTTAGTGTCATAGCTTATTATACATTTAAAATTTCATATCTAGAACTGGGTTGACAGATGCTTCACTAATTTAAATCATAGTTGAACAGATGTTTCCCATTCTGTGTTAACTATAGATTAATCCCGTTTAACCTGTAATGCTCTTCGCCACTGTACCAGTGCAGTGGTAGATAGGTGGATATAAAGATTAAAACGAATACTTCGAATAAATGTTTTGATTCCCACTACGCGTTATAATTTCTTTTTCATAAAATATTCTTTTCTCAATTTTTTTTCTTCCGTTTTACATTATACTGTACAACAACAGTGACAAAGCTAACAGTAAAACACAATTTTATGTCTTGGATTTCCGTCCAAACCAATATAATATAAAAATTATTACTACGAAGCTTTGATGACGATTATATTGAAACATAATGGAAATGAACTGACATACGTAGCATTTTTATCGTTAAAGCGTAACTTCAATGCTGTAAAATAAACAG
This sequence comes from Paramormyrops kingsleyae, assembly GCF_048594095.1. Classification (NCBI taxonomy): domain Eukaryota; kingdom Metazoa; phylum Chordata; class Actinopteri; order Osteoglossiformes; family Mormyridae; genus Paramormyrops; species Paramormyrops kingsleyae. Next base: position 31,602,584 of record NC_132803.1, read on the forward strand.
CTTTTGAAAGATCGCACATTCCTTACAGACAAGGGACTGCTCCTTGGTTCAATTCTTTAATCAATCCAAGTGACATATGCCAACAAAATTCAAATATTGATTAATTCATTTATGTTTAAATAACCATCACTGTGAAGGCAACAGGATTAGTGGTGGTAGCGGTAATGGTTCGGCGAAAGACCAAAATAACGTGGCATTTGTTTCTGTATTTTTTTTATTTCTGTATTGTTTTATCGTTATACGTCGTACTGTTTAATGATGACATGTATATTATTTTCTAAACATGTTTTTAAATTTCGCTAAATGAAGGAACGCGTGGATTCAAACAAGAAGATCCAGTAAATGACGTCTTGGGGTTTCCCTGACAAAGATTACTCGGTATCCTAAAGGATACTTTGATCATAAATCCACTACAGTAATCAATCAGTCTGAGTTCACTTTAATAACAATCATATCTTAACCGTTATCTCGCACTATTACCTGTGAATGTATTAAAATATTATAGGATACTAAGTAACTATACAGCCTGTATGCCTCTTTCAAGAATATTCGAGTAAGGCCGCCAGCAACCTGTTATTAACATTAGACAGTAACACAATGACTGATATTTCAATATCACATGTTATTAGACTATTAGTAATAGTGCTGTTAATTTCTAAATAATTCAAATATCCATACTTGCAAGTTATAAGGCTCCGCGTTTCTTTACCTCTTTTACTAGAGGCCGACCCAAAGTCAGCTTTCTGAAGAAAATGTCACACCGCGTCGTAAATACAAAACTCATTCACAGACATTGCAGAAAATGTCGCCTTATACCGTGTTTTCAGTCTACTTTTACAATAGAACAGTAAAAGTTTGATTTTTTTTCTCTAAAAAAATTATGTCAGAGTGTATTACATTATGTATTTTTTTAATTTCGTGAGAAAGTTCATAACACTTTCTGCTTTGGCCAATAAACCAAACCAATTAGGCCTAACATGTTGGCATCCTTGAGTTATGGACTCGTTAATGATAAAAGTATCTAAATTTATTTGGCTTAATCCTTCAACTAAAGTTACAAATAATTATCTAGTTTAATGCATTTTAATAGTTAAATCCTGCTTGAGGAATCATGTTATTAAAAAGTCATTCACGTTTTTAAAGTCTTGTCAGAAATGGGTGGAATTTTAAAACAATATTGATATTATATGCAGAAATGGTAGACTGTACATTTCGCCAAAAAGCTGTTAGAACGGACGCTGGTTTAATTAATTAAAATTTTTCCGTTTCATTTTAGCATTATAAATATGCTTTACTTAGATTTTATATTTGGATGAGCAGTTACATCGTATTAACCTATTTTATGGTTTATTTATATAATATTTCGTTAGACCTCCAAGAAAAATTTTATATATTTGCTAGTGTAATAATTTACGCCCATATTTAAATCATCATAACCGAATTTTATGTTAATTTGCTGACCACGTTATAGAACCTAAAAATTTAGTCTTTTACAAACTGATCTACAATTATCCCAAAGAGAGCTAAAATTCCGTCATACTGACAATGCTTCTGTACTTTAGGTTCCAAGCTCGCCCGTGCCAATATGACGATTGTATTATCTTTTACAATAATAATAAACTATAACATATTCCTAAAAATCTATTAAAAGTGCACAAAATAACAACGTACTTAACGTTAAGGTAAATTTTTATTTTAACCCTGGTGCAGGCGTCGTCCTGGAAAATTTTGCACGCGATCACTCATTAAAAATTGGTGAAAAAAATTCACACGAGAATGTTTTGGTTTATTACTGATACGGAATACTGCCGGAAAAACAGGGGACAGACAGGTATGTAAGTTGCAGTTATAAGGTCGACATGAATGGTGCTCAAACAATGAATTTAATTTAACATTGAATAATACTGTTTTTTCGTGAAACAAGTTGCAAAAATCACGTTGGCGGTAAACAGGCAAGAGCATTTATCGGAACCGGAAATCTTACATATTAGGTCTTAAAAAAGAAATAGTGTCACAGCGGTAAACCCTGTGATTGACAGCCGGCATCGTATATTGACAGGTGTTTAAATCTTTCGCGTCTCTAAGTAATGCTTAGGCGGTTTCCCGAGTAGGTTTGAAATAGACGTGTGGGTTTTTAATTTAATTTTATTTATTTTCTCTACCTGGTAATATTCGACGTTTACTGAAGACAAACCTGCAGAGCCACCTATGGCTGACAGTGATTGGCTAGAGGGGCTGCATTTGTGGGATTTTACTGGTCCTGGTGCAGAAGGTTGTTTCAGCATCACTCAGTTTACTGGGCAGGAACAAATTGAACCTTGTGTTGAGAGGGATAAGCGTACCCACCTACAATTAAAGGCAACGAGAGATGGGCTTTAGACTCTGAAACACACGGCGGAGGCGCCGCTATTTTTGTCCGTAATTTTGGGACGTGAAGAGAGGCTGCGGTCCTGGCTTGTTGGTCACATTGTCTTCTGTCTCTGAACATCATGCAAAGTAAGTGCGCTGAAGTTCAGCTGCTCCTATCACTGGTGTGAAGGGCAGAAGCACGAGGAAGTGTACGTCTGGATGATTATGCAATAATCGGTACGGATGTGGGAGATTAAATATTGTAGTTCGTGGATGATTGGTCCCTGGCTGATAGTAAGCGTTATCGTTGTGGCATTTCCTTGGCTTTTTAGTGTAAAGTTGCTTGGCAACATTGACATTCATGGGAGATTCTACACATTTTCTTCTTGGTGTACATGTGTTTTTTTTTCAACCAAATTTGTACCTTACTTTCCCATTAACATTCTTTTCTAATGTTATCAATTTTAATTAAATTTCTTTAGAAATATTCTGGATGTTTCATTTATAAGACATTTCTACATACTCTTTTACGTATACTTTTAACTGTTTTGCTCAGTTGTTATGTAATTTATCAACTGTTTTGATATAAACTAGCTAGGTATTTACTCAGGTAAGCAACGCACGGCTGTCTGGGTGCTTTAACTTCTGCACGAAGCCTGACTCGGATAACTGAACATCTCACATCAATTGTTGTGGGGCTTGGTTGCGTTGCACGAATCTGAGATTTATTCGCGGAGAATTGCAGGTATTCATTTCTTTGGATTAAAATTATTCCTTCCTTATAGAACTCTAGATTCGAAGCAGATTCGCAATGTAACAACGTGCACGACAAGCAACGCTTTCAAGCGATATCGAGCTCATTTGTAAATATCATTAATTCATTAATAAATTATTTAAGCAACATACCTGATGCATGGTGGTTAAAAAAAGCAAAATTTAATGACGTATTACATGCAAAAAAAGATAATTTACTTGTGAAAATTCGGTAATACTGGTGGAACACCAGATATTACCAAACCTGTTTTGCGAGTGAAGAATATTTATTTTTATACAAATTCACAATTTGGTGCTTGGCATGCATTTTTTGTTTAAATTTTACCTGATGGATGTAGAAATCTAGGGAGGAATATTCCGTTCTTCCGATCAAAATACTTTACAACATCTAGGCTACTGCATGTGTTTAAGTTTAAAGGCACATTGCAGTATGTTTCGTTTCACATATTCATCTGTTCTTGTGTTCTACATTAATTCGGAGTTATTATACCCGAATTATTATTTATTTTGGTTTTGCATTTAATATTATCATGTTAATTTTGGCATCATAAACGTCGTTGCTCTAAGATAACGCTCCAGTTTGATTATATCATCTGAAACTAATGAAGCAGGCCTGCTCGATAGTGTTTGATATATTGCTAGCCAGCTGTTACATTAGCGAGGCGCTGCTCTTATCGTGCGTCCACAAACAGAACGACTATTCGAAGGCAGGATTTAAGCTTGTTTTATATTTTTTTGGGATTAAACAAAACTTACCCCATTACTGCATAATAATTGTCACACTTTCAGCTGCCGATTTTTCAATTAAAATAAAAATAATAAAAATTCAAACTGTTGACTCATTTTATACTATTGTGACTATTTATTTCCAGTTTAATAATAATGATAATTGTTATTATTATTGTTGTTGTTAATGTTTTATCTACTTGTGGTGTGTACGAAGAGTATACTGCTTCTAAAAGCCATTTAGGCCTAATATCATTGCCCGGTGTTCTGCTTTTAAACAGAGATCCCAGTTTGTGCGGGTTGCAACCAGCACATAGTGGACCGTTTCATTCTCAAAGTGTTGGACCGCCACTGGCACAGCAAGTGCCTGAAATGCAACGACTGCCAGTCCCAGCTGGCCGACAAGTGTTTCAGCAGGGGCGACAGCGTCTACTGCAAAGAGGACTTCTTCAAGTGAGCAACTGAAACCGACCACCTGTAGTTGATTCTGCCGAAAACAGGAGTGCTTACACAGAATTTATCATTAACGAATCTGCATGCAAAGTAATAATATGAATAATTACTTAGTATAATTTAGTATTGTTTTGTACCATTGTTACATAATGATTGTCCGATAGACGATTGTGTATAATTGCACAATCCCAGAATTATTAGGCCTATTATTATTATTATTATAAAATTAGATTAATCTATGTGTAGCTCTTTGAGCTGAGCTGATTGAAATGTATTCCATTTTTACTAGTACACTTTTTGCAGTCTAAATTGTTGATATTGGTTGCATTGTTTCGAACAGGAGATTTGGAACCAAATGCGCTGCCTGTCAGCAAGGTATCCCACCGACCCAAGTCGTGCGAAGGGCGCAGGACTTTGTGTATCACCTACACTGCTTCGCCTGCGTTGTATGCAAGAGGCAGCTGGCGACTGGCGACGAATATTATCTGATGGAGGACAGCAGGCTGGTGTGTAAAGCTGACTACGAGACTGCTAAACAGAGAGGTGAGCGCAGCACATTAACACATAAACCATGCGCATAGACTGTTCCACGTATGTACGTCATATACGTTTTTGAAAATCGTTTTCTGGGTAAAAGACATGCTTCTGCGCTTTCTAGTGATGTCTCCCCTTCTGTCGCGTAATTGAATGGTAACATACTCTCAGTTATGCATAACTTTGGTTAAAAGCTGAGGTGATTAAGAAATTATTAAATCAATATACGGAATTACGAAATTAAACGAAATGCACTAAAGTAGCGTTGCTGCTTCGAAGAACAGACCAGCTGTGCTACATAATTATAGCTTAAATTGTTTATTCTGTAAATTAAAGATTTCTTAGCAAAACGATCTAATAAATGCTTAGCCTACTAGAGATTTGCATTTAATAACCCCTAGCTGAACCCCAGTTCAAAATAGTTAACTTGAGGTCAAAAGGTCTTATAACACTCGATCCAGGGAAACCGCTACCACGACATGCGTGTCTGTTTCCGCATCAGAAAGCCGGACAGCACCCATTCAAATCCAATTGCATCACGGGAAAAACCCGAAAAACTAGTCCGAGCTTGCGACGAATATTTGATACGACCCCCCCCCCCCATATAACCGGGAGTCAGCGCATTCTTCGGGCCGATTAAGCTACGAGCTGAAAAGCCTTTCAGCTGAAAGAGTAAAAGAAATCACCTGTTAACAAACTGCGATTTCCCCGATGCCTTGGCGACTGATGACCTCGCATTATTGGTATTTCAAGAGCTACTGATGTAAAATTCGAATTTTAGCAGGTTACCTAAGTGATCATTCACCTAATGTTGACACAATATTTTTATGATATTAATACAATAAGAAAATAATATGTATTCAAACTTTCATACATTTATTTAGGCCTACCAATTCTTCAAATTTAGTATCCTATTCTATACGACAAATGCGTAGTTTTATAGAATATTGAAATGCAAAATCATTTGTAGTTATATGGTTCATAAAAATGTTATTTACATAATGTGCAAAACATTTAGCTTTAATCACAAATGTAGTTGCCATTGGATTTTTGTCATCATCATATTAAAGCAAGAGTACTGCTATAGACGCACAATTTTAGACCACATAGATAAGCGCCCACAAAATTAAATTAAATGTAATACAGCAGGAAGAAAAATCTGCATGTTATAAGCCATGTATTCTACGGCTGTATTTCTTTGGCTTTGGGAGTCGATGCACGTTTTCAGTAAAAACACACAAGTTTGTTTTTTGATAACAAGGGGGCGCCATTATTTACGAGCCGTGTTGTCACTCGCACTTATGTAGCCAAATGCCCGCGTGTAAAAGCGCGAGAATTTAGGCTCGAGGTGATTTATCGCGAAAGCGGCAGTAGTAGCGATAAAATAAAAATAAAGTAGTGTTACGTTTAGTAACGAATAAAACATTTGAACTATTAATTAAATGGGGGGGGGGGGGGGGGGGGAGTTGAATGTGCTTTGGCTTGTATGCGTATGCTTTTTATTGGGTTGGACTTCAGTATCCTTCTAGCTGACTTTTTCTGTTTCTTTAATTTGATGTGACACGGCTGAGGAGATGAACATGTGATAGTGTTTTATTTGCACAGTGAAAATGAGTATAACATGATATTAAGGTCTGGAACCAGTGTTTGCTAAGAAGTAACACTAATAGGAGAAATGTAGCCTATCTGTACAATTCCCGGAGGTGTAACATTCAAAGGTAGGGCCTATATAAGATTAAATTATATCACGATATTGGACATTTAGGACAGCAGGCAATGCGCGGAGTGGCTAACCCAGACCCGTGTGTCCCAGAGGCAGACTCCACGGCGAAAAGACCACGGACCACCATAACGGCGAAACAGCTGGAGACACTGAAAAACGCTTATAACAACTCGCCCAAGCCGGCCAGGCACGTCCGTGAGCAGCTCTCATCGGAAACCGGCCTGGACATGAGAGTGGTGCAGGTAACGCTACCATACTTTTGATTAAAGTTGTCGTGATCCTAACATTAGTGACTATTTCTTTAGTGCTGGAATCCTGACGTAAATGGGACAGATTAGCGTTATATTCAGGTTTTATTATTTAAATGACAGACTAGAGTAGTCTAATGGGGGTGGGGGGCTTAATGGCTTTAATTTGTAAAATGATACAGTTAAGTGAATTTCATGTTTGAAAGTCAGATGGCAGAGGACAAAGCCCTCCTGGATTGTCTTCAGTTAGCCCGCTGTGGCACACCCTGATCATATATATTGTTTTATGCCCATCTGAGGGCACGGAGAGATCACGAATGGGACTGTACTCCCTGTCTCCATTATTCATTTACCTTTTAAGGGACCTGTAAAAAAACAGGACGTCAGCATGAATTCATAGGCATGAATGTAGCCTAGTTAAACGATTGCCCCCCCCCCCCCCCCCCCCCCAATAATACCATATAAGTTATTTCACTTTTGTTTAAGGACTATCAAAAAGCTGGAGCTTATATTTTTAAGTGCTGCAGGTGCAATAAATAAGCCATGAAGATTTTAGCTTACCTGTACTTACAAAAAGCACATTTTCTATTGCATTTCATTGTGTAGTCCATGTTGAATATGAATAACTGAATCAATGCAAATAACACTGGATGCTTTTTTTAATGGAATGGTTAAGGTAATCTTTATACTCTACAAGTCAAGGATGACTTGTAGCCATCTGTGAGTTAATTACACATGTGATAACATGGTGTCCTACAGCACAAAGCCTGTAATGCAGTGTTTCCCTACCCCGGTCTTTGGGGATCCCCAGCTTACCCACATTTTTGCTCCCTCCCGTGGATTGTCTGGGGTCCCTGAGGACCGGATTGGGAAACACAGCTCTGACGTAACTGTCACGTCTCTCTGCTTCAGTCTTTTTTTTCTCTGAGGTTAAAAAATATATCTGACGTTCGCAAGCTTAATTACCTCCAACCTTAAAGTGCAATGTACTTGTAATTGTACTTATAAAATATGTAAATTATGTTAAGTGAGAACAAATTTATGGTGGAAAGCTGAGAGGAAGGTAGCTTTTTAATTTGCTCTTGATAGAGATAATTGACTGCTGAATATACATCCATTCTTGCACCTTTCTTAGTCCAGGGCTGCAGTCCATCTCACAGGACGGGGGACACCCCGGGCAGGATATTATGGGCGATTTAGAGAATTTGGGGAGAACATGCAAACTCCATAATGGGGCTGAGAATGAAGCCCAATTTAAGGCTACAGTGACCCAGGGCTCCATCCACACAAAAAAAGAAAACTTTAGGAGCCAAATGTGAAATAAATAAATACGTACCTATCACATTTTGTCTCCGGTCTACCTCACAGTGCCTTTTCTTTCTCCAGTCTGAGCTCTCTGATCTGCCTACTGTTGCCTTCTGCATCCATAACAACATAATATTAAATGACACAGAAATGTGAAATATGTAATATGCAGGATGTAAGAAAGACAGCTGTGCTATTGAATGTGAAGTGCACACACAAGCATTGAAATATTAATTAAAATTTGACTGCAAAGAAATCTGGAAAACCAAGGGGTGTTGCTTGCATTTGTTGAAAGATATTAGGGCCAGAAAACTGTATATAAAGCGAACTTTACGGTGCGTCTTTGGTTTTAGGTTAAAATCTTTCCCTTTCGGGTATACCTGCCTGGTATTCTTGCTTGATGATGTATGATAAGGGATATGCAGTTCTATACTGAAATATTCCAGAAAGCGGGTTTGAGTTTAAACCTTAACACCAACACCGCGTTAAAGTTAGCTTTGTATGCAGTTTTCCGACTGTAATAGCTTTCATTGTTTGTAATATTTTTCAGTGTTTGTCTGTGCGCATCACGTTCAGTAGCCCATCTGTCTTGCTTAAAGTCACTGGCAGTGAATGGACAGTGCAATTATTAATAAATAAATGCATATAAAAACACATAATACTGTAGTTATATGATGTGCATTGCCCCCACCTAGTTTAATGCTTAAAGTGGAAAGTTCAGATCCAAAGAGTACAAATCCAGACCAAGATTTTGTTTGAGTATAAAGAGTCACAGTCACAGAGTACTCAACTGGTTGGTTGAAACAAAATCTTGGTCTGGATTTGTACTCTCTGGACCTGAAATCTCCGCCTTACAACAGGGGTGCCCAACTCCAGTCCTGTGGTGTCCAGTCCTGGAGGTCCGGAGCCCTGTGTAGCTTAGTTCTTTCCCTGTTCCACCATAAATGATTCAGCTCAAGAGCTGTGTGGTATTTAGCACAAGGAGGTGAATCAGGTGTGTTAAATGAGGGGAAACCCAAAAATGTGCAGGGCTCTGGCCCTTCAGGACTGGAGTTGGGCACCCCTGCCTTACATTACAGGATATGTCTGTATCGTTTAGGTTTATACTTATTAGTCTATAAATAAATTCTATCTTTTGTACTTTAAACGTACACAGTGCAGTTATTAATGGTAACGGAAAAGTATTGTCGGGTCTCGCAAAAGTCCATCCCGTTTCTTTCCCAACCATCGTTTTTTCCCCCTCCATGTACCCTTCCGGGGCTCCACACTCTCTGCAACAGGTTGCCAGTTAGTGTGAACAGTTTCCAACGCAACGATTTGACAAAACTCGCTGATCTGTCAACACTGCTCTGGATCAATTCACGCTTTAATCACATGATAATGTAGCGGGACAGGTAGATGTGGGTTAAGAGTGCACATAATTGAAAGTTGGCACTTTTATTAGGTTTTTAGTTTTTTTTTTTTTCTTGAATTGTGAGAAGCAGTCACCATTGGCAACTGGAATGAAAAAACGAAACTAAACAAAATGCAAAATAAAAAATGTAGTCACACTGGCAACCATTTAGGCCATCTGGAGCCCTGCCACTGAGCCACTGAACCACACTGCATAATATCCACTAATCTAGGAGTGGGCAATCTCATCCAGAAAGGGCCGCTGTGTATGCGGGTTTTCGGTGCAACTCCCTAATTAGATTACTAATTAGAGGACTGATTGGCTAAGAGTCCTCACACCTGGGTTTGAACAGCCAAAAACCTGCACACACATTGGCTCTTTGCGGATAACACTGCCCACCCCTGCACTAATCCAATTTGCTAGATCCTGACAGGGCTGTGTAGAGATTTCTTGAGGGTCAGGTGCTCAAAGGTTAAAAAAGGGGCAGAATTCCTTCAAAGCTTACACACAAGTTCATGACTATGATTATTTGTTTAGATAATCTGCAGCGTTAAATTGACTTCCCATATGGAAGGAGGACCTTAAGTGTATCAACTTTTGATGGCTATTCTGTGGCGCCCCATCCAGGTGTGGTTCCAGAACAGGCGCGCGAAGGAGAAGCGGCTGAAGAAGGACGCAGGCCGACAGAGGTGGGGGCAGTATTTCCGCAGCATGAAGAGGTCACGGGGCGGCTCAAAGTCAGACAAGGACAGCGTTCAGGAGGAGGGCATGGACAGTGATGCAGAGGTCTCCTTCACAGGTAATGCAATTAATCTGGGGAAAAGATTAAAAACTGAAACTTAAATAATTTTACAAACCTAAAGGGTTCCCCTGATGTTTGGTACAATTTTTTTCTGCCTGAGCTGTGTATGAGCGTGTAACGAAATGTACTTGTGGGGACTCATTGAACACATGTGGAGTAGTAAACATCCACCTGACTCATTTCTCTCCACGGTCTCAGATGAGCCCTCCATGTCTGACGTCAGCCATTCCAATGGGATCTACAGCGGCCTAAACGAGACGTCCCCCGCCATTGCCCGAGGAGGGGGTAACCACGGAAACTTCCCCCTAGACCAAGGGGTCATCCCGCCACAAGACCAGTACCATGACGTCCGATCCAGCAGCCCGTACGGCCTGCCCCAGTCCCCGAGTTCCCTGCAGGCCCTTCCTGGACATCAGCCGCTCATCTCCAGCCTGGTGTACCCCGACTCTGGGTTGTCCATCATGGCCCAGGGCGGGCCGCCCAACATGAGCCAGGCCATGCGGGTGATGGCTGGTGGTAACGGCCCCAGCTCAGACTTATCCACGGGCTCCAGCGGTGGATATCCGGACTTTCCAGCGAGCCCTGCCTCCTGGCTGGACGAGGTGGACCACACTCAGTTTTAAAGACCCGTCAGTGGAAAACATGAGATGTACAAAATACGTGTCTCTGGACAAATGTCTTTTTCATGACGTGGGAAGGACCCCTCCATCATGCTGTGTTTGTGACTATAGACCGTTTGATGAAGCCGTACCCCGTCCTTCGTTGAGCTCCTCAAATGCCCCAATACTTCTGCTTAGACTGCATTTTCACTTCACATTTCATTCAGTCTCCATCCGCATGGCCAGGATGTGGGGCAGGACTTGCAGGGAAACTATCTAGGGTAGACCACGGACTGTCAGAGCAGCTCTCATGAAATGACTAATTCAACAGAAAATAGACTTCTGGTGGCAATCAATGGGCAAGGGAAAAAGGAAACAGAAAAGTAGAGTTTCACAGTTTGTAGCCCACGAGTTTGGCTTTCTGCGGCAAGACACCTCCTGAGCTTCTGCTCCGAACACCCCTCTGACAGCTGCTGAAGCTCCCTCCTCTCCTAAAATCATCTTGTCAGATCTGAAAAGTCTGCAGAATTGTCTTGAAAAACTCTATAACAGGGCTATTCAAATCCTCAGGGTGCCCTCTACACCCTTCCTTTACCGGTGAGCCAGGTGTGATGCCTCTGTGGCCAATCAGAATCAGTAACTATTAAAGTACCTGGAAGAACTGAAAACAAGGCCTGGATTTGGAATAGAGGGCCAGATTTGAAGAGCCCTGCTCTAGAAGGGAGAGGAGTGGATTTCTGAAAACACCACGATGCCTGAGACCACATTTATTTTTTGGAGAAAAAAAAAAAATTCCTTACTACGCATTCCTATTTTCTCATCAAGTAGGAGGAAACACCAGCACTGTATTCCCCCAGAAGTAACCATTTTCTTTGCATCTTTACATAGATCTGATGTTATCCCTAGAGAAAAAGTGTGTGATTGGTGTATGGGAAGTGGGAAGACACACTGCCTTATGCAGCTGGCCCCAGCCAGGAAACGCCACATCAGGCACTTCCAGCCCTATCCACCGCTTTCACTTTTTTTCACTCTTTATATTCTTGTTGTACTCTTTTCGTCCGTCTGTTGCCAAATATCCCTTGTACTCAGTACACTTTATAATCATTGGAAGCTTAATTTTTACAGCCCCTGGAGAAAAAGATGGATTGACATAAAAATGTAAATGTGATCCTTTATTAAGTGGGAGTATTTCTATGCATTTGTGTGTCTCAGATGTATGTTAATTAATTTCGAAACACTGAAACCACCTGGTCAGTGTAACCGTTTGTTTATGTGGAATATGTTTTATGTTGTCTATTTATGCTCTCCGATGATCACGTGCTACTGGTCTTTAATAAATTTGTCAATGAAATACAAACAACCTGCTTCCTTGAGCTGTTCTGTAAAATACTACTTAAGTTCTACTGGGCTAAAACGAACAGTACTCAGGCAGAAAGCGTGTTTCTTGCAAGTGCAGTCAAATGCAGTTGCTTGGAACATGCCTAGCTTACGTCCATAGCGATAGAACGTGATCCATTATGACTCTGTGGAAAGCTTCATGTCAGTGAGGGGACACATTCCCACAATGCACTGCACCAGTGTCACTGAAATGCAGGGTGCGGCCAATGGGGATGAAGGGATCATTTTTCAGCCCTGTTGCCTCCTGCTTCAGGTGTGAATCAGACCCAGCTGAGAATGCACAGATGCACAGATCAGACAAATCAATGTACGATTTGTATTTACAAATACACATTCTGAAGTCAGGCTCCATTTCATTCTCTGCCAGATTAAATCCGCAAATAAAAAAATTAACAAAAGAATATAAGAATTATTTTATTCTGCTGGCTGACTACAAACATCTGTATTTCGCACCTACTTTCCTGATATACATTTCCTTCAGAGTGTTGGCTATAATTCCCACAGCATGACGTCACATAATCTGCACAAACTGCCCCGCCGTAAGCAGCAGTCCTAGTTTATTGATTTAATATTGCTTTAATACATTTATAGAAATAACTCTCTTTAAACACCATAGCCATGTATAGAGTATAACTCTCCTTATAGGTTTATTAATACCTATTAATTTCTGTTGGAGACCTTGTCTGCTGTTTGCTGTGCTTCCCGTATATTCTGCAGGGTCACTGTGACCGTGTACTGGATAGCGACTGGAAGACGGATTGGTAAATGATTTGCATTTTTATTTACGGTGCGAGCAATACGTATTTACTTATTATTCATTATCTATTACAAATAAACACAATATGTAAGGCAAGAGACGCAGATGTACTAACAAACCTGGTGGTGTTGGGTTTCCTGCAAACCAGCCTAAGGATCCCGGTGTCTTTCCACTCCGATCCGGCTGCAGGGGAGCCTGTAATCAGTCACGTATCTCTCCCGTCTCCTGTTGTTAGCCTACTGTTAAATGGCGGTTAAAGAGAACTTTCCATTTGCACGGCACAAAAGGTTCGAATAAAAAAATCACTAGCACTAATTGCCAGTAAATTAATAAATATGTCGAGATACTATAATGTCGGGGCGTGCACTTCATATAATAATAAAATGCACACGTTTCATTACAGTGCATCCATCCATCTTATCTCTTACCATGTTGCGGTCACAATCAATATATTTATATGAATAATTAAATTAAAAATAAAAGTTCAGAACTGGTAAAATCAGTAATAGCTAGGCCTACAATAATTTGCCTTATAACACCCCAAATCCCCCCAAAACGGTCTTTTAGGTATTTATTTGTCCTAATTATTTTCTTGAATTAATCACACTGTCCCCTTCATGTCCCGGTAGATTAGGAAACCCGAGTGGATCTCAGCGATCTACCTGAATCTGTAAATTGCCCGCTTGGCTAATTACCAAGGGTGTATCAGCCGTTCAGTGACTCTTTAGCGTAGAAATCTGATGCAGAGCGCGGGGACGGTTTGATCTGGAGATAAGCGCACATTGTTTGTTCCTACCAAGCTGAAATATTTAGTCTCTTATGCCGTAGGGCTATCACAGGACAGCTTGTGAATTCCCTCATATGTTTACTTATTTAGAGTCAGGTTCAATTAGATATATTGGGCATTTGCTGCATACCTACAGGAGACGGTAGTTTGGTGCTTCGGATATGCCTGCAACGGAGACAGAGCTGGGGGAAATGAAACGTTTGTAAGCATTTTGTGATGCACTTCCTTCACAAAGAATTGTTTGCAAAAGATTACAGGAAAAAATGTGAATTTCAAATCATAAAGAATACGAATGTCTGTTTATTGTTTTTTATAGAAAAATAAAGCTAACCGTGGATCTTGTTTATAGTTTTGAAGTTCTATTTAAAATGGCAACCTTTCGGTTTTGCTTTAGTGTACAAAGCATATGGACTAGGTCAATTTTGTAAAAAGAAATTTAAAAAGCAGTGTTTAATTTAAGGTCTACGATGATAGCATCAGTACTTCTTAGGAGTTTAGAGTTAAATTCCCAGTCTGGTCATATTTATTCAAACAACATCCTTATTGTAGGGAAGCTATGGAGGTTAGATCTGGGACTTTCAGAACAGTTATCACATAATGGCTAATTTATCAGGAAATAGACTTTGAGTTGCAAATTAACATTTTAGGGAAAACAGAGATTGAGAGTTTGCAGCCCACTAGTTTGACTTCCTGCAACTAGACACCTCCTGAGTTTTGGGTTTGAACATTAGATTATTAGATTATTGCAGTTTAGCAGACACTAACGTAATCAGTTTGAGCTGCAGGTGAGTGGCTAGGACAGGTGTGGGAAGAGGCTCTCTGAGGGGTGGGCGACTGAGGCGTTAAAGGCATCGTTAATCCTAGGCCTGGTCAGTTTACTGCGCCCTTTCCTGGGAAACGCGTCAGTGAGACTTGCCTGAACCGACATAGAATGAAAGTGCTGGAACACGAGGATCCTTTCCCAGGTGCCGGTGCCATTGCGTTTCCCCTGAAAGTGGCGAATAACAGATTGATGTGCCCTGAGACCGCGTTGTAACAGACCTCTGGATGAACTCCAGTGTGCCAACAGGAAGGAGTATTTCATCCACTCATTCTAATTAATTTAAAAACCTCATACCTTCGCGAATCAGACGCGGCATGTCTGAGCTGTGCAGTCCTTCCATAAGCAAGCCGTACAACAATAATGTTTTTTGTTTTTTTTTTTTATAATGGAAAAAATCATTCATTCACTCAATTTATTTATTCATCTGCTATATTTTTGTGCTATAAAGGGTTCTGGGGGTCCAGAGCATTTTCCGGAAACAAGCGGCACAAGGCAGGGAATAACTCATTAAAGGGGGGCAAACCACCACAGACAGAAAAATGAAGTTTGTGTAGCATTGTGATGAGTCTTACCAGCATTCATTTTAGCAATGTTATGTGTAGAGCTGGTTTCCGTTGTTCTCAATGTATTTACTCAAAAGTTAATCCCAAGCATACTCAGGTTGGGCATCATGACTGACAGGTAGGTATTCCTCCACAGACCAACCATGTGATGCAAACAACATCCCAGTCTGGGTGACTGGCGTGTTGCCCATGGGCAATGGGGTGGGTAACCATGGAGATGAGAAGTCTTTTTTTTTTTCTACAATGAACAAAAATTACTCTGGTCATTGTCAAATTTTTGAAAACCCATACTAACTGTCAACTTCTTTGTAACAGAGATTTGAATTTTTTCAATCACAAAATGCAATAGAGCTTTCGGTTACATGCGAGCAGCGTGACGGTGGGGTGTTTCTGATATGACAGCCGTGTCTCCTGCCAGTTAGCGGGGCCCAGCTGCCTGACTTGCTCTCCTTGCCCCATCCTGCAGCCTCAGTGTCAGCTGGCTGGAGTAAATCAAGCCTGACAGTAACACCTCCCGTGGGGGCTGTGGGTTACTGCAACAATTCGGGGCTAATGGAGCAGATATGGGGGGGGGGGATGCTGGAGGCCGGCAAGCCTGTGCGTGTGTGTATGTGTCTGTTTGTGGAGCTGGATACAGTCACATGTAGTGAGAGTGGGGGAAACGGAAACGTTAAATGGAAAAAGAAAACAATGGCTAAAAACTAAGCCCTCCATGGCTCCAACCAGTTAATGAGTTACATCCTCTGGTGGTCCTGCTCTTTGTCATACAGTGCTGGGCAGATGCAGGGTTTAAGGCTGGAAGATGGTCTTCCAGAAAAAAAAACAAGTGAACTGTGTGCCATTGTTCAGACAACAAGGGCCAGAGACCCTGGGGGGTTACGAGGGCGTGGCTGGGATTTGGGAGGCAGAGCCGCTGAACAGTCTGATTTTGTAAATGGGTGACCAATATATGCATGACCGACGTCTCTAGGCCTCTCTGTATTTATATAAAATTGGACAGGCATCACGTGTATAATAAGAATAATTATTATACTTATTATTATACTCACGTTCCTCATGCTCGCGTGATAGATTTCAAAATATGCGTAAAGGACGAAAAATTAAAGGAGTGAGCTTTTATTGTAAATTAAATTATTTGGACCATACGCCGGGGCGCAGTGGGAGGAGGGGTTATGCTAATGTGACCTGCGTGAAAATTACGGCAGTGATGCTTACTTGAGGCGTAGATAAAATCACTGTAACGGACGCCGGTAAATGCTTTATCTGCGACTGACGCCGGTCTGCTCATTTTTCTTATCTACACACATTTATTCTGGAAGTTAAATGTCCCCCAGCGGTGTCATCTTCCCCCGGGTCCTCTGGCGTACACGTGGCGTGAAGTGTTAATAGTCCCCGTGGGGATCTGCCCCGTCTGGCCCGTTTCTCCTACGGAGGCAGATGATAGCGCCATCCGCTCCACACCTCTGAAAGACATTCAATGCTGGGAAGAGAAGTAGTACTGCAACTAGACAGGGAGAGACTGGCATAGGTACAAAGAGATTTTAGGAATAAGCGGGTTTTTAAAATTCAATCATAAATGGACTCGGGAGCTGTATTGCAGAAGCGTATGATTTAAAAATACTTAAATCGCATTATTTCACAATGTCCTGGAAATCAGTACATGCGATACAAAGTACTTGCGAGCTCTTGCTTTATCAGACAGGCACGTTTGTTGTTTCACTCGTAATTCTTCCTATTTTAATTTAACGTAAGATACACCGTTGCTTCTTATTTACATGCGCTCTCCTATACGAGCGTGCGATTTGGTCTGCACATATTTTATTTCTTTCCGGAAATGAAGCCCGTGTTCAGGATGAGGAGATAACGCTGACCCGCGTTAGGGAGCCCCGGGCCTTCGGACCGCCTCGCTGGGGCTGAAGAACAAAGGCACAGCGCAGGAGTATCAGATTGAAAAGGGTGATAAATCACTCGGCGTAATTGCGGGGCGGGCAGCTCGTGCAGCCGGCCCACCCGCTCGTGCCACTCTGCGGCGCTTCCGCGCGGATGACACGGCACGTGGGTTGCGAGTTCATGGGGATCCCAGTGAGGTGGGGGGGTGGGTGCGGACGATGCCCCTAAACAGATCCTGGTCACTTATACCGCACTGCATTGAAGAGCTTGGCTCTTTGCAGCTACAGGCTGTGGTAGATGCAGTTGAAGCTGCACCTCCACATGAGCGCTTATGTTGTGCTTGCAGTGCTTTTGTGTATTTCTCTGACAAAACAGGCTCCGGTCCTTGTAGTTGCGTGGAGTCTCTGTCAGGGGTGCTGTAAAGGGGGCTGGGGGTAGTTAAAATGATTACACCTGAAGGGCCCTAAAAATTTGGAAAATAATTGGATAGGTCTGGGTTTGGGACCCAAAAAAGCAGAGTTCCAGGTCTCAATCAACAAGAGAACAACGGGATCTTCTGCCTGGTGACCCATAAGGTACTGGGTGCTTTCTGTGGCTGATGTGTCCTCTCCTGACAACTACAAACTTTAATGACACAAACGGGACCTGATTAGCTGGTGAAATTTAGATACCTCTAAGTATTTTTTTCTTTCCTGGTGCTGAATATTAACCCTTTAATTCCTGCCCTTTTGCTAAGCTGCTCAACTTGAGTAACTGCTTTGCTGAATAGGCAGCAGCATGCACATTCACATGATGTAAGTCTCCTGGTGAAGGGCTTCCAGGAGATGAAACGGAAACAATGGGACCAGATGGCATATAAATCACATGCAGAAACAGAGTAATGGTTAGAGTAGGTACTTAAACTACAGTGGTTAAAGCAGTGTTTCCCAATCCAGTCCTCGGGGACCCACAGCCAGTCCACATTTTTGCTCATTCCCAGCTCCTGGTAGGGAGCAAAAATGTGGACTGTCAGGCACGGAGGGCGCAAAAACATGGACTGACTGTGGGTCCTTTAAGGACTGGATTGGGAAACAGTGGTGTAGAGGGCTGTTTAATGTTGTCCCGTAAGCAGCTGTATTTTTTATTTTGTGTTAGTCTTCAATAGGAATATGCAAAGGCCCAAAATAAAATTTGGCTCTTAAATTTTTATTTGGTTACAGTTGAGCATGTATTTGATAAATAGTTGGATTATAGCTCAGTCTCAGTTTCATTTGTCATACTTCCTTTAAAACCGATGTATGAAAATCAATAAACCAAACACTGAATGTAGAGTGATTCTCCTCCCCTCTCCTCTCTCGTACTTGAATAACATAACTGTACATACTTCACATCACCTTTCCTTTATACGGTGACTCAGCCACACCGAACGGTTTCAGTCCAAGCAGCAGCTTGCAGGCAGAAAGCTGTAACTCCCCTCTTAATGGCTGCTGGGGCCGTAGCTGTAGATCACATGACGTGGTCTAACTGATGTGCGTTTAAAATGCCCGTCCATTACAGCTTTGTAAGTGGGAGCACTGGAAACATAATGGCCATACTAGTCTGGATAAAATCATTTTTTACAATGCAATTTCTGTCAAATACAGCCATTAAACTAATAACGAATTCTACCTTTGAGCTGAAATGTTCAGAGTAGTACATATATCCACACTGTTTTCCTGTCTGCCTCCCGCTTTTTCCCTGGCTGACTTTTCATATAAGGTAATGTATAATAATATATATATTTTATGCTATATAATGCGCTGATTTAATGGTTTCAAGTCTGTTTTTGAGGTTATTTGTTATACCCTCTAGGTAAATCATTGGTAAGAGCAGTTCTTGAAAGAACGCTGGACTGAATGCTGTTGGATTTAAAAAGTACAAATAATATCACACGGGGGCCATTTTCCCTCGTACAGTTTTCACATTTTAACATTTCATGTAACAGCTTCACATTTTTAGCAGCCCATAAGTACAGATCAACATCCGAAAAGCCTTTGGATGCTCTACTGTACCTTAAGAAGTTGTAGCAATAAAGAAGCTTTCATTTGAGCATAAGAAAGTTATTTAATTTAGAGACTCTGCATGGCTGTTCTCCCCCTCCCCCCCCCCCACAACACTTCTTATGTTGAACATCCTCATAAAAACCCAGATAGAACTGATTTTAATCTGGGGCATTAGTTGTCTTTTTTTTTTGGTTGACACCTCGTCCATTTTTTTTAACTTGCCGGGCATTAAAGTATAGCTAATCCATCAAAGGTAGCTGCTTCTAGCAAGACTCTGGGTTTGATTTAATCAGCCTCAGAAAGATGTGTGGGGGGGGGGGGGCATCGCTCATAATCTGGACGGAAGTGTCACTGAGTTTAGAAATGACAGGACATTAACATTTTAGCAAATCCCTTCGCGCGGCTCCTTTTCATGAGTAATGTTTTTCCTTGCAAAGACTATTAAGGAGCTTCGCTGCTCTCTTGAGGTTCTGCCCAGAAACGGCTCTCAAAATGAAAAATGGCTCCTCCACTTTTTAATATTTTAAAAATTAAAATTTTCACGCATATTATTGTCTTCCGGGAAAACGCGTAATCCTTGAGACAACCATTAATTTCAGCAAAATGGCAAATCAGATACAGTTTTTTCTTTATATGCTAGACTGATCCCGGGTAATCCAGACTCACGGAAAAGCACTAGCCTTTTACTCCACAATCCAGGGTTAAACATTTGTCAGTCTTTTATTGTAATTCATGTCGGCAAGATTACCTTATCCAGACAAGAGGTCTGAAGAGGGTGTACAGTTAATCCCCAAACTAAGATGTATTTATTGAAGATTAATAATATGACAGCAATCTCATCATGCCTTCTATGATTTTATAGTGTTGTCCGAAGGGGATTGGGGACAAAGGCGGAGAGGAATTCTTCTGGGATGATTTATCAAAGGATATGGGGTGGGATTGTTGTGAAGCGTTTCTCTGTATGAGCTGCTATTCCATCAGGCATGTAGGCTGTGAGAAGCACTGAGCTGTAATGGATGGGCCAACATATATTTAATAATCTATACGTAACTTTCTGACCTCCGATTTCTGAACGGTGCGCAGAGGGCACGTCGATTCCACATTCCCTTTGACAGTCGATTATTCCTTTGCTGCAGAATGCATACATTTGCGACATGTCCTGCATCCTTGCCAGTCGTTGCTGTTTATATTGCATTCTGTGGTCACTTTTGCAACAGCCATCGTGTGCATCGCATGCAAATGCATCGCAATCACTTTCCCGCATTATAATTTTCCAGGGTTTTTGACATCTTCGGGCACTCTAGACACTTATGTTAGGGACATCGTCTGTTTCAATGTGTTCTTTAAAGCAAGTGCAAAATCCCCCCCCCCCTCCGATTTACATAACGAAAACTTGATCTTCCACTGCATATGCAGAATCGATGCATACATTTAATTGTCCTAATGGATGTTCTCCCTGTACATGGAACAGAGGGAGAAAAAAAAATTAAAAGATAAATTTTTCCCGGGGTAACGGTTCAAGGTTCAAGGTTCAGCCTTGATCCAAATTAATTCTATCCCTAATAAGTAAGTGGATTGAATAGATTGGTTGTCCCTGACCTTGGTGTTCATAGAAACTTCATCCCACTATATCAGACAGACAGGAAAATATTGTCTGATCTGATGGCTGTGTGTGTGTGTGTACATATGTGTGTGTGTGGAAACGGGGTCTCTAACGAGGGAGGGAGCAGATGTGAGGGAGGGAGACAAGCTGCGGTGGGGGGGAGGGGGCCTGGTTTGCATTCCGCTCAAGGGTGTGTGAAGGACGCTGTATGGACTTGGGTGACAGAGAGGCTGGTTGGAAAAGCAGTCGGATGGAGGCTGGAGGAGCAGGATCTGATGCGAAGTTCTCCAGAGCAGCGGTGACCATCTGACCAAAGCGACAAAGTCAGTAGTTAACAGTAAGTTAGTATATTAAAGTAGTATATGACCAAAAAAAATCATGGATGGAAATTTGGATACAAACATATATGTCTTTATGGGGGAAAATTATGATATTCTGAGTCCAAAAAACTGAATATAGTTCATTTGGTTGTTTTGAATTTAGTGTTTATAGATGGAAATAAGTGATATTTACCTTAAATAAAACTGTGTCCTTATGTATTATTTCTATTTATTTGGGGCCTACAGTCAGAAAAGGGACTTAGACAGGAAAACATTGTCGATGGCAGATCAACTAAATACATGTCTTTGGGCTACGGAAGGAAACCCACACAAGGTGCGGAGATCCAGGGCCAGACTGGGATTTGTGGTATGAGGTACCTGTGCAGCTTACTGGGCTGCCCCGTTTTTTTTTTTTTTGAGGTTCTTTAGATATATAACAGAATCTTTTAGAACTGACACTTTGTGGTGTTTTGTACTGAATCCCGATACCTGATCCATCTTAATGTTTTTTTTTCCTGCTGGAAAAATGTAACTTTATGGAAATCTACATTTCTATTGCTTTTGATGCCAAATAGACTGAAAACACTTCATTTGTTTAAGACAGGAGGTTCTGCTGAAAAGAAGTGCGTGGTTGAGCAGTGGCCGAGCTGGGATGGAACGCGATGATGTCACCTGGGCAGCCCGGTGTTCATGCACCCCCCCCCCCCCCCCGGAGGTGCCTCAGATCTCCGCATGAGAACTTGAGGAGATCAGTGGAGCCCGTTTGTAGTAGGAACCAAAGGCCGCAGGTACTGTGGTCCTTCACACCAAATCAGAGAAGCCCCTTGAGTTTTTCTTGGCTGTTTAAACACAAGTCTTACATATTACATTACACTTAGTTATTTTATTTAGTAGACACTTTTATCCAGAGCAGTGTGCAAATCAGACAGATAATACATCCCAATCATACAGCTGTCAAATGAATTTATGAGGGTGGGGTCCTCTGGGCTAAGGTCATCATTGGAGCCCCACTCACAGCATAAAATGCTGCTGTGACAACCAATAAAAAATTTTGGCCCCAACCAACTCGGGGCCCTGGGCTACAGTCGAAGTCAGCTTGTGCATAAATCCGGCCTTGGCGGTCAATTTAGGTAGAAGTGCTGGTAGACCAGTAACACATTTTGGAAGCAGCGAGTTGATGTTGACATTCGGAACTGGTGTCAAATTTCTGCTCCCGAGGCCTCGGTAATGCATTTTAATTAGCATCTGATTTACACCTGAAACACCAGGTGAAGTGACTTCCTGTCTAAATAATTACCTCAATAAAAGCAATCAAGATCCCGGCTCTGGTGGGAAGCGCCACGCCCGGTGGCCGCCTAGGGTGATGCAACAATGATGTACATGGCAGGTGGTCCTCAGTCATGTGATGCATTGTTATTAAAAAAAAAAAAGACAAACGCATCCCACCTTGCTCTTCTGCTTTTGCAATGATATGATGCCACGCTTTCTGGGTGGGTGGGGGGCACTAGGGAGAACGGGTGGATTTACTGTGACATAATGCTTGTGGCTGGCTGGATCGTGCAGCGCCGGTATTGATCCGGGCGATTCTCAGTCCGATCCCTGACCCTCAAATAGCAAATGAATCTCAATCCAATAGACCAAAGTGTCTGAGCCTGGTCACCCCCGCCAGCCCCCAGTGTACTTCCCAGGCATGACCGATCGATAACAGAGCCATATGATTTCCACATTATGGATCAGCAGTCTTTATATTAATATATATTGTGTGAGTGTGCATGTGCTGATGCATGTATGTCACTTTACATTACCAGAATGTTTGTCTTCTGTGTGTTTATGCATGCATATACACGTATATTTGCAAATAAATAAAAATCTATTAAAAGGAATTTAAAATGCAGTTATCGCCCACTTTCACATCATCTGTACACACCATATTGCCATATCTAAAAGATAATAACCTTTAAAATTGAAACATTTGTTAAATATTTTTTAGCAACATGCAAAATAGTTTGATGCTGAAAACAGAGTAAGTAGACAGTGCTAGACAATCATGATAATAAGTGTGTTCTGAGACAAACTTTGAGACAAATGATTTTTCCACTACTTTATACATTTTGTGAACCAAACCTGAACACACATCCTTCTATTAACAGTCACTGTCATACTGGTGTTTTACTACAACATGGTCGCCCACTTCTCCAGAAATGTGCCTAATTCAGAAAGATCACACTCTACAGCAGAGAGAGACACACAGGCATGTGTTAAAGCTTTGTGCTACTGCAGCCAGGTCTCGCAGGATTAGTTTGCCCAATCGTTGTGTCTTTAGAAGCATAGATGCAGAATAAGTTTATTTTTACAGTAAATGCATTGGTATAGTGCCCTGCAGTGGACATTTAAATCTACATTTTATTTAATACTCTCCTTTGTCCTAAGCATTGTTCAAGCCGGCAAATAGCATGTTACAAACAAACGTGGCATCAAGGAGTCGAAGAGTGCAGCTTGGCTGAGCTTCTGATGAGCCCTCAGTTACAAGTGTAAGTAGTTTTGGAGCAAAAGCTACTTGGCACCTTCTAAGCAAGGCTGCTCCAAACAACTGGCAGATAAAGCCATCCTCTGCCGCAAGCCTTGATCGCCTGGCGGACCTCTGCAGTGCTTATGGAAGATGAACGGGATGGATTGAAACGGTACAATTCGCATAATTCTTTACACTGCTTAAGGGATGTACTGGCATTTCCCTGACGTTATCCTTGACCATTCAGATTGGCAGATGAGAGGCTGTTCAGCATCGATGCCCCTATCATTGTTTTATTTGTGGTGAAATTCCCGTAACGTCGGTCATTTAATCAGGAAGCCGTGCAGCAGCCCTACAGATGAGGTCATTTTAATATTGCATTCTTCATAGCACTCAAACCAGCTTCTCCACTGTTTGTTTTAAATGGATTTAAGTCGTCCAGTCTCTCCCTAATCTGGTTGTCATGTTTTATTTTTATTAAGGCTGTTTTGAGATCAGGCCGGGGTCACACAGAGTCAGATCTTCATTTCTTAAAATATTGTAAT
This sequence comes from Paramormyrops kingsleyae, assembly GCF_048594095.1. NCBI lineage: Eukaryota > Metazoa > Chordata > Actinopteri > Osteoglossiformes > Mormyridae > Paramormyrops > Paramormyrops kingsleyae. Next base: position 31,626,706 of record NC_132803.1, read on the forward strand.
TATTAAAATTGTGCCTTTTCATTTTATTTATCCATCTGCATAAATCGCATGTGTTAAACCCAAGCTTGTGGGGCCTTCCTCCCCGTCAGGATTATTGTAATGCTGCTGAAAGGCAGTCCTTTTATTTAATGTGCCCCCCCCCCCCCCTTCGGGTACGGATGGTCCCTTTACATTTGCATAGATCGCAGAGGTCCACCCCGTTCCCGACGCACAGACACACACTCCTCGCCTGTTAAGATCCCACCCCCACAAACACACAACCCCCTTTAGCGTAATGAGATTACGAGGAGTCATATGTTCCACCGCTCCTTAGAGTTATGGCCGCGTTTTACATAAAATTCTTATTGGGCCATTGTCCTGGATGCATGTGCTGCTGTGCATTTACATCTGGAGGACGTATTAAAGAAATGAGCGGCCCGCCAATAAACCGCTAGAAAGAAAAATCTGCTGTTTTTCCAGCTATACTCTTTAAGATCCCAGCCATCATAAATTATTTTAACCTTCGAGCCAAACACACACTCACACAGACTTATACACAACGGGAATCCTGCACTCTCCAGCAGTAAATTTTATCCTGCTGATTTGCTTATGTATAACCAAGAATGAAATAAGGGTTCCTTGAATTGAAGAGCAAATAAAACAACTGTCCCCAGATATGGGACTTAAAGGAATAAATATTCCATCCATTTTTTGTAACCGCTTGTTCTATTCAGGGTTATGGGGGGTCCAGAGTATATGAGTGCAAGGCAGTACCCATTGGAAACCCCACGATGACATAGGGAGAACATGCAAACTCTACACACTTGAAGCCATGGAGGAGAGTCAAACACTGATCCCAGAGGTGTGGGACAACACATCCTAGAATAAAACACTTCCAGGACATCCAGTTTCATCAGGGGGTGTGGATCACTGTCGCGGTGGCAGGAGTGTCATGGTTAAAGAGCTGAAGGGAGGGATCAGTGTGTGGAAGCTCAGTGCTCACTCACTCTTGCGTTTCCTACTCTAGCAATATCAAATTTCGTATTCACACACTCCAGTGGAAATGGCCCAGTCCTACTGATTAGGAGGGAATAGGGAGCAGGCGAGGAACGTACAAAGTCTCAGGGGGCTGATGGGCCATGACAAGCTGCAGCAGACATAGCTGTAGGAGTCATACTAGTCTGGGGCAGTAAACTGGATTCCTCACAGACCAGGAGATTCTGTCCTTTCACACAGATGTCATTCATGCCCCCTCTGGATTTCTGCAAGTAGATCTCATATCTGACTAGATTATATGTTTTTTGTTTTATTATGCTGTGGATATGAAGGGCTGGAGCAGGTGAGGCTGAATGGATTACAGACATCAATCTGAGGAGTGCAGATAAAACAAAATTAAATGCTTTTAAGAGAAAAAGGGGTGGGGGGAGGGGGGACTCAAGGCCCAATGTTGAGGGGTGGGGGGGAATCAAGGCCCGATGTTGAGGGGTGGGGGGGTGGGGGGGAATCAAGGCCCAATGTTGAGGGGTGGGGGGAGGGGGGAATCAAGGCCCAATGTTGAGGGGTGGGAGGAGGGGGGAATCAAGGCCCAATGTTGAGGGGTGGGGGGAGGGGGGGGAATCAAGGCCCAATGTTAAGGGGTGGGGGAGGGGGGAATCAAGGCCCAATGTTGAAGGGTGGGGGGATGGGGGGGAATCAAGGCCCAATGTTGAGGGGTGGGGGGATGGGGGGGAATCAAGGCCCAATGTTGAGGGGTGGGGGGGTGGGTGGGAATCAAGGCCCAATGTTGAGTTTGGGAATCAAGGCCCAATGTTGAGGGGTGGGGGGATGGGGGGGGAATCAAGGCCCAATGTTGAGGGGTGGGGGGGAATTAAGACCCAATGTTGAGCGGTGGGGGGGAATCAAGGCCCAATGTTGAGGGGTGGCAAAAGCCCAACAAGGGGACCATCTCCTCACCTCCTGATTTTTGTGAAAAGAAAGTACTGAAGTATTGCGTCTCCCACAAATGATTTTTGTAAAAGTGAAGAGGAATGATGCCGCATGTAATACCAGCGGAATGCAAAGATGAACGAAAGGGGGAAGCTATGAATCAAAATGAGAGATTTAATGCTTAAACTGTGTTGATACTGATGTTGGTAGTAGGTCTAGATAACAAGCAACTGTCATATTCAACGGGCTGATGAACATCAGCTGAACAATTGCAGAACTGCAGAGTTTACTTAAAGCTTGTTTACTTAAAGTTTTTTTCCTAATTAAAAATGTCATATGGAACCCTAGTTTGTTATGTTGATTTTATTTGATATGTTGCTTTGCTTGAATTTCTGGATATGCATTGCGGTTATAGGATTTCTAAACTAAAGCTACTTTGCACATTATTAATATTAACGATAATGTGTAGGTTGTCGTTGAATACGTAAATACAAACTGCGCTTTTCGCTAGCTTCTTTCATTTAAAAACAGCTCACCGCAATGTACTACAATCAAACTCTTTGTCGCCCTCTTGTGGGACAAAAGAGGCACGCATCTGACACTAAATCAGGGTTGAGAAGGACAGGAAGGCAGCGAATACAGGCCTGTCGCTTAAAAGGCTTGCTTCTGAACGCCTGTGGTTAACCGCCCAGGGTGCGACAGTGACTGAGGTGGTCTCCGATAACCTCCTGCATCCACCCATAATCTCATGTGGGAGATTTCTGACAGAACTCACAGCTAGGCACTCAGATAGAAATCTGTATCAGTCTTATTTAGGGCACAGTTTTTCCTTCACTGAACTAATACGCACCATTCAAATCATTTAAAGTGATGCATTAACACTTTATTTTGCAGGTTCTTTGTGTGTGTTTTTAAATGGAAAAAACATACCCTAAAACACAAACAAGTTTCTGTAAGACTAATTGATTCATTTTGTTTTATGTATAGCTATTATAAATGACTCACGCTGCTGGCGGTAGCTTTGTTGTTTTGTGTTCAATGCTATCCTCTGTATAAGGTTTGCATTTCAAAGGCTTTCGCTTCAAACTTGTGCAACTTTGCAACAATCTGCAACAGTGAGAGCAATATGAGCATATTACCAGCACATTGCCAGTACAGGTTTGGGGGTTATTTAGCAGTTAGCAGGCTGGGGGGGGGGGGTGCAGGTATCACGTTAGCTGTCACCTGTGAGGTGTAAAGGAGGGTAGTGATCTTGGTCGGGACGGAATGCTCAGTCGGCCTCTGGGCAAATGCATAATTAATGGTTAAACCAACTGAGGCGCGGTGCTGAGAGTACTTGTAAGTGTTTTCATCCACTCCTGCCCTCTCCGTGTATGAATCCGCCTCACTTCCAGCCTCACCCCCTTCCTCCCTCGCTCTGTCTTCCCCTGCCGAGCTGTGCAAACCCTGACAGTCCTCCCTGCCTCCTTATTTCACTGTATGGATGTTAGGCCAAGACATATTGATCAGGCCATAAATTACCCACGATTCTCCACTCTTCATCGGCCCTGGGCCCTGAGAAGGGTGGGGGAAGAGAGAAAGTTTAGGAAGGGGTCAGGTAAATTATTAATTGAGTGTGAATTAATCCACTGCTGTTTATTAATCCAGATCACCTTTACAGGAAAATGGGGAAATTTATGGGGAGACAGATGGAGGGTGTACATCTTCTGTAGGGCAATTGATCGCATGTCCGTACAGTGCGGTAATACCAACCGACTACAACACTGGTCATGTGGCATATGCGTGCGTGTACTCCTCTGTTCACACGTCCGTACAGTGCGGTAATACCAACCGACTACAACACTGGTCATGTGGCATATGCGTGCGTGTACTCCTCTGTTCACACGTCCGTACAGTGCGGTAATACCAACCGACTACAACACTGGTCATGTGGCATATGCGTGCGTGTACTCCTCTGTTCACACGCGTCCGTACAGTGCGGTAATACCAACCGACTACAACACTGGTCATGTGGCATATGCGTGCGTGTACTCCTCTGTTCACACGTCCGTAGAGTGCGGTAATACCAACCGACTACAACACTGGTCATGTGGCATATGCGTGCGTGTACTACTCTGTTCACACGTCCGTACAGTGCGGTAATACCAACCGACCACAACACTGGTCATGTGGCATATGCGTGCGTGTACTCCTCTGTTCACACGTCCGTACAGTGCGGTAATACCAACCGACTACAACACTGGTCATGTGGCATATGCGTGCGTGTACTACTCTGTTCACACGTCCGTACAGTGCGGTAATACCAACCGACCACAACACTGGTCATGTGGCATATGCGTGCGTGTACTCCTCTGTTCACACGTCCGTACAGTGCGGTAATACCAACCGACCACAACACTGGTCATGTGGCATATGCGTGCGTGTACTCCTCTGTTCACACGTCCGTACAGTGCGGTAATACCAACCGACCACAACACTGGTCATGTGGCATATGCGTGCGTGTACTCCTCTGTTCACACGTCCGTACAGTGCGGTAATACCAACCGACCACAACACTGGTCATGTGGCATATGCGTGCGTGTACTCCTCTGTTCACACGTCCGTACAGTGCGGTAATACCAACCGACCACAACACTGGTCATGTGGCATATGCGTACGTGTACTCCTCTGTTCACACGTCCGTACAGTTCGGTAATACCAACCGACTACAACACTGGTCATGTGGCATATGCGTGCGTGTACTCCTCTGTTCACACGTCCGTACAGTGTGGTAATACCAACCGACTACAACACTGGTCATGTGGCATATGCGTGCGTGTACTCCTCTGTTCACACGCGTCCGTACAGTGCGGTAATACCAACCGACTACAACACTGGTCATGTGGCATATGCGTGCGTGTACTCCTCTGTTCACACGTCCGTAGAGTGCGGTAATACCAACCGACTACAACACTGGTCATGTGGCATATGCGTGCGTGTACTACTCTGTTCACACGTCCGTACAGTGCGGTAATACCAACCGACCACAACACTGGTCATGTGGCATATGCGTGCGTGTACTACTCTGTTCACACGTCCGTACAGTGCGGTAATACCAACCGACCACAACACTGGTCATGTGGCATATGCGTGCGTGTACTCCTCTGTTCACACGTCCGTACAGTGCGGTAATACCAACCGACCACAACACTGGTCATGTGGCATATGCGTGCGTGTACTCCTCTGTTCACACGTCCGTACAGTGCGGTAATACCAACCGACCACAACACTGGTCATGTGGCATATGCGTGCGTGTACTCCTCTGTTCACACGTCCGTACAGTGCGGTAATACCAACCGACCACAACACTGGTCATGTGGCATATGCGTGCGTGTACTCCTCTGTTCACACGTCCGTACAGTTCGGTAATACCAACCGACTACAACACTGGTCATGTGGCATATGCGTGCGTGTACTCCTCTGTTCACACGTCCGTACAGTGCGGTAATACCAACCGACTACAACACTGGTCATGTGGCATATGCGTGCGTGTACTCCTCTGTTCACACGTCCGTACAGTGCGGTAATACCAACCGACTACAACACTGGTCATGTGGCATATGCGTGCGTGTACTCCTCTGTTCACACGTCCGTACCGTGCGGTAATACCAACCGACTACAACACTGGTCATGTGGCATATGCGTGCGTGTACTCCTCTGTTCACACGTCCGTACAGTGCGGTAATACCAACCGACTACAACACTGGTCATGTGGCATATGCGTGCGTGTACTCCTCTTTTCACACGTCCGTACAGTGTGGTAATACCAACCGACTACAACACTGGTCATGTGGCATATGTGTGTGTATACTCCTCTATTCACAGAGAGTATGTGTGTGTTACTATGTATGTTTCTCGCTGTTTATAAGATATATAAGCACTTTATTGTCATTATACTTCAGTAGAATGAAATCGTGTTGACATCTTGTGCAGCGACTAGAACAGTAACAATCGGAATGGAAAATAGAAAAAGAAGAATTTACGTAAAACAGTAAGGTCTAAATAAAACAGACAATGGAGAGAGAGGGCTCATGTGTCAGTTACTAACAATAAGTAAGTTAACAGTGAATAGTATTTGTTTAATTGATATATTATGTAAAGGAGACAGGAATATGAAAAATTAATACCTCTTACATTACTTACATTCAAACCTTCTTTTTCAAACATTCAATTTCGGATGAAACATGACTTCCAGTAACAAATCCCGAGAGATTATATGGCCCTGGGATTTGTTCTTTTGATTTCCTTAACTGGTGAACCCATAAAAAAACCTTAATTTTCTGAAAAGGTTTTTAATAATTCATCAGTTGTACCTATTTCAGGAAGATCTTGCATATTAATTTATAATGTTAATTGCTGCCTGAACAAGCAGCTATCTGCCTCTTAAACACTCTATATAGATAGCATTTCCTCAGAAGGCCGACACTTGTCGCATATGTTCATCCCTGACAATAGATGGGTCCTTTAGTTTCGGTCCCTTAGGTGACCACTCCGTTTGCCTGAAGGAAAGACAGTGGTTTTCATCTGTTGTAATTAACGCTCACAATCCTAGCCATACTTAACCTTTGCCACCTGTAGAACGTTGTCATGTTCGCTGTGATGAAAAGAAGAAAAGTTTGAATAAATCAAAAGTACAGGCTGGGTTTATTATGAGGGCTAGGTGTGTCACTAGGCTCTTCAAGTTTCCTTGGCAAATTTTAACCTGGGGGGGGGGGGGCCCTACCAAGAAAAATGATCATTTCACTGCCTATTCTGCCTATAGCTATAGCTGGCCCAGTAAGATACCTTTGGAATAGAACACAACTCTCAGCCATTGCTGCAAGAACCCTCAAGACACAGAACATAAGAACGCTCTAGACACAGAACATAAGAACACTCAAGACACAGAACATAAGAACGCTCTAGACACAGAACATAAGAACGCTCTAGACACAGAACATAAGAACGCTCTAGACACAGAACATAAGAACGCTCTAGACACAGAACATAAGAACGCTCTAGACACAGAACATAAGAACGCTCTAGACACGGTGCGACCTTGTCATTTCAGCTAACTACATTCAACTGATTTCTAAGGCAGGGGCTCCCATGATAAGGGCCTGCAGGAAGAGACACTGCCCTATTTTGCAGTGTTTTCCCTAGAGAGGACCACCTGGAAAGCCGGCCTTGGATGTCAAAGCCTCAACGTCTCTGCAGTGATCCGGCAGGAAATAAAGGGTAAACGGTTGAGTCGTGGTGTCACGCCTGTCGATCCCGATCTCGAGGATAGATGCTTTCGTCATAGATTTAATCGGACTCCTGCACTTTGACGTCTAATAGCTTTCTTGAAAGTCACAGGAGAGCCAGGGTCCCCCCGACAAACTGGGATACAGCTCGGAGGAACAAGCAGAAGTCACCAGCGCCCAGTCTGCTTGGACCGTGTGCTCAGAATAGCAAGCAGTGCCGGTCTCCTTAAAGAGGCAGCTGCCCGGAAGTTGAAGGGCCCACACTCATAGCCAACTGCAGGACACCAGGTTCTAGCGTCCAGGCTTATAAACTTCCTGTTTATAAATATCTCCCTACTAGCTACAGTCTTTTCGTAGTTTTAGTTCATTATTGTTTAGATTTATTATTTTCAAGAAAATAATCAGCCATGCCTAGAAGAAGCAGCAGGGAGGGGCTGTAATCATTCTGTGTCCACTGCATTTCACCTGCAATTCCAGCCCCAGGGCCTCAGATGGCTCCTAGTTTGGCAGCACTGAATCCCTTCTGCTGATGGTTCACTTCTTCAGCAGTTCAGAAGATCTCAGCTTGTCGCTAATTTCCATGATCCTCTGTGTAAGAGGTGGGGGGTGCAGGGTTTATTCTCCCATAAACAAGATTCCATCCATCCAAGACTGCCGCTACAACCTGGAGCAGAGTCTCGTCATTATATTTCCAGTCACACAGCCTCACCCTTTCTCCTGCTTCCTTACCATCTTCCAATACTACTGGTTCTTTGAGAATCGGCTCAATTCTTGGTAGTTCACTTGTACTCACTCTACAGCAGGGGTGGCCAATCATATCCGCAAAGGGCCGGTGTGTATGCAGGTGTTTGGGATAACCTGTAGGTCAGCTGTTCAAACCCAGGTGTGAGGACTCTTCAGCCAATCAGTCCTCTAATTAGTAATCTAATTAGGGAGTTGCAGCGAAAACCCACATACACACCGGCTCTTTGCGGATAAGATTGGCCACCCCTGATGTACAGGGTCATCTGCATTTCGCCTGATTGTGTGATGCATACTAGTCAAGTTGGGTGTGATGAGTCAGTGCTGGAAAGGGCTGATATCCAGCTGACAGTTGGTCTTGCAGGTTTGGTGTTTCTGTTGTATCTGCTTCCTGTCTATATAACGTTCATTGTACTCATTCTAGCTTCCACAAAGACCTCCCAGGAAGGGCTTCCAAAAAAATCCTTCTGCAAATATCTCCCACAAAGATTTCCACAAACACCTTCCTCTGTTTTTATAAGAACAGTTATTGCCCTGTGCTTTCCTCGTTTTCACTGCTAAAGACCAACTTCACTTTTTGCGATACTTATTTTTAGCTCAATAAAAATCATAACTAATACTTCTGTATTTGTTTTGTTACCCTACAAAACTTGAAAACTGCCACTATAACCAGATGAAGAAGGTAACACAGTAACACCAAAGCAGTAAATAGTCACAGATTAGACTGCTGTCCTTTTTAAAGCCTCTGTATATCTTTTTTTATTGCAAAAATCTGACAGATTCTTCCTGACTCTGGCTTGTATTACCAGCACAAGAGAAACAGAGGAATTTTACAAAGTAATCCGTTGGAAAATTCCGCCGGGTTTCATTCGAGACGGTAAATGAAAACAAACAGGCAGAAAGTTTTGCCGATTAAAGGTTGAAATTTCTTGTTTTTTTGGTCCCGGCCTGGTAGCAATTTGATGAATTCTCTGCAGCCGGGACGTGAGAGCGTGTATGCGTGTGGCAGATGGAGGGGGGGCCAGCGTACGCAGCGAAGGGAGGAGGCTCCGCCGATGAGGGCTGCAGGACCATTTTTCACAGCAGACAAAAACATTTGGTCGGGTATCAATTTGGAGCGACAAAACAGTGCTCACCCCCTGCCCCGTCATCCATCATCTCCCACCAGCCCTGATCCCTCCCCACCCTGTTCACGTGCGGTCTCCCATCCACTGCGTCGCCATTGGTGCACGGGTGCCCAGGGGGCACGCTGAGGGCGGAGCCCATTCGCTCCAGGGGCAAGTCTCTCTGCATTAGGACCCGTATCGAGGCCTTGCCTCATGCTCAACACCCCCGTCGGCCCCCCCCCCCCAGCCGTATTGGCACCTTTCTCGGGCAGCCCATCACTCTTCTCAGACCCATCATCCATCATGCACGGCGATCAATAGGGGGGCCAGGCATTCATCAGCCTAGGGGAGCTGACGGGAAGGGAGGCAGTGGGGGGATGGGGGGGCAAACAGGAGGACTGCACAGTGAGGGTGGAGCAGTTGGTTGCGTTAAAAGACCAGGAAAACGATTCTGGAGAAGGCCCACAAGTGCATCATCCATGTCAGGGTGAGTGGGGGGGCATGATCGCCCTTTCGCCGCGACTCCCCAGAGCTGGATATCTCTGCCCCAGGAGAATGCGAGGGGGGGTGAGTGGGTGTCGGGAAGGTGGGTTGGGGGGGGGAGGGCACTGATTGAGCTGTCAGTATGATAAGTGGGGCTGTCGTCTGAAAGAGCAAAACTGTAAGAGTGCAAGGGATAAGGAGCCAATGGTATATATTTTTCCTCCTCAAGAAGGAGGAGAAGGTAAAAGTTAAGCAGCTGCCTCACCTTTCCCGGCTCTGCCTCACTTTCGAAGGTCTGCCTCACCTTTCCTGTCTCTGCCTCACATTTCCCGGCTCTGCCTCACCTTTCCCAGGTCTGCCTCACCTTTCCCGGCTCTGCCTCACATTTCCCGGCTCTGCCTCACCTTTCCCGTCTCTGCCTCACATTTCCCGTCTCTGCCTCACCTTTCCCGGCTCTGCCTCACCTTTCCCAGGTCTGCCTCACCTTTCCCAGCTCTGCCTCACCTTTCCCAGCTCTCCCTCACCTTTCCCAGGTCTGCCTCACCTTTCCCGGCTCTACCTCACCTTTCCCAGGTCTGACTTACTTTTCCCTGCTCTCCGCCATGGACCCACTGGGGCTGCGGTGACCAATGGGGCTAACTTTGCCACATTTGCTCTATTGTACAATATTTAACTTAGCGAATACGGGTCCTCACAGCACATGCAGGTTTAGGAACATTCTGGAGAGCAGATGCATAAGAACCAGACACCGTCAGGCCAACGGCAGGAGAGCATCTTTAACCCCCTGAAGACTCCGGTGGCCTTGAGTGTGATGTGGCAGACGCCATAGAGAATGGCGGATCAAAGGAGCGGGTGGGAAGGGAAGGGGGAGGGGGAGGGCACGCCCCAGCCGGCTAGCCAGCCAGCCAGCCAGCCAGCCCGTGGGTCTTCCCCGGGTCGGATGTCGCTCTCCTGTTACTCCTGCATCCCACCTGCCGGGCCCTGTGGATTATTCAGGAGCAGCAAAACGGTCTCTGCACTTCGGCCGCAGCAACACGCGGCTCCTGAATCCACTCACCAAAATGCAGAGAGGGCAGTGTTAGCCATAGTCCGAAGCCACAAGAATGACCCCCCACATCACCCATTTTATTTATTTGCCTCATTTATATCATAATTTGGATACATGAAGTTAGAACACAAATATTAAGGATAGTTGAGTTGTAACAAAATACCAATAAGATTAGCACAAAATGTCACATTTCAGCACACAGATAGCTAATTATATTTCACACCGTTGGAACTCTGGACTATTTCACGATATTTTCCTTGATTTTCGGCATCATGCAGCAGCCTCCTCGCACGTCGCCAACTTCCGTGAAAGTGTCACCGTTTTTCTATGTGTTTCTATGTTTTTTATCGTAATACATTTTTGTCTCCTGTAGCCAAGTACTCATAAATATTTCACCCCCCCCCCTCCTTGCACCCCAACTCACACAAACAGTCCTGGGCCCCAAGAAGAACTATATCATAAATACCAACCCCCACAAACTCCCCACTGCCCCCACAACCACCTCCCTCCCTGAGTAACAGGAGCTCAGGTGGAAATAATGCTAGAGAGCAATTAATATTGGAGGAGCTGAAGTAACTGAGAACCATCAAACCTGGGGTCACGAAGCACCAGGTCTGAAATGTGTCCAGGAAATTTTTACACAGAGGAAAGAATTCCAGGAGGGATATTTTTATACAGCAAGATAATGTGGTAATTTATCAATGCTCACGGGGCAGATTGAGCCCTATAATATTCCCCAGTTTAAATTGTGTAATTGATGCCATGGTCTGCAATAAACATACGTCTTTGATTAATTATGCTCTTTCCAAAACCTAAAATTAATACAAAATTATGTTATTAAATGCCTGATAAGCATAGGCAAAAATTAAACGAAGGGAAAAAAAAAACTGCAGTGCTGTATCTCTGTATCAGGAATATCAATGCAGCAGTAGAGCACCGTAATAAAATGAAATATAATTTTATTTTTTAATAAACTTTTTAAATTAACCATAGTTAAATTGCTAAATCTGTAGCACAGCTGTGTATATAGTATGTACAATAAGTATATTATGTGTAATATAATGAAGGATAATGCTGATTTATAAGGTTTACACGTGTTATCAAGTGAAGCAGTGACTTATACGTATAATAAAAATGTTCTATGAGTAAATTCTGAAAAGCGAATCCCGGGAGGATCCAAAAATGGACCAATGAGGTACCTTTTGATAAAAAAAAATGTAAAAGATAGGTGTTATAAAGTTGTTGTTCACTTATTACTCATTGGCTTGCTGTCTCTCTTTTTTTGACTGGTGACAATGTCAGACAGCAGCCAGGGGGCAGAATGTCGACCGAGGGGAGCAGGGGGCCGTCGACGTTAACGTCCGGTGACTGAGGGGAGGCAGGCAGACACGAGGGGCGCGTGCTGAGCCGTCCACAAGCAGCCTGACCTTCTAAGGAGAGGCGAGGGGTCGGGCGGATTTCGGGAAACACATAAACACAGGAGTCCAGCCGTAATCTCCCCAGAGAGCTGTGCGGCGGAAAAATCAATCAGACACTTAGAGTCCTCGGTGCCGGGAGGCTGGGCAGGGGGGCGGGAGGCAAAGGTTGGAGGTGGGGGGGTGGTGACACTTTGCTATTCAGGTACACGGATGGTATGTCAGCAAAGGGATGCCCCCCCCCCTCCCCCCATAGTCCAAAAGGTCACTCAGTGAGGTTACATCACCTGCTTCCTAGTCCTTAACCTTTTCACCCCTGAGCTCATGGCGACAGCTAGCAGGGGGTGTGACTGAGGTATTCCTTCCCAGAGCCACACGAGACACAGGCCTGGCCGCACTCGAGGAAGAGCGTAAGCCACCCACGATATTTTTGTACTTGCTGTAACTTTAATGAGAGCGATATCTCCTATCTGCACCTCTGGTCTCGATCGCCTCTGAGATAGCCGCGTCAGTCTTGAATAGTGTGAGTCACCAGGTGCCTTGTACTGGTCAAAAATTTGTTTGGGGGCGGGGGGGGTGGCTGGAAAGGGTAACCTTTTGTGTAAAGCCATTTTTAAAGTCTTGGACAAACACTGTTCTGTTTCATTGTATGCCTGAAGCGACGATACATTTTGAAATGACAATAAAGTTTGACTTGAATTCCACATTACTGCAAAAGCTTTGATACTGGGTGCAAATCAACAACAGTTTACTTCATTCGTAAATAACTGATTGTTGAGGTCAACAAGTTTTATATACATTTTATTTGAGTTTGTTCATGTTTACAGCAGACCGATCACACATAACACTGACATATCAAGTCTTTTTTAATTCTTAGATTTAACTTTAACATTTCATAAGTGAACATAAAACAGGAACATAACAATCTTGCCTGGTAAAAACTCAATGCTAAAGTAACCCAATTAACTCATAAATCTCCGTGCGTTTGAAATATCCATTTAAACTGGTGGGACGGCCCTTTGTAAATCAAGGCGAGATGTAAACACATCTGCAGAGCCATAGGTTTTTATTTCTTTAACGCGGCACATAAGTCACATGACAGAGTTAGGTCACTCTGGTGGGCTCCTACTCTGATTGACGCAGGTATCGACCCCATGACCCCTAGTGACCTTCTACCACATAATCTGACTAATGGTGGATCAGACATCCGGGGCCAATCAGGCTCACACCACACGGGTCTAACTCTGCCGTTTTGGGCCGGACTGCCCCCTTCGGCACTTCACTCCACGAGGGGCTCTTGTTAGTGATGACCCCCCCCCCCCCCGACCCAACGGGGCAGTTAAACTTAATGGCCCCCGTTTGCCGATCGCTTTATAATAACGGACCAAATGAATTTTAACCGTGACGGTTTTAAACAACGCAGCATTTCAGCACGAAACTTCAGCCCCCCAATTTGCGTGCTGTTACAGGGCCTCTCTGCGTAAAGTCATACTTGTGATTATTGACCGTTGTCCTGGGCACAGTTTGATTTTTACCCTTGAACGGGTCTTTTCTGTTGTCATAGTAGCATGACGCTGGGAATTGTGGATGAGCTCAGGGTTATTGAGTACTAATGAATATGGCGCAAAAACCACAAAATAAATTACCTTCAAAAATTAGTTATTAGTGGGTGACACCACCAGATTTGGGGGTTGAATCCTATCTCGATTATGCATGTTATGCTTGTTCTGAGTGACTGCTATGGTTTCCTCAATCATGCCAATGGCAGTCAGGTGTGTGAATCCTTAATCTGCTCCAACAGGAAGGCTGTGTGTGTCTGCCTATGAATGACTGGCACCCCCTCCAGCTGTACCCCTGCTCTATCCGTAATAGGTGCCAGGCTCATCATGACCCTGTACCACAGTGTTTCTCAGTCCGGTCCTAGGGGACCCACAGATAGTCCACATTTTTGCTCCCTCCCAGCTCGCAATAGCAAAAATATGGACTGTCTGGTAGGGGGCTCGGAGGGAGCGAAAATGTGGATCGACTGTGGATCCCCGGGAACCAGATTGGGAAACACCGCTGTACAATATGGATGGACACTTAACTAATTAAGATACCACTTCTGTGTTCGTTTTCTTCCTTTGTAGATAGTGTCTTACAGGGGGACATTTCTTAAAGGCTCTGCAGCTGTGCATTCTACAGACACATAGCTTCCTGGGATCATGTAAAAAATGATTTTAACGTGGGAATCCTGTTGAGAAGGTGCTGACACTAAAACAGGAAAATGCTGACAATGAATGGACAGTTTACCATCCTCACGTTTCCTGTACAAATTGAAATTTTTCCCAGGTAACAGCAACAAAGGGTGATCTCGTTTGGAAGGCAAAGATGCAGGTTGTCATTTACAGTGTAATACAGTTAGTGTGGCACAGTCACTACTGGAAGGAGGGAATTACACAACACAAACCATACAGGAGTCTCTACTCCACTGACTCTCCTTCCCACAAGCCCTGCAGATGATAAGTCGGGGGGTCTTTAATCTCCCCACCATGAACATGCATACCAGCTGCGCCGACAGCAAGAACCCAGCATGCATCTGGCCTCACACCCCCGCGTGTCCCACATGGATGGATGTGTGCTGTACACGTTTGCTCTTTAACGCCTACTTCCCTGGGATCTTCACCGTGTCTCGGGGTGTTTGCTTGTCTTCTCCAGGGCGCTGCCAAGCACTCAAAATCCACAGAAGCAAAGATGACTTCCTCTCCAAACAGAAGTTGTTCTCTGCCAGGTGGCCACGGCTGTAAATCACAGATTGCTGGTGGAAGACGCTGCCATTACTATAGCACAATAAAAAACACATGTAGCTCTGCGTTGCCCTCCTATATAAAGCTTTCAGACAGAGAGATAATGAGTTGCTAACCAAACTATATCATGCAGGTGATTTTCCCTAAATTACAAAATTCGGCCTCCGCTTCGTCACTAATTACGGGAGCTTCTGTCTCGTTTTGCTTCTAGGCATAAAAATGTTTTCATTCTTTTCTTTACCTTTCAAGTAGCTGTCTTGTTGAATCTTTATGTTATGTATTAATTTTTATACAAATTACCAAAATTTAGGCTTAAAATGATACGCCTATGTATTTTGTGCTTTTGAAATGAATTTCAGGTTTGACCACTGTGATGTAAAACTATCCGTTAGTATGTTCATAATCCCTCTCCTGGGTGGCACAGTGGCTTAGAGGTTAACACCGTAGCCATATAAATAATATAGTCTTTGTTTTCAGCATAATGAAACCCAACTACTACTCACAAGTGTCCGGTTTTTCCCAGCATGCAATAGCGCTTGTCATTCTTCAGTCAAAATCAAAGCCAGTGAGGCTGAGGGGACACATATACAGCAAAATGAGTTTTATGGCAATGTGAATGTTATAAAATCTGCTCAGAAAATACTGGTTTAAAATTCCGAAACATTTGGAAATTAATTTTAAGTGCTGAAATCAAATTAGACACCCCAAAGGATATTTCCTTATCTGCTTAAGAAGTGTTCCAGCATAGAGAAAGTTCTGTTTATTGCTCGGATGACGTCATATTTCCCCCCTCTGCAGAGTGACTGGATATTTCACTTGGACGTTTGGCACGGAGGCCACAAAACATTTCCGACAGCCGACACTTTGCAGCTGAAAATTTGCTGTAAGGTCATCTCTCATGGGTCCTTTAATTAAACCTCCTTTAATTAAAGTCTTTCTGATTCTGTTAGTCCGGTTAATGGATTTAATTTCCTCTCCCCTGTGCCTGGACTTTGACCGCTGCGCACATAATTAATTAATTAATTCAATCCCTGGTATTTCTGTTTTCTGCGCGAAATTTTGCAGGGTAAAGCCGATAGCTGATAACTGGGATTTGATCCTATTCGAATATTCTCAGTGTCACAATCACCTATTAGAGGAAAACGATATTATACAATTAAGGTGTATTTCATGTTGGGCCAAAGAGGTAGCATATGGGTAATACCCGGGATCCGTTAGGTAGAGAACAAAAATCTTTGTCTCTGATTTAGTCCTAGAGTAAAAGGGCAGCTTGCATCCAGAAAGAAACCATGAAATAACAGCGGAAAACGGAGCGGGAATACCTCAAGGCAGTTACGGCTGGTACGGCTTGAATGCAGAAAATATCAAACCTATAAGCTCTGATCTCCCTGCCTTTCGCCTCTAGCCTCCGGGATAGGCTGCGCGCCCCCGCGACCCTGGACGAGCGTTTGGAGAAAATGGATGGATGGATGGATGGATGGAAGCTCTGATCTGTTCGAGGGGTTTTATTTTACGCGCCAGATGGCTTAATGATAATTGGGTGAAATTATTATCTCTCCATGACGTTTTAATGTTTGCCGCTTAAAAAGGTTAAAGTTTCCGTTGCTGCGGAACTGCTGAATTTTTTTTGCTGCCGCGATTTATGAAAATTATATTTGTTAATGTGTAACTTGGAAAATGTTCAACACCGCCTACCGGCACTTAAAAATATATAACTTTCGCCGTTATGCCCTTACGTATAGATAAGGGTAAAAATGGTTGCTCTGGGAATTTAATAAGGTTGAAATAATTAAAAATACGTACAGTACATCTACAGCACGTAAAAGTCCCGCTGTACTGTAATCAGCGTTGGTGATGATGTTTATTATTATTACTATTATTGTTGCTGTTTGTGGTATTTAGAGGAAAAGTAATTTATCCTTTCTTATAGGTAGGAACACTGCATGCACAAACAGCAGAATCCATCCCCACTCTGCCGCATGTTGCCACATCTATTCAACGCTGGTGGTTCCAACACCGTAAACCAAGTTCAAACAGAAAATTAGATAAAGGGCTCCATCTAGTGGTAAAACTGCAAAACGTCCGCCATTTTTAAATGACCTCTTTTGCTGCTGTAAAAGGATCTTATTATGAGTTATATTAATTTATGATTAATAATGCCTTGTTTTATAATGTGTTTATTTCTCTTTCATTTCCCATATTAGTCTTAAGCATGAAAGTGTGCAATTTAACATTTGAGCAGATCACCAACGCTAAATTCACAGATGCAAATCTTGTTGTCATTTAATGTGTCTCTCTTTCTCCTGTAATACATCTACCCCATACCTGCAAGGATAAAAACTGAATTATGTTGACACATCCAAGCAACAGCACACTTGTGGAAGATAATGGCTGAACTTGTAACTCCTAGCAGGACACTATTTTCATAAGTCGCCTGCACAGAGCTGCTTTGGATTTTAAGTTACCGGATTATAGGTTTTGCTGTGTGCTGATTTTACTTCTCTCCCACGCTCTGAGGTCCAGTATAATTCAGCGTGCAACAACATTTCTGCTGTTGCGTTCAGACTTCCTCCTAGCTCTTGGAATCAAATTTCCCTGTCTGCTACTATCCCCCAAATCCAGTGAAACTGAATGAAAGGCGGGTCTTCGGTGAGAAGGCATCTGCCGTGCTGTGATGCTCTTTGTTGTCCTTTTCCTGGTGAAGTAAAATGTCCAGTAGCACAGGGTAGGAAACAGCTTGGGCAAAATATAAAGATTTTCATCAGCATCCACTGGCATGGACAGAGGGCGTTTAACATATTGACCGATGCTTGTCAGTACCGTCAACACCTTTTAACATCCTGAAACAGGGGACAAGTGGCATTCAAAGGGGGACACAAGTATCAAAGATAGGCGCGCTCAAACTCCAAAATATCTCAAAAATTACTTAGGGTGCGAGTTAGCGACATCAGAATACAAGGAGCCGCACTCACAATATACTTCTCATACTATTTAGAAAAAAAGTTTATTGCAGCATGCTACACAGACGCGTTTTGACGTCAAGCCGTTATCAATGTGTAAAAAACACCAAACCACACTGGTTTTATCCAGGCAACATTCAGAAACAGGTGATAGCGTGACATGAAATAGACAAAACAGGGCATGATAGTCAACGATTCACAAAAAGCAATTTAAAACTAGCTCTTCATTAAGGCCATAAGGATGTACGGTTTGAAGTACTTTTTGAGGGTTTTTGGGGAATGTATGGGATTGTTGTATTATGATATTGGTATTTATTTGTTAGGCCTATATATTATGTGTGCATATATAGTTTGTATTTTTTCTTTGGAGATCTGGTGCGTAATTGTGTGTCTGTGTGTCAAGGTGTGCATTCTTGGGGGTTGGCAATTATGACGTCACGCTATCACCTGTTTCTTAATGTTGCCTGGATAAAACCAGTGTGATTTGGTGTTTTTTACACATTGATAATGACTTGACGCCGAAATGCGTCTGTGTAGCATGCTGCAATAAACTTTTTTTCTAAATAGTATGAGAAGTATATTGTGAGTGCGGTTCCTTTTTTGTAGTTCAAAGTGGGATTCCTCAGCAGAAAAAAGCTGAGCATTTTAAACAGATGTTTCTGTTCCTGGTTTACCTCTAAAGGTGCTATTAACTTTTAATGATGGTAAATAATATCTCTGATCTATTCATAGTCAAAAGAGACATGTAAAATGTTCAAAGGGAATATACCACAATGCTTTGATTAGGCATTTTTAAATGACTTTATCACATATTCCCATTCATATCCATCTGTCAGCTCCTTTTTTTGGACAGGGTCACTGAGCAGCCTGTACGCTACTCCAGGCTACGTGAGACACATGGCCGTGGTACACAGTGGGCAGGATGCCAGCGCATCACAGCCATCAGAGGACACAGATACAGACATGCTCACACACCACAAGCAATTTAAAGTTACCGAATACCCTAACTGCCTGTGTTTTGAAACAATACCAGGAACGAACAAGCAAACTCCACACAAGACAGAGCAGATGTGGGATTTGAACCCCCACTCCTGGAGGAATGAGACAGCAATGGTTCACAATGCTGTCTACAAACATCAGGTATTAATGTTATACAGCATTATGCCAAATATTAGACTGCTTATTGTAAGCAAAGGGGGGCAGTGTGTGGCACAGCGAGTTATGCCTCTGCGTCTGTGACGGAAGGTTGTTGGTTCAGGCTCTGACCTTGGCAGAATTTTACATGCCTATTGGAGCCAGGAGCAAGGCCCTTAATGGGCTGAAATGTTCCAGGGGCAATGTATGTGTGTGGTCTAGGTATACCTTACCTAATGTCCCCACAACGTGATAAAAACCTGTTATTTTGACATTGTAGGGACCATTTTTCCAGTCCCAAAGTGTTGGGTACGGGTTAAGGTTGACTTTTTTTGATTTTGGGTTTCTCCATATAAGTGAATGGACAGCCCCCACATTAGTTCAGGTGTTTGTGAGGGTGTGTGTGGATTAGGTTTATATTACATTGTGGGGACCAAATGTTCCTCATAATGTGATAAAAAACCTGTTATTTTGACACTGAGGGGACGATTTTTCAGGTCCCCACAAAGATCTGCAAATGCAGTCAAAACAGTAAAAATGGCACAAGTCTCATATTTTGTTTGGTTAAGGTTAGACCTGGGTAGCGGCTAAGGTCGTCATTGGGATTAGAGTTTTTCCCATGGAAATGAATGGAGAGTCCCCACAAAGATATAATTGCAAACCTGTGTGTGTGTGTGTGTGTGTGTGTGTGTCAAGGGAGAGCAAGATGGCACATGCATAAGAAGCATTCCAAAGTATTTGCACTCATACTCATGCAAGTTGCACATAAAGGATCATTTAATTTTCAGTGTGACCAACTAAACAGACAAAAATCAGGGGAATAAATTGTGTTCATTGTAAAATTTTGGATGTGCTAGCGGAACTTGCTATTCTTGTGCCAAAATTCCTGGGACGATATTTGAAGATGCACAGAAGCAAACCAAGGGCCACGAGAGCCAGTCGGAGAGACTGATAGGCCGGTGTTCGTTAGCTGTGAGCTGTGGGGAGGCCGGGCCGGGCCGGGCCGGGCCGGGCCGGGCGGATGGAATGCCGAGAGGTTCCGGCGGAGGACGTCCTCCTATTTTAATCATCACCGGTGTCCCTGGACGGCTGCCTTCCTCCTTCCATCGCTACGCCCAATTTAACCATCAATCATGGCTCACGCTCAGATTATTACACTGTTGATTAAATTAGTAAAAGCAATCACAATCTTCAAGCAAGTTAATTGGGAGAATTTATTTAGCTCCAGAGACAGCTTTATGCATGTTTGATTAAGTATTATAAGGTTTGTTTTTCTGATTTTGCATAATATACCTTTAAATCCTCCACATACTGAACTGGCGCACCGTTAACGACTGTAATAAACTCTTTTTAAAAATGCCTCTGTTTATGATTTATCTGCCAGACTCATGTCTCTTCCACCAATGCCTGGCCAGCTGACAAATAGGCTGAAAGTAATCTTTCGGCTACCCCATAAATCTATACGCTGAAGGTTGCCCTGCGTGTCAGGAAAGTTAGTGAGGTGAAAGCAAGTTTACCGGGGAGTGACATAAGCCCTCAAAAAGTGTCATGTAATCGAAACGGCGTGCGGTGTTTACAGTGCGATCGGCAAGTTCAACCCTCACGTTGAACCGGCAGCTTCTTGCTGACGAGTATCTTGCAAATGAGGGGCATTTAATTTTCTACCTGTTTTATTCCCGACAGCCCAGCCATCTGTTAACAGTTACTGTAACCGGTGTCACGAAGATTAACCATCCATCCGCTTTCTGTACCCGCCTGTCTTATGCGGGTACGGAGGCCTATCTCGGAAATCTACGGGCGCAACACAGGGAATAACCCAGGATGGAGCCATCAACTAATTACAAAATTAAAACATATGATACACATGAGTACAGGGAAAACAAGCAAACTTCTCATGGGACTGGATTAGATTCAAAAGTGCACCGTAACAATGGCAGGCAATATTGTTTTCTCTCTTAGGCCTATTTTGATTTTATTTAAATATTATTATTTTTTATTATTATTGCATTTTTAAGTAATGCACACAACATACGACCTTCCAGTTGACGGTTTAAGTTTAAAAAGGTATAGGACATCAGTAATTATGCAGGGATATATTATGTTTTTATATAACTATGGACATGATTTTGTGTTTTATAATTACCAAGATAACCTGAGATTAGCGCTTTTGGTTAAAATGTAGGCCTACATACATGAGGGATAATCCTGAAACTAAAACGAGCGCTTGTGTTTCAATTTAATTGAAAACTTTAAGGCTCGGCTACAGCGGTCCAAATTTTACAGCAGCTTGAGATGCAGTAGTAAATAAGCGGAGGTGACAGGTGTAACACGGCTTTGTGGCATCCAAGTCCGTGACAAACCCTGACTGTCTGCTCATTAATGTCACTCACTTCAAACTGTATCGACATCAGTGTGGCAGCGGGGACATGTACAGCCAGCGCGGCGCCCAGCGGCTGCTTGCCTTATTTATCGATTGGGATTGTGGGCTGAGGAGAAAAAACACTGCTGTGAATATTATTCATGGCCTCTCATTTTGGAAATTGTTAAAAACTGAAACCCTGATATCTGGGAGCTTTGGGGATTTTTATTGGCAGCCCGACATATAAAAATGACTCCCCCCAATTATCTTTAAAAACACATTATAGTATTGAACCGTTCAGAATGTAATGTAGGTGTAGTTTGGGAGTTGCCCAAAGCTAGGCTTGATTTAGACTAAGAAAACAGAGGTTACACAAGGCTTTACTACCAACAGCGTACGATATTAATAAGCCCTGAGGATGATGATATTTCTTTATTTGTTTATTCGGCATTATTCTACATGTATTATTGACTTGTCCGTTTACATATTGGTCCAATGGCATTCTTGTAAGAAAAATTACAGTTACAGTAATAATTTTATTTTTTCCTCCACATCACTTGTTTTATTGTTTATATATTTGTAGCTGTAAATACGATATACTGTAGATTTGCCAGTTAGACAGTTTAATTTTACGGTCTTGTTGAGCATGGATTTTTTTGTGCTTTTTTTTGTAGGCCATTAACTACAAAGCAGAATGTGGCAAAAATGACAAAATATTGTTTCAAATAATGTTTACTGATGCATATGAAAACAATAGTTTACAATAGGTAGGCCTATCTATCTACCTAGTGTGCAACCTTGCAGTCATTTTTTTATCTAATGTTTTTCCTGCATGAAAAATTAGCGAGGAGGCATGTTAAGAATTTCAAAGGCTACCTTCAGTGTCTGTTTTTGTTAGGCTTAGTTTCAGACACATTTTTCAAGGGTCCACGTTGCCTGGGAGATCTTCCAGAGCGGCAGTCTAAACTTATAGCACCGAGGCGAATGCACCTGCGAATATCGGTTTCCATGGTAATGGGGGTCCAGACAACGGTGTGCTTCTGTGCTGCGGGGAGCTGTAGGCCGAGCCTTCTTGTTCCTGGGCATTCGGGTATCTCCTTAACATTACACAGCTCATACACAGCTCATACATAATGCAACACAGCTCACACACAGCTCATACATAACATAACACAGCTCATACACAGCTCATACATAACATAACACAGCTCATACATAGCTCATACATAACACAGCTCATACATAACACATCTTATATACAGCTCATACATAACATAACACAGCTTATACACAGCTCATACATAACATAACACAGCTCGTACAGCATACATAACACAATTCAGCTGTTTTGTTTGTACTGACCCTCTTCTATGTGCAGTATGGAAGGACGCTAATACAAGTTTGTCACACGCCTGCTGTTCAGCTGAGCTTCGGACTCCTGTATGTGGTTCGCATCTATCACAAGATGCTATGTATGTGGCCAAACAGTTTCAAGTTTGATACAACAGGAGTTCTGCCAGTTTTTACCCTAACATTGGTGTAGACTCTGCTGGATGTTGATTGGAAGTAGATCGGTATTGTCATAGTAGTAGGATATCAGTAATGGTCTCATTGACTTTGGTTATGTGGTAAAAGTTTATGTAAAGAAGACTTTAGGAAATTTGGGGGGGGAAATCTACTTGCACTGAGCTTGTTTTCATTTAAAAAAAAATCCCAGGTTATGTTATTTCTAGCACAGCAGTGCATATCTTCAAAGGATTAAAATTAGTGTCGGAGCATTCCAATGCTGCCACATTTTCCCCTGAGATCTTTAAATCGAACCTTCCCTGCTGGACATATAATTGAATTTTTGAATGAAAAAAACTTACAAACAAATAAATTGAAAACAAAAAACAAAAAACTGAAAGAGCTGGCAGATAAGAGGAGATATTTATCGAGTGGTGTGTTATCAGGAAAGTAGAAAAAAAGGCCAGTCATACCCGATGCAGAAATGGTTTTCATCATAACTACTATTGCATCAGCTTTTCATAATAACATATTCTGCCTTTCTGTGTGAATTTTAATGGTACAAATGTTTGGGCACAATTTGATGCACTTGTGATATTTAGTTACATGTTTTACTGTGTCTCTTTATTTAGCCAGTGACCTTTTTCGATGCAGCACATTGTAGCTGGTTGGTATAACAGTCATGTGCTTTGTACTTTTCTATAAATTAATGCTGTTTGTAGTTTTGGCTTCAGTTTGACTTCAGCGTTAATTAAAATAAGACTCTGAGATGTACATAAGCAGGGTATAGTAATGTTGACCTTATTAGCAATGAAAGAGGAGGCTTTGAAATTTTATTTGTTTATGTTTTCTTTACTTGTTTGTTTGAGTTTCAAATACTCTGCAGTGTTCAGTGACTCTCCAGTGCAGCCGAATGACAAAAACTCCAAACATCCTTTGCGATACAAACAGGAAGCTGGCCAGATCATGTGACCGTCTGATCCCATCAGGGGTGTCTGTGTCAACAGATGAATAAATGGTGCTGTTCAGTTGATTTTTTCATAAGATCATCTGATGGTGAGGTCAAAGTTCAATTTAATGGATGCAGTTCAATGAATTCTGCTGTCTTTATTTTAAAAGAAAATGTGTGCTACTGAAAATAAAAAAACCTCTAGCAATTGAAAAAAAATCTATTACCCAGATGTGCACCTGCTTGATTGCTACAGTGAACCTAATTTGCATTTTTCTCAATGAAACTGAATTTTACAGCTTTGAAGTTAGGCTCACAGGCTGATGTTCAAAAACATTAATAAAGAAACACCAGGAATTATCTGTGCTCTGATTCTAGGTACCACCACTGCTTTCCTTTGCCCTGGTAGAGACTTGCTTGGGTCATCATTTTCATTCACCATTGTCATCCTCAACTGCTAGTTAATAAATGGAGATTGTTGTTGCTGATGGAAACACTGCCATCTTGTGTCTAGGAGTGGGATTTTACTGCTGTGCAACAAACACGTGGACAACCACAACAGTGTATTTATTTCCTTAAAGCAATGGCCTTTGAACCATCATAGGTGCTGTGACAGAAACCTTCAAGAACTGCATACTCAATGTAGAGCTGTGCTGAGCCAATCATAGAAAGCAATGAGTCAAGGTGGGGAACACCCTAGATAGGATGCCCTTTCAGCACAGGGAACGAAATTTCATTGCAAGCAGACACATGTCTACATAGAGACACATGTCTACCTAAATTGAATGTTTCAGAACTGTGGTAGGAAACTAGGCTACCCAGAGGAAACCCACATGAACATACAAACTGTAAACACAGAACCAAGAGTGGGAACCAACAAAATATCCCTGGAGATGTGATCCCACATTGATACCAGCTGAGCTATAAATGGTTAATTTCAGTCAATGAACTGAATATATGTCTGAACTCACAACACTATATTGCATGGAAAATAAATCAAATATAACATGCAACAGGTGTGAAATGTCACACAGACAGGTACAAAAATTCATTTAAGAAAGCCAGGTCCAATGTCTTGAGGGGAACAATGGGGGCAGGAGAGGGCCCTGATGGGAGGGGTTATGTGTCATGAGGACCCAGTTGAGGTAATTATGTCGGAGGCCTGGGAACTATGTATAACGGGCCTGAACAAAACACAAAAGAAGCACAATCGCTGACAAATGCACATGTTCATATGTGACGGCAGGTGGCTGCCTATCAGACCTTCACTCTGTCACACTGCGGTCCCTGAGTACTCAGTACGGATAAGCCCGAGGTCCACTGACTGCAAGGTATACAAATGATATGGTTAGGTGCAACTCAAATGCCAAGGAGGGTGAGAATCTCAGAGGATGAGATCATAGACTGAAACAAGGTCAGACTCGCCAGAAACAGAAGCCAGGACGCCAGGGAAACTGGAGAAAATGAAATGAAGTAGGGAAACCAGAAACCATCCAAAATCAAGGTCAGAATTACAAAACTGAGTAGGTGGTGAATAGTAAGAAATATGTTAATAGATAAATGCTGAATGAATTGCAGGCGTGCATGACTGCGTAAGACCATTTGTAGGTGGGCGTGGCCGTGAAGGATGTGCGAGCCTGCGGCAGGTAATCCGCGAGGTATGAGCTGGGGGGTATTCCAGAAAGCTTGGTTAACTTACCATTTGGTAAATCTTAACCTCTGGGTTGATATACCCCAAACCCGCATACCATGAGTATGTCGGTTCCAAAACACCTGAGAAGAGTAAGTTCAATCAACCTCCTATTGCTTACCCAGAGTTAATGCGCGTGCACCGTGCATACATAAAGACGTTTTCAATTGATCGCCGATTTCACGAGTCAGAATGGAAAATCAAAGTGAAAAAAAGAGAGCGGCATACTTCACAGAAGCGGAGTTGGAAGTTTTAATGCACGCATATGAGGAATTCAAGCCAATAATAATGAAAAAAAGCAATACGGCTGCATCGGCTAAAGAAAGAGTTGGCTTGGCAAAAAATAACGGACAGAGTAAATGCGTGTGTATTAAATTGCAAATTTGACATCGCCTCCCCTTTTATTATAATGCAAAATAATTAAACACATAACCCTTCCGCATCCTTTTTACTGTTAAATCACTATGAAAGCATTTACTTTTCCTGCCATTCATTTCTTTAGGTTAAAATAACAATGTGTATCGACTAGGAATATATGGTTTCTTATTTAATAAGGTGTAATCCTTCTGGAGCCAGAAGAACTTTGAGCAAAGTCAAAATGAAACACAAAAACATTCTGCAAAAAGGTAATTGATTACACGATCACTTAACTATTTATTAAACACGATTTAGTATATTCTTTCTGTCATGTAGCTAATAGAAAAAAGGCTGAAGCCCGTCTAACTGGCGGGAGCCCACCACCACCTCTCCTCACCCCATCTGAGGGCAACCAGTGGTAACCAGCATTGTACTGTCCTGTAATGATTACCTATAGTTAGTGGAAAAAAGTAATGAGTTTGATGATTTTAACAAGGCAAAAAATTAAGGATACAAAATCAAGTTACCTGCACATTGATACTATGAATAGATTTCCTCCGCTATCTATTATGTATTACATGTATTCCAAATTACATTTGGAAACCCTGAAATAGAAAGTCATATAGGGAAGTATCAAGTGTGTGTGTGTGCAGGATGAATACATGTAGGCTATAGATATAGTATGACTATATATTAAATATGCATCATAGATTTTACCACAAAGGACAAACCTACCACTCTGTGGAATTCCTCTTTAATAACACGCAGAGCTTTATGGACAGGGAACTGTATAAACGTGTGTAAGAAGCGTTAAGTACCAGACATACTGTGCGAACGGCTCTACACACAGTTGCCTTTCCTATATGCTCTGCGTCGCCCATATTGTACAAAAAATGCCCTGACGCAAAAAACCGAAGTGCTATGCACAGAATGTTTTCTGTGCTAAGCGCAGACCCGCGGTTTGGGTTTGTGACATTTGCAATATGCGGTTTCAAGAGATGTTAAGTAAATGAACGATTCTTTTGAAAACTGATAACGCTTTTTCAAATAATCATTAGGAAATGACAAGACATCAATACGCGGTCTTATAACTTTCTCCCGGCGAAAAAAACCTTGTATAATTTATGCCTCCACGTTCACAGGATCGTCATCAAAAGGGCACGCCATGCTCAGTAACCTTCTGCAACAAACTTACCCTGGAACATAACCTGCTCAGTAGCAGGTTATCTTCAGAGAGTAAGCTGCTATGGTTACGTACATACCCAGAAAGGTAACCTCCGTTTTTGGAACCGAAAGTTGAGGTTATCCACTAACTTACCCTTAAACTTACCCGGGTATGTCACATAACCTGCTTTCTGGAATACCCCCCTGGACCGGATGTGACATAATGACCTCATGTCAATATAAATATTTGTCTGCATTTGTTATGGGTGTGCTGTAGCTCATGCATCCTGATGTTTAAATCCCCCCCTTGCTTTAATTATTATTTGTACGATAAATGTAAGCGCAATAGTAAATAATCAGCCTTTAACCCAACTTTAATACTGTACATTTAACTTTTAGTGTACACCTTTTTTTAAAAAAAAAAAAAAAAAAAACCTCTCCCACACTTTCTACTTTCATGCTCTGCAGGATATTAACACAAAATGTATCGTGTTCACAAATGACTCACCCATAATTACTACATTCATCTATTTTACCGGTTAGCCCAGTGCTATACAGGAATGTATTCCCTGTAATATATTTTTTTCTCAACGCACGATAAAATTACGAAAAACAAACGATTATGTGAAATGGTCATTTTAAGGCTGCATCGTAACGTGTTTATTTGTAAGAGTTTGGGAGATTCGAGTTTTAATTAGACGTGGATTTTATTAGTGTTACGTGCCTCCTAAAATTATCGAAAATAAATGTTTCGTGCGGGGATCTATCGGAGCGATCGGCAGGCTGCGGCTCCCCAAGTCCGAAGGATCAGTCTGTGTCTTTAAAAAAAGCCGAAGTAAATGGTGAATGATGTCAGGGGGGAGCGCAGCTCGGTCGCCGTCCTTGTGAGCTGCAATCACTTCCTGGATAGGGAAAGAGAGACAGAGAGAGAGAGAGAAGAGAGAGAGAAAGAGAGAGAGACGGCGGAGATCGGTCGGGCCGGCGAGCGAGGTGAGACAGGGGCCTGGTCGGACGCGGACCCTGCGAACTTTGCATCCGGAGAAACACCGCATCGTCCCGGTGGAGCAGATTTTATGGATGATAAATACAACGGGTATTTTCCCCACTTTATTTGCGCTAAATATTTATATTACCAGAGGCCATGACGCATACGTTTTGCATTGTTTTTAAATATCTAAACAAAGTACGTTAGTTATTGCATTCATCTTTAATGTTATATAGAGATGAAATGTTTTCGCGATCGCATATATAATGCCATAAGGTTTCACCCTCGTTCCGCTTATTTCATTTGTATTTTATTTTGACTCTACGGATTGTTACGTGTCTCCCTCACAATGACATTGATTTGATAAAGGGACTTTATTTGGGACAATTGAAATGCGTTGGTTAAGGAATGCAGGTTCTGCCCATCTTTGTTGTTGGATAATAACGCCTCGTTTGCCTATTTGAAGGTCATATAAAAGTAAGGGAAATGTATTTAAATTGCGTGGCACATGTTCAGACGTGGACTTTAGATATTTTACATGGTTAGGTCACGTTATTAAAGCTTGACGCGGTGACATGACTATAATAACGTCGGCAACATTATAAGAACAGTAATAATATAACCACAAATGGATGCATGCATTTTTCTAAGTTTCATTACGATACTTATGTAGCCACGTGTGACGTGACTGTGATCTGCTTAATGTCACCGATATAGAAATTGACACTCATGTAAAGGTAAATGATTATAAGATTAGTTCGTTTTATTCAGACGGATTTTAAAAGGTTATTTCTATAAGTAAGTGGCCGGATGTGTGATTAAACTGACCCTGCTTTCCGTTATGTTGGGGTAGCTGCGTGACACGCCTACGTGGTCTTTTGCGTCCCAGTTTGCTAGGTTTGGACTGCTTAGATGTTTCCAAAACTGAAATGACAGGAAAATTAATTTTACAGTTAAAATAAAGCAAAAACGTCCACCTTGTAAGAAAAAAAGTCTCCCTATGAAGGATAAAGATTAAAGTTACGCTGAATGCATGCATGCATGCGCATATCTGCACAATTAATCGCAATCACCGGACAGTTAAGAGTAATGCGCTAATATTTTTATGAAGCATTAAAGGTCTTACATGTTTGTTAAATCTTTTTTTTTTTGCTACTGGCGACTTTTTCTTCATAAATGTTTGCTTATATATGAGCTTTTTAAATGTACGCGCTTTTACTTGAGAGTGATTTCAATTAATGTGGAATACTTCCGCTAATTTGGTTTAGAAACTGGCTTGGCCGATATGCAAATAATTTTAAAATTATTAATATACGAAGATAATTTTGTTTCTGGTAAAATCCCACACAGATAAGAATTTTCTTGCATTTTCAGTTAATTAGCTGTCTAGGTTTAAAAATGATGGACGGGCACATTCTGGAGGGGTAGCGGAACAACAGCATCACTCTTTTCTGCAATCTGTCAAGTGCGATTATCATGACAAAATGAGTAACGCGAGTGGACTCAATTGGTGGAAAATATCACAGCAATGGCAAATGGGAAATGGGATAATTAAAAAGTATAAATAATGAATTTTGGAAGTGCTTTCTATTCCTGTTGAAGGTAGAAAATGAGGCCTAAGAGATAATCAAAACGTAAAACTGAAAAAGCTTAGATTTCGCAGAAAGTAAGGTGCAGTCCCGGTCTTGTTTTAACTATCCTTCACTTTTCTAAGAAGCTTTAGTTAAAAAAAATGTATTAATCAGTTTATCTGTTTACCCACGTTGCTTTTTACAAATTTCCTTGAAAAAAAGGTTCTTGTCACTAAGTGAATTCACTCCAGCCTCTGAATGCTTTATAGACTTGCCTTTTTTTTTCTTTTTTTTTACTTACTTACTTTAGTATAAAATTATGCTGTTTACCTCCCTGCTAGTATACAGCTTTGTGTATGCTGTGCTCCACTGGTTCCTGTAATGGAAAGGTTCCTTTTTGGTGCCTCTTGGGGGGGGGGGATGAGCGCCTGGTCCTTGTCATACTCTGTGTGCTCAGAGCCATAAATTTCTGCCTTGGCTATAATGACTTTGGTGGATGTAGCTCTCTGCTGGTCTAAATCCAGTGTAAAGTGCAGCCGGGAGACTGGTACTGTGTGCTGTAAGGGCTCTGTGTTATAAAAAGGGCCCAGGAATATGTGAGAGGAACATGGAAACGATGAGCCAAGAGTAACAGCACCTTTGAGCGAAATGAAGTGTGACAGGAAGCGATTCTGCCTAAATCCATTAGGTGTTTACATTAGAGTTTTATATACGCTGTTTCCTTGAACATATTAGCAGGCTCTTCGCTCAATTATCTCAAATGGTTTTGATTAATGTCCCCGCAGGCTTCTCGGGGAAACAGCAGCACACGCTGCCCGCCAGCATTTCACTTGTGTTATTAGTCCGTCTGCTCCGTGAATTTTATTATCTATGGATCGCTTTCGACTGAGGCTCGTGCTGTAATTCCCTCCCTCTTGTCGCCGAGCACTTTCCCCCCCGCCGGCCTTTGTCTGCCGTCCTAGACAGATACGGACCTGCAGGTCTTCGGCGAGGAGGGAGGGGACCTAAGCGTGGAACGTCGGTTGGGCGGCTGGTCCGACATCCCTGCCCAACCCATGCGGCCCGTGGATCGGTGTGTCAGACACAGCATAGGAGAAGCTAAGAGGGCATGTCGCCGAGCGCTGACTGACAGAGGCTTGGATTTTTATCCTTTATACGCTGCTGGAGATCTGACCGGCTCCAGAACGTTGACCCAGCTGTGGAAGGTTTTAGACATTATTTTTTCAGTCTTCAAAATTCAGTTTGGTCCGGGTGCACTCAGACTGAATAGTGAAGCTCAGAACCACAATTATTTTCTTTGGGGGGGGGGGGGGGGGCTGGTCCTTTGGGTCTGCAGTGGAGCAGGGAGTTGAAATACCTGCTGAGATGCCCCCCCCCTCCCCCCCCAGTCTGAAAAAGCCAGACGCTGGGCTTTTTGTTGACTCACAGAGGACCGTCAGAGTAGAATACCTGGCTGCAGAGACTCAATACGACTAGCGGCGGGGGGGGGGGGGGGGGGGGACTTTGCACAGATTCGAGCTCCCCAGCTCTGCTCCATGACCCAAGCTGACTAATGTATTCCTGCCTGCTTTTCATGAAGCCCTCAGCATGTGACTAAACACAATGTACCAATTCCTGCACAGCTCGCATGTGCCTTGTGACCATTTCTTCATTTCCTTTCTCTCTCTATCTACAGTGTGTCCCTCTCTCTCCCTCCCTGCCTCCCTCCCTCTCTCCCTCACTCTTTTGTGCTGGGTGCTTGAGGTTTTGGTGAGTGCCCGCCCTGCCAAAAAAAATGGGGGTGGCATCAAACCTCCTTCTACTGTTTCTCCTTCTCTTTGAAAGCGTGAGGGTTTGATCAATGGGGTAGCATAGCCCCCCCACCACCACCACCGCATCAGCGTGCAGCAGATTGCAGACAGCCTGGGTACAAGATTGGGGCAAGTTAGCACACTGGGCTTGACCCAGTGGGGCACAGCGGGTGTCCTTGAGCACTGTGGGACCTCTGTTTGCTGTAAGGTTTGGCCCCGGTCTCATACTGAGGGAGCAAGGCATGAAATCCAGCCAGGTCTCTGCAAGAAAGTTCTGCTGAAATCCACTTTGCAAGGAACGGCAAGTTCCAGCCTGTTAGAAGTCCCGGTTGCTATGCTCGCACAATGAGCCTACTTTTCTTTTTTGTTTGTTTAGTTCGATTTCTTTTCTTTTTTTTAATGTTATTGCTCAAGAGTACGTGCGGTAGCGTTTCACTTTCCCTCACAGTGAGCTACCCCCCGTTATAAATTTGGCATTCGGCCATCGTAAAGTTCACAGAAAGGAGGGCCTATTCGTGGAAATTCTGTGGGCCTCCCCGGTGCTGTCGTGGCACTGCCGTGCTCACTTGGTGTGTCATGTTTGCCAGGCTGCAGCCTGTCCAGGAACAATAGAGTCTCTCCTCGAGCCTTTTATCTTCGCCTTGTGCCTTCTGTGCCACCCATCCGCATGTTGTGAGGAGCCCTATCACCTAATATCCCCGTTACATACCACAAGATTGTGCTGTGTGAACCACAGGTGGCTGATATGATCACGAGAACTACAGCATACTGCTCACTTTATTCATTTTGCACGGTGTTTGTTTGTAGTTTGTAGCTGGCTTCCTTGCCTCTGCAAATTGTTTGTTTTTTTGTCTGTTTGTTGGGTGTTTGTTTCTGTCACTTTTGTCTTCTGTATGTTTGTTTTTTATGTCTTGCCGACAATATATTTTTGTTTGGGTTTTTTGTCTGGCTATATGTTTATTTTGTTGTTTGTTTGTTTGTTTTGTCTATGGCTGCCTTGCAAACCCCAGCCGTTGCTCTCCTCCCATGACAGCCTGAGCACCAGGGGCCAGGGGATTTCAAAGTGTGTGATGTGCAATGTGTGATACAGACCAGGCATGCATAATTTCCTTGTGCATCATCCTCATATTCTCTGTGGGTAGATTGAATCGGTGATATGATCAAGGGGACCAGCACAGTTCTGACACAGTTCCTGTCATAGGGGATGTTCAGACGTGTCTTTGTGTGCTCCATCCAACAGACAGCATGCCTGCTGACATGAGACCTAATTGAATCATTATACTCCTCGCAAATTACAATGTCACACAGCAGTGTGTGTGAGCGAGATTTGCCTTTGGAAGGGACCGCAAAGCAGCCGCAGTGATGTTGAGTGGCTGTGTAAACAGGAGGTGTTTTTTTTCTCCTGTATCTCCTCCACACGCACGCATGGCTATCCGTGAGGGCGCCCACGAGAGGTCTGAGCGGTTTATGGGGGGGGGGGTCTCTCTCTCTCAGCGCATACGCCTGCGTGCCTGCGCATGCGTGTGCATGGGAGCTGCTCAAAGGTTCTTCAAGAACATCCTCCTTTCCGGCGACGTGGTCCAAAACCTGATGCCTGAAGCAGCAGATTCATCTGCCTTAGGCAGATCTGTCAAGTAGTGACTTAGGGTAAGGTGTTAGTTGTGCAAGGATGCTTCCGCTTTGTTTTCCGAACAGAAATAAACACCATCTAAAAACTAAAGACAACTTTTTCCTATTTGATATATCCCCCCCACACACACACCCCACCCCCCGTGCATGAAGTTTCTGGTAAACGACATTTGCTTTCGCTGGCTTAATGCCTGGATTGGTCACATGGTGTGAATGCAACAGAATGTGGGTCTTTCTGCATGCATGCGTGCGTGTGTACTTTCAACTGCAATGGAGGAAGGATGCAGCGAAAGGGTTTAAACGGTAACGTTTGATCTTGGCGGTATATATGTTTTCTGTTTAGTGAAAATGTATCACCCTATAAAACAAACGTGCAACAGTAGACAAAACCGTTGGAAGTTCTAAAAATCGACTGACCTGAGAATGATGTCCCGGAAACTTTGAAATATCTTTGGAAGAGTTTTTTTTACATCTTTGTTGTTTAGCAATTACACATCATATGAGGATTCCTGTAAATATGCATTGTACTTTACTTTTTTGAAGTATCTGCTTATTTCTCTGATTTTTTTTTTCACCCTTTCAAGGTTCAAAAAGTTGTTGGGTTTTGGCTGATCTTCCCCACACCTGCCCATGTGGCCTAGAGGTAGGGTGTCAAGCTCTCTGACAGCATTCCTGCAAAGGTATTATAATAATTATTATTGTTATTATTATTCTTTTGTTGTTATGTTTCACCAATCAGGAATGCTGGCACCTGCTGGAGGAGTAGGTGGGGCTCTCTGAAGCGGAGGCACTTTATTTAGCAGATGCACATGAGGCAAATAGCACATTAGAAACCTCCAGCTGTCGAGGTGGCGACCTGGCGCAAGTGCAGCTAGGCTGAGTTCCTGATGAATGCCCAGGTATGAGCATAAGCTGTATTGGAGAAGGAGATACTCAACGCCTTTTGAGCATAGGACAGAAGGAGGAGATTCGGCGTTGGTTAGCTAAGGTTACTTGGGGTGATTGAGCTCCGCCCTCTTTGTTCTGTCACATCCTGGTCACCGTCGGCAGCTAATGCAGCTCACAGGCTTTTCAGGTGGACCGTTGTGGTATCTGTGGAATTGCACCTTCTGGCTTATGTACCGTAGCACTTAATCTCGCATATTGGGTTGCATACCTGCAGATGCAGAGACAATGGCTGTTGTTTGGTATTCAGTTTACAGAAGGGATGCCTAATTGGTGGAGCGCTTGAGGAATGTCCCACGGTTCTTACTTGATATTTTAACCTGTTCCACCGGAGTCAGGGCGTAACAAACAAATGAGCATGACGTAAATGCGGAACAAAGAATGCGGCAATTTCAATATCGGTCACCTTTGTGAAATTGCAATATCTTTCGAGCTGAATTGTTAATGGGTTAGTTGGCATTATGTTTATCTGGCCGGTTAGTTAGTCTAGCTGCCTGTCTTTGGACTGCAAACCCACATGCACACAGGGCAGAAATGGGCTGTGCACCCCCCCAACCCTGGGGGTGTCTCCGAACCCCAGAACAACAACACACACTTAATTTTCAGATGATCTTTATTTGCTTTAGGTTATAACAGTAGACGTCAGGATGTTAGTGTGCAGTTAAATGTGGGTATTATATAACTGGGTGAATTACATGGATATGACGTCAAATTGCATAAAGAAAAGACAAAAACAATTCTTGAATAAATTCTAAGATGTTAAAATCAAAATGTCAATCTCAGAACTCATATTTATGGGCAATATCACACACTCTGAATTTTTTTTAGCAGAATACTTAAATAATCTGAAAAAACTGCATCCACTTTTTGCAAAATTTTGTCTTGGAGGCCAAAGGGTAGCTTTGAATCGGATTCTGCGTAATCGGCAGCTGTGAGCTGCAATCAGTGGGTAATCACCGGTTTATCGAGGCCATGCACAGAAGCAGAGATAGGCACGCACGCGCGAAAAGAAAGGAAGATGCAAAAAAAAAAAAAACAAGAAAACAAGAAAAAAAAAACAAGAAAGAGAAGTGGTGAACATCTGCTCTGTAAGTCTCTAGCCACTGCCCAAGCCAGACTGCTAAAATCTACTTACTGCCTTTATTGATAGGTATAAGTCTTAATTTCTTATTTGGGGAGGTGATATTTTTGTCCTTTTTGTTGTGTCGGAACATATGATGTACAGTAACCTACAGCTGCTTGCATTCCTCCTCTGACACGTCCATCCCAGGACTACCTGCACTGTGCCCTAATTTCCACAGCATGGACGGGAAGGACAGCCGTTAGCTGATGGACAGGCTTTGCTAAGCTGCCTTCCCGGGTCTGTTTATGATGTTGCGGGGGGACTTCCAGATGTATGCCGCCTACGCTGGGCCAGGCTTGCACCTTAACCCGGGCTTTATGCAGGGGAAGACCCCCAGAACCACTTTCTGATGCTGATAAACGAATGAAACGCTTAACTGGCTTTGTGAGCGGCTCCTTCACATTACCTGCTCAATGCCTTCTGTAAGACTGGGGGGGGGGGGGGGGCGTGTTTATGTACTCAGACTCTTTGGGCCCCGATGCATGAACGTGTCGTTTATCTTTTCACCGAAATCATCATATTTTCCAAGAGTCACTCTCGATCACTTTCAAGGTGCTGAGGAATCATTTTCCACATTGACGAGTGCGGGGTTTTCCCACTTGACCTGTGCTAAGCTTCGTGACAGTGTTTCGGGGGGGGGGGGGGGGGGGGATAAAAGGCTTTGATTGATGTAAAATTTTTGGGGGATTTTCAGTGACTCTAGAGCTTAGTTTGCCAGATAGCACCTTCACTTTCCCCGTTACCTTGGAGTCGGTGGGTCCCCCCCCCCCCCCCACCACCGTCACTCAGCACGTTGGGCTGTTGGGTGACAGCTGCTCGTGGTGTGGCGCTGAGGACGTTAGAAAAAGCCTGGAATCCATGGCGGGCCGTATATGTCGCCCCGGTGGACCGCAGGTCCGGATCACGCCGGCCATGCCAGTGTAATGAAGCCCATCATGTCACCGGCTGCCCCGTCCCCTTCTCGGGTTTCTCCCTGTCTTCAATCCCCCGCCCCTTGAGGTGCCGCGTCATTGGTCGGTGAGGCCCGCCAGTCTGTGAGATCCCGCCTCCTTCGCCCTTATTTGTTTATTTTACAGTGTAACTTTCTGAGATTTAGTTATAGCTTCCAGACCATGGGGGAGGTAAGGCCGAGCCTGTCGCTGCGCAGGGTTCATTTCGAAGGATTGCTTTGGTTTGAGGAGAGGCGGAGTTTGGGCGCACGGCCGCGGAGGTTTGTGGAAACCACTGAATGCTGTATGTGTCAATTTTTTTAATAGAAGGAGGTCTGCGCCTCTGCATTTAGCTGCCGCACAGGGGGGTCATTTCTCAGTCGTGCAGGGTTTGTCTCTCCATACGTGTCTGGCTGCCTTTCTCTCTCTTCCTCTCTCTCTCTCTCTCTGTCTGTCTGTCTCTCTCTCTCCCTCTGAACTGCTGACTCATTGAAGTTTTGGGCGGTTCTGGCTTGGAAGCAGAACACTGCAGCTGTCTCTGTTTTACCGGGATTGAGTCGCTGCAGCCCCCCCTCTATAAAGATCCACCCCCCCACCCCCCCCCAGCCAGACCCACTGCTGGGGCAGGGTGAGCCAGAAACTGTCTTCCCAGTCGCTGCTGGACTGGGACAGGCCGGATAGGTGCAGCGGGGTGAGGCATGGCGTAGTGTGCGGGGGGGGGGGGGGGGCGTCGGATCTCATGCCTGTCCCGTCCCGTTCTTGGTGCTACGTTTCCCGAAACGTGCCCACGCTGCGGATTCGGCGCTCGGCTGACCTGCGTTCCGGGCAGCGGCGAAAGCGGCTTTGAAAGAACAAAAAAAGACGCGCCGAGGTCAGAAAAACGTTCTTGGGAAACCGGTCTAAGAAAAGCAGCCTGTGAAATGAACATAGAGTAATTTAATACAAGCTGCCGGGATCCAGAAACCAAAGCGCCATTGGACGGCTCGGCGTGGCGGCGGCCCAGCTCTCCGTCTTGGCTGCGTATAAACGCCCCATTTAAGCCTCGCTTTCCACACTGAACACGCTGGCGTCCTGCTTTCCGATCATTCATCTGTCTTTTTTTTTGTTTGTTTACTCCTCGTTAGTTTTCACCATAAACTTACCCCAACCCATCAGCTTGTTTCCAGGTGGGGGGACGGTGTTGGGAGGGGCCCCAAGCCTTCTGTTTCTCTCTGACCCCCCCCCCCTCAAATGCTATTTATCTAGCCCTCCGTAGGCCCGGGATCGACTGACAACGTGCTTTTGGCGTCGAGCATTTCGCTGCCTCTCCTGACTCCGTCTCCGCAAGTGAAAATATTTCAGGATTGGGGGGGGGGGGTGTTTGCTCAGAGGGTGTTGTCTCATATCTGGGCAGATTTCCACCCCCTGCCCATTTCTCCTCGGGCTACTTTAATCTTTTTTTTTATATATATATATATATATATAAAATAAAAACTGGGAGGGGGGGGCGTGCAATGTTACCCAAGCAGAATACCGGGGGGAGCAACAGCTAGCAGGGGCGATGCAAGCGCACCCCCCCATGCTCGCTCCTTCAGCTGTAGCTCACCAGCCATCCTATCATCATT
This sequence comes from Paramormyrops kingsleyae, assembly GCF_048594095.1. Taxonomy (NCBI): domain Eukaryota; kingdom Metazoa; phylum Chordata; class Actinopteri; order Osteoglossiformes; family Mormyridae; genus Paramormyrops; species Paramormyrops kingsleyae. The sequence goes on from NC_132803.1 coordinate 31,664,149, forward strand.
TTTTTTTTACTTCCCCGTCTGGAGATGCCCGTCCTGCCGACAAGGGCAAAAATATCAAGTCCTGAGCGACAGCCAGACAACGGCGTCGGGCTCTTCCGGCCGATCAGGATGCTGCTCACCTTGGGCTGGTATTTTTTTTTTTTTGGGGGGGGGGGGGGGGGGGCAATTTCACCCAGCGGCCCAGTCTCTGGGGAGAGGGGGCGTGAAACAAATCTCCCATCTTCGAGTGCCGTTGTGGCTTTTTGGTTTGCGGTCGTGCCTTGGACGACGACCTTCTCTAACCTTCGCCAGATCTTTGCTCACTTCAGAGCTGGGTATTAGTGCACTGGCTGGGGGGGAGGTCTGTGGTGTTAAAATATTAATGCAAAAGCACTTTTCCCCAAAACCTGCACAAAATCTGCCCATTTTTGTGTGCCACTGTTCCATGCGGTATAAAATATCCGTGTGTGAAAAATTATATTACATGAGGATGTATATAAGTGGATGTGTGTATTTTCGAAGCCTTTTTTTTGTTGCCAGGAAAAGAACGCATTTTCAAATATTGTCATAGTGTCCCAGGAGATAATGTGTACTGCAGTGGGATAAATTCCTGATTTCCATACTGGAAGCTGATTGGCTGAGGCCTGAAGCACAGAGGAGTAGGGAGTACAGCAGACTTAGCACATATTTGAGCGAGAAGAGGGTCACTCCCTTGCCGGTGCAGGGAAAGTGTGCAGTCTAACCATGAGAGCAGCTTGGCTCTTTCATTCAGATCCATCCTCATTCCTCTTTGTAACAAACATCTAAAACCTTCTATACGCACTGGGCCGTACCGGGCAGGTTGTGGACATCAGGACTGCTCTGAGTACAATCTGGAAACTTCTTAAAAAGAGCTGGCTAGATGGACGATACCTCACATGATGGTTAAGGGCACAGAAGGCTGCTGGTTCACGGCCCAGGAGATGCTGAGCCGTAGTGTCCTTGAAGGACCTTAACCTGATCTACTCAAGCAAATCCTCCCCTCCCCCCTAAGCTACTAAAATGAAGTTTTCTTTGAGACGTTTTTCTTTAATTAGGTACAGTCCTGTTCCTGCCGAACGTGCAGTGTTGCGAGTCATGGCGGGTGGGTGGGGAAGTCACATCTGTGACTCGGCCCCGTGAGGCACAGCCCATGCGCGGGGCACCGCTCTGCGCCACAGCCTCAGAGGTGCACCGTCAGCCGTTGCAAAGTGGCAGACGCTGGGCTCTGATTGGCAGGCCTGTTGCCAGGCGAGCCTGCCGCCTCAACGTGGACGGAATGTGTTGTCTGTCCTCTCAGACATGAGTGCAGCTGCAGGATCTGAATATTTATAAAGGACATTTGCTCAGTGTTTATGTAACAAACACATTGCGTCGCATGCAAGATTTCCAGACGTTTGAAAGTGGCGCCTGACAGTGCATTTATTGCGATGTCTGATGAGGCTTTGGACAATTTTTTATTTTATTTTATTATTTTACTTTCTAAATTGGAAAATTCACCAGGACTGAAGGGCGACGACAAACAGAGATGACCTACGGACTGCTTACCATCCAGCTTCCTGGTCTCAGAGAGACTCTCTTTCCACGTAATGGGTCCAGGTTCCGGCTCCTATTTGCAGGAAATGCCCTTGTGCATGAAGTAAACAACATTATTATTATATGTGTATATAAATACTACATGTGTGTATATATGTGTGTCTGTGTACATATTAATACATATTTGCTTATCTGAGATTTTCAGAGTGTATATTTAGCGCGGGGCGCTGTCTAACCGCGTGTTCCAGACTTCTGCCTGGCACAGCCGTGCACCCCCCCAACCCCCCCCCCAGCAGGACTGCTGCAATGCAGCGTCGTGCATCATTTGGCAGCAAGACAGAAAGCTGAGGAAAGTGGTCTGAAGTGGGGGTGGCGCCGATTCTCAGTGCTCTAGGCTTATTCCGGCGATCCGAGTTGGCCGAGGGTTCCAGACGGAGCGGAGTTCCGGTGAGCCTCGAGGCGTTAATCTGGGAATGCCGGGCATAGCTCACCGGATACCCGACACTCGGAGCGGAGCTCTTCTCCCTAACGCGATTAAATGGAAATCTATCTATCGACACACCTGCTTACCTTTGTTTAGGCCCCCTCTGCGGGGGCTACGGCAGAGCAGGCGTCCTGGAGACGATCAGGACGTCCGACGTGCCTCAGTTACTCCGCGGACACCGGCTTTCCGTGCCACTCGGAGAGAGCTGCACATTTCCGGTACCATACTAGTGGACAATTAAAGGCCGGGCGGGGGGGGGGGGGGGGGAGGGGGGGGGCATACATTTGTATGCAAAGCCTGGAAGGAGAGGAAAAGGAGGGCCAGGTGTCAGTCTCATTAATTACAGCCGGCCCAATTTGGGAGGGGATGCAGCCAGTGGCTGGGCTGTGAGGAACAGACACACACAGCGGTGCAGAGGCAGTCTGTTGACGGAACCGCTGACCTTTAACCTCTTCCTGAGAGCTCACTGTCAGACACTCAGCACGGCGAGCTTGCGGGGTCCTTGCCCCCCCCCCCTCCCCATCCATCCCCAGACCTCTCCTACCCCTTACTGCCCCCTCTCTCTTGCGGTTCGTCTTGTACTCTCACTACCTGTGCCCCTGTGAGGAAGTCGCTTTGCACTTTGTCCTTAACTGACTTCCCTCCCCCCCCCTCGCTTACACACATCCCCCCCCCCTTCTCAGCTGTGTGTCTGTAACCGCAGCTGTTTTTTTTCTGCCCATCCTTCGTTCACTCGCTCCCTCCCTCCCTCCCTCGTCCTGCGACATATAGATGCAGCAGTGATTGGGCTCCAAGCCTCCCCCCCTTCTTTCATCTATGACACGCAGCCTTCTCTCCTTCTCCCTCTCTCTCTCTCTCCCTCACCAGCTGCAGCACTTGTTGAATTTTGCCTATGGTGGGGGGGGTGGGCTGGGGTGGGTGGTAGTGTGGGAGGAGGGGGGTGGGAGAGAGGGAGAAAGAGGGAAGGTGATCCGGGCGGCTGTTTCTTTAACTCCAGTGGCGTTCAGGATGCGCCGCTACTTTCGGCCACTCCGAGGACCAGTACGGTACAGGTCAGATCCCCTGGTGGGTAGGGAAGGGTGGGGGGAGGGAGGAGGGGCTGGGGCAGAGGTTGTGCACAGGATGGGGGGGGGGCGGGGTGATGGAGATATCAGAGTCTGGATTCCTGGAAACCCTCTGCAGACTTGCTCAATGGAGAAATTTGCGATTGCGAGTGATAACGACACTCTCGTTTAGGGCAGGAAAATATGCAAATGTGTTTGTGCTTGGTACAGTGGTTGGTACCTTCACCGGGACTCAGTTTTCTGCAGTTGTGGGGGGGGGGGGGGGTGGGGAATTGGTAGCTGCCGCATGTAACACGTGACTTTTTTTTCGGGCCCCCTTTAGTGGCCGGTCGCCTAACTGTCCCGGGCGCTCCTGACTCTAGTCACGTTCCCGGGCTTGTCGGGCGCGTGCCGTCATGAATTCTGGTTGTTTTTACGGGATTTCCCTTATATAAAGAGGAAATAAGGTAACTGATTGTGGTGCATTTCTTTCAGAACTTTAATGAATTCCTGACTAATGATTCTCGATGCTGTGCCTAGAGAACGGTCATCTAAAAGAAAGGATTTGCATAAATTTTGCAGCCTAACCTCATTGGCTCCTGTCCTTCTCATGCCCCGCCCCTGCCCCGCCCCTTCCCTCTGCAGCGGTTGGTCCTTGAGCTGGCCGTGTCTCCTGTGAAGCCCCAAAGTCACCACCATGTCCCAGCTGCTGCATGTGGAGATCCCCAACTTCGGCAGCACGGTGCTGGGCTGCTTAAATGAGCAGCGGCTGCAGGGCCAGCACTGCGACGTGTCCATCGTGGTGAAAGGACACGCCTTCAAGGCGCACCGCGCGGTGCTGGCCGCTAGCAGCCTCTACTTCCGCGACCTGTTCAGCGGCAGCTCCAAGGCGCAGTTCGAGCTGCCGTCGTCGGTGGCGCCCGCCTGCTTCCAGCAGCTGCTCTCCTTCTGCTACACGGGCAAGCTGACCATGGCGGCCAGCGAGCAGCTGGTGATCATGTACACGGCGGGCTACCTCCAGATCCAGCACATCGTGGAGAAGGGTATGGACCTGGTGTTCAAGGCGAACTCGCCGCACTGTGACTCGCAGACAGCCGCCGCCGAGGACCAAGGTTCCGAGCCGCAGAGTCCCAGCAACAACACCACGCCCACCGGCGCGCTGGGGCCCCCGACGGCATGGTCTCCCGCCACCACGGCTGCCCGCCGCATCAAGCTGGAAGGGAGCGAAACCACGCTCGGGCATCAGGGGCTGGGTGGCGGCAAAGGGGCACGGCTCACGCGGGGCCCCTCCATCTTCTACAGTTCTGCGGGAGTTGCAGGGGGCGGGGCCGCCGCTGCCATATTTCCAGGGGCGCAGCCCTACCCCCTGACTGGGGGCGAGCGCTGCAGTCCAGGGGCCTCCAGCCTGCCCGCCACTGACAGCCCCACCTCCTACCAGAACGAGGACGAGGAGTTCGAGGAAGAGCCATACGATGGCATGACCGAGGAGGGTTACGGGCAGATCTACGGGCGAACAGCGAACCCTTATAGCAGTAAATATCACCGGGCGACCTGACATCATGCATCTACCATCCAACCATTCATCATCCATTCATCCATCCATCCATTCATCCAGCCATTCATCAATCCATTTTTCAGTCCATTCAACATTCATCCACCCATCCATCGATTCATCAGTCCATTCATCCAACCATTTCTCCAGCCATCCATCCATTTATCAGTCCATCCATCCACCAATCCTACCATTCATCAATCCATTCATCCAAACATCCATCCATTCATCAATTTATTATTGCATCGATCCATCCATCTTCCATAACCATTTTTCCAGTGCAAGTACCACAGACGGGATGCCTGTCCATCAAAGGGCACACACACTACATACATCACATACACCGTACAACCAATTCAGAAACTTAACCTCATGTTTTTGGGCTAAGGGAGGAAGCTGGGCAGAGTACACAGATACAGGTGCAACACGAAACATCCTCAGTTCAGACAAAAACACCTGGTCTGGGGACAGGAGCTACAGAATGACGGCCTGAAAAGCCGTGTGAGGGATGGCAAAAAGCGGGCTGGAGCGGGATGTGTGTCTCAGGGCGACACCCCGCAGAGCCAATTCCTCCGCTAGTTAGAGGCAGGAAATAAAACCATCGTCTGTTAGTGGCCAAGGTGCCACTGGAGGAAAACAGGACCCATGTACAGAGGACGTGGCACTGCTCCGTCTTTGGGATCTGAATTTTTCTGGAAACTCACCCCCCCCCCCCCCCCCCATTGCTTCAGTTTGTCTTTCAGTCACTTACCAGAAACCACTTAAAAGAAAAATCTGGCCGGCATTTCTGAAGGCTGAGGTCTGCATGTTAGGGTCTGCATTCTCACATCATTCTCACATCTCTCACGTCCCTGTGGGTTTGTCAGCCGCAGTCTTTAGTTTGTCTCTTCTGTTCCTGGCCCTCCTGTGTTTTCCTGTATTTTTTTCTGTGCTCTGTCAGCTTTCCTGTTTTTTTTTTTTTTACTTTTGTTGACTGACCCAGACTCACATCTTCCTTAATCCTCCCCCCCAGTCCAGGAGAAGTCGGATGTGGCCGGCATGGCGGTGTCCCTGGAGAGCCGCTCCTGCGTGCTGATTCGCCGGGACCAGGTGGCGCTCCCCGCGAGCCTCGTCAGCCAGATCGGATACCGCTGCCACCCCAAGCTGTACACCGAGGGCGACCCGGGGGAGAAGCTGGAGCTGGTGGCAGGTGAGTGCGGGGGGGAGGGCAGGGGGACGGCTGCCGTGTGGCACAGCATGCCAAGTTCGACTCCCCACTGTTCCGGAAAACAGCTGTCTGACACACTTCACGGAGATGTGGCAACACAGTGACAGCCAGATGTGGTTATCAGGGGGCAGGGAGGGCGGATTTGCGGCTGTAAACGTTACACATCTTTTCACTGCAGCTGCTGATGTTATAAGTTTCTGTGAACATCTTATGGTGGATTATAGAGCAAAAAACCATGTGGCCTGGCTTCCACGGACTGAGTGGATTGGAGCACGGTCAGGCACTGCAGGCCTTTCCACTATGAGCGCACTGATGATGATTTATGGATGGATGGATGGATGGGTAGATGGATGGATGGATGACAGGTGGGTAGATGGGTGTATGGATGAATGATGGTTGGGTAGATGTATGGATGATGGATGGATGGATGGATTTGTGGATGGATAGATGGATGGAGTTTATTTATTATAATAATAATAATAATGACGCTTTATTGATTCCTGTGGGGAAATTCTCTTCTTGCCTACCCCAGCTTGCTTTCCATGACCCACAGACACATGTCTGGGTGAGAGCCAGCTTGGCAGCAAAGGGCAGCTACCCACAGTGGTGCCCATGGAGCTGGGGGTTAAGTGCCTTACTCATGGGCCCATGGGCATATGACTATTCTACTGAAACCAGACTCGAACCGGCGACCTTCCAATCACAGGCACATAGGCTAGGCCGCATTTAATTTAGTCTTCATCTACAGGTTGGCCCAACATAGAGAAATCAGTTTTTGTTTGATGGGAGTTTATTTACACAAAAAATGTTCTGAGGGCAGAAAAAAAAAATTGGTTCAGAGACATAACCAATCAGATTGTAGAGGAGGTGGGTCCGAGCAACCAGAGGAGGCTGGACCAACAATTAGATGTCTTGGTCCCGCCTCCTCTCGTTGCTTGAACCCACCTCCTCTACAATTTGATTGGTTATCTTTCTGAAGCAATCATTTTTCATTGTGCCCTCAACATTTTTGTGTAAGTAAAACTCCCATGAGTCAGGTTTTGACTACATTCTGATTGAGGCAGCAGCACGAGCCGGTGATGTGGTGCTTGATGTGGTGCCCAGAGGTCAGTGCTCCCTGGTGTTTCTCCCTGCAGGTACAGGAGTCTTCATGACCCGAGGGCAGCTGATGAACTGCCACCTGTGTGCGGGCATCAAGCACAAGGTGCTGCTTCGCCGCCTGCTGGCTACCTTCTTTGACAGGTAAATGGCGTTGGGGGTACTGCAGTATTGAGACAACCCCGCCGCTCAGTGTGGCCAGGCCTACATAGATTTAGGCAACCTCTGTGTGATTATTTTGGACTGGTAATGCTTTTGGTCTAAAATTGGCCTTAAAGTGGGTTAAAAATCGCTATTTGTGCGGATGAGAACAGCACCCTTAAATTGCATTTTATGCATGTGGAAAAGCACTGTATTGTATAACACTAACAGTGTGTCGATGTGTTCGCTGCCCTCTGGTGGCCGACTCTAGGAACACACTGGCTAATAGCTGTGGGACAGGTATCCGCTCGTCCACTAGTGACCCCAGTAGGAAGCCTCTGGACAGCCGCGTGCTTAATGCCGTCAAACGTGAGTTTCATTTCTAAGGTCCGCCCGCTGCCTTTCCGTCTCTGCTGATGTGAGAGTCAGCTGAAGGAAACCACAAAGACAAAAAAATCTAGTCAGATCACAGGGTGTGATCACCATGGCGAGTAACCATCACCTCTCAATTGCCTCCTCTCCCCCCCCATACAGTGTACTGTCAGAACTTCGCCCCCAACTTCAAAGAGAGTGAGATGAATGTGATTGCGGCGGACATGTGCACCAACGCGCGGCGCGTCAGAAAGCGCTGGCTTCCCAAGATCAAGTCCATGCTGCCCGACGGGATGGAGGTGTATCGGGTGGGGGCCGCTGCCGTGGGCCTGGGGCTGGCGCTGGGCAGTGCTCAGGTGGGCCTGCCTCTGCCCTACGAGTCCGACTTCAAGCCACTATCGGGCCTGGCCTTCGAGCGTGAGCTCTACGCTGACCGCAAGGAAGCGCTCAGAACTCACCTGCAGCTGGGGGCAGGCAGCCCGGGCGCAGAGGCTGCCGCCACCCCGGGGGCGGAGCCTGAACTGGGCGGGCCCCAGGTCGGGGAGGAGGAGGCGGAGGAGGCGGTGGAGGAGGAAGAGGAGGAGGAACCCCTTTTGCAGAATTCAGAGACGACGGCGGCAGCACCTTTCGGTCCCAGGAATGAGTTGGCGGGAGGTGGCAAGCCTCCCACGCCCAAGGGACAGCAAGTAGAGGAGTTCGAGGAGGGGGTGCTGCGGATAAATGGCCAGTGACACATCACCCCACCCCCCCCCCCTACCTCCCTCAGAGCTTCATAAACAAGAACATACACACACACACACACACACACCGACACAACACAGTTTCGCAGGGCAGACATAGGCATTGCTAGACAGGGCATGCATTGACTCAGCACTACTGATAAAGGGAAGCTCATTATCTCATCGTTAAGAAAAAGCGCACCTGTCAGTTTCAGTAACGTATACATGACTGGCGCTGCCTGATTGGTACTTTTAACCGTCCCAAATTTAAAACCAGGAAACCTTTACATGGAATAAGTACTAATTTACGAGAGCTCGTGGAATATCAAGTTGGTTTTTTTTTCTACGAAGGAAAATGAAACACATCGGTGACCTGGGAATTTAAAGTCAATGTTCAACATAAAGAGGCTATATTTTTCTATAGCGATGAGGAAAAAATGGGGTCTATTTTTTGTGCGATTAATACTAGAAAGCCGATTGAATGTTAAAATATGAGCTGATAGGCGGAATATTCCACGAGATATCTTACACATCTAAACAACCCAAACTAAAGGGGAAAAAGAGCGAATCGAAATTTCTTGGTTATTTTTAACAGCAATGTGCAATTGCTAAAAAGTAAAGTGAAACCGTGCGATTGAAACTCCCGGAGAGAATCGGGCTTCCTAGGGCTGACAGGGTAACGCATTGCCTGTGTTTCCCCGGCGGCGAGCGCACACCTGCACGGACGCTCCTCCCGATGCCTTCAGATGCACGGCCTGCACGCGGGACGGCGCCCCCCGCAGGTAGCCCACGGAGAAGGGCGCGTGCCATCGCGGTGCCCCGGCGCACGCACGAACCGCTTGCATGCCCAACGAATAGAGAAGTAAAGCAACCAAGCCGCTACGGCATAAGCAAAAAACAGAAACAACTAAAGCGCTTCTGCTGCCTGAAGACGTATCATTAAGAGTTATAGAACAGATGTTTTTTTTCCCCAAAAACCTTGGATCCGGCGGGGGTAAATTAAGGACATGGGGGACACGGGGAGTATTGTTACTGTGTCACTGGGGTGCAGCGCTGGTTGGTTGGAGTCTCGCCGACCGCATCCACGCTGGAGGCTCAAGAATCTATGCCAACTTTTGTTATTGTATTAAATGGGAAAGAGACAGCCGCAATGTAACTTCTGCTAGCTTTTCGCATTTGCACTCGAAGATGACGTGATGTTTGATGGGGATCAATAAGACGACTCTTTGGGACAGGAGCACCGGCGATGTTTTGCCTACTTTCCCCTTAACCCGGCTTCTTGGGATGGTTATATATATTTCTTTGGATGGGGCATCAGTAATAAGGAGGTGCGCTGCATTCGTACATGTGTCGCCTTTTTTTATTTTGTGCCCCACGATGATGTATAAAAAGATCTTGAAATAGTAGGAGAAGGAATGGTTGTTATTTTAAGCGTAACGTTACTTGTTTGGGAAGCCCACAACAAAGACCCAGATATTTCTAAATCGATGAGACATTTCATAACGTCCGAAAATACGTAGAAACATAAGAAAATTATATTACATCACCTTGTTCCGAATTTGAAAAGCACGTACGTTATTTAAAGTTTTGGTAAATGTGTGCCATAACAGACTAAGCGCCTGTTTTATACTATTTAAAATATATTTCCGGATTTTTTCTGATTGGGAACTATAGAGAGTCCTGTTTCTGTGAAATGGAGTGGCAGGGTTTTAATTGCACTAAAAGCATCAGAAACTGTTTACAGGAATCTTTGTGATTTTTTTTTAGAGAGGTGTTTGCAGTCTGAGGTTGTGGTTTGTCAGCCTGAGAACAATCAGAAGAGCCATACTCATTAAGAGTTCTGGTTTCTGAGTGGTTATGGGAACAGTGGTGATTTGGAAAGGATGGAAGAATGGACCTCTCCCTCCCTTCTAAATGAAGCCATTTGCAGTTATCGGGTCTGTGTAGCAGCCTTGAAATGGCTGCCAAGTGTCTTCCGTTGTTAAAAAGCACCGGCCCTCGATGTCCCGAACCTTCAGCGAGTGGCAATATCAGCCCTGCTGTATTTTTACCCAGATAGTTTAATATTTTGCACTTTCTGTTTTGCATACCAATCCTGCAGTCCGCTCCAGCCCAGATGTGGAAGGTAATCTGCACGCAGTGTTATTTTAAAGGGGAGGCTCTGTCGGGGCAGGTTCTGTGTACTGTGTAGTTAGTTACCTGTTGTCCGGAACGGGAGGCCGCACTCCCCTTTAACGGTGACTCGAGTTTTCATATTGTGATGAGCCAGGTGGTATTGCAGTTGTGTTCTTTTTTTTTTACTGTAGCATGGTTTTGAGAAAGTGCAAGGCTGAGTGAGAAAGTGCCTTATATTTTTTGGATTTTGAATCTACTTGTGGAAAGATCTGTTCTCCACAGTATCCAATTGCTGCCATTCCGCCCTTTTTAAACAAAATCCAAAAGACGTGTTTTAGGCCTAAACTCGTATAAGATGAAATGACACTTCTATTTACAAGAAAGTCCTGCTTGTTTTTCCACAAAGAACATTTTGCAGCACTGTCTGTGTTCTTAAAACATCTTCTTCAGCAGTGCAAAAAGAATGCACTTTCAAGACTTTGATTTAACGCCAACCCAATGAAACAAAAGCCACAGAAGTTAATTATGTATTTTTCAGATGGGCAAACTCATAGGTCAACGTAGGAGCTAGATCTCTGGGGGTTAAAACAGACATATTAGTGGTTTGTTGGATCAAATTGCTTTCATCAACAAAGAGAGAACTGAATTTTGGTTTAATGTATCATTTCAATGCCGTTTCGTGGTTGTGCTAACGCGCATGTCTCCTTTCTTAAGTCTTATATCATAATGTTGAGGGATGGGGGAGGGCATTGACAAAAAAGACAGACCAAATTTTATTTGCACTTACATCAAGGAGCGATGGACACTAAAGCAGTCGTGGAGTAACCATCCCCAAACAAGGTCACTCATAGTTCATTCTGGAGATTGCCTTTCTTTTTCGGGCCTTTTAAGCCTGCAGATTTATTTGTGTGCCTTTTCTGCATTGTGTTGCTTGTTCTTTCTAAACTTTTAATTAACAGTAGGCAGTAGCGAACTAAAAAGTTTTTTTTTTTTTATTTGCTACGGTGTCTTTTATGAAAACTTCAGTCTGATGATTGAAAAGTCGATGATGTTGCACTAGAATTTGAGAATGATATGTGAATGTTGGCGCTGAACTGGGGTAGTGACGTTTTTTTTTTACCTGCATTGTTCCCTTTCTATAATGTCTTCAGAGTTGTGAGGTTTTAAACAGGGTTTAAATGTATAAAAATGTTGTTTTCACCAAAATGAGACCACTGTGTTTTTGCAGAGAACGGCACTAACATACCCGTCATAGAGTGAAGGTTTTGAGTGTTGGAAAGAACAGGTGAAAGATGTGTAATTTTTGTAAAAGCGGACATACTTAAGTAAATGTGCCTGGTACCAGGCTGAAGCCCTTTGTCAGTCACAGGGGAAGGGGAAGAGCAAACGTAACGCGATGCTTCATTGGCTCATTGTTGTTATGGGAAACCCCTCAGGACACAGCAATACCAAATCGCTTTTAATGATCTTGTTGTTATTCCTGGATGGGGAATTCAGAGTCCGTCTCACTGGGCTTTTCAGGCAGTGATGCTGACGTGTGTTATCACATTGTATGTGTGTATATTTTGCTGTCTGAGAATGGATGTGATCTCCGTCACGCGGTGCTGTCGGCTCGGTGTTTGTTTGTGCTGCAAAGCGCTCCACCGTCCACTGCAAGCCAGTTCAACGATAAATTTTTCATGCCATCGAGCGTTGGCCCATTTTGCCAATGACTGCAGACGTCATCCAGCGTAATTTCACCCACTGAACCGGCCGCCTTTAGGCTGGTTGGTTGGACCTCAGTGTCCACTAGACTGAAGTGTGTGGCATCCACCATTGTGTGCTGCAATGCAGATGGCTTTTGCATGCTGAATCTGCTCACTGAAGACTCACCATCACTCACGCTGTTGCTTAGAAAATGGGGGGGGGGGGGGGGGGGGGGGGGAGAACAACCTTCAAAGGCACATGGCCAAGACCGTTGACAATCAGGAGATGAGTCTTTAAGCATTACAGAGGAAGGCTGTTCCTGCGATGGGGATGCTTTGCTAAGCCCATGCTTGATGTCAAACACCTGTGGCACTCAGTTCCAGTCTTTTCTGGTCCTCAATTTTCTATAACTATTTTTTTTTGGTGATCAGTTTATCGTCATCTGCTTGAGTCTGTGAACAATGATAAGGAGGTCTGCACTGTAGAGACTGATTTACTCAAATTTAATTACGAGTTCTATTATTATTGTTATTTGTGCTTGACTGATGCTTTTGCACAGTGAAACTTATGGTTTTACCCATTTATGCAGCTGGATATTTTACTGGAGTACTACAACAAAAAATCTTGGGCTCTTGGCAATCTAATAGCTTTTGGTTTAAGATGCCTGTGTCCCGAACTACCGTACTGGCAGCTGTCCTAGGTGACCAGATGAGCAGAACCCCTGGGAACAGAAGAGAGTCTTCGTAGTTCATACTTTGTGAGCCTCGTGGACCAGGAGAACCGCAGACGCGTTTGCTCAGCTTTGCAGGCCCGCAGCATCCAGGAAGATGGAAGTCTCGGTATTTGCAGCGGCTCGTGGCAGGAGGAGAGTGAACTCTTTACAAAGAACGACAGCTTTACAAAATAAATGCGCCTTTTAACGCAAGCAAAAAAAAGCAAGATGCCACTGTTGATGTTACAGAATACCTGTTTCTTTTACTCCAATATTTGGGATGTTTCTCTCTACTTCAGTTATCAGAGAGTAAATAACCAAACCTTGTCTAATTTAGTTATGGGTGACATTGTGTAGTTTCAGTACCTGTTCATTTTTTTTCCAAATGCAATACTGATGAATTTGCTCTCTCTAATAAAACTCATCATTTCAGTATCTGTCTCCCTGTCATTCTTTAATTTTTCAACTTTTTTTTTTTCCCAATTTTACCAGGGATAGAGTAAGAGAAGATGAATATCGTTGTACTTATATTACATTTAGAACTTTCTAAACAACTCACATCCAGTGAGTAGGAGTGAAATGAAGCTTTAGAAAGGAATGGAAAGCATAATATGAAAACTTTGCAAAAAAATATTCATATGCTTGTGACATATATACCAAATGTATTGTTTACCACTTACATTACTGAACTTTATAAATATTTCAATTAAAGTGTAATGGCTATTTCATATAGCTGTATGCAAGTTTGGGACAATGTAAACACAACATCTGTACTGAAACTTAAACATGACACATTTCAGCTTAATGTACAGCTGTGGCACATGTAATCGTTTGGGCAATCTTTCAGTCAGTACTTTGTAACACCCTCTTTGGCAGAAATCTGAGCCTACAGACTTTCCCTGTACCCTACTAAGAATCTTTCCCTGTTTTAGGATTTTTTTCTATTCCTTGCAGAATGCTTAAAATTTAGAAATACTCTTAGGTCATCTTGCATTTACTGCACATTTGATTCACCCACAAATTTTCAATAATATTCAATTCTGGGGACTTAGAAGGCATTTCAAATCCTTAATCCTTAATCATTCTTCCTTTAAATGGTTCTGGGTGATCCCTGTGATGGGTTGGTGCCCCAACCTGAGTTGTTCCCTGCCTTGCACCCGTAGCCTCTGGGATAGGCGTCAGCCCCCCCGCGACCCTGAACGGGATAAGCGGTTTCAGGAAATGGACGGATGGTTCTGAGTGATTTCAAGGTATGTTGTTCAAGGTACTTTGCTCTTTCTTCATGATCAGCTTCTGAGTAGTTCTTTCAGAGATGTTTCTTGGTCTTCCAGATCACATGCTGACTTCAACAATTCTGCTTAACATCCATTTATTAATATTTCAGGCATCACCTTATCTCTTTTTAACCACCTCCATTTTACTTGTATTATATATAAAATATCTTTTTTAGATTGCGTGTTTAATGAAGTCATGGCACTACCTACATCAAAAGAAATTTCTTGTACTTTTTGTACTCGACGAATAAAGATGAATCTGATACCAAAAACGTAGCATTTAGATATATGTTCATATGATTCCCATGCTTTGTAGGAGTCAATTATTTTTATTTTCTCATCTTCAGAAAGCTGCTTCATGGAGCACACATTTGAGAGGCACAGCATCATCAGTCGTTTGATGGCAAATTTATCACACTTTGGAATTGTAACGACCTGATTAGGGGGAAATTTAGGATTAGTTGTCATTCTTGACAAACCATAGCACAACAACAAAATGCACCGTTTACATTTAAGCCATATCACATAGCAGGGAGCAGCTAATTCAGCGCCCGGGGAGCAGTATTTGGGGGCATTATCTTGCTAGTCAGGAATTCAAACCACCAATTGCAATTAAGTGATGAATTGCAAGTGCAAATTCCTAACCATTAGGCCACCAGTACCACTCTAATGAATCAGTCTGAGACTTTGACAGAAAACACTAATACAGTCCCTTGGAAGGTTGCTCATACTGTTGTACATAGCGCATTTAATATTTGTTGTTTTATCTTATGCGGGACTTGTACGCCTGATTAATTTGTGTCTAGAGCACTGCCTAAATTCTTACCCCACTCACAGCTCGGCGATCGACTGCGTTGCCTTTCTGAGACGGTTATGACGTAGGACGAGGCGACCGTACGCCAAGACGTAACGTCCCTTGTCATAGCCGCGAAATGTAGCTTAACGTACGTACGCTTCTAAAGTGCGGGCAAAGCGTGCGTTTGTTCTGAAGTTCTTTTATTACTATATTTTAGGACACTTGTTTCCTTTATCGGAAGTTGAGCCTCTTTATTCGAGATGAGTGACGATCCGGACTCTGTCCCCGAAAGGGACATGAAGGTAGTTTAATAAAACAGGAGCAAAAATTTGCTTTCGTTAAAGCGCTGTTTATCAGCGTCACATCCCTCGCGCCTCTTTCACTATGCTGCGATAATGCATCATTTATAATCAGTATAAATGACTTAAACAAGCTGTTTAGACCGTTGTGTAATGCTGCATGTTTCTAGATATAATACTGATATGTTGTTTGGCTGCACTTGATTGATTGTTACGTTATTATGAGTTGTTAGGTGGCCGAGTAAGGTTCACTTGCAGCAATTTTTTTCAGCTAGGCAGAGGGAGACTTTAGGGGACCGTTCGAAGTTCGTAGGACTGTGTGTGAAATGTCTCCGACGTTTGCCTTCCGTCTTTCGCAGTACTTCCAGTTTCGGCAAATGAAGAAAATCCGCGTCTTCGACTCCCCAGTGGATCTGCCGAAGGAGAGGTCCAGCCTGCTTGCCGTTTCTAATAAGTTCGGCCTGACGTTCGTTGGCCAGGACAGGACACTTAAAGTGTTCCTCACCCGTAACATCTTGGCCGCTAATAAAGTAGAGGGCAATCCCAACGAAATAGGTAAAGTAACGTCGTGAGGTGTGTCACACACCAGGAAAATAATGCTTTGATTTCAAGTCCCTCAAAAGCATTTGCTAAATGAAAGAATTGTACATTTGTTTAATAGTCCTAGTCAGTAACGGTCCTAGCCAGTGCGGTGCCCTCCATCAGATGTAAAGTAGCCTATATCGACTGTAGGATTGACCGTCTCATCATGTGTCACTCAAAACCACCTGGGTCTGACCCCCTTAAACTGGTGCATCCTTTCTCTCTTTTCTGTTCATCCCAGTGGAGGGAGTAAAATCGCTGAAGGTCACTGTTGAGTTGCCCATGCACAACCTGGCCCTGAGCAGCGACGAACTCACTCTTGCCGTCTGTGGGATGTCTGACGAGAGTGGTCTCCTGCTCTCATTCTATGACGTCCGGACCTTATTTAATGAGGTACCTGCCCCTGAGAAAACTAAGCTTTTTATAATACTTAATTTGTTGGTGTGTATTATTTTTCTGGTGAACCAGACTGTGTTACTTTAAATGATGTTCTCCAGTACTGGCTGACTAATCCCGAACCACAGTCTCACACCACTGTCCCTGCATCTTCAGGCGCGACCTGAGAAGTTGCCATTCGCCTTCTTTGCGCCGGTCACCGATTCAGGAGCCTTGGTGCAGGACCTGAAGTGGAACCCGGTACAGGCCTCGGTACTGGCCGCCTGTCTCTCAGATGGCAGTATGATGGTGCTGGACGTCACAGATAAGATCACGGTGCAGGCCAAGCTGCCTGCCTCCGTGGGCATTACCTGTGGTAAGCACTGGATGGCGCTCTGTCCCGCTCACCATGTCCATTTGTGAATGTTTTCGTAAAGAGATAAAACAGTGATTCAATAACAGGCTTTTAGTCTTTTAATCCGGGCTCTGTGTTGTGTAGTACTATTAAAACAAATACCTAATACTGTCTGTTTTCATTTATGTACTTTTTCCATTAGTACCCTAGTGGCCAAAACTGGGACCACTTCCAATTTTCAGAGATTGCCAAATTTTATTCAACTGTTGCTCCAGTTACTATTTAATCATCCAGTTTCGGCAGCTAGTGTATATTTATATACTATCAGGGAGTTTCAGGTATTCTCATAGTTGTCCTTTGTATGGGAAAATATGAATGATTTTTTTTGGTTGTCCCCTCCCCCTAATGCACAGTTTGTTGGAGTCCCAAAGGAAAGCAGGTGGCTGCAGGAAAGCTGAACGCCACGGTGATCCAGTACACCCCCGTGAGTCCGAGCGAATGCCTTTGGAATACCCAGGCTGATGGGGAGCTGTTCTTCCGCGGTGAGCTCACTGTGTTCCCTCCTTCCTGTTTGTACAGAGTCTCCAAGAGAAGAAAGTCATCCCCTGTCCAAATTTCTACAGCTCGGACAACCCAGTCAAAGGTATGTTTCGTCCGCTAGTGATGGCACTGGCGTGGCAATGCTGTGAAGTACAGGAATACCTGAGCTTCAGGACCCGTGTCACATGACTGGGTGTACTGATGCCCCTCCCCCACTGTCTCATGCTCAGTGCTGGACATCCTGTGGCTCAGCACCTATGTCTTCGCTGTGGTGTATGCAGCAGCCGACGGCTCCCTGGAGACGCCCCCGGAGCTGGTGGTGGTGTCCCTTCCTGTGAGTACTGGTCCCGTCCCCCTCATTCTCGCCCTCTGCTGACCTTAGTGCATTGCCTGCTCACACTAAAATATTTCACATGGCAAGTTACTCAAATATCAGCGTGAGATTGCAATGATTACAGTAAATATTACTCCTGGCTATGTTGAAGTGTATGGAGATGCATTAAAGAAAAAAATCGGGTGAGAACCAAAAAGCCATTTAGTATTACAAGTGTAAAACAAGCTTCCAGCACTGTGCAAAAGTCTCAAGCAGTCAAAGAAAATGTTTAAGGCTATTTATCTGGGTTATTAGGGGCGATGGTGGCACAGGAGGTAGTGGTACCGTTCACCAACCGGAGGGTTGTAGGTTCGAGCCCCAGTTCCTCCTGTGTCCTTGAGCAAGACACTGAACCTTGCGTGGCAGCCTCTGCCAGCGGAGTATGAATGGGTGTGTGAATGGATGAATGTGAGGCAAAAGTTGTAAAGCGCTTTGAGTGCTTGTAGGAGTAGAAAATGTGCTATATAAATGCAATCCATTTACCATTGATAAGTGCATATTTGCTCAGAAAGAAACATACAAATTAACGGTAACGCAATTGAAAAAAAAAAAAAAAAAATGAAACAAGAATTTCTTCTTCACTCCAAAAATTCACTGATATGATTGGTGCATGGCTAGAAGAACACTGCTTCTGTTCCCAAACCTCTCCTCAGGGGCACCTCAGCCATTCCAAGTATTTGTTAATTAATTGAGCTGTAGGTAAAATTTAACTTAATCATAGGGATGGACCGATCCACATTTTTTTCGGTTCCGATCTAATTCTGATACACATCTGCTGATACCAATACAGAATCCTATAGAAGAGCTCTTTTTGCTTTAATGTTTTAGTATGATAAAAAAATATTAATGCTTTATATGTTAATATTTTTAAACTAGTAAATTCAGATGGAAAAAATGTCTACCAAAATATTTTTAATTAGGATACTAGAAACGCACACAACGTATGATTCCACCTTGTTTGTACATCTTGTTTTACGCATTTTTGAGGCTTTTGCAGTTAATTTTTGAATAGCTTCCAAGCGAGGATACGCAAGTGGCGAAAGCTTAAAATGCCCCACAGTTTTTCTGCCACTGGCAGCAGTGTCACTTACACTTCGATGCAATCGCAGCCCCTCGTGTATCACCAGCTGTAGCGACTGCGCAAAGCTGCCCAATCTACCGACTCCCAAATCATCGCACAGTTACATTTGCTTTGTTTAGTGGGATTTTCCATGAAACGCTACTCCTACCAGTCACACCTTTGTTTTTACAAAGATTGCAAATCACTGTACTACTAGTTGTTAAAAGCATAAACTAACCCCAGATTGTCACCCTCTTATCTGATGTTCTTACACTTCTCGTACTGCAAGGGGTTTGCGTATGACATCACAGCAGGCGAAAGTCACTGCGCTCACACCCACTGAGTGCCAAAAAAAAATGAGTGGCAGCGTTAGTGTTCATTTTGAATTCTGCAAAAAACACATCTAAAATGGGAAAGCTGTTGTGCAATTGATTGTACAAAGTCGGTCAAGTATGGCCGATACCCGATCAGTCAAATAGGTCTGGATCAGCGCCAATATTGATCCGAATATCGGATCGATGCATCTCTACTTTAATTAAATGATTCAATCAGGTATTGATTAGCCGCATATGGTGGGGTAGTGGTTGAGTCAAAAAATACATTGGTAATTGGAATGATGTTGCAAAAATGAGTTTTTTTTTTTTTAGGTGAGGTTTTGGAATGGTTAAGCTGACACTTTGACCAATACAACATAGTTTTACACCAGTATAAAGATCATTACAACATTGTTTTGTTTTCTCGATAACACCGTACCGTGTATTTACCCTTTCTTACACTGCAGCGTTATTGGAGAATTATTTGGAGAATTTTGTTTCGAAATAAGCAATTGCAGCTCTCATGTTGCATCAACGCCTGATGTCTAAGTTCACTTCACTGCCCCTGTCCTGACAGTCCCCCTCTTCCTGTGTCCCATCCAGAAAAAAGATGAGAAGAGAGAGGAGCGATACTTGAACTTCAACGACCTGGTTTATGGCGCCTGTACTGAGAGACAGCATCACTACTTCCTCAGCCACATCGAGGACTGGTGAGGCCTGGCTAAAGCAACACGCCCGTTGAGTTTGTTAGGGGTCACGGTGCTGTGCTGCGACTGACTCGCTGGGTCTTACTCTCCTGACAGGGACATCGTCCTGGCTGCATCTGCTGGTTCTATTGAAGTTAGCATCATCGCCAAACAGGAGGACAAGGTACCTCACAGTGTGTAACCTCTGGGTGGGCTAAAAGGGCCTCATATAAGGCAGGGACATAAGTAAGCCTTCCTCCTTTAAGTATGTGGTGGTCTGACTGCAGTGGTTTGCACAGCAAGAAAAGGATTGTCCTGCAACTGGACTGAACTTCTTAAAAAGGATGAAAGGAGAGTCTTACTGGAGTAAACTAATGAATTATTTCTCACAATGTGTTCTTCAAATGTGGCTGGGATATGGCAGTTAATGGTTTTACACAGTAAATGCATAATAGTACCCCAGAGACTTTAAAATTGCTTTTAGTTGTTGTTTAAATTAAACTAAGATGAACTGCCGTTTACTTATTTAATGCTTATAATGATTTGCTTAAAGATGTCGGCCTTTTCTCTTAGACAAACTGGGAACTGTGGTTGCTGGAGGACGCAAGCAGGGCAGAACTGCCCGTCACACTAAACAATGACGACACCCTGCCTGTAGGGGTCGCTATTGACTACACCAGCCAAGACGAAATCCGCATCAGTGAGTGTCACCTTCAGCCCCAGGGTATTGGGCTGTGGGTGGGTGGGTGGAGGGTGTGATTCTTGCCTGGAGAGTGCAGATGCACCAGGGTCTCCTGGGCCACTTATGCTTTGTTAGCATGATTGACTTCTGTCCTGAAACGTACACAAGTCTTTGCCATAGACATGTTTAATGGTCACTAAATGTATTTTGTAGTTTAAAAATACATGTTTAGTCACCAGTACCTCTAAGTTGTGTATATCAATCATGGCTACCTCCCAGCTCCTTGCTGGACAGTCCACATTTTTGCTCCCTCCCAGCTCCTTGCTGGACAGTCCACATTTTTGCTCCCTCCCAGCTCCTTGCTGGACAGTCCACATTTTTGCTCCCTCCCAGCTCCTTGCTGGACAGTCCACATTTTTGCTCCCTCCCAGCTCCTTGCTGGACAGTCCACATTTTTGCTCCCTCCCAGCTCCTTGCTGGACAGTCCACATTTTTGCTCCCTCCCAGCTCCTTGCTGGACAGTCCACATTTTTGCTCCCTCCCAGCTCCTTGCTGGACAGTCCACATTTTTGCTCCCTCCCAGCTCCTTGCTGGACAGTCCACATTTTTGCTCCCTCCCAGCTCCTTGCTGGACAGTCCACATTTTTGCTCCCTCCCAGCTCCTTGCTGGACTGTCCACATTTTTGCTCCCTCCCAGCTCCTTGCTGGACAGTCCACATTTTTGCTCCCTCCCAGCTCCTTGCTGGACAGTCCACATTTTTGCTCTCTCCCAGCTCCAGGTAGGGAGCAAAAACGTGGACTGTATTTGGGTCCCTGAGGACTGGATTGGGAATTGCTGATCTATAAACATTTCTGATTTGGTGCAAAGTTTTCATTGCCTCATTGCCCCTGCCCACCCCACCCCGCAGGTGACGACTGCGTGTTGCCCCCTGCACCCACACTGATGCTGCTGTCCACTGATGGGGTGCTGTGCCCCTTCTCACTGGTGAACCAGAACAGAGACGTGAAGCAGCTGTCTGTGGCTCCCGTCGCCCTCAGCCTGGAGGGGGAGCGGCTGCCCGGTCCCGGTCAGTGCCGGCCCGTCCGCTTCCTGCAGATTCATCCTCCTCAGTGCCATATATGATTGCACCTTGCATGGTTTTATAATGCTGCATGATTAGCACTCATTTAAAAATAAAATCAGCCTGCCCATCTTCCGCTGCTTTTCTGGCCCTGGGCCGCGGGGCAGCAGTCTACGCAGGGATGCCCAGGTCCTTGATAGAGGCTGAGCCCAGACGCCCTGCGGAGGAAACTCATTTCCAGAGTTGGGTAATTGAGGTCAAGAGAGTACAAGTCCAGACCGGGATTTTGTGTCAATCAACCAGTTCAGCATAAAGAGTCAGTCACTGAGTACACAACTGGTTGGTTGAAACATAATCCCGGTCTGAACTTTTACCCTCTGGACCTCAATTACCATGCTCATTTCTGTTGCTTGTATCCGCGATCTAATTCCTTTGGTCACTACCCAAAGCTCGTAACCGTAGGTCAGGTTAGGAATGTAGGTTGAACAGTAAATGGAAAGCTTCACCTAGCTCGATTTTGTCTTATAGGATCTGTAATTCAGGCTTTACTAAACCAGACCCCATTTTAAAACGTGTGTAACACAAGTGCTGGCATGTGACCCTAACTGCTGACCTGGTCCCTTACCTGGCATTTTAGGGTCTGCCTCTGTGACCCGAGCTTCCACCATGGTGACCACAGCAGCAATGATCCCCATGGCAACCCCAGCTCCGCGGACAACACCCCTCACCTCAGCCTTCGGCTCTGCACCAATCCCTACTCTGGCCCCCTCTGCCAGCAGCCAGACGGCCGCCTCTTCCTCCTCCTCTTCCTCCGGCTTCTCTTTCGCACTGCCATCTCTCTCGACCGGCCCGTCCTTCTTCTCCATCCCCACCACGACGACAGTCACCATGGGGACCGGTGGCTTTGGGACGACTGGCATGACGACCGCAGCGAATGCAGCCTTCTCCTTCCCTGCTGCAACCAAGCCACCCTCAGAGATGACGATGGCCCCCACCTCGACCGCCCAGCGCCTTCCAGCTTCCTCCCCGGCCACCTCATTTAAGCCCCCCCCAGAACCTGCCACACCGGGGGTGAAGGTGAACCTCAATGGCCGGTAGGTGGCACCATTGCCATTTCGCCCCTTTTCCATTCTTCCCGTTTTCCGCTGTCTGCCTGATGTCAGGAATACCCCCCCTCGCAGGTTCCTGACCATGGACACCCCAGGACCAGCTCCCCAAGTCGCCCGGGAGTTCTCCGTCACCTCCACCCCTAAGCCAGCCTTCTCCACCCCCCTTAACCAGTCCACCCCAGCTCTGACCTCCAGCAAGCCTGCTTCTTCCTCAGGTAGATTGCTTGTGTAATTATGTATTTTATGGTTACCAAAAAATGATTGAGTATTAAAAAAAAGAAAACACATTACTCCTGCTCTTCAGGATTGGTTACCAGTTACTCTCAGAATCAAAAATGTAAGGGATGAACCTCGACGAGGTGTGTGGCTGTAACTTGGTATAATGTTGTCCGACCTGAAGCGCTCGTACCACGGCAAACAAACAAAAATAATAATAAAATAAACTTGTCACGGTACTTTTTTTTTTTTTTTTTTTAAAGCAATTTCTCATTTAGCATTTAATAGTGTTTTTTTAAAAATATAGTCCCTATATGGATAGAATATCTGGTGAGGCTTCTTACTGAAGTGGCGTGTTACTGTAGAAATTGTCAACAGAGAAACCAAGGAAAATTATGCTGATACGGATAAACAAGAAGTGATTCTTAAGAAGTCACACGGGTTTACAGTGATCCCCCGCTATATCACGGTTCAGCTATCGTGCCCCCGCTATATCACGGTTCAGCTATCGTGCCCCCGCTATATCACGGTTCAGCTATGGCGCCCCCGCTATATCACGGTTCAGCTATGGCGCCCCCGCTATATCACGGTTCAGCCGTCGCGCCCCCTGCTATATCACGGTTCAGCCGTCGCGCCCCCTGCTATACCACGGTTCAGCCGTCGCGCCCCCTGCTATACCACGGTTCAGCCGTCGCGCCCCCTGCTATACCACGGTTCAGCCGTCGCGCCCCCTGCTATACCACGGTTCAGCCGTCGCGCCCCCTGCTATACCACGGTTCAGCCGTCGCGCCCCCTGCTATACCACGGTTCAGCCGTCGCGCCCCCTGCTATACCACGGTTCAGCCGTCGCGCCCCCTGCTATACCACGGTTCAGCTGTCGCGCCCCCTGCTATACCACGGTTCAGCTGTCGCGCCCCCTGCTATTTCACTATATCTCTGCGATGTGTGTACATATATACATATGCATTATATATTATCATTATTATTAATAATAATAATAATAATGTTACTGATATCCTTAGCCCGACATCCACATATATGTGTTTACAAAGTGTGTGTTAATAAGTTTACATGTATTTAAAGCATGTGGGAGGGGTAATTTAAGGCTTAAACTATATAAAAAATGTTTGTTTATGTGGTCTTTCATTATCACGGATTTTCACCTATCGCTGATGGGTCTGGAACATAACTTCCGCGATAGGTGGGGGATCACTGTGTGTATATATATAATATAACTTTGAGGCATATAGAACTGTTATTAGGCCGGAACTACCTGTGTCATTACATGAAAGTAATCATACCCATGTGACCTCTCTGGACCGATAAAAAATAAAAAATTAATTAGTGTTTGCCAAAGCCATGGCATAGAAGGTAATTATTGTCTACGTCTATGGGCCAGCTTGCTCTCACATACAGAGAGCAATTTGGGGGAGGTATGAATTTCCCCACTGGATCTATTATTATTATTATTATTATTATTATCATTATTATTATTATTATTATTCACAATGTGTTTCAACTTTTAAGCTTCAGTTAAAAATATATCTCTTTCTGGATGCTTGATCTTTATTTTTTTGTGTTGATTGTATGTTTTGTAAAGCATCCTTGAGTGTGAGAAAGGCACTATATAAATAAAATAATCGTGTTTTAATTGAAACCAAAATGCTGTCCTGTGCTGCACCCTGACATATCCTCCCAGGGTCTGTATGAATGTCACTCTTGTGATAAACAGCCATTTTGCTGGATCTGTGTCTCACCCCGCAGCCCAGGCCCGGCCTGCTCAGAGCAGCGCGGTCCTCCCCCCCGCAGCCGTCCCGCAGCCAGCTGCTCCCAAGGCCATCGCCCCCGCCCAGGCCGCCAGCAGCAGCCCCTCCCCGCAGGTTGGCACCTTCCCCTTCAGTTTGACGTCTCCATACTGCACGTGCCTTTATTGTCTCTGACGAAGTTGTCTTCCTGCCCAGGTAACCTTGGCGGTGAAGGCCGCGGAGAAGCAGCTGCAGCAGAGGAAGGAATCCGATCCCGTCATGGCTGGCATTCTGGAGGAGGTTATTGTCATTTCGTTATTGTCGTCACTGGGGTGGGCCGAGCCCTTTGCATACTCGTATATGAAAATTGGGTTGCCCTCGAGGCTTGTGAGGTAGCAGCTGAACCATTTGGACTTAGTGGTACCTCAGTTCTCGAACTCATTAGAACTTGAATTTCTTAAAATAAAAAAAAGACCTAGAACTCAATCTGAATCTCAGAAGTTGAACCATGAACGCCAACCTAAGAACTTGTATGCGTGGGGAAATGAGTCAGGCGGCACGTCTCTCAGCAGAAACAAAGGGTAAAGCTTCAGTCTCAGCCTCGCATTCGTTGTGATAGCATCGTGCAAGTTTACAGTAGCTGAATATTTAGACAGTAAAAATACATTTAGACAATGATAGACAGTAAGAGTATTATATAATAAAATACATTGTAAAATAAAGATTTCTTATAAATTATTTAAATATTATTAATAATAAACTATTAATACATTTAATTATAATAATATTGTCGTGCCGAGCGGGGACGGAATGGAGACAAAGGCGCAGATGTCAGGGTATCGGGGAATACGGGGTTTAATTACAGGTAAGGCAGGCAAAACGCAGACGGACAATACAATGACCGGACCGGAAAAGCAATGTATGATTTGGGAGTCGCTAGCTTGGGCTGCTTTGCGCCCTCACTACAGCTAGTGATACAAGAGGGGTTAAGTGTAAGTGACGCTGTTGCCAGTGGAAGAGAAATTGTGGGGCGTTTTAAGCATTCGCCACTTGCGTATCCTCGCTTGGAAGATACTCGTATTGAACTGCAAATCCTCAGAAACCTTTAAAACAAGATGTACAAACAGGGTGGAACAGTACGTTACGCATATTTCTAGTAGCCTAATTACTATTTTTTTTGGCATACATTTTTCATTTGTAAGTACTAGAACCCAGACCACCTTATCATAAGAAAAATATGTCCATTGGCTAAAATGATCATACAGACCCAGTGAACTCAAAAACAGGTGTTTTGTAAAAATAACCCTTTCCCAATCCGTGTTATGAATGTGCCATATACGACCCACTGGACTGTTCATGCTGTTCCGACTTGTTAATTTCACCTATGAAATAAGGACAGAACAGAAGGAAAAACCAAATCTTTTATCATTTTCAAAATGCATTTATTGTGTTTTCCTTTTCATCATTCACCATGTGCTGGCAATAAAACACATGCTTCAAACATGCGAACCTATCAAGAAACAGGTCAAGTGAACAGACCTGCAAAAAGGTGCACTACACAGAACGTTTACTTTTGGTGGCTTGTAAGGTCTGGTGCACCACCTGAATTCCCTCTGTTTTTGTCTGAGGCTGATGTTAAGCACATGGAACATGATCATCACAGTTGCCAGGAAAGTTTCAAAACATCCAAAACCTAGCTGTACATGTTCTATAACATCTAAACATTACAACTGATGATGCAAAATTTCTGCCACTTACCTATTCACAGCTTGACAGGTGAATCTTTTGCAGCATGTACAGCAACAACCTCAAAATGTGTTGAAGGCCATATTTATTGTGGGAAAAAAATCTGGTTATTTCAGTCAGTAATCACTAAATGTCACTGTTACTGGGTCATATATGGTACAAAAGCAAAAAAAAATTCTTAACTGTGATGAGTGGGTTGAATGTAAGGCAGAAATTTTATTAATTTATATATATATATATATATATATATATATATATATATATATAAAATAAAAAAAAAAATATGTAAGTAGAGCTCTTGTATTGGAATCTGTATTTGTATCGGCAGTTGTGTATCGCAATCAGATCGGGACTGAAAAAACATGAATTGGCCCACCCCTGGTTACTGTAGGATCTGTTGAATGGTCTCTACCAGAGTAAAATACTGTTTTGTTGTGTGTTCTTTGCTATTAGTAACAATAAGGTAAGACGTCTCTCTAGCTGATGTAAATCGGTAATTGTCAGAGGCTGACACCACTGCCGCTGGGCTCCCCTCCGCCCCCAGATCGCCCACTTTCAGAAGGAGCTTGATGAGCTGAAGGCTCGCGCTGGCAAAGCCGATTTCCATGTGGGTTCACCTGAGCAGATGAAGGAGCTCCGGCGGGAGGCCGAGGACCTCCACGTCTTCGCTCTCGAAATCAAGGAAACGACAGAGGTATGAGTGACCATCACTGCCTCCTACTGGTCAGGGTTTGGCTTTTTAAAGGAAGTATCAAGTGGCATCTAGCACAGAGGAAATGGAGCCAAAACTTGGTGTCTGAGGGTCCTAGTAAGATCGAGTAAACCAATAACAATGTGTAATATAGATGAGTATTAATGAGTAATACGGATGAGGACTTCAAATAAGAGGTAATTGGAATTGGCAGATCAGTGTCTCTGCAAACGAAGGCCGTAACTGACCCAGGGATGTTTCGTTCTTTGCCCTAGTCTCTCCACGGTGACATCGGATCCTTAAAGACCACCCTGCTAGAGGGCTTCGCTGGGGTCGAGGAAGGCAAAACGCAGCGTGAGCTCAGCAAGGACAGTCGCTACCTGCAGTTACTCTACAAGAAGCCGCTGGACCCACGCCGGGAGGAGCAGCTCAAGGTGAGGTCACTGGAAGGGTGGACTTTAGAGTGAAAGCGCCTACAGTTTGAAAATCCAGATGGTGTAGCTGATGTGATGAGGCTTTCTGAAGCTCAGTGTGGCCGGGTCTTCGACGCTGTCAGTCAGGCCAGTTTCATCCAGTTGGGCCCAATGATGCATCTCAAAGCCTGCAATAATCCCGCCCACTATAGCTGGGCGAGGCCTGTTCACTGCAAGTGTCAGTCAATGTGTCTCTACAGGAAATCCGGAGGCTGTACCAGTACGTGAAATTCTCAGTGGATGACGTCAGTGACATGTTGGACCTGGAGTGGGAGAGGCACTTGGAGAATAAGAAAAAGCAGAAGTAAGTAGCGCATGTGACTGACGAGGCCTGATTATAGCTAATGGAGGTTCAGAGTGGTGTTTGAATCCCCTGACTGACCCCCCCCTGGAGTGGACGAGGCGTGGGGGTGTCCCGTTGTGTAAATGGCTGTCCCCTCTACAGGCACCTGATTGTCCCCGGGCGTGAGGCTCTGTTCACCACCTTGGCCAACAACCTGGACATCATCAACCAGCAGCAGCGCAAGCTGGACTCGCTGGTCAAGGATCT
Organism: Paramormyrops kingsleyae; assembly: GCF_048594095.1. Classification (NCBI taxonomy): domain Eukaryota; kingdom Metazoa; phylum Chordata; class Actinopteri; order Osteoglossiformes; family Mormyridae; genus Paramormyrops; species Paramormyrops kingsleyae. The sequence goes on from NC_132803.1 coordinate 31,691,738, forward strand.
GCAGGCCCTCAGGCTGTACAACAAGACAGCCAGCAGCAATTGGAGCATGCCGAGACCCGCCCCGCCGTCCCAGCAGGGGTAAAGGCTTGGGGGGTGTAGCTTAGAGCTTCTTAAGTTAAGGCCGGTGATGGTCCTGACTGGTTTTGCTTTTCCCAGCCTGGACAGTGAATTGGAGAGTCTGAGAGACACACTGTTGAAAGCCAGGCTGGAGTCTCCGCCCAAGGCTACCTCCGAATCGCAAGGTATCGTCACCTTTCTGATGCACGCGCATACACACACACACACGTGCACGCACATGTACACGTTTTGTATTCACACCTTTGTGCGGACAGTGACAACCTCAATCCCTACCCAGACCTAACCTTGACCATAAGTAACCAAAACAAAATACAAGAATTTTTTGATTGTCACAGATTTTTTATAAAACTGAATTTTCCCTTGTGGGGAACAAATGTAATGTGTACATAACCCACACACGCGCACAGCCAAATTGGAGAGTTAGATATTAGCGCATCTGGAGGGAATGGCCCGGAGATGCGTTGTCTGCTTGTTCATTCATGAGCATCACGTTCCCTTCTCTGTCTGCAGTGAAAATGTCTCCAGCAAAGCAGCACCAGCTCAGGAACTTCCTGTCCAAGAGACAGACGCCTCCAGTGCGCTCCACCGCTCCAGGTAACCTGCCTGTCGTCTCCCCCCCACCCCCCCCGCCACCATTTCCTCTTGGGTTTTTTTTTATACATTTGGCTTGAAGGTCGCAATTCATTCACTGGATCACCCCCCACCATTCTCCGCAGCCAACCTGTCGCGGTCGGCGTTCCTTTCTCCGAATTACTACGAGGGCCTGGACGACGGCAGCTCCACCTCCTCCCTCTCGCAGGCGCTGGACCCTGAGGACTCGCGGCCTCTGGAGGAAGAGGTTTCCGCGGTGCCTCCCGCCCTGGCCACGGCCCGCCACCCCGCCGTGGTCCGCACCTCGTCCGTACAGCCCGGCTTTGGGATTCAGGGCCCCCCCTTCGGCAAAGCGCCCGCAGGCTTCAGCTCCATCGTGGGTCCCGCCCCCGGTCAGTAACCTGATTGGACGCGGTAATTCTGTACAGTATGGAGCTCTTGTAGTTCACACGGTTTGTCCAGGTGCATTTGTGGTCACATAGCAGAGTGGGACTAGGATAGACAGTCACAAGATTCGAAGACCTTGAAATCCCTTTATGGGCAGGGATTATGTGCTGGCACAATATTATTATTTTAAGACTGACCAGTTTAACCTGTTCTGGTTATTTGCCCTGTTGTTGAGGTTGGAGGACTGACATAGCCAGGGATTTTATGTGCATTTGCGCCGATATGATAAGAAGTTACTGTGCATTTTAACCTCTATTCCGCAAATGAAGTACGAAATGAGTTAAAATGCAGGATAATTTCTTGTCATCTCGACGCAAATGCACATAAAATACTTACGCATTCACGCTGGGACAACAATGGATTGCCGCACGTATCGCTTTTTAAGGTTAATGCGTACTTGCGTACCAGTTATGTCAATCCCTGGTTATAGGCCTGGGTGTAATAGTCACTCTCAACTAGTTTTATTGTAGTTTTGATTTAATATAGTTTTTATTTTTATATTTCCGTTTGAAATTTTGTTTTATGTAGTTTTCAGTGTACAGTCGCTTTATTGTCGTTCCAATGTATCGCGGGGCCGGCATTGCAAATCAAAAGGGAATTTCTTGGCAGTTTTGCGAAAGATGACGACATGACCTACAGAGGCCAGCAGGTGACACAAGCAGTACAATAATTCTTAAATGCGTAAAAAATAAGTAGAGTGCTGGTTAGGAGGACGCAGTCCTTTTTATGGCAGCCTCTCGTTTGATGTCACGCAGTGATCTCCGTCATCTTTGTATCCTGCGTTTCTCGGGTCTTTACAACCAGATAGTTTCACTTGGTTTTCCCGTATTGCAGGGGGCCTGGACCCCTAACCTCCACATTGCGGAAGGTCCACAGTAGTTTAGTCATTTTTTTTTTTCTTATAAATAGTTTTTAGTTTTGTTTTAGTAATTTTATTTTTTGGAGTAGCCTGAACGTTGTAGAGCTGTTTTGTGTGTCTGATCAAGTCCTGACTGTAATAGAGTAATCTGTTTTAATCTGATTATTCATCGAGTAATCGTTTATATAGTATAATTTATGCATTGCAGTCGGGTTGCAGCAGTAACCAACCAAACATTGCAGGGTATACACTCAGTTGCACATACATCATTTTTAGGCACTTTGATTCATTTAAGTTGCATGTTTTTGGAGAGTGGAAGGAAACCAGCGGATCCACCAAAAAACCACACACAGGGTGAACATGCAAACTCCACACGCACATCGAAGATGTGTAGTGACAGCGCTACCCACTGCGCCACCATGCCACCCACAGCTTGAACAATGTGTGATGTTTATATTGCCGTGGCATTTCATGCATATGCAATTGTCACATTGCAAAGACCGCAATAGTCTGCTGGGTTGAGACCATCAATAAGTTGCACTAAAACATATATTCCCCTCATCATTAAATGGAACCATCATTATAATGCAAACTTTGCATTTTAATGATGGTTCCATATTAATAGTCTAGTGTGTAAAAAATAAGTCTAAAGTCCTGCATGAGCTTTGCATGCTCTCTTCAGATTCCAATAGATGTTGTCCTTACTTTTGGACTCAGTCTTAGACAGTGTGGCACGTTTAAATTAAACAAATTGGTGAGAAAGAGAAAAGCACACAAGAATTGGTTATGTATGTATGGAAAAAATTTGTAATTAGGACTGGGCGATTAAAATGACAATGATATTGATGTGCAAAATGCTTAACACTTCTGTATAATTTAAGATAAAGCATGTCACTGGTGACACGCTTAGCATTGCAAAATTAGCTCTTCCTCTGTGACTATTTGGCAGGACCTGCAGTGGAGCTCAAGCGTAAACACTGTCATGAAAACGGGGGAATTTATTGAACACAAAACAATGCAATAGGGCAGGCGGGCAGACAACAGAAAAAACTTTCAAAACTTACTGGGAGAGCTAATAAGTCCAAAGGAACTGGTTCAATAAGGGTAATACAGCGAAATCTAAAAGGAAAGTCCTCAGTAAAATTCAGTCCATGAGAAATCCCAGTGGTAATAATCCACAGAGAATTAAGAAAGGATTGGAAGAATGCAGCAGCGTTTTTTCAGAAATGACTAAAATAACCTGTTCATCTTCCGTCTCAGACTTGTGAAATGCAAAATACTGTTGGGTCTGCGTGACACTTGGTTTCCTTTTCCGCATGATTTGAGCCTTTTTTTTAATAGAGAGCTCCATCTAGTGGGGTCAGAAATTAGAACAAATTGTTCCGGAAGCATCATTTTGGCCGTCGTTTCTATTTGGCAAGTGTTTGCTACGTTTTGACAATAAAGAAAAGTTTCAAAAAATCAACCTTTAAACTGGAGAGAAATAATGACTTAACTTTTATCGCGATAACTAGCAATATCGACCGATATGAACATTTTTATTGGGATAACATTTTTGTCCAGCCCTATTTGTAATCCGTAGTGACAATTTTGAGCAAAGCAGGCGATTTGCCTCCACTGCTTTGTATCTGCTGATACTACTCATATACTCGTATAGTTAATTTTCATTTCCTATATATCACATATATAACACACAACTTATAAAATATCGCACGGTTATTTCTTTCAGACCTAAATTCATAAAAATATGGTTATTTATTGTCTTATGTAAGCTAATGTGGCTAAGCGATGGGTCTAATCTTTAGAATCAGAATCGGCTTTATTCGCTAAGTGTGCTGGAGCACATAAGGAATTTGCTTCCAGCCGCTTGAGACCCCCTAGTACACAGACAATAAATGACACTATACAAACAAGTTACACTATACAAGAAATAAAACTTGAAATATACACACATGGGTAACCCACTGTACAAAGTATAAGGTGCGAGGTTGAGTGCAAACAGAGTTTAAGGGGGGAAAACTGACAAGGCAGGTGACACAGCTTATCTCTCTATGAAGGTGATGGCCTGAGGGAAGAAGCTGCTCCTACTGTATGTCTGGTGGTTTTTGTGTACAGAGTTCTGTAGCTCCTCCCAGAGGGGCGGAGCTGGAAAAGATTGTGTCCAGGGTGTGACTGGTCTGCAGTGTTTTTCTCTGCCCGTTTCCTAGTCCTTGAGTAGTACAAATCCTGGATGGAGGGCAGGGGGGCACCGATGGTTTTTTTTTTTCCTCCACTACCCTCACTGTTCACTGTTGAGTCTCCCTTGGTCCTGTTTAGTAGTTGTTCCAAACCATACTGTGACTGATGAGCAAAGGACAGACTCAATGACTGCAGTGTAGAACTGGATCAGCAGCTCCCGTGACAGACCGTACCTCCTTAGATGCTGCAGGAAGTGTACATCCTTTGTTGGGCCTTTTTGAGGACGGAGTTGATTTTGGGCTCCCACTTCAAGTCTTGGGAAATGGTTGTTCCCAGAAACTTGAAGGTCTCTACCGTTGCCACAGGGCAGTTGGATATAGTGAGATCTTTAGCAGTAATTTTGACTCAGTTTTAGCTCATAAGTTAAGCAAATAATTTAAATCAAAGTAATGACAAAGACAGGCTAGGCTACTCAGAGGCTGCGTGGTGCTTATCCTCACATTATCAGGTCAGTCCGTCAAGCCCGAATGTCTTCTAAGATGTATTTGCAATGCAGTCATGCTGTGGTCCTGCAGCACTGACAGACTGCAGGTTCAGAAGCAATATTTAGTTTTTGTTTAGTTGTAATTTTATTTTCTTGTTGTCTTATTTTATTTGTTTACAAAAATGTTTTCTAGATTTTAGATTTAGTTAACGATAATTACCTCGCTTATCCAGTTTATTCATTTGTCAGGCTTCATTAACAAGGTGATACTATTAGTGGTAATACCTTATACTAATTCTGTGGTATCAATACGCAGTAACCAGTAATATCCACTCGGGTCGATTCTCCCATGAGCGCAAGTCAAAAAAAAGCTTGTAGCTGCACACATTTTTCACTTAAGTGCATTGTCTCATTGACTTAGGTCTGTGGTTTACGTATAGTTGTGCTTGATACACACTTTAGGAAGAGAAACGCCACAATATGGGTGCATCACATGTAAATGACCCTTAAGTGACTTGACTTGTGTTTTTCACTCTGCACTCTGGAGGGCAGTATTAAGTCACATACCTCTACACAGTCAAATGCAGTATTGTAGTGTTCAGAAAAGCAAACGTTACAAATAAAACCTTTTACATTTCATGTTTAGGAATGTTACAATACAAAATGTGAATAATTATGTGAATGACATACGACAGTGGTACTTACAAATGTATTCAAATATGTTACCATTGGGCTAGATTCTGGCAAAATTAAAAAATAGGGTCGATAGAAGTAGTGTGTGCCCACATTGCTAAACTGCAGCTTGTGCACTTGTTCTTTCGTGAGAGTGGGACAGACCTAGACCAGCAGGAGTATTCCACACACTTGCAACTGACTGACACTGAATTTATCTATGGCATGTCTGGTGGATTGTGAAATGCTCAGTCTTGAACCAATATGCGATACAACTTGTCCGGTATTATTGAACACATTGTTTCCTATATGCACTATATCAGGGGTCCCTGTAGCAATGCAGTGTGTAATCATGCTGCATTACGTAATAACTTGATGGCGTCAATGAAGACGCCCATCTTGGTTATTGCATAATGCACAGTGTTACATTTTCGCCATTAAAAAGTAACGCATTTTGTAATAACCGCCACAATATGTAATAATTTATGGCAAAATGCAAGGAAATTGCCTTCCAGCTGTGTGTTAAAAAATGCGGCATATTATTGCAAATCGCAGGTGCTATTACTTAATGAAGGGAAAATTTATTACATTTTATCGAGTTATTACATAATGTGGTATTGTTACATACTGTGCTGTAACAGTCCCATCAGAACTACCTGATCAGGGCTCTTGCCTGATTGGTAACCGTTCTATGTTTGATGGTGTAGATGTGGATTTTTAGTGCCAGTGACTAGCAGTTTGTTTGGAATAATGTATCGCAGCCTACTCTGTAGCATATAAGCTTGTTTGAACTATATTGTTTATTGCATAATTATTTAATCAGCAAAGCATTCTAAACATTTGATCCCAGCTCTTAATAATGCTAATATTTACATCATATCTATTTGTTTAGTGTATAAGCTTATTTACAGAGTTGTTTTGACAGTCTGACATGATACAGCATCATTGTCTGAAATGGTGGTTTTGACTCTGGGGTAGTTAATCAGTTGTGGAATAAAACAATTTACAGTACAAAATAATTTAAGAAATAAAGGTAAATCCTGTTATACTAATTGTCTGTTGTGGGTTAAATGGAATGATAATAGTTTGTAAATCTTTCAATATTATCTTGTTTTGTGTTGCGTGATCTTAAAACTGCAATGGCAGTGCATTTTCCCTTTCAGAAATTGTTTCAGGAATCATTAGTTACAAATGACATGATTTTAGTATACATAATAAGGTAATATTGATTGCGCGGCACAAAATACAGTGTTTGAATTTCGCATTTTGTTTTTGCTGTCAGTGATAATTGTGTGAATGACCAAATATAGGCATAGCAGGATACCACCATACTCTCATTTTCAGAATAGAAGTTTCTGCTGATTTCATTTAGGTTTACAATGTGAATTAAAGTGTCCATGTTCCATGCTTTGCTTGTTGCCAAAATTATTGAAGACATAACCCCCTTTTTCTGCTTTATGTATTAATTAAATCCAACTTTTTGACTCAAAATCACACATCTTACACAGGTTTTTGACTTAAGTGCTTGATGTGAGAGTAGGCCCCTTTGTGAATAGTTTCTGTCCCCAATCCCGGCCCCCCCATCTCATTCTAGGCAACAAGATTAATCTGGGCGGAGCAGACAGCACAGCATTTGCCACCAAGACGGTGAAGCACGGGGCCCCACCCACGGAGAAGACCACACCCGTCACTGTGCCCCCCCAGCAGGCGGCCGCAACTGCCGCCCTGCGCAGGCAGATGGCCAATCAGAAACCAGGTATCTGCATGGAGGTGATATTGTGGAGTCTCAGTAGTTTCTCTTCTCCAGTTTAAAAAAAAAAAAAAAAAAAAAAGTAGTGCAAGTTTAGTCTCATAGTTGTATTTTTTTTTTTGCGTCTACCAGGTCAGTGTGCCACTTTGCCGCAGCTCAGTGTGATATCAGTTATCCTCATTTGCATCTACGCAGGGAGTGCAGCCAGTGAGGCAACAAACAGGCTACCATTCTGCCAGCAGACATTACTAACCTGAGCCTATACCATGCCCTGTGTTTACCCTGCATGCCCGTGCCAATCCGCACTGCCATGCTTGTTTATTATATCATCTTCTGTTATTCAGATGTTAACTTTTGCACTTTTGAAATAGTCCTGCACTTGAGTATCATCTTCTCCGTGATGCTTTGAACAGTGTGAGCGCACAGATTGCATGGCTGATGATGGGAATAGGCGGCAGCCCAGCTAGGGGACGGGTCGGTCACAGTCACACGCCGTTAGTTAATCAGTTAATGTACCACACACAATGCCAGCCTGCTGGGGAAGAACTGAGCGGCATGAGCTACAGAAGGTTAATCACTGCTTTTTTTATCCAATTCTTCCTATGGGTCTGAACCCCTATGGGTCTTTTGCGTGGGGATGAAAGGTGCCTTGAATCTGTAGCCTGATTTACAGCTCTAGTACCTTTTCCTCACAGAAGATGTTTTTCTCCAAATGAGGCCGTTTTAGGTTATATCCAGGCGTGCAATATGTCAGTTTGCCAAAGTTATGCATCTGTTGCCGTTAGGAACTCCTACACAGCGCCAGTTGCTCTCTTTTATGAGGTTGGGATTAGGGATTTAATGCCACACAAAATGTACAGTTTGGTACAAAACGTGGTTTAGGTTCATGGTTCGGTGCACTTTTGGTGCAGCAGGGAAAGCAGAACTTATTTTGAATTTATTGTTAAAAAGACAAACACAATTAGGAACAGTTGTAAACCAGTAGCATTTGTTGATGGGTTTGTTAATTAGACAGGCACATACTTATTTGCACATTGTAAAATTTAAATGTGTCCACTCATCCATTTTCTTCCCCCGCTTGTCTTGTTCTGGGTCGTCGGGGTCCTGAGCCTTTTCTAGCAACTGGTGCAAGGCAGGCAATCCTGTGACAAGCACCAAATGTGTGAAAAAACATATATTAAAAAATAACTAAAATATTCAAGTTTGGAATAACAGAGCCGACAGACAGACATGGTTTTATCAGGTACTCTCTCTTCCCAAACTGCCGATTACGACTGACCGACTAACGTTAGCTGCATTAGTTGTAGTGAACTTATAGCCCTAATTAGCATAATGTTTACTGTGTTGAACATCTACTTGTGAATTTAGGTTTCACCCGTGTCAGTTGCTGTATTAATTTGCTTCATTGTGCATACCAAACGGAAAATGAAGTACTGAATGGTATGTGTCGAATTCGTGTAGGTTACAGCGCTAGCTGGGATGTGTGTAAATTTTGGCAATGGTGTGTTCACTGTGCTGCCACCAGGGGGGGTTAGTGTCTCATTACTATTTAACTTCATGCTGAAAACTTGTGTAATTTATTTTGCCGGAGTCCTGCGTATTCCTTATTTGATTCCCTTTGGTTTTTTGGCTGGGCTGCACAATATATCGTTGTGTACACAATAGTCACATCGCAATTGTCGGCCCTGCTTTGTGTCTGACATAGCTCACGGCAACACTGACTTATTTGACACTTGGTAGATGATAATTTTGTATTTGGCTGTTGCTTATTTCAGGTAATTTCATATTGCAATATTACTGGCGGATACTTCACATTGCAATGTGATATGACAATATCGTGCAGCCCTAGTTGTTGGTGTTGGTGTTTTATACATTTCGAGTAGCTTCAAATACATTTCAAAGCTTCCTCTGAAGGTGTTTTTGCCTCCCATCCCCCCAATTTCCCTAGGAACAGTTTCCACCTCCCTAACAGAGTCCACCTTGAAGACGGTGCCCCAGGTGGTGAATGTCCAGGAGCTAAAGGACAAAGGGCCGGCTGAGCCAGTGTCCACAGTCATCAGGTCAGTTGATCTCGATTGCAACCATACTGCTCGTCCTGGTTTGGGGGGGTTTGCTGGGGGGGGCAGTGTGTTGCCTTCTGTGGCCAGGGGTGACCAAGACGTTAGCAGTGCCTTTTAATTAGCGTCTGGCATGGTGTGACTACCTTCATGCCTTTAAGAGCTGACATCCAATCAGAATGTAGAGCGTGCCCTTCCCCTTGGGGACCAGAGCGGGACAGCCCTGCCATGCATCCTTTTTTTAGCTTGGCTGAAGCAGAGGAAACTTACTTGTATCTCAAGGGAGTTGAGCCTCTTTGTTCTGGCCTTTAACCACATTGATGTCTGCATCAGGTTTTGTTGTACTGTGTTTTCTCTCTTTGTAATACTCGCACTGTCTGTCTTTTTAAAAAGTGTGCTGTGTTGCATTTTGGTAGCTGTTGGAGACCCAGCACGAGGACACATTCTTTTGCGTGTCATGACGACAGACCTAAACAGAGGGGAATCCCCATCTATAACTATAACTATCTCCATTTGATGGGAGGCAGCTTGAAAATAGACTGCTTGTTGTGTTCATGAGGCCCTAATCAAGACACCTGGGACAATGTGGTTCTGTTGGTCAGGAATTGGGACAAGAAGGCAAGGGGTTCTTTCAGTTTGGTTTTGCTGCTGTTTTTAAGGTACTTGCCTTGCTTGATAAATGTTTCATCCACCCAAGTCCCACAGCCACTTAGCACAGCGATATGACAGCTAATGTAGCATAGTCTGTTTAGGGCTCCATGCAGACCATGTGGAAATGATAGTAAGTGGCAAGTTGTTTTTGTCTCTTATTAGATTGTGTGCATTTGCATGAGGGTACAGCTGAACATTTTTTGAACTAGGTTTTGTGTTGCTTATGCTCAGCTGGCTCGACCTTGCTGTATAATCATTGCACTTGTATTCATTGAGCCCATCTGACTCTGTTCTGTGGCATTTTGCTTGTTGATTGTTTGTTGGTGGGTTAATTTTTTTGAGTTCGGTCAAATGTGTTTAAGGGATTATGGAGAATGTTGGTAGCTTATATTTAAACAGTGTAAATGATGTCATCCGTGTGTTTATATAGATGGCATATGTGTTAAGGTGGCATGTCTCTCGAGCATGTTCTGCTTCAGCAGTTCGGCTGGCTTCCAGTTTCTGCGAATCCGTGGCCGATAGCAAGGAAAACACACCCGTTTCACCGACACGTCTAAATCATTAACACCCCTCGCGCAGCTTTCTATCACTTAGATATTTGGCCTGCTTTCATTTTCATGGGTGGATGGTTACCTGAGCAACCGGTGACACTTCTCCTAGAAATATTCGTGTCCCCCGGCTCCACGGAAGCACGTCCATGTATAACAACACCTTTGTGTTCACTGTAGCCGCTTGGAGAAGCCCAACACCGGCTAATGGTTTTCTAGGAAAAACAATGAGTTACGGCTGCTGAAGGTGAAGACAGTTGTGGAAGATCCCAGTTGATTGCAACCTAACTATGCCAACTTGTCTGTGTTCTCCTGCCTGCACAATGTACTCTTCTTGCTGTGAAAAGGTGTGCAGTCTTGGCAATTTAGGAAGCTACCCGTGTAAAGTCTTCAGAGCCGTTCCTCTTTATTTCACGGTGCAGAGGACTCATCCTGATAGTGGTTCATTTTCCTGTTGGAAAAATAATGGTGTAGTAAAATGGCAAGTGATGAAGCCCTGAATAGTCTCTAAGGGCCTAAGGACCTATCACAGCCTTCTGAAGGGGATCTAAGCACCCAATCGGCGTAAGCGTATCAAACACACTGCTGCTAGTCTGAGAACTTTTCCTGCCTCTGTCTGGCCGTAGCTGCTGGCATCATTGTAAACTTGAATTAACATATATTGATTGTTCCACTCGTGGGGGGTTGGGCGTCTGCTGTATACCTAGGTACCCTCAGGGTCATTTCCAGCCCGTGGATGAGCTTTGGTGGAAGTTGGATATTCGGGAACGGACAGAGAAGCCGACCGTAAACACGCTGAGTGTGTCGGTGATGCGGCAAGCTGAACTGGTGCTACAACCTGATGTCTCCATTTTCTGTTGTGCAAAACAAGGGTGTGTGTGTGCGTGTGTGTGTGCGTGCGTGCGTGCTATGTAGCAGTCGAAATACAGTATGCAAAATGAGCAGTGCGTTCGAATCCTCAGTATGGATGAGACAATAGGCGAGCGATACCTGGATGACATTTTGTGAAATTGCGATGTGTGCAAACGATGGACACTACCCTATCCCAGAAGGCCACTGTAGCGGTGAAGAATGTTGCCCTGCTCTAAAAATTTTTTCAAGATGGAGGGAGGAAGCTTCATGTCTGTATAGATTAAAGTAGAAAACAAACCCACGCAAGATCAATCATTTTTATTAGTTTTTAACTTTCATGGAGGTCAAGCGTCATTGGTAAACATCTGGGTCAGGCAGTGAGATGGCGAGCTCAGTTTGTCCGAGGGCATGCATGCCGTTTCCATGTACACTTATTACAGGTCGACCCATATGGGTTCGTCAATAGCTGATGCCGATATTTAGGAGTCAGGGTCAGCCGATGGCCGATATATGCTGCCGATATTTAGGAGTCAGGGTCAGCCGATGGCCGATATATGCTGCCGATATTTAGGAGTCAGGGTCAGCCGATGGCCGATATATGCTGCCGATATTTAGGAGTCAGGGTCAGTCGATGGCCGATATATGCTGCCGATATTTAGGAGTCAGGGTCAGCCGATGGCCGATATATGCTGCCGATATTTAGGAGTCAGGGTCAGCCGATGGCCGATATATGCTGCCGATATTTAGGAGTCAGGGTCAGCCGATGGCCGATATATGCTGCCGATATTTAGGAGTCAGGGTCAGCCGATGGCCGATATATGCTGCCGATATTTAGGAGTCAGGGTCAGCCGATGGCCGATATATGCTGCCGATATTTAGGAGTCAGGGTCAGCCGATGGCCGATATATGCTGCCGATATTTAGGAGTCAGGGTCAGCCGATGGCCGATATATGCTGCCGATATTTAGGAGTCAGGGTCAGCCGATGGCCGATATATGCTGCCGATATTTAGGAGTCAGGGTCAGCCGATGGCCGATATATGCTGCCGATATTTAGGAGTCAGGGTCAGCCGATGGCCGATATATGCTGCCGATATTTAGGAGTCAGGGTCAGCCGATGGCCGATATATGCTGCCGATATTTAGGAGTCAGGGTCAGCCGATGGCCGATATATGCTGCCGATATTTAGGAGTCAGGGTCAGCCGATGGCCGATATATGCTGCCGATATTTAGGAGTCAGGGTCAGCCGATGGCCGATATATGCTGCCGATATTTAGGAGTCAGGGTCAGTCGATGGCCGATATATGCTGCCGATATTTAGGAGTCAGGGTCAGCCGATGGCCGATATATGCTGCCGATATTTAGGAGTCAGGGTCAGCCGATGGCCGATATATGCTGCCGATATTTAGGAGTCAGGGTCAGCCGATGGCCGATATATGCTGGTGATATTTTTTGGCCGAAAATTGGACGTTTTCCCCTCTATTTGCATGATAAAATATCACACTAATAATAACAAACGATACACAAAATTTCTCAACTTAGCATTTATTGAATACTGACTGTAAGTTTAAATATAAACTTAAATAACAAAAACACAATACATGTTGTAAACAACCTAAACTTATAAACAATAAAAATAGCAGCATCAGAATGTCTTTAGCAGCAAACTCCTTCTTCAGCTCCCAGGCTCACCAGCCTGCTGCAGATATCACACCTGGCTTTTTGTGGTGTTGGACTGGTGAAATGCTGCCATACAGGATTAGATTTTTGTTCAACCATCAGACAGCAATTACTAAAACAGAATAAAAAATGCAAGGTTAGCATTTTTATTATAGTTCCTTCATCTTCAATTCATTCTACAATTCCAGTATTCCATGCACATTAAAACAATTACACTGTAATACATTTTAAAAGAAAAAAAAACACTACGTGCGTCATGGTATGATGAGTAGTGCACAAGGCCCAAAACCTTTCACTAATATGTTTATGTTAGCAGACAGAGAGCTTACAAGCCAAATTCACAATCAGAACCTAGCGAGTGCAGAAAATAAAATAAAATAACTTTGTCGTATTACACAGCCTTGTATGCAAGGACAACATAAGCCCCTAGTGATTGTGACGTTGTCGACGTATGAGCCCATATAGGATAGATGTGTTTAATGAGGAAACTAACTGCGCAAAGTCGTGCACTTTTTATCTAGACTTCTGACAAATTGTTCAAATCTCCGCTCTGAAATGCAAAAAAAAGTTGCACAGAAGGACCATTGTCAGCATCAGCTCAGGTGAATGGTGACCACGCTTTCGAACAAACAGTTTTCTCCGCTATGCATTGTTCTTAGCAGCTCTGTGTCTCCGAGGACGGCGCTGTCTGTGATCGGGGCAGAGTAACGAGGCATTCACACACGCTGCAGTGTTTGAGAGCTGCCTGCTCCGCCCCACACACACAGAGTGAAACTCTCCGACACAAAAAAAACAGAACCGATAACATCGGGCTTATATGGTAATAATTAAAAAATTTTAACGATTAAAAAAAAACGTCTGAGCCCACCAACAAGTGCACAAAACTAACAGAATCAATGATCCTTAATATTACCTGTAAGCTACAGTAGGTTGAAGGCTCATTATCATTACGCCAGTTCCCGACAGCGTAATTCGCGTTCTCCTTCAAAAGCGCTCGCGTTTTCTTTTAAAGCAACATTTCATAGCAAACCAGTTAAATAAACAGGTCATTGAAAGATCAGAATTTAAGCCTTACCGTTTTCTTCCAGGACTCTTCCAAAACTTGTGGCTGGGGTCCTGCACAAGGCAGCATGGGTTACGTGTTCCGCAGCAACAATAACACTGGGCTGCCTGCAGACGTGCCTGTCTGTAAATCGGTGTAGTGCACTCGGATATCGGCCGATGCCGATACATTAAAAAATGCTAAATATCGGCCCGATATATCGGTCGGCCTACATATAGTATGTACTGCATTACCATCTAAATAGTATGTTTCTAACAAAATTCAGTACATACTGTGTAGGTATGTGGTTTCAGGTGCACCCTGTGTGTGGGGGCTGTCATTTTTTTTGACACAAATGGCGTTTCGACTGGGCTTTATCCAATGTGCCATTTTTATCTGATCCCTCCTGGCCGCCTCTGATCATCGAGTGCCTCCACACCAAGCTATTGGCAGTCGTCATGACTATCAGAGGATGCTTTACACAGCAGTGTTTGGTTCTCATGCCCTCTTTGGATGACAGTGCACTTTGTTTTCGTTTTAAACGTGCCACACCCACTCCCATGACCATGCTGACTGTAGCCTTAAACAATAAGTGTATGTGAGAGGGAGGAGAGAGAGAGAGAGAGAGAGGGAGGAGAGACCTCCACCACCACCTAGGCTGTGCAGTTAATGGCTTTAATTTAGCTCATAGCTGCTGAACTAGACAAACAGGTTGGAAAAAAATGGAAGCTTTTGAGACTTGTAAGCAAAAAAAAAAAAATGTAAAGAAAAAAGACTCTGATACTGGGTCTAGCTAAACCTCTAAACACTGGGCATGTGCACTGTGCAAATCTACCGGTATTAAAAGGAAGTCATTGTTAAATTTGATTAATCCGTTAACATGTTTGTCTAGTTACAGGCACGTGGCAGCAGTCATCATCAAATAATGTTCTGTGTGCTATGAAAATTAATGGAGATTTCCAGGTATAATTTACTTGATGACATTGTCCCAAGGAAGTGAAACTTTATAAATCTTGCATGATTAACAAAGACCAGCCCCTTGTGTTTTTCTCAGCCCTGGCTTCCTGGGAAATACTCTTCCTTTTCATTTGTGGTTTAACATCTGTGCTCTCCACCTGTGCCATTGTAACTGTGGCAGATTGTCAAGGTCTTGTAGAGGCAAGCAGCTGGGTAGTTAGCTGGCTGGCTGTTGGAGACCCGGCCGTAAGACTCCTCAGTGAGGTCTTGGACGGTTTTATGGGCCAGAGTCCCTGTGCGAGGACTGTAATCACATTTCTTGGATTTGTTCAGGTCGACTTTGAGGTTCCTCTATAGGTGAGCACAGTTGTGTCGTCCTGCTGTGGGCATCTGGGCGTTCACCGTTAGCATTAGCCGTATGGGATCCCCAGAAGTTGCCTGGCGTGTTTGGGGCCCCAAACTCGGCGGTGGTGCCCGGCTTGCTGCTGGCTGTCACACGAGCCTCCTGCCTGCGATGTGGTGACCCTGTCAAAGTATGTAATTAACACGTCTTCACTTGCATGGTCTGTGACACTCTCACACTGAGCTGGGCAAGTTGTTATGCAGAGAGAATTAATACTACTTTAACTGGAGCTTTGCAGTAGGAAGAGGGCAGAATATCTGGTTTTTGAGGTGGTGAAGGAGGGTGTGATTTCACCCCCAATCCCTTCACTAGCCTGGTCTTCCATATCCTGTCAGGCCATTGATCTCTGATACCAGCCTGGAATGAAATGGGTTGCACCTCAAGGCTGCTGCAGTAGCCAGCTGGCAGGGGGGGGGGGCTCCCTGCTTCTGCATATATTGGCTGTATTCGAATTCAAGGGCTGCATCCTTCTAAGGCTTCATTTGATGTCTGAATGTGACTGTCCCATTTCGAAGGCTCCTTCAAACGCAGTCTAGAAAAACGTGGCCACCCGTTGGATGGAAGCAGCCCCTGAATCCAGACGCGGCCATTGCAGAGCTTAACCCTTCATTATACCACCCCTATGCAGGTTTCAATAGCGCAGTCAGGCTCGGGGTGGGGGCGCTGTTTTTAAAATGACCCGCATATCTGTTGTTCTGGAGCTTGTGGGTGTGCCCTGATATTACGTTGGGTGACGGTGATTTCCGGGGAGGGATGCTGCTGATTGTGAACCTGACAGTAGGCAGCAGCTGGAACCTCTGTTTGCTACTCTGTCCTGCTCGCCAGCCTTGGCCTAACCCCCCCCCCACGCCTGCCATGCAATGAGGCGACTGCACACACCCCTTCGGTTTCCGCCCTTCGCCCCTCCCTGGTGAGGATTGCCGGCCTTCTGGCTCCTATTGCCTGACAAACCCTTCCTCAGATGAGGCTCCCCAAGCCGCATGAACGACGCACTTAGAACTGCGCGAATTTCAGTGTTCCGTTCTTTACTACCGGAGTCCAATTAGAGTCCACACAGATATCTGGGCCCCGCCCAGGGAGGGAGCGGTTTTCATTCAAAAAGTGTTAAATAACCTTCATAGTGCTGCCTTAAATGTAAGGACTTATCTTTTAAATGGAAATATTTATTGGGGGCCCCCTGGGGCGGCTCAGCCCGTTAAGAGCTGTTAACAAGCACGGTCACGGCCCTGTTTCGGTTCAGCGTCTGCACCTCCTGTGCTGGTTTAGTGTGCTGCTTTCATGCTGCGTAGGGGGCCAGGGCATCTTAGAGGGACCTCTAGTGTCCATAAGTGGAAGCACAACAATAATGAATAATGCCGGCGATACTCAGAGCAGTACCCTCAACTACTACAGTATTACCACGTATGGATTTCTGTGCTAAGGGGCTTTCTTTTTCCTGTGGTGATTGTGTGTGATGGGAACCAAATGTCCCCACAATGTGACAAAACCTGTTTTTTTGTTTTTTTACATTGCGGGGACCATCTTGTATTTTGTTTGGTTACTTTGGGTAGGGGTTGAGGTTGTCATTGTTGGGATTTGGGCTATGCCCATAGAAATGAATGGATGGGTCCCCACAATGATATGAATACAAATGTGCGTGTGTGTGTATTTGTGTCCTGGGCGCCCCCTACAGTCATGCAGTGCCACGCACTCCAACCTTGATGAAACTCTGCTCTCTCTCTCCCCATCAGCGCCTCCGTCCCGGCGTCCGCTGCCCAGGTGGTTCAGCAGATGCTGGCGGCTACAGCCACGAATCAGGCCAAACGGGTAGGAGCTGGTTTGCCCCGTCCTGCAGCTTCATCTCCCAGCAGTGCCGCACCCTCATGTTCTCTGCCCCGTTCCTCATTACAGCGTAATCTGTGTGGTTGATCATAGCCTGTCAAACTGTCCTCATAATTCCAAATTACTCATTTGCCTATATCTTTTTTTTTTTTTTTTGATTGTTCTTAGAATTCCGCCCCTGGTGTGAAAGTGTCTGGCTCAGCAGGGGAGAGTTCATCCAGTTCTCAGCCCATCTTTGTCTTTGGTAAGTTTGGCTGGAATTGGGGCTCTAACAACAACATGGCTTATTAACTGGAAAAACTAGTGGCAAGCCGCTACATTGTGCAACCATTGAAGTCTGGATGGTGATAGTGTTCGGGTCTACTGGTGTGCAATGGTCAACTCTGCAAGCGGTTATGAGCACTGAAATCGGTTTGTAGAGCCAAAGTTTCCTGTTCGCTTTTCCTTTCAGTAGCATTTGACCAGAATTAGCCACAGTAAAGAATGTCCAGCTATGGCATGTATACCATGGAGTCTCATTCACGCAGCCCCCCGCCTTCTCATCCCGTCTGTCAGGTGGACCCCCAAAACCGGAAGCCCCTCCATCTCCTGCATCTACTTCCACCCCAGCCACCGTCTCCGCCCTCAATCCCGGTGCTGAGCAGACGGGCAAGGTCTTCACTTTCTCTGCCATGTATGTACTGTTGGTCGTGCCCTCTGTGATGGTTCACATTGGCACGTGGAGATTCTCTTCAGAAATGCATAGATCAGGGGTCTCCAACTCCGGTCCTGGAGAGCTACTACCCAGTAGGTTTCCTGTCCTACTTTGCTTCTGATGAGCCGCACCTGCTCCTGGTATTTACCTGAGAACAGGTGTGGCTCATCAGAAGCCGGGTAGGATAGAAAACCTACTGGACGGTAGCTCTCCAGGACCAGAGTTGGAGACCCCTGGCATAGATCTTTTTCCATGTCTTGTATTTAAGATTTGGAGGACAATTTGGTAGAAGATATTTTAAGTTAATTGAGTCTTTTTTGCATATTTTGTTTAATATACAGGCCTGCTGGTGGATTTAATTTCTCGCCATTAAGTACCACAACACTGACATCACATGGAACTGGAGCGCCTCTAGGTACAGTATGTCTGTACTGATGTGAAAGCTGCTCTTCATTGGGTTAAGACCTTAAGGTTATGGAATGATGGATAAACGGGCTTGTTTTTTATTTGACAGGAAAGGATGTGAATCCATCAAACAAGTTCTCCTTCGCTCCTGGCAGTGGGAGTAAGTTGGTATTTGCTCCGGAGGCTCCGTTCAGTCTCGTCCCCAAGTCCACTTCCCCCGTTCCCGCGTCCACTGGGTCTCCCGCCATTTTGGCCGGTGGCTCCGGGGAGCCTGCTAAGGCGGCATCTGCCTCGGCCACCTTGAAGACGGAGCCTCAGATGCCCAAGTCTGGCTCGGCTGGGGAGACTCTGGGCAGTTTCTCGGGGCTCCGGGTGGGGCAGGGGGACGATGAGCCCAGGGAAGCCCCCAAACCCGCCGCCCCCACGTCCTTCTCATTCGGTCCGACCGAAGGGGCACCTGGGACGTCCGCGTCTGACTTCAGCTTTGGGGGCAACTTCCGATTGGGTAAACCGGCGGAGCCAGCTGGCTCTGCAGAAGAACTTGCATCAGGGGACCTGCCTAAGACTGTCACGACCATATTTGAGGGCGACACGGTAACTACGGCAGCTCCTTCCGGGGGGGTTTTCAAACCACCTGAACCAGTCCCCCCTGCTGCCGCCAAGTCCGCCTTCTCTGTGACGCAGCCTGAAGCGCTGGCCCCGGCTTCCTCCCCCACCTCGTTCGCAGACCTCCTCGCAGCCCCTCTAGCGCCCCCTGCAGCCATGGATGCCCCTGGCACCAAACCCCCTGTGACCATTTCTGAGACCCCTGCAGTTGCGGAGATCCCGAAACCCGCAGTGACCACACTGGACAGCTCTGTCGCCTCACCTTTTGGGGATGTCGGCGCCACGCAGTCATTTTCCACCCAAGCTGTCGCCGCGGAAACCGCCATCCCTGCCGCCGTGCCGGAAAAGCCCTTAACTCCCCCGTCCCCGGCTCCCTCGCCTGTGCCCGCAGCTGCCCAGAATCCCACGCCTCTTGTCGCACCCCCTCAGGCAGCCCAGACCCCAGCAGCCGAGAGTGTCAAGGCCACAGAAAGCCCAGTCACCGCGGCACCAGTCACCGCGGCACCAGTCACCGCGGCACCAGTCACCGCGGCACCAGTCACCGCGGCACCAGTCACCGCGGCACCAGTCACCGCGGCACCAGTCACCGCGGCACCAGTCTCGGCTCCCGCCCAGCAGGGGGTGTTTAGCCAGGCTCTTGTGTCTGAGAAACCGGGCTCCATCTTCGCCCAGCCAGTGGTCAGCACCAATTCCACCACCCCAGGCGTCGGTGCTCTCACCCCTGTCGTTTCCACGGCGGCGCCGGACACGACCCCGGCTCCCAGTCTGGGCTCCACCACAGCCGGCGCTCTCCCCACCACCACCTCTGTGTTTGGGCAGCCGGCGAGCTCGGTCAGCACCACCACCACCACTACCACCACCACCACCTCCAGTGGCTTCGGATCTAGTGGATTCGGTGTCGGGACCTCTGGCTTTGGGAAGCCCGTGTTCGGGCAGGTGGCCGGGTTCGGTCAGCCTGCCACCGGCTCCTCCGGTGGTTTCGGGTTCGGCCAGCCGGCCTTTGGGTCGAGTCCCGGCTTTGGGCAGACGGCTGCTGCCGCTCCGGCCTCCAACAGCGGAGGTGGTCTCTTTGGATCGTCCGGCTCCGGAGGTGCGAGCTCCTTCTCCTTTGGGCAGATAAGTGCCAGTAACAGCAGCGCGCCTGGCGGCACCGGCCTGTTCGGACAGAGCGCGGCGCCCGCCTTTGGACAGCAGAGCTCCGGGTTCGGCCAGGGATCCGTCTTCGGCAGCAGCGCCCCGACGACCACCTCCTCCACAGGGTTTGGCTTCGGACAGCCTTCCGGTAAGTCAGCGCATATGTATGTCTTTGCCATGCTGGCTTCTGCCACTGGTTTGGGAAAATGTCTTCCTCAAAACAAGCTGTAGTTTTTTTTTCTTCAAAAAAGGGAAAATTCTTGAACTCTTTAATAATTTAGACTTTTTTGGATTTTTCAGAGTGCTTTTAGGAGTCCTTAATTGCACTGTGGCTAGCGTTGGTAGGAAATCCGTCTGCAAGCTCTGCGGTGAAGTCTGAAAATCGCTGTGAAATCGGGAAGTTCTCTTAGGAAGCCGGATTCAGATGCGTTTTCTGTGCCCCGCCGCTCGGAGATCCCCGCCGACCGCGTAGTGCCCGTTCTGTTTGCCGTGATGCGCTCCCCTTAGTCACCATCGCACTCCTCTGAAGTATCACAGGCGGCTCTCTGCACGGTTACAACTCTGCTGTGGTCAGCTTTCATTTGGAAAGGGAGACTGGTGATTAGTGGCACAGCTGAACCCGGATCTGCCCCCCCCCCCCCCCCGGCAGTTTGATTCACAGGTGTCTCCTCTCTTATGCCGCATGGCTGCTCACTTTCTGCCCAGAATGCTTCAGCACGCTGGCTTGTGACTAATAAAGCATGTATTTCATTAGTGCTCACCTTTTTCCCGGGGGGGGGGGGGTTGGAGAGCCACAACCGGTAGTGGTTTCTTTATTATATTTAAAATATTTAAATGCATTTAGAATGTGGTTTTAAGTGTTTGTGGTTATGGTCTGTTGTCGGGATACTAGCACGCTCGATTGTTTTTCCTGGTTCGACTGCTGAGGTTTACAGTTAAGCAGCACCACACAACTGTAGGCTGGTAGGATCCTTGTAATCAGCCATAAGTTTGTTCTGTTCAGTTTGTTCTTTCAGTTATTGCCCAAAATTTCCAGCACATTCGGCATCCTTTCTGAGGGTGGTGGGGGGGGGGGTGCCCCTTTTCACAGTCTCCAAAGGGTATAGGGAGCTCAGGCTTCATAGAAACGTCTCCATTAGGAAAAGCATTTGTGCCCATCTAATTGAATGATGGGAAATGCCCTCATCAGCAGCATTGAGGTTTGTCTGGGACTTTGACATCCCCATCTTTCAGACTTGTCTAGTTTTGTTCCTGTACTGTAAATAAATGATTGTTCTTGTATTGTTTTTGGGCTGATAACATTTGACGGATTGAAGCAACCTTGTGTCATAAGGGACTATTTGATTGATGGTGTAATATCACTAAAGAGGCACTGTAGTCTTCATATATGAGAAGGATGGCCATGTAGAGCCATCCTTCAGGAGAGTTCCTGGTTTTGGCTAGCCCAAATCCCATGCTGGAGTATGTGTGAGCTCTGTCGCCCATTCAGAGGTCATGGGGTTGACCGTCAGGGTGCCGGAGAGAAGGGTGTGGCTCATTCCCGGCATTCCCCTCCCTGGAGACCGGCCATCTGCCCGGCTGCCACCAAAAGCAGCTGATCCGACGTGGCTGCCATGTGAGAGGGCCGCAGCAAAGCACTGCAGTCCTGCGTGCCACTGCACTAATGGCCAGTGTCCAGTTTCGGAGCTAATTCTGACCACTGCCCACACAGCCTAATTTCTGGGTTTGGTACCACCCTGACACATGGGCAGGGCCTGGTCCACCTGTGCAGATAAATGTGCTGGCTCTTTCCTTCACCCCTGATTCCCAACTTGGGGAAACAAAATCACACTAATGCTAAGTAATTCGATTTTAAAATGCCAAAGAACATTTTCGGTATGAAATAACAGCATTAACTGTTTATCACTGCACTAAGTATGCATTTCATTTATGTTTGATCATCTGTGAAGAGCATAGTCCTTCCAGGTGAAATGATCTGCAGTCACCCTAATCAGAAATTCTTTTTTTTTTGGTCTAAATCACATTTTAAATGTTAATGACAATGGATAACAAACTTGTTCATAGCCCCCTTAGTGACTTATTTAAATACATTAATTGAAGTAAATTTATAGCTAATTTATGGTATATGTTTAATACTGGAGACCCAGACTGAGTAATTATCACAGCATTTTTCTTTAATACATGCACTTGTTTATTACTGAATTTAACGACAGCAGTCCTAAAGGTTGTTTAAATTAATAGACAAAGGAAAATGGGTGATTGTACTGCGATATCTGCGTAATAATCATACATCAAAATGTTCGCTATAGCACATACAAAAAGCATTTGTTGCTGAAGAATGAACACAGAGAATTGTGTCTTGTTTCAGACTTGCTCGTAACCTAAGCAGGGTGAATTTTTCCCGTAATTCGACGTCCGATTCATTTACGGCATGATTTTTCTTAACCGACAGACGACGAAGTAAAAATTAAATGCATTCAAAGTTTCTGTCAACAATACCACAGTTAAACGTGATTGCTTTTTTTGTAAATATTTTATTGTAAAAAGAAAACTCGCAGTATGGGAGCGTTATGGGTGTGGATCTCGGTTTATATGTGAGGTTAGACCCCATCTTGATGGAAGAGGCTTCGGAGATCTCCCCTGGGAGCCGGGTGAAGTGCTCATCTGTCAGTGCTTGCCGTGGTATCGCTCTGGTGTCACACTGATCATGGCACATTAAGGCTGGCTGTGCTCTGGGTGGGGACTGGCCGGCAGCAGACTTTTGTCCAGAGTGTGGAGTCTTAATGTTAATGGAGGGTGTTTGTCCTCCAGGCCAAAATAACAGTTTGATCCAAAGACTTCAGGCGACGAGAGAACATAATTCACTTTATACGTCTTATCTGGCTGCAACCAACACCCTTGTTTAGCATTAACACTGCATTTCTCTACGTTTTGTATCTTGTGTGATTTATTTGAATTGTGTGATCTTTCTAATCGCACCGCAAAGCAAAATCTGTGCAGCGCGCTCATGCGCGACATGGATGGAAAACAGTTATGTTAAAATAAAACTTACCCAACACGCCGGCTGACTGACAGGGAGGAATTATAGAAAGAGAAGAACCAAATTAACCTGTCACTTGTTACACAAATTTACTTTAAACTCGCCCTCTGTTGTAGCTGTCCTTTGATCATTCTGGTAACTGGCTGCCGGATGACTGCTTCCGCTTCGTCCATATGGACGAGTAAGGAATCCTGAGTGACAGTCTGCCATTACAAATGTGTGTTTTCCCCACTCTCTCTTTTTTTGAGTCTATAAAAATAGTGGTTTAGGTTAAAGTGAAAAGTTACTGTCTGGGCTGCTTGCGGTTAATGGGGCTGTCAGCACCGTGTGACGCCAGGCGCCTCAGGACGCTCTCTGGCCGTATCAAACGAGTTGTGAGTGCTGAGACGACGTCCGCTTGCAGGTACAGGTGTGAGGTACTGAGCCCCTTAATGGGTGTCCGTCTCCCTCCAAAGTTGACTGTTTATCAGTGGTCCCTGGGCAGCTACCATACATTTTTGCTGTGTCACATCCCAAATATGATTTTTCTCTCATCCTTTTTTTTTTTTTACTTTTCGCGTACACCTTCTTGGAGCTCGTTTAGTATCTGGCACAACATAAATGCTAATCAGTTCAGGTCTGCCAGCTCCATTGCTTCATATCAGGAAGGAGCACTTCCCAGCTTTAAAGAGCACCTCTGGTGGGTACGAGATCCCGCAGGATTGTGAGTGAGATGTAAATTAGCATCAGATAACTGCAAGCGCCTCTTCCTGGGCGGCATGTGTAATATTGTCTATGCCCGTAAAATGTTTTAATTGTTTAGCCTTTATTATCTGAGGCTTAAGTGCTCCATGTTTGTTTGTTTGTTGTTTTACTTAATAATAATCCGCCCTCAGGTCATGCAGGGTGTGTGTGAAACGGGCTCCTCGGGCATCGCCAGGGGCTTGTATCAGGAAGCAGGATTTCTTCCTTAGTTGGATAACTTGTCGGATTTAATCTAGTCTGGGCTTAACGTAAGCGAACAAAGAGAAAAGTCTGTTTAAACTGCGGTGCCTTAAATCTGACTAGTCCGGCTAAGCAAAGAAGTCCTGCTTTGAGATGCAGGCTCCTTAGCTCAGGGGTCTCCAACTCCGGTCCTGGAGAGCTACCGTCCAGTAGGTTTTCTATCATACCCGGCTTCTGATGAGCCGCACCTGTTCTCAGGTAAATACCAGGAGCAGGTGTGGCTCATCAGAAGCCAAGTGGGACAGAAAACCTACTGGATAGTAGCTCTCTAGGACCGGAGTTGGAGACCCCTGCCCTAGCTGGACCGAGGAGGCTTGAGGTTCCTAGTCTGCCTTTATAAGAACATATTTTTCATGGGGTCAGTTAACACAGAGAAGGGCAGCAAAAGAATCAATATGAATTACAAGCTGCAGTGTTTCACCCTCAGAAGCTGACTTTTTATTTGCAAATAAAAATTTGTTGGTGAAATGAGAGGTGGAGATCATCATAATTGTTTGTGACAGTTCCGAGGGAGGGGGGAGGCATTTGTTTGTGGGATGGGAGGTGGGACGGTGTTAGTCTGTCCTCTCGGATCCTGATACCTTTAAGTGAGTTCTCAGTATGGCTGCTCAACAAATCATAAAAAAAATTGTGATCTTGATTCATATCTCTTTGCGATCTCCTTTCTGAATTTCAATGGTTCTTCTGCATTGTATTACATCAGCTGGATCAAAACAAGGGCTTCTGCTTTTCCCCAGAGTCTCAAGCGTTCCATAATTCTGCATTCTCTTTAAAAGGCGCTTTCCCACCTCACCAGGTACCATCTTGTGCATGTGCAGTTCTTGCTTCGCCTGTCAGCTTGATTAAGATCAGACTTTTTCTTAAGTTTAATTCTGTATACAGACATTATAGTGCAGGGATTTGGTTTCGCTAAAACATTTGCAGTCTCATAGGGGGGAAATAGTTTTGCAATTTTAATAATTTCTTTTCGAGACTGTAGTGTATGTTTAGAAATCAGGTGAAAGTTCAGCTCTGCTGCTTTTGTATGAGCTGGGATCTCTTGGGTCTTTGCATCCATTATTATTATCATTTATTGTTATTAACCTCGTTTATCATTGTTTTCAGAATTCACAAATGTTTGAAAGACTGTGGTTGTATTACGTTTTATAGGCAGGCTATTTGCATAACCGTTCGACAAAGAAAGTACCAAAATGACCCCACCGGCACGTTTGGTACGGCTGTTTTGGTTACCCTAATTGAATTTAGCGTTTCCTTCCAGTTAGAAGTAGATATGCCGGTCCTGGATCAGTCATATGTTTGGCACAGTCATGTTATGTTGTGTTTCCTTGCGCAGTTTAAGAAATAAAATCGTTACAGAGAATCATGATCTCAATTCTAAACAAAAGAATTGTGATTCACTTTCTTTGTTTCTTTTTTTGTGCAGTCCTAGTGCTCAACATCAGTCTCCCTTCAGCTTCTCTACAATCTTTTATTTACGGCGTGATCGTCATTTCAGGGCACTGATTGCAGTATCTGTGCCGAGCAGCTGGGGGGGTGGGGGGGTCCTACTTCTCTGATTCTACGGTATCACTTTCAGGTGGTTTCACATGGTGGGGGGGGGGGGGGGGGGCAGGAGGGAAGCATGTCATCAGATCTGAATGTATATAACCGTTAGAGAATCTTGCCCTTTTGATTAGGTCTGTGTTGTGATCCTTAGCTATATTTGGTTTTCCCCCCACAGCATTTGGCAGCACCTCCACGCCTTTGTTCGGCCAGCAAACCAGCGGCGGCAGCGTCTTCGGACAGGTGAGCCCCCCGCTCCCAGCCCCCCCCCCAGCTGTCCCCTTGTCGGACGGGCTGGCACCCCACACCACTACAGAATCCTTCCGAAGACACAAAATTTAAATCTCCCCCACCTTCCCCCGACGACAATCTGTTCAAAGCACTGTGTGTCCTGCATCCGGGGCGTAGTGCTGATCTCTGTCCTGCATCCGGGGCGTAGTGCTGATCTCTGTCCTGCATCCGGGGCGTAGTGCTGATCTCTGTCCTGCGTCCGGGGCGTAGTGCTGATCTCTGTCCTGCGTCCGGGGCGTAGTGCTGATCTCTGTCCTGCGTCCGGGGCGTAGTGCTGATCTCTGTCCTGCGTCCGGGGCGTAGTGCTGATCTCTGTCCTGCATCCGGGGCGTAGTGCTGATCTCTGTCCTGCATCCGGGGCGTAGTGCTGATCTCTGTCCTGCGTCCGGGGCGTAGTGCTGATCTCTGTCCCAGCACATTAAGTCTGCTGAGAAGGTGAAGCTGTCACAGATTCACAGGCAGTCTTCCTTGTGACTGTGTTTTTGCGCCTGCGCTGTGTGAAAACTGCGTCTTTGTCATCTCTTGTTGATGCTGGTCTTGGCACCGTCCGACTGCTTTGGCAGCTCTGTATAGCATTAGAGACTTCAAGAAGATGTGACCTTTATTTTCTTTTCCCTTCTAGCACCTTATTGGTTTATTGCTCTTTCGATTATTGGATGTGTCTGGTGCAGTTTGGTCCCTTCAGCTTCAGTTCAGGCATTTATTTTGAAGTAGGACCTCTGCCCACCGTCATGTGTTTTTTCTCTCTCTCTCTCTCTCTCTCTGCCTGTCTGTGTATCCTGTGCGTGTCAGTCGGCCACGTCCGGAGGTGGCCTTTTTGGGCCTGGAGCCAACAGCGCCGCCGGGACGACTGCAGGGTCCGGGGGCTTCTTCAGCGGCCTCGGGGGCAAGCCGAGCGAGGACGCGGCTAACAGAAACCCATTCGGGTCGACCGCCACAGATTTCGGCCGATCGAATCAAGCAGGTAAGGATGGGGCCATTTAGAAAGTAATTAATGTATGACTCATACCTCCTCATGAAGAGACCTTCACAGATACGGTAAGGTCCCCATTAAATACTTCTCTTAAAATCCTCCACGGACAGTTTTGGAGAGAATAAAAAATGCTGCAGCCACCCAAATACCTTGATCTTTGTATTGATGCTGGAGGCAGAATGACGACCTAAACATCAAGCTCAAGTCATGCCCCACCCCCCCCTCCCCAAACACACGCACAGTCACGCATGCACTCGTGGGCTTTGCATTTTTAATGCCCTGCATCTGGCAGTTGCGCAAGCAAAAGCGTTTGTTTGACATCCAGTCTGGTTCACAAGTTCACTGTCTTCTCCCCTCTGTGCCTGCTAAATGTCATTTTGGAAGCTGGTAAGACAGATAAACCAGCAGCGCTGCTGGTTAGGATGTCTCAGATGCACATGGGCAGCACACTTCTTCTTCATGGTCTTCTGATCTTCACACAGAAATGAAATGACAGGGAATAGTTTTCTTTGTGGCAGTAAATGGGTGCATCACACGGGCATCTCTAAAATCATGGGTTCCTTAGAGAACCATAACACAGGTCTGTGAGGCTCTGAACAGAAATGTCGGGTTACGCGTTGCTGATGCCGCTTCCCTACTTGGCACCCCCCCCCCCCACCTTCTCGCCATCTCCCCACGTCGCCACGGTGTCAGTCAACAGTTTCCGTCTTCCTGGTCTGTTATCTGATACCCGTGACCAAGGCGCTCATGCGCTGGCCGGCTCTCTCTCCCCCCATCCTGTAGTAGATTTCTGTTTGCTCCAGCCCCCTTGCCCCAGCCTCGCATGTAAATCGCCCCCCCCCCCCCGTGTTGATAGTCACGCTGTTCTGCTTAATGCTTCCGGTTGCAGTTTGCATTAACAATTTAATAGGTTTCTGCAAAGGGGTTATTGTGTTGTGGACTAAATCATTTCTGGGATTTTGTGGAGCATGCATTTAGCCCAAGTTTGGACAAGATGATCGCATCTGTCCCAGACCTGGTCAGTCTTCCTTAATTCTCATTTAATACCTAGGTCATCGTCTGGCTCTGGTATTGTTTATATCGATAGCTGGGTTTGTTCCCCGCTCCACGTACACGATTCCCATGAGGGTCACTCCCGTGAAATGAGTGTGGCTGTCTGGTTTGTCCCTGATGCTATAATTTCCCCAGCAAGGTTGTTCTGACAGTTCTTTCTGGAAGCCAATGTTTGATATACAGTTTATTTTTTCTTCGTTCTCTTGTGCCAGTGTTCCTGTTCCCCATAGTGTCGTTGGGCAGATGTCAGTCAGTCCGGCACATTAACTGCTCCTCCTTAGTAGCTGGGTTTTTTTTTCTGCTTTTATCAAATTATAATCCTTAAGAAGTCTAGACTGAACCGGTTCGGCTGCACATAGCTGTTCCATTGGTTTAAGGATGGGTCCCGAGCTCTTTGGATTTAAAATAGTTACAACAGTTCATTCTGCAGCGCCTGTTGTAAATAATGCAGCAGCCCTGCTAGCAGTGCGATCAGTCAGTGACTGGTTTGGTTTGTGTGAATCCATGCACTATACAAGGGCTTTTTAAAAAGGGGGCTGTAATTATGCATTCACTGGAGCAGACTGTTGCTTAGGATTGGTGATGTGGTGTTTCATAATACCAAGAATGCAATGATCATACTTGTGGTCTTGATAAGACTGATTTTGCTAACTTGCCTTCCTAGAACAAACTTGGCACGATGAATCGTGGGCTTGGCCTCATTAGGTGAGGATGCAACTGATGCATCCTTGATATTTGGGGCAAGAATGACATCCAGGCATTTTTACCTTCCTCTGTACTTCTGTTCTTGAGCATTGAATCTGGTCTCCGGCAATGGAAGATGGCATAAAACGGGTATGTGAGAACACAAGTACGCATATTGAGAAACACTCCTGGTCTCGGAAATATAAGGGCCCCCTCCTCGTTTGCGTATTTAAATGAAGCTGAGTGAGATGCCCCCTCCTGACATGGGATTCTGGGGTCTGGTGGCTGAAAGGTACCTCCTTTCTTCCTCCTCAGGGTCCAGTAGCCTGTTTGGGGACAGCGGGGCCAAGACCTTCGGCTTTGGCACGTCCTCCTTCGGCGAGCAGAAACCCGGCGGCTCGTTCAGCACAGGCAGTGGCAGCGTGGCGTCCCAGGGCTTTGGCTCCTTCAGCACCCCCAGCAAGACGGGTACCCGGCCGGGCGTAGGGTCGAAAGCGGGACCGGGCGCGGGGCCTCCTCACCGGCCGGCGCAGCGTGCCAATGCCACGGGATTCCCAAGCACTCGCTACCTCTCTAAGTGTCACTGCTGATGCAACAGTAGCCAGCCTCCTGCAAGCATAGGAAATGCCGTCATAGCGTCCCGAGTCAGGAGAAATGGCTGTTTACGGACCCGTCTCCATCCTCAGCAGTTAAGATACCTTTTGGAGTTTCTCAGAGAGGCGGGGTTTCTGATCTCGGTGTGTGGTTATAATACAGTACCAGTCAATAGTTTGGACATGCGGTGTTGCCTGCAAAGGAGAGTGCTAGTGTCGCATCACATGACCTGCCACCTGACCTAAACACAGTAGAGATGGTTTTAGAGGAGTTTGACCAGAGAGCGAAGGAAAAGCGGCCAATGAGAGCTCAGCATATATGTGGGAGCTCCTTCAGGACAGCTGGACAAGCATCCTAGGAGGCCGCCTCATGAAACTGGTGTAGAGGAGACAGTAGGTCAGCCAGTCCCTGGGGCACCTGGGGTTAAGGGTCCAGTGGTAGGATCACTCTGCTGATCTAGGGATTTGAACGGGATCCGAGTCCCCACCCGCAAAGTGCCCCCCCCCCCCCCCCCCCAAACAATTTTTTTTTATACTTTTTTTGGTCAGTGCATAATTGGATAATTCTGTTTGTTTTTATAGTTTTTATAATCATTTTATAGTCTTTATAATTACTCTAAAATGTAGAGAATTGTACAAAAAAACCTTCCTTTGGGTAGGTGTGTCCAAACTTTTATCTGATGCCATATATCCTGCAAAATGAAATAATATTCAGCGTCAGATAAGAAAGATCATGTGTCTGCTCCAACAGAAAAATTTACACTCTCTTGGTTTTTACAAGGTTATGTCTGATATTTTATTGGAGCTGTTTGGGTTAAGGGGCTGTGTGGCGACTGGGCTGCAGCCTTTGTGAATTTTCTCTGGACAGACCAAAAACATTCTCTCAGATATTAGTGTCTCTATATCAACCCCTTAGTGTGTTATGACCACTTCTGGGTAACTAAATTTGTGTGTCCATCAAAAGCATTTAATTGTTGCATTTATCCTTTGTGGCTTTTCTGTATGTTCATGCTGCTTGCCTGAGCCGGAATGACTTTCATTTGCTTTAAGTACTTTGCCCAGTCCCCTTTGCTGTCTGCTCCGTTACCAGTAGGTTAGAAATACAACCACTAGTAGATTTAGTAGTTACTAATGGTGACCGTCCAGAAATTAAATGTGTGTCCAATTTAAAATTTATAGCACTCAAAATTCTTGAATTTGCCACTAGTGCAAATAAGATTTATTGGGTTTTGAAGCAGCTTTACCTGATGTTCTCAAAAAGCATGTTTTCACTTGGTAATGCATTTACTCCAGCTCACCATGGGGTTGAGTTATTGCAAAGCTGGTGTGTGTTTGGGAGTGATTCCATTTGTGTGAAGTGGTACATCGCAGCTCACAATACAGTGAAAAATTCCTTTGCTGACTGTGCTGCTCAGACTGTGCGTGCATCATATAGCAGGGTATCTGTCTTCTGAGGAAATGCCTGTGTGTGAAGAGGCCTCTCTGAACACAGGTGTTGGTGTCCTGCGGTGGGAAATGCGTCACGCTGCCCTGTAGCTCAGCTCGGCATACATGCTACCGGCGCACTTCAAAGCCATGCAAGGCACCAAGCGTGCCTTTCATTGCGCCTCCCTAGCCATCCATCTGGGCCGGACATGCCGTCCCGCAGGCTAGAAATGACAGCGTTAGGCTCTCGCTCGACACACTTTCCAGATTTCAGTGAATGAGACATGAACACGTCTCGCTTTTTTTTTTCCCCCCTGTATTCTCAGCCTCGCAAGGTCACGTGACTTTTACTAAGCGTGGGATTTGTCGGGCTTAGAGAAGATCGATCGTAATTATGTAAATAGCATCACGCGCGTGTTCATGCAGTGCTGTTCACATGTAGAGTTTTTTTTTTTAAACAAGCACTCCCCTGCTCTGTTTTTAAAGCAGTAACCCCCCCCCCCCCCCGACATGGCCCCAGTCCAAGGATTGCAGTCCAATTACATTAACCTAATCAATTATTCACCGCGGTAGAGACACTGGGCCTGGCTGAAATTTCAGAGCCCATTCTTCTTGCCATGGTTCCCCACTTGACAAGGGGTTGCCTTGCCTTGCCTGCAGTTAGATGGAAGCCCTTGGGTCCTAAAGCCCCTCCTTCATGATGGCAGCTAACCTTTGCTTTAGGCCTGGGTTTTATTTCCTATTATGGTTTTAATAAAGCCTTCTGCAATCACCTTTCTGTTTTCTAAGCTCCTACTGTATGTTTCAAATACCTTATAATGAGCATTAAAATGCTTTTTTTTTTTCCCTTGTAGTTATACATCTTTAAATGTAGCTATACCTTTAACAGATGGTTAAGGGACCACACAGTACATCTTATGGATTTTATCACAAGTTTAATTGTATCAAAGGAAATACTTAGCCAGTTGGGCGAGATGCAGTCACGCCAGTAATACATCCTGCATTTTATGGTGTATATAGCTGTTGTGGTGGTCGATTGCTTCAATAAATTTTCAGTTTTCTTTTTTCCACCATGCCCTTCGTAATCTTGCCGAATGTTTGCGTGTGTCATAAACCGTAGCTTAAATCGGTTCCAGAGGGTTAAAGGCCCTTCATTTTTGTATGTTGGTTGATAGTTCAGTGCTTCCATATATTTAGAAGTATCATCCCCTTTTGCCCTATTTGTGTTTTGCTGCTTAGTGCTTATTTTGGTGTAAGTGTGATTATGTGTCAACCCCTGCCAGTTGCATCTGGTTCCCAAAATGCTTTCTTCTTGATATTGAAGGTGAAGGTGTACTATCTTAACTGGAAACAGTCAAATGAGCATGTTTTTCAAGCTGCTGAGCACATAGCAGGACTGTGCATACGCGTGTTCATGTGCAGCTCTGCGGTAGGCCGCGCACACGCGTGTCCATGTGCAGCTCTGCGGTAGGCCGCGCACACGCGTGTCCATGTGCAGCTCTGCGGTAGGCCGTGGCCCATTCTCAGGGCTGACCTGCCCGCCCTTCTCTTCCCTCTCAGGTGGTTTCGGCAGCGCCCCAGTTTTCGGCAGCCCGCCTGCCTTCGGGGGCTCACCAGCGTTCGGGCCAGCCTCGGCGTTTGCCTCGTCTCCGTCCTTCAGCAGCCCCATGGGATCCACTGGAGGCAAGGTCTTCGGAGAGGGTACAGCGGCCGCCAACGTTGGAGGATTTGGGTAAGACGCAGGGAGTCGGGGGAGGTGTGGTGAGATGTCCGGGAGTCCTTGGCATGTATCACAAGACCGGGGCATCGACCGACTTATTTAGTGTATTTGAAAGGGAAATTTTTCTGTGAAGTGACCTTACAGCCCCAGCTCACCCGCAGCCTTCCACGTTCAGCTTTTTGCACACATCGTGGAGCAGGACTGCTGCCTTGGCGTGCATTGGTTCGCACAATGGCAGGCTGTGAAGGTCAGTCTTCAGGAGTGGATGTGGTGACTTTGAGCGCCTCTGATAGAGCTCCACCACACTCCCTGCCCCCAGTCAGCACCTGCTTTGTATTGTAAATAGTTCTGAAGTCCTCTGAGAGAATGAATCTATGCTGGATTCTACAATGCGGTTGTTTACTGTGCCCAATTATAGTCGTCACACGTAGGCTGGCTCTGCTCGAAACTGCTGGATCTCCTTTAGCGTAGCGGCAGCGTGGAAACACCTGGGGGGTGGGGGTGTTGAATGAGGATGATGATGGAAAGCCTTCCCTGAAGAGCATAGCTGTAACTTTCTGTCCAGGTCCTGCTGAGAGGCTCTGTAGCTATTTCACTTTGCAATTTTGAATTTTGTTTGTTTATTTTGTTTTACATGCATATGTATCCCTTTTTCCTCTGAACTTTTATTTGTTTTAAACAATATGACTAGAAACTATAGCGAATAGAGTAATTTACTTTGCATGTCCTCAAGCAATGTGGCCCACAGGGTGATATTTTGTTAAATATAAATTGGAAAAACACTGGTGTAACTGAGTTTAATTTAAAAAGAGAAAAGTTTGCCTCAGGTTGAGTTTTACGTGGTCGCACCTTAAAGGCTATAAGTATTGCTAATTAGTCAAATAAAATATTAATAAACCTCAAATTTACACCCAGTTCTCATTTATTTTTGGTTCAAAAATAGTTAATGGCCATTTGTATTTGGGTGCCTTTTTGGCACCATTAAAATGAGCAATCTGCTGGGTAATAACCCATGAGGAAACAGCTCGACTCTGGCCAGTCTGCTGGGGAATAACCCATGAGGAAACAGTTCGACTCTGGCCAGTCTGCTGGGTAATAACCCATGAGGAAACAGCTCGACTCTGGCCAGCCTCCTGGGGAATAACCCTTGAGGAAACAGCTCGACTCCGGCCAGTCTGCTTGGTAATATCCCATGAGGAAACAGCTCGACTCTGGCCAGCCTGCTTGGTAATAACCCATGAGGAAACAGCTCGACACTGGCCAGTCTGCTTGGTAATAACCCATGAGGAAACAGCTCGACTCTGGCCAGCCTGCTGGGTAATAACCCATGAGGAAACAGCTCGACTCTGACAAGTCTGCTTGGTAATAACCCATGAGGAAACAGCTCGACTCTGGCCAGCCTGCTGGGTAATAACCCATGAGGAAACAGCTCGACTCTGACAAGTCTGCTTGGTAATAACCCATGAGGAAACAGCTCGACTCTGGCCAGCCTGCTGGGTAATAACCCATGAGGAAACAGCTCGACTCTGGCCAGTCTGCTGGGTAATAACCCATGAGGAAACAGCTCGACTCTGGCCAGCCTGCTGGGTAATAACCCATGAGGAAACAGCTCGACTCTGGCCAGCCTGCTTGGTAATAACCCATGAGGAAACAGCTAGACTCTGGCCAGTCTGCTTGGTAATAACCCATGAGGAAACAGTTCGACTCTGGCCAGTCTGCTGGGTAATAACCCATGAGCAAACAGCTCGACTCTGGCCAGTCTGCTTGGTAATAACCCATGAGCAAACAGCTCGACTCTGGCCAGTCTGCTGGGTAATAACCCATGAGGAAACAGCTCGACTCTGGCCAGTCTGCTTGGTAATAACCCATGAGGAAACAGCTCGACTCTGGCCAGTCTGCTTGGTAATAACCCAAGAGGAAACAGCTCGACTCTGGCCAGCCTGCTTGGTAATAACCCATGAGGAAACAGTTCGACTCTGGCCAGTCTGCTTGGTAATAACCCATGAGGAAACAGCTAGACTCTGACCAGTCTGCTTGGTAATAACCCATGAGGAAACAGCTCGACTCTGGCCAGTCTGCTGGGTAATAACCCATGAGGAAACAGCTCGACTCTGGCCAGCCTGCTGGGTAATAACCCATGAGGAAACAGCTCGACTCTGGCCAGCCTGCTTGGTAATAACCCATGAGGAAACAGTTCGACTCTGGCCAGTCTGCTTGGTAATAACCCATGAGGAAACAGCTCGACTCTGGCCAGTCTGCTTGGTAATAACCCATGAGCAAACAGCTCGACTCTGGCCAGTCTGCTTGGTAATAACCCATGAGGAAACAGCTAGACTCTGACCAGTCTGCTTGGTAATAACCCATGAGGAAACAGCTCGACTCTGGCCAGTCTGCTTGGTAATAACCCAAGAGGAAACAGCTCGACTCTGGCCAGCCTGCTGGGTAATAACCCATGAGGAAACAGTTCGACTCTGGCCAGTCTGCTTGGTAATAACCCATGAGGAAACAGCTAGACTCTGACCAGTCTGCTTGGTAATAACCCATGAGGAAACAGCTCGACTCTGGCCAGTCTGCTGGGTAATAACCCATGAGGAAACAGCTCGACTCTGGCCAGCCTGCTGGGTAATAACCCATGAGGAAACAGCTCGACTCTGGCCAGCCTGCTTGGTAATAACCCATGAGGAAACAGTTCGACTCTGGCCAGTCTGCTTGGTAATAACCCATGAGGAAACAGCTCGACTCTGGCCAGTCTGCTTGGTAATAACCCATGAGGAAACAGCTCGAGACTGGCCAGCCTGCTGGGTAATAACCCATGAGGAAACAGCTAGACTCTGACCAGTCTGCTTGGTAATAACCCATGAGGAAACAGCTCGACTCTGGCCAGTCTGCTGGGTAATAACCCATGAGGAAACAGCTCGACTCTGGCCAGCCTGCTGGGTAATAACCCATGAGGAAACAGCTCGACTCTGGCCAGCCTGCTGGGTAATAACCCATGAGGAAACAGCTCGACTCTGGCCAGCCTGCTGGGGAATAACCCATGAGGAAACAGTTCGACTCTGGCCAGTCTGCTGGGTAATAACCCATGAGGAAACAGCTCGACTCTGGCCAGCCTCCTGGGGAATAACCCTTGAGGAAACAGCTCGACTCTGGCCAGTCTGCTTGGTAATAACCCATGAGGAAACAGCTCGACTCTGGCCTGTCTGCTGGGTAATAACCCATGAGGAAACAGCTCGACTCTGGCCAGCCTGCTGGGTAATAACCCATGAGGAAACAGTTCGACTCTGGCCAGTCTGCTGGGTAATAACCCATGAGGAAACAGCTCGACTCTGGCCAGCCTCCTGGGGAATAACCCTTGAGGAAACAGCTCGACTCTGGCCAGTCTGCTTGGTAATAACCCTTGAGGAAACAGCTCGACTCTGGCCAGTCTGCTTGGTAATAACCCATGAGGAAACAGCTCGACTCTGGCCAGTCTGCTTGGTAATAACCCATGAGGAAACAGCTCGACTCCGGCCAGTCTGCTTGGTAATATCCCATGAGGAAACAGCTCGACTCTGGCCAGTCTGCTTGGTAATAACCCATGAGGAAACAGCTCGACTCTGGCCAGTCTGCTTGGTAATAACCCATGAGGAAACAGCTCGACTCTGGCCAGCCTGCTGGGTAATAACCCATGAGGAAACAGCTCGACTCTGGCCAGCCTGCTTGGTAATAACCCATGAGGAAACAGCCTGACTCTGGCCAGTCTGCTTGGTAATAACCCATGAGGAAACAGTTCGACTCTGGCCAGTCTGCTGGAGTCTGGCGAATCGTTTGCTGTGTCGTTTTGCTTAATGCCTCAGTATTTTAGTCGCTCCCTCCTGAGTTCACACGGCTGGATGTTTCTTTCGGCATTCTCTTTTTTTTGCGGACCTCTAGAGCACCATTTGCTCATGCTGTGCACATTTCTTTCTCTCGTCCCGTCACACCATGACACCTGGGCTGATGCCACCGTTCTGTGCTGCGGCAGTCCGAGATGCTGCCACAGCGGGTCACGCCTGTGTGATTCCCCCCACCCCCAGCAGATCTGTAAGGCCTGCACTCCTGTGGCACATTAGTCCTCAGGAAGGGATTAGGCAGAAGACCCAGCAGCCCCCCTCCGTTCCCCCATCTTGGCTGACCGACACATTTGTGTCGTTTATTTTGCATAACCGTAGACCGTGTCAGTGGGGGGGGTTTTCCTCCAACATACGGATTCCGTTTGGACGTCTTCATCCCACGGGTGGGTGACTGGCAGGCAAGCAGGCCGTGCACTCTTTCCATCTTTGTTTTTCTCCTTTAATGTGCTCTGCGTTCGCTCCTGAGAGCATTCCAGAGGCTCGTCATCAAGCTCATCAGCATGAAATGATAGAATCGTTTGTAATGCGCTGGTGTCACTTTAGGACTGACTTGGGGAAATCAGTCTATGTAAATAGATATATACATGAGAGGGAGGGGCACATACTCTTGGTCTTGGTCTCATGTCAGTTGTAGTATTTAATGTGAGATGGTTCAGTGTTTGGAATTGGACGGGAAATGTTAGACTTTTTTTATTACTCGTTTTGGTGTAACAAAATGCTTTAGAAACAGGACCGTGTGCATTTGTACCCTTGATGTGGTTGCTGTAATTATGCCGATGTGCTTCAGCAAGCATTCAGCCTTGAATGCGATGTTTCGAGCTGTACATGTCGTAATTTTTCTATAAAAAGCCTCTTCTGTGCAAATACCTGCTGTGTTCCGGAAATGTAATGCTTGTGATGTGGCTCCCAGCAGACTAAAACGATGTATATGATCTCTGAGTGTGCTATTATGATGTCGTTTAAAAATACTTGAAGCCATTTCCCTGTTGAAATAATATAATGATTGTGATTTGCTGTTTTTGTGTGCCATTCTTCAGAGGTTGTGTTTTTGAGTTAGTTGCAGCAGCAGAAATAATTGCGCTATACAGGGATACAAATTTGGGAATGTTTTTTGCACTTTATTACAGGAGGAGGACAATCTAACAAACGCTTTACAGTGTTGACTAATATCGAGGGCCTTGCTTTGCCGTCCAAACAGCTTCAGTCCCCTCGGAATGCAGTCATACAGTTCTGTCCTGATCTGTGTGTAGTATGCAATTTTTAAGAAGAAAAGACCGCTAGATTGAAGGATGAAGATGAAAGTCTGCTTTGAGCTATATGCTGTTGGACTTCCCGTAAAAGTTCAGCGATGCTTAGATTGTGAGGTTGGCGAGGTCATGGAAGGCTTTTGATTGGTGATCATGAAACAACTGTTAATATAGCAGCATATGTAGGGGTATTATGGTTAACAATCTGCTTCTGGAGATGCCTCCTTATTCCTTCACCATTGATTCACCATACAGACCAATCATGGGACCTAATAACTGCATTGTGAACCCCCCCCCCCCCCCTCCAGTTAACAGCTGGCTTCCTCCAAATGTAAATACTGTGTGTAGTAAGTAAGGTGAACAATCACTCCTCACACCATATTACTCTTTAGTACTTTAGTATTGACCAGCAGTCCAATGTTTGTGCTGCTTACACTTGGTTATATGTCTTTGAAAACCGCTCGTTTCCAAGGCCATCGAATAACCATTAGCCTCACCATTTATTCCCACTTATGAAACTCAGTGTATAATTGTTGTATAGCTTCTGTTGATGCTGGGTCACAGGAACTGGCTCAGTTCTGTGGATTTCCGGCTGATGAGGAAGCGTACATGCCTTTGTTGCCTATAGCCACCTAACTGCCTTTTGTGTCGCGTTTATCTTGCATAAGTGTAGTGTGTGTCAGTGGGGGGGTTTCTAACTGCCTTTTGTTCTGCAATGCCTCACAGCTTCGCCTCTGCCTCAACCGCCCCCACCTTTGGCAGTCTGGCCACTCAGACCACCCCATCCTTTGGGAACCTAGCTCCCCCGGCTTCCGCGTTCGGGGCTCAGACCGGCGGCTTCTCCGGTTTCGGTTCCCCGGGAGGTAAGTGCCAGCTACCCACTGTCCTCTGCTGTAGCAGATAATGAATGCAGGTGCCTAGAGGCAGCATAGAAGAACGGCATGCAGAATTCAGAAGAGCTGTCTGTGTGTCAGTGAGATGCAGCTCTTTCTAATGACGTGCCTGTTCATACCAGTTAGTCCATCGGCCCTTTGAAAATGTTACAGTAGAAGACGAAGTATTGTGAGGTTCTGGGAAGGTCATCTTTCATTAATGGGGTGTTGGTTGAAAGCTGGAAATTTCTTTTACAACCTCACTGTGCAAAATATTAGTCCAGGCACTGCTAACCTGCCATGCGATTTGCGTACACTGGTGTTTTTACCGAGAGCCCAGGTAGGACTGTAGGAGGTCTGGTCTTGGCAGCCGGGCTCGTCACACGACGCGCCCATCAGCTCCACCCCTTTATTGACTGAGCTTTGTGTGGCGGTTGCCGTGGAGACGGCAGCATCCCACCAGTCAGTTCCTTATTAACCCACATAGTGAGGTGGTCTGGTACCGTCGGTGAGTGTTGCGCTCCCACAGTAACACTTAGTGTCCCATTTTCTCGGGAAATGGGGAAAACCACAGCCTCATTTGCTATTCTCGTTTAATTTATGTTTTGGTACTGCAGTCAGTCAATGAATTAAAAAAAAAAAAAAAAAAAAACGAATAAGAGCCACTTGCAGACCAATTAATGGTTAATGGTCCACAGTGGCTATTTGAGATAGCATTGTGTACTACCAAGCAGTAACCATGTTTACTAATTTTATTATCCTGTAATCTTTCAGCGTTCACTGGCAACTTTGGATCCACCAATCAGTAAGTAGTAAGTTTTTGTGTGAGAAGCGTCTGACCTTGTGAGAGTGTGTGGTATGTGGTGGGGGGGGGGGGCGGGGGAGCTCTGTTCTCCTGCTATCGCTGCGGCTCTCGTTCTGTTGCACCGAGCGCTCGTCTCCTGTGAACGAACCCGCTTCTTGTCCTTGGCTCATCTGTCTGCTTCTCCCCGCATTCCTGCAAAATTTAGACCACTCCTGCAAAGCCTAGACCGACTAAACCTTACACTGTTGTCAAGTGATTGTCTGCCGAGCTCCACAACATGTCTGGGTGTCATGGAGACATGCACAAATATGTGGTGTGCTGTATATAATACATAATTTACTATACGCTGAAAGTCAGTGTAATAAAATGGATATGATGTAGGATATCGTGTAAATGTATAGCTTATGTAATGACACTTGGGGCTTTAAAACCAAAGCCCTGACAAGATGGTTCTGCACAAAGTGCTTCTAAACCTAGAAAGTAGGGATTTCATGTCCTCAGAGCCTCACATACTTGCTTGTGACAACCTGCAATCACAGATAATGTTAATTTGACGTCATCTAGGCCAGACTTATCTAGAAACAATGCATGGACAGGATGTTCTGAAGACCCCTGAGGTGGGATCCATCTGTTCTGATTTGAGTTCAGATGCTGCAACCCATCCTTCCCTCCTCTGCCGCTTCAGGTGCCTTGCTCATACCCTCTTTTCTGGCATCTTCTGGTGCTCTCCCCGCTCTGCCTTGCTGCCCACCCCTCTGAGCTTCACCTTTGACCCCTATTGTCCTCCATTTTGGCTCTTAAACGGCTGCCTTTGTTGCGTTGTTCTATGTCTCAGGTCAGTTCTGATTTCTGAAATGCATCTGAAATGCCAAAATAGTTCCTTCAGCAGACCTATGCATCTGTTATTCCTTCCAGAAATTCTCAAACATTCGGTGGTTGGAGGAGCTAGTTGGAGACCCCGCAGACGGCCTGCCCCCCCGAGATATGGCCTGCATCTCCTCTGCAATCAAGCCCACTAGCATGGAGCCTGGGGCTGGGAGCTGAGGGGAATGGGGCGGGGGGGGGCGCCTGTCCTGC
Organism: Paramormyrops kingsleyae; assembly: GCF_048594095.1. Lineage (NCBI taxonomy): Eukaryota > Metazoa > Chordata > Actinopteri > Osteoglossiformes > Mormyridae > Paramormyrops > Paramormyrops kingsleyae. The sequence goes on from NC_132803.1 coordinate 31,731,823, forward strand.
TAAAAACCCACAAAAGGGCTGCTTTTAAATAAAATATTTCTTTGCTGCAATTTTGTATTTCCATGCTAGTGATGGGTATCCAGGGAGCGGCGCTGCATGCATTACTGAGGGCAAAATGCGCACAGAAGCCACATCAGGGGGACTTGATGCAGGCAGTCGTACATTTTATTACCATTTGTAGGCACTTCGTTAAATTGGCTTCAAGGCTCTTCGCTTCGCCCAGAGCTAATCTCTGTTCCCCGTGCAAACCTGCTCTTACTGCCATGAGTGTGTGTTTCTTTTGTAACTCTGATTCTTGTTGAGTCCGTGCAGTGCTAACACAACCCAGCGGTGGAGGTGCGAGATTAAATCAGGCTGGCTGGGTGTGTGTTATGTTCTCTGCGAAGCAGAGGTCTACGTGTTTGGCTTCAGCAGTTCTCTCGGACCCCGTGGAGAATTGCGGCCTCTGCATAAAATATCGCATGTTTGGCAGGGGTGTTCATTAAGTCCTGACTTCTGTAGGTCTGTATTGCTGATATTATATATTTTTCTTCATTGGTCTGCTGATATATATATTTTTCTCTTCAGAGTGAGGGGAAAAAATTAAAAAGTAAATGGAAAGTTAGTTTTGAATTTTTCACACCCCAAGAAGTAAATGGCAAACTTAATCAGCCTGTTCTTTGGCAAGAAGTGCTCGTTTAACCGATCGATAAAACAGCTTGGTTTGTAGCTCTGAGTGTCTGAGCTTGGTGAGTTGGGGAGAGCGGCGAGCGCTTGCAGAAAGCTCTGCTCTTCCAGACCCCCAGAACCACCACAGACTTTCAGCAGGACCATCCGTCTGAGTTATTGGTCCACCTTACCAACCTGTTGGCACCATGTGGAGAGACTGCTCTCTGGGTTCACGAATATTCTGGTATAATAGAAAAAAAATGCAATAAAAGCCTCATACTGATTTTTTTTTCTAACTCATTCAATGGTGTCTCCTGAGCCTGAATACTGAAAACTGTACAATGTCCTCCAGAGGCTGGACATTTTATACTGGAAAATGGTAAATAAACGTGTAAGATTTTCAGGCTGTTTGCCTTATTTGTTCAAAGACCTGTGAAGTGTGTTAACTGCTGCTTCATGTACTTAATTGCCTGTTTAGCTTATTTTGCCTTAGGATGTATGTGCTGTGCTGGTCTGTGTTTTTAACAATTTCTTCCTCTTTTAAATGACATTGCGAGTTTGGAAAATATGGGAACTTCAGAAGAATTTTGAACACTTTCAAAAATCTGTGTCAAATTTAACGATGGTGTCAATTTTGGACAACTTGTGGACAGCAGAGATGGAAAAGGAACCTTTTTCATGGTGGGTGACATGGGAAAGAATGTTCTAACAGCTCCTTGTGAAAGCATTTGTCACATCCCACCCCTTTTCTATAAATGTGCTTGAAAGGCATTAGGGTTGATCAGGAGACCTTTTTAATGGGGTAGTAGAGTTGTGGTTGGGTGGTAGACTTATTACAGTGCCTGGTCCTTGTCTTCATCGCTTTGGCCCCTATCTCTGAAAGGAGGAATGCCCTGGCCCTCAGACTGGACTCTGGAATGCCTTGTTAGTCACATGTGGACACTATCTTTGGATGCTGAATTCTGTCACGGGGGCTCTATGACAGCCTGGGGTAGAATATCTCCATTGGAGTCATCCTGTCACCCATTGTGTCAGCTGTTGAGGTAAAATATTTTTTGGTCAGATTGTCAGGTTTGAGCCAGAGGCTTACTCTGACTGGCCGTACCAGCATAGTTTGGTATAGGCACAAGTGCCAAGAAAGCCCCAGATATTTGAACTAAATCTCCTGAATAATTTTCATGAATAATCAAAATCATTACCCTTTGATCCACTTTGAACTATGATTCTGTATATACGTGTTTTACTTTTTTGCCGTTTAAATCCTGGCCTTCCTGTTTTTTTTGTAAGGTAGTGCAAAGCCTTTAGAGCAGGGGTGGACAATTTTGTACAGAAGGGCCGTTGAGTATGCAGGTTTGCATTGTAACTCCCTAATTAAATGACTAATTAGAGGACGGTTTGGCTGAAGAGTCTTCACACTTGGGTTTGAACAGCTGACCTAAAGGTTATCCCGAAAACCTGCATGCACACCGGCCCTTTACAGATGAGATTGCCCACCCCTGCTTTATTAGTTTATGCACCATTTAACCAGACGTGTGCACTGGAAGGGAGTGAAAGGAAGACTGAGAGCAGATCTCGTCCAGCTACACATCCAGGATAGTTGCTACAGGGCTCTGAGCTGTGAGAACACTCATGATTTTCAGCCCCTAGTTCTTGGTCATGGGAGTTTTACTTCCACAAAAATGTTCTGAGGGCAGAAGGAAGAATGATTGGTTCCAGGAGATAACCAGTCAGATTGTAGAGGAGCTGGGTTCAAGACATCTGATTGGTTGGTCCTGCCTTCTCTTGTCTCTTGGACCCACCTCCTCTACAATCTTATTGGTTCTGAGAGATAACCAATCATTCTTCCTTCTGCCCTCAGAACATTTTTGTGGAAGTAAAACTCCCATGAGCTTATTTCTTATCCCCCCCCACCCCCATTTGCTTCCTTTTCCCCATGTAATCGTCATACTGGGGCCAGCTGGGCATCTGTTCTAGATGAGACGTGAAAAACGAGCTGCTGCTGGCTTTGATGGGATCCCGATACGCTGTGCTCTGGGCTCTCTCCTCTCCATTAGACCTGCTTTAGCCCCTTTTCACTGTCTCTCGGTGTCCTCATTTCTGCTGTGGCCTGCAACTTGGCGCTGATGTAATTCTCAGGCAGCCGACATCGAGGACCTTCTGGTGTGTGTGAATGGAATAGAGCTTGCAGTTCCTTACTCTGGTATTCTAATCCAAACATGGCCCTGTCCTGTGTATGCTGGCTGCTCTGAAATGAGATTTGTGCCACAAGTACCTTTGAATTTAGTTGTGCTTTGTGAATAATCAAATTCAGAAAGTGAAATTGATTTCAGTTTATGTCCGTATACACAATGCAAATCTGTGGCTCTGGTTTAAGTCTTCTGAACACGTTGAGCATTTTGTGTTTCTGGAGTTGAGGGAGCCTTTTTTTGTTAGGAATATATGTAATGTTTTATTTGCATTGCTTGGTGAAATTTGTACCTGGTTTGACTATAAAATGAATTTCACCCAGCATTTGGAGAAAGTTGTGTAATTTCTTGGGTAATACGGATGGTTGACTTTCCAGCATGTACAGTGGAATTTAAAAGCTCGTTTCTGTATTTTTGCCCTCTTTCTCACCTTTCCACTGCTTCTTGCTCCTGTCTTTGAAGAATATATCTGTATGCATTTGAGTTACACTGCAAGTCAAATGACTTTAAATGGGGTTACGAATTTGCATTTCATATTTGAAAATGATTTACTGGTGCTGAAATTCACATTTTATCTACTTGAAACAAAACGTATAGTCTGAACATGAAGTGTGGTATAATTGAATTTGGAAACACCCCGCAGTACAGAGTCCACATTCTTAAATTAAATGCTGTAACTTTTGGCGCCAAGCTCACTCTGCAGGACACTTAGTTCCACTCCAATTGGCCTGAGATCAACTGGGTTGCATCCTCTGTATTGGATGTGAGATCACATGTCCCCGATGCGACCAGAAGCAGGGAGAGCAGGTGAGTTGCAACACCTCTAGGTTCCCTCTCATCTCCGAAAAGATGCTGCCGATCTGTCTAGGGACTTCTGGAAAGGGGAATTGGTTACCTGTGGTGTATTACTGCAGAATCAGGCAACTGCAAGTGGGAGCTGCTTGTGAAAGAGGAAATGCTTGTTCTCCTTTCCTGCAGTGCTGTCTAATCACAGTCGGGATGTTCTCCCCTGAAGTGTGTATAGCACCAGGGTTTCCATGCTAACGTGCTGCACCTGCCTTGTGCGTGACTGGTTGTCACACCTACACCGTAACGTTCTCGTCTGACCTTTTTCTTATGCCACCAAACTAGGCCTCTTAATCTTGCCGTATAGGTGCGCACATTTTTTTTAAGGATTTATTTTATGATATGGTAAACTGGAGTGGTTATGAATATGTAGTTTTGTGGCTAGATAGGACCTTATGAGATGTCAGTGCCGCTTTGGCGGGCACGACGCACTGCGATGAGCTGCTGCGTGGGTGTACATGCATGAGAGGTTTGACCTTGCAGGCACTGGTGCGGACGCCCACGGTCAACCCAGAGACTGACCATCTGAGTAGCCGTCCCCTCTTATGGGGTTTACGCAAGGTGATCTGGGGGGGTAGCTTCCATGTGGAAGCCGGTTTCCTGGCCTCGCGCCTAGCCCTGGGGAAACGCGATTGGGCGTCGTGGCGCCGGCTGCGAGCTCTGACGACAGACCCTAAACCCTCCCGGGGTTTTGCAGTAATTACATGCGGATATTTCATATTACCATGCAGCCTGATGGGCTAGGGCTTGTGGCTTCAGCCCTGCGTCTCTAATCTCCTGTGTCAGGTAATTCTCGTCACCCCCGACGACGTCCCTCGTGCTGAGTGCAGGAATTAGAAAAGCCGTTTGTTGGTCTAAGCGAGCGTCTCGCAAACTGCCCTTTAAAAAAGAAAAAAAACGTGACGCCATCCTTGTGATTATGAGAGAACGCGAGTCTCAGTGGCGCAGCACAGGTAGACCGTCTTCCCTCTGCAGAATCCAGAGTCAGCACATTGCTGTCTCTCTGCAGGTGGGTCATTTTGGAAGACCTGGTAAATGTATCTGAGATGCATCTCCCTAATTGCCCCCCCAATTTAAAAAAATACATCTATGTTCCTATTGGAAATGATTGATTACAGGTGGTGCCATGACTGCTGTTAGCATGTGAATATGTCGCAGGACTAGACTCTGCTAAAGATGGTTTTGTTGGGTTTGGAGTGGCACTATCCTGCAGACTTTAGGCAGCAAGTAGACAAGGTGTTTTAACCTCTGTGGTGCCAGTTCAAATTTCATATGGAGTTCTGCTGTTTTCTTAAGTAGTTTAGTAACTGGCGAATTTGTAATCTCGGCAGGTTGCCATTGTCAAGTCAATTTAAATGTTTTCATAGCTTGTGTTTTGAAAGCTGGAATGCATTTATAAGGCCAGTGCCCTAAAATGTAGTTAAAAGTGTTTATAAAAGTACTCGTGGTTGCTAGGGATGTTGTATCCATGGCTTTGCGGTGCTAATTAGATGCGTAAGTATACACCTGGGAAATAGCAACATTGTTTGAGTTAAGGCTGTTGAAAAATACATATACAGTGGAAATATAGGAAATGTTATACTGTGAAATGTAATACTTTGTCGAGAAAATTCCTAGCTGTCATTCAGTGATGGACACGTTTGAAGACCCGGCCTGTGAATGTTAAGGATAGCTGAGGTGAGCCGTCCTTACCTTGTCAAAATGTGTATGTCTATCCTCTCCGGGTCAAGCTCAGATATAGCTTGAGGGGTGCCTCACTATTTGAGGCTTTGGTATTATTGATAACAGACGATCTGAAGACTTTCTGTGGAAGTCGTACTGCAGGGCTGCGATGTTCGGGTTGGTTGGTGCTCCGGTAAAGTAGCTGTGGGTCCAAAGGAGAAACTTAACGAAAACCGCACCCCTAAGAGATGTAAGCATTGGACTTTGTGTGACTGCCACTCCACCCCACCCCCACGATACACGTCTTTGTGGTTCTGGAGAGCCCAGATCTTGTTGACAATCCACACTGATAGAAGATGTTTCCACAACTAAAATGGTGTAATTTCCGATGTACAAACAAATGGCCAGCACCATCATAGGAGTCAACAAATATGTGTCTTTAGAAGATTCCCCCACCAGTATGTGTTTCTTCTGGTGTCTTTATCTCCAGAAGAGAAGGTCCTGGGTCAAGCTGTAGTATTACTGTAATAAAGGTGGTGATTCGTAACTGTGCTGCAGACGTTTCTGATTGGTGAATGCACTTTGCCCAAAAAAATAAATCATTTGCAAATCATAATATGAGGTCATTTTAGACTTTTCGCGCATATGTTCCTCAATGTAGTGTTGCTGGCTTGGCTCTTGGTCTATGACTGGGGTCTCCAACTCTGGTCCTTGAGAGCTACTATCTAGTAGGTTTCCTATCCTGCCTGGCTTCTGATGAGTCGCACCTGTTCCTGGTATTTACCTGAGAACAGGTGTGGCTCATCAGAAGTCAGGTAGGATAGAAAACCTACTAGACAGTAGGTCTCCAGGACTAGACTTGGAGACACCTGGTCTATAGCAAAAGATGCTGTGAACACACAAGAAAGTCACGCCCGCTTACCCTAAGAGAAGGGGCTGAGTAGGACAGGAGGTCTAGTCATGGGCTCAGTATTATATTGGTTTACATTTGCCACAGGCTATGAGTTGATTTCAGGACATGTTCTGGACCATCTGATTTGTTTTACTTACAATGAAGGTCTAGTGCTTTTATTTCATTTCAGAACTCTAACATGCAAACTAGTCTAAAACTATAAATGGTAAGAAGTATAATCACAGATTCCCCTTTACGTTATGGGCATATCTCTAATGGTAGCTTTGGGATTTAAATGACCCCCCCCCCCCACCTAAATTTCTTACTACTTGTTATGCGGCCTGTTAGGGTTGGCTGCCTTCCACTTCTAGGGATAGTTCATTACTTTAAAAAGCTGTTGCCTTTAGATTACTGCAATATCGAAGAATGAGGTGATGATTTTTGTCCTCCTTTCAGCAGTGAAAACCTCCATTTACTGGCATCCTTGTCGCGTAGCCTTGATAAGAAACCTGAAAATCTATTACTATGGACAGGAAGAATGCTAAAACATTGTAGACCCGGCCTCCTTTAGCTGTCCTTTCTGATGGGGGAAAAACAGCATTCATTTGGCTAAAAGCTTGTGTGCACTGATCAAGGTTAATTCGTCTTGCATTTCAGAAGCTCAGTAGTATCATATATTGACTGAAGTCACTAATGCTATGGAAACAGCACGTGACGTGTATCTTTGGTGGGTTTAGTAGTGCTCTAAGTAGGGCTGCTGGGGGTTTTTCAGCACCCCCTCTTGTCCGTTTCGTCAAAGAAGAACATAATGTTGTGTCATCACGCAATGGCTTAGAGGCGATTTTATCATTACATCTCCAAACAGACTATTGCTGTTAGCTATTAATAGCTATCGATGATAAAACCAGCTTCAGTAAAGTTTGTCGATCTTTCTAAGTTTTAGCGCCCTGAGCTCAAGACGCCGTCCTGTGCCTGTGGGTTTGTCTGGTAGAAAATGAAGGATGTTACCCTGTGTAATAAGAAATATTATCAGTATTGTTAGTCCGTTAACACTTTACTTGAGGGAGCACAAATAATATAATATTGTGCCATTACTTTTGTATGAATTAACCAGAAACTAAGTTTTAGTTACATATTGATCTCATGTTCATCATTAATTAATGAATTGTGACACGTTTTTATGTCAAGCAATTACTATATTTGTTACTTCATCTGTTAATTCTGTAAACCTTTATGAACCACTGACGGACCAACTGAAGGAACACGTGATGAATAACACAAATTAAATACTGATCTCATATTTGTTCAGCATTAATGAATCATGATGCATCTTTCATCCTTAATTTTCATTTGTTACGTTTGTTAATCCTGTAAACGTTTGTGAACTACTGATGGATTTACTGAAGGAACAAATAATGAATAGCACAAGTGAAATATTGATCTCATTTTTGTTCATCATTAATGAATCATGATGCATCTTTTATCTAAAGTGGATACTATATATGTTCATGATTTGTACTTCAGTAGAGACTGAGTTAGTATTAAGTATTTATGTGTCACAGTTAGTCGTAGTAGTATTATTGGTGGTCCTATAGGCTTGGAAATGTCTGTTTGGATCGCGGGTGGCATTCCGCTCACTAATCTGCTGCTCCGAACCCTGCCCGACGTGCCAAATCCTTTGCAGCTGATGAGCTGTCCGGGATTTTAAAGATGTCGTGAAAATGAGGCTGAACGGTTACATATTTATGACGGGTAAGATGAAATGATGGGAGAAGCAAGCGGAAGTCAAAGCAGGTCATCACTTCTGTGTGTTTTGAGATCCATCTGTGCCTTTTCTGGCATTTCTGTAATTCTTGACACCACTGGGTGATAAGGTCTGCCCCCCCCCCCCCATTTGAGATTACTTTTCCTCTAGTAGGAAGGCAAATTTATATGGAATTATCGATTTCTGTTAAGCTATTTTCATTTGAAAAATGTTTTTGCGTGAGTTAAAAACTCTTCCACCACAACATTTGCAGGAGCATTTTCGGGATCTTAAGGCATCATTGGCAAACCCCAGGGACTTGATCTATCCGAAGGTCTCTCTCTCTGAAGTTATGACAATCGTAGCACTGCATCGGCTTTGAGAAACACTGCCTTGGACTAGGACTGCTGTGAAGTATGGAATTCTCAAACTGAGAATATGGCTGCTAAAACATCTGAGCTAAATGAATCATTCAGGGCTCGTTCAGATTCATTCGGGGCTTCTGCCCCAGGCTCGTCATGCATCTTACCATTTCTAAGGACCATAACATATCCCTTCACTATCCCCTCCCAAGTACATTATTTTGCAGAATAAATAAGTGGGTTCTCAAAAGAACACCTTTGCTATACAATCCATCACGTGTCTTATGGAGTCGAATTGTCTTTCTGAGGAAAGCAGTTTGCTTTAAGATGTGGCTCAATCAAGAGGTCATATTTAAGGAGAGGAAGAACCACAATTCGCTGGTCTGTAGTTGGCAGCAGCAAGCTTCGGGGGGGGGGAGGATCCTGCTTTGATGTAAGCTGCCTTTGTTGTTCTGCGCAAGGCTGACAGGCCAGAGCTGTTGCATCACTTTATTTACATTTTAAAGGATGAATTTTTATGCTTTCCCCTGATTTTGTTGGGCTACAGTGCAGACTATACTTCTTACTTTCGTCTTAAGGAAGTGGATCTATTTCAGTACGTGTTGAATCTAATTTGAGAGACTTTGCAGTCAAGTTGTCTCACCCTCTGCATTCCAGACTGGCAGCAGCGCATTTTGGCACATTTTGTGTCAACACACTTTCCTGTCTGCCGTGAAATGGGCTAGCAGAGCCCTCCCCTCCCCAAAAACCAATTAACAAAGAAGAATTTCTAATTACTTTCAGCTGACAAGATAGCGGTGTATTTCAAATTGCAGGCACAGCAAGGTTCCTGATAATGAGATTAATTAGCAATATCTGGCTGACGAAAACAAGGACAGGAGACCTTCTGTCTGCAGGTAGTTAAGTGTAAGAATCAGATACTCATCTGGAATCAATGTTTCATCTGTTTTAAATATATAGATGAAGACTAGTGGCCTTAAGGTTGTCATAGTTAGCGTTAGCATTTTTCCCATTGAAATGAATGAGCGGTCCCCATAAGGATATGTTTACCCTACATCTGTGTGTGTGTGTACACATATGCATACACACAAACACAAAGGCACCGACAGCTGGACTGAAGAAAATTAATGGATTTGTGTTACATATTAAAGTTCCACACAGAGCAAGATCGGACTGAAATGAATACCTGAAATGGTTGTACTGGAATGCTGCATCATTCTTCCTGGAGCAACGCCCTGGTTCACTGGGCATTTATTTGCAGATTTCCACTTCCTTCTGGAACCCTAACCCAGTCATCCGCACAAGTTCTCAGAGGGCCTGGATTCTCTGGATTTCTTCGTTGTAGTTTGCAGTGTCGGCGTGGCTAAAACTAGGAATGATTTCGCACTGTGGGGCAGAACAGGTGGGAATTGCTGCGGTTTACAGTGAAACCCCAGACACACACAGGCACTCAGACTCCTGCAAATATAGCTCTGAATGTAGGGTCCAGGAATGTTTGAAGGGCACGGACTGGTCCGGTCTATCGCTGTGTCTCCTGACTGCAGTTAAATGAAATCAAGGCCTCAAATTCGGGGATTAAAACGATGTTCGCTGGTGCGTGTATTGTAATCAGAAATATAATTACATTTTTTGATGAGATAAGTCCCAGCACAGGTCTGTTGAGATGACAACCTTGCCTTGGTCACTTTGACTGTCTCCTTTTAGTGCTGTATGTTAATTGTGGTGGTGAGCAATGGAAGTGAGACCTCATGGTGGATTGAGTTTGAGCCCGTGGCGTGATGCTGCCTCGTTCGGTCAATCGGATCTAGGACTCTGTTCCACAGCCATTCGAGGTTCATATCGATTGCTGGCAGCGCTGCCAACGGCCGTATATCACCGGGACATGTGAAACCCCAGCAGGGACGTTTGTGCCGTTTATGAATGCAAACAAAATGCAACTTTGTTTCTCAGCCACATGCATTCAATGTGTCTGACGCATTGGGCTCCATGCTGAAGCTGACGGCGGGTTACTGCAGATGAGGAGCAACTGGGAGCTGATGGAGATGAGCGATACTGGAGATACTAAAGCAACTGGGAAAAGTTTATAGTATGGAAATGAATGAGAAGAGTTTTGTGTTTGTTTTTGTCTTTATGGGGACTGTTGTGATCTTTAAAACCCCAAGCAACACATTACCTTCTGAAATATATATTTGTTGGCCAGAGTCAGTAATGTGAAGGAAACAAGCAGAGATTCTCTGGAGAAACATAAAAATAAGTAACCAGGGAAAGTGAAGTCCCATGTCCCCCCCCCCTTTAAAAGATAATGGAATGACAGGATGATGAAGGATTCAAAAAGAGAGATTTAAGATGAAGGAGAGTTGGGATGACTGCTGAAGTGATGGAAGCTTCCTGAAAAATTGAAGATCCTGCCAGCAGACCAAGGAGGACGGATGAGTTTCCGCACTTGCTGCGGATTTGCTGTGAGATGCGGCGTCGTGAGCATGAGGTGGGTGTTGACTTGACATAGTCCGATCCTGGCAATGATTGATGTCATTTTGTTTGCTTCCTCTGTCCCCGGCGCCTTGAACATGAAACGGCCAGACCAGGCACCGCTGGGTGCTAGATCCCACTATCAATGCTAAAGGTGGAAACACTGACAGCCTTCTGAATGGTGTAACTGTATGTTTGGAACTGCATGAGGAGACCGGAGATATTTGCAGTGATGAGATGAACAGCGAATCTTCGGCTGATGACATATGATTGGAAGATAGAACGCTGGTTTTCTTAGCAGACAGTAACTGATAAGAAACGGTGGCAAATGCTGATGAGAATAAGTCCGTTGATGTTAAATTTGCTACAAATTTGTCTTTGCACGCCATGCTACAGAGGTGAATGGGATGTGGGAAATGTTTGAGTTGTTGAACTTCAATCCCATGTTTCTTTCAAAAAATGTTGTCATCGCTAAGATATATACCACAAGCAAACCTCCATTGTCTTATACCACTACAGAACAGCACTGCACTGCACTGGGGTCAGCACCCCCCACCCCCAGCAGTAATGAAGGCTGGCGTGTCTCTTTAACTGCAAGTCAATTACAGAGTGTCCGGAATGCACCACCAAAAGTACACCATCTTCTCTGTGTACGTTTCCTAATTTGTCTTTTGCCGTGGGTACAGCCGCATTATTGTGGTGCTTCCTGTGTACAGAGGCATCAATAACCCTTACTGTCAGTGTGCAGAGAACCTCAAGGCTCTGGCACCTGTGCAAGGTTAAAATCCTTAATCTGGGCCACAATGCCAGCAGGCATCACCAGTGAAAAGTTCTCAGTTGCAAGTCAGCTGCTCGTCACATATAACAAAAGAGAAATTAATTTGGAATGGAAGTTCTCCTCAGTCTTGCCCTGGTTTATTGCATTTGCTGAAAAATTATTGTAGTCATGCAGGATTAAATACAATTTCCTCCCAATCCCATAATCCCCTGCAATGAAATTGACGTGAGCATCATGTTCACTTGATGGACAGCTACTGGCTTCCCCTTAAATAAATTATCCCATATCGGCAAAGCAGAAATCAACCATGCCAGCCGTGTTGTTTTCTGGGAACATTTTGTTACAGAAATCCTCCTTTCAAGTTGTGATTGAACATTGCTAAACACCACAGTATTAATCTAACCTTAAACCCTTGAAATTGCATTTTTTCTATTTTAGACAATCCCATGTACCATATTAAATGAAAATTGAGGGACTTTTTCTTCATCACAACCTCCTGTGGGCTTGCGTCAAGCAGCTGAGGCGTTCGAGAAACACATCCATCTTTTTTTGACTTTGCAAAAGTATCACTTATCACACATCTGCGTGCAAAGGTACATCCTCCCCCACCCACACATGAAACGCATTCATTTCCGTCACACCTACAAAGAACCCGAAGTCTTTCTGACAGCTGCATGCACTGCAGCCTCCAACAACCAACACCAATTTACAATGATCCCGTGGCTCAGATCTGCTAGTTTACGTGAAGGTCATACTCTGATCTGGACTATTATGACCAGTCCTTGTTCGATATCAGCTTCCAGTGTCCCCAGCATTCACAGAGTAACGCTGAGTTCTTTGAGTTGCCTTGTCTTTGTGTCCAACTGCATCCAGCCTTTAGTTCCTGCCAACATTCGGGATGCAATTTATCATGTCCTTCTGTGAGCCCTGGCAAGGTTACATCAAAATAACTGCTTTGGCCCTTAACATCCTTTTATTTTGACAGTCAGTGGTTCCCACTCCCCCCTCCCCCAATTTCGTAGTCTGAACTCAGTGTGCTGTCACCTTGCCGCGAGATCACCTTCAGCTACCCCTTGACCGACCAGGGTGACCGAAATGAGGAAACGTTCCTCAACGCTCAGCAAATGAGGTCACTTGTCTGCTCTGGGAAAGTAATGTGCACCACATGTACAGTAAACGGCCCACTAAGGTTGATTGAGCAACATGAATATTTTTACGGCTAGCCTAGCATAACGGTGCAGCATGATCTTATTTTCAGAATTGACCAGCTGGCTTGAAGTGAAAGCGAGCTGATCTTCACATGGTCTGAAGAACGAAATGGAGTCAGAACAACTGATCATATGACTACAAGGTTTCTGACCACTAAGCAAAAGTTACACACAACCAGTTTGGCTGGGTGTTACTTTGCCACCTGGACAGTGGCCAGTATCTCAGGGTTCCAGTTACAGATCATCTCATGATTATGACAGGTGCTGCCGGTACCGAAAGCACACTTAGGACATCTGAAAGACAAATTGTAAGTGATATGTGTCCAGGTGGACGATTATCAACGAAAAACTAAAATGAGTCCTGTAGATTTGGTAACGCCAAAGAGAAACCACCTAGCTGCATCTTTTTATTCATCAAAAAATTTATTTTATTTTTTTGTCCATTTTCACAGTTTCATATATCCCAGAATAATTCTATTTTCAAGTATCAATGTCATGACAAAAAAATGTCCTTTTCAATCAACATAGGGAAACAAAAATTGCAATAACAGAAATAACTGCCACTATTTGTGTTTTATTTTTATTAATTTGTCCTGTTACTAATTGCCACTATGCAGGTAAATCCTCGACAATATAAACGTCAAACATGTCCAAAAAAAACAAACAAATGTGCTTCATACACGTAAATCTAACAGAACGGAAAAGCAGAGGACGAAAGAAACCAGGACTGGGATTCCTAGCTGTAGAATGTGTGTGTTTGCAGAGGTAGGGAGACTCAACATGAAACGACTACTGCAGCATCCAGGTATGTCTCAGGGGTGATTCTCACAGCCTGGACCATGTGAGACTGAGCTGGTGCTGGTCTTCACCATCGTGTAGAGAATTAGTAGTTAGTAGAAGGGTTGTTCCGTCCCACCCCCCTCCCACCTCGGGGGGGCTCTTCCAGAAAGACTTCCTGATCTGGGGCAAGCGCTTGTTTACGCAGTGGCTGACGGTGCCTCAGAATCCCCCAGCTAGCTGCGTTAACTGTGCAGTGCTCTTTAGTACGTTTCTGAATGCGAAAACAGCATGATCGACAAAGACGTCGTCAAGGATGTCGGGGTGAGTGCCGATGTCTCCCGGGTCGGGCTTGGCGCTCTCCCCGCAGAATGGCGCTGTGACGACTCAGCGATTTTCCCCCCCCCCCCCATCACGAGGGACTTCCAACCTCGGGAGATCTAAGGTGGGGTGTGCGAGAATCAGGAGAGCACTCTGTGCGGGCCAACATCGAGGCAGCTCCACAGTGTGAAAACGTGGCGATACTGAACATCCCGGCATCCTGCGGCCTCCCTTCTGAAAGGCCCCCTCTCTGACGCCCCCTCTGGATCCGGCAGACTCCTGCTCTGAGCCGTGGCAAAAGTACTGCAATAGTTTGGCGTGTAGTTATCCAAAAAAAGAGGCCTAACCAGGGTAATTCCTTCAAAGAGACAGAAACTTTTACAACGAATACTAGGAGGCCTGCATGAACCAGGTAACGTTCTCCTCTGTAATTACAGTAGCATAAATCTGCAGTATTTTAAAAGCACTATCTGACCCTGTCCCCCCACTCAACACTCCAACACCAGTCTCACTGTTAAGTAACAGCCCCCTTCTACATTCGCATCATTACTGCATGGCCACATTGATGCCAGGAACCACTAATGAAAGATGAGGACATTTCACCATATCGATATATCGATACTGTAAAAGCAGGCCTCACCCCCAGCCCCTCTGGGACACACGTTTGATCTGATTCGGCCCTTTGTCCGTTTCGCGTCACACAACGGTGTTTCAAAATTTGGACCCTGCCGGACGTGACACCTATCACATAAAACATAGACGGAAGTGACATTTGGCAAAGGTCTGGCAGCTGCTGGCTTCTCTGGCTGTACCATCAACCTCAAGCCAAGCCCATCTGAGCTCAGTGCGTCTGTCTCCGGTTTGTGCGAGAAAGAAGCTCTACGATCCACATTATAGTAGGAGCCAGAAATAAACACGTCTGTTAGATTTTAAGGCTGGATTAACTTGTCAGCTTCTTCCCCTCTCAGATGGGGGAGGGAGAGGGAAAACACTTTCTAATAACAATTTAATCATATTTGGTACGGATGGTTTCACAATGTTGACTCAAACACGATTTGCAAATAAAAAATACTATTAAAGAAGTAATTGTCTTGAGGTTTGACTGACAACTCTGTCCACACCTGTCACAGCGCATGTACAGTACCTGGGTACAGCTATGACTAAGGCCGTCAAAATCACATGGAGTATACAATCGGATAAGGACTGAAGTAGACAAAACAGGGCTTTTCAGACACCGGACTAGTTCAACTATCAGCAGCCTTTTTTTTTTAAAGAAATCCAGTCAGTCAAAATTTCTAGTTGTTTATGATGCTAAAGGTATACGCGCGTCTCCTTTTTGCTGTCCTTCTAGCCTAGCAGCTCTGCTCAGCTCGGATTGAGACCGAACAGCAAGACCCAACGACATTTCTCAAAGGCCAGCACAATGAAAGGCAGCGTAATCTGATGAGTTTCAGGCAAATATACTGCTTCCCTCTAACAGTAAGACCTCATTCCGGTGACGTGTTCCTGTGAGTGACAAACGTCCTTCCTTTTCTGCTACTGTTTTTTTTTTGGGAGATAAAGAAAAATGTATTTTTATTCAAATTAACACACTCTTCCCCTTTTCCAGTTGAAATTTAGCCTGAGAACACATGGCTTAGGTGTCATATATCCTGGCCGTCATCTCACAAGCAATTTGATTAATAGATTGAGATAATAAAAACAAAATGCAAATATTGTACAGGGAGCGACTACAGTCAGGGTTGAGACGGCCACGTGGCGCCTGATCGCTTGCCTGCTTGCTTGCTTGTCCTTGCATCAAGTGCGATCCTAACAAACTGCAGTGATCTAATTAGATGGAAGGGGGGGGTGGGGGGGGCATAAAACGCTGTGCACATTCTCCAGCCTTCAGAAGCTGCAGAGGTTCTAAAAGTGAGAATGATTTATTCTAATGACGCTTTTCAAAGTGCTGCTCCACTGCTGGAGTTATTAAATGTTTTCATTAAACCTTCCCGCAGACTCCTGGCATACACATCTGATTGCTTATTAATATCGGTATCGATCGGGCAGGCTGGTCATCTCTGCTTAAAGCCAAAGGGGGGCAGGCAGGCGGGCTGACAGGTGAAGGGCTCACTGGTGGGGACCGGCACCGAACTGGAAGACTCTTATGCAAAGGCGGGATTGACCACAAAAAGCCAAGTAACTTGCAGGGTCACGTCTGGACGTTTGGCTTAGAAGAAAGGGTCTGAGACTAATCGATAGATCTTTGGCTGCTCCTGCCACGTGACTTGATAGATATTATAGTCATGTACCATAGTCTAGTCTGCACCAGGTTCTGAATGTTCTGTTACGCACAATTTAAACACAGGGGCGTAGCTAGAACTTCTGGGCCCCTTGATAAAACCTTGGGCTGCTAGAACATGCCCCACAGTAGGATTCAGGCCCCTGTAAAGTGCTGGGCCTCCTGAATCTGCCAGAGTATCCATGCCCCTCCGACACCCCTGGTTATATGTGTCTGTCTGTTGCATAACATCTATGTTTGGTTTGCCTGAACTGGTTCATGAGTCCACGGTTATTTGAGGGTAAGAGGTATTCTCATGGGTTTGGGCACGTTCCCTGCTGGCAAGCGCGGCCCCCGTTCTCCTCATCCTGAACTGTTTGCACCTCAGGCATCAAGAACGAAAATGGCGGGAAAAGCGGGAAGCTTATCGGTTAAGGCAGTAATCTCTGGGTGAAAAGCGATGCGAACTTAAGGCAGTGTGGGTGGATGACTCATGCGGCAAATGAAAGTGTAACCATGAACAGCATTACCTTCCATGCGCTATGTTCAGTCCTTTTTTAACTAAGCAATGCCCCCAGTAACAAAAAAAAATATATATAATATTCCTTTCACTCCATAAATAAACAGGTAAAAGTTGAATACAGAAGGTGTGACCTTGGGTGTTTGTTTCCAACATGTACATTAATCACGCAAGAATAATGTTCCCAATGAAAAGCAAGTCAAAAAATGCAAGGTTTGTTTTTTTTTCTTTTTCTTTTTTTTTTTTGCAGTGACTTGAGCACAGTGATACCCGACCCTCTTTAAAGGTAGAAAGGTTGCATTAACTCTCATTTTGAAAATCAAATTTTCCCCCGTCCTATTTCATGTCATTGTTGTTCTTCGAAAAAGTACCATGGGTCACCATGGTCAATATTTGGGTGGGATGACCACTATGGGCTCCCCAACACCTGGTCGCCACATAAGGACCTGGGCATCGTTGGCGTTGGGTTTGACCATGGCGTTGGTCGGGATGGGCTCATTTTTGCCAAGGATCTGCGGCTGTTCTTGTATGACAGGCTCCATCAGCGTGGCCCGTTGGCCCAGAGGCTTGTCCGGGTCGATCACTATGTGAAGCTGCATCCTCCAACGCACTGTCTGTAGCACCAGGGTCTCACCCGAACCCTGGTTGATGGCCACTAGCCACGTGGTGAAGCTCTGGTCCCGCCAGATGCTACTCAGCAGCGGCAGGTTGCTGTCGCTCACCGGCACACCCCAGGTCACACTCGGATAGAAGTTGTCGTTCATGCTAATGGTGAACTTTGTATCCTTCTTGGTGGGTCCCACGATGGTGCACGTCTCCGTGGTGTTGCCGTACCAGGGGTAGTTCACTCCATCCGAATCGCTTATCGCCTGGATTTTCCCTTCCCTTAGGTCTGGGAGCTCCCAACTTGACCTAATCAGCAAAACAGCAAAGTGAGACAGCTGATTAAGGAACATCGAGATTCTCGACAGGAAGATGGCAACCGAGTAACATCAAAGGGCTCTCCTGGAATATCTCCAGTCCTTCAGTTACCTTTGTTAAAAAAATTAAAGTTAAGGTTGTACAATCAGGACAGTCATCAGGGGATCAAGTGGTAGTGCACAGCAGTGACACTTGACCTGCAAAGTCCATGTCGGCCTGGTCTGACCCTGAGGAGAGGCCTGTAAGCCAACAGCACGTTGTGGGATGTCGGCCACCACCGACAAGAACGTTTCAAAAAACAGCATTGACCGAAACGAGTGCATTTCAGAAACCTCTGCCTGCTTGCCTATTGATTTGCTTGCTGGAGGAAGGAGGGGAGGTGACCTTTCTCCCAGAACCTGAGCATCAGCAGAAAGCAGCTTCTGCAAAGCGTCTCGCCAGGAATGACATGATATGCGTGCGTGGATGTCTATTGGAAGGAAGATAGATTACAATCTCAGGGATAAGAAGAAGCTTGTTGTGGAACTGGGTACACTTTGAGCTCCGTATAATGTGTGTCAGTTCAGGCATGTCGATTATTGGAGTATCAGTGGTGGGATAAATAACAAGAAATGTCTTACAGTCTAATCTCTAAGAAAGGTCTCAGTGTTCCTTAAGCTCATGACAACACAGGATCTCATTTGCTTGGTTTTGAATATTAGCCATTCACCATTGCCACTTGTTTTCATACAGGGAGATAAGTCAGGTGAAGACTGCAATCGCCAAACTGGAGTCAAATATTCTTCAAAGAATCTGTGAAGTCTCACTACCCTGAACCTGTATAAATGACGTCAGTTTTGACTTTCATTTAAGCCCTGAGTTTTTCACCTCCCATTGCTACATCTTTCCCTTATGGTGCATCTTTCATAAGAGTAGCGATGATAGACTGGTGTCCTGGCTAAAATGTCCCACTGGGGCCCTTTTCCCTTCTGGCCTCCCCGTCATCCCCTATGTCAAATCGGTGAATCATCTCCTGGCCCTTCACCACCTTAGCTACTGCGTGGTGAACGAACTGGCTCAGAATGGCTGCTGTCATTGGCTGGGTGCTACACAGTGCTGGTGGTTGAAGTGGCTGCCCATTGGTTGTGTAAAGCGCTATATAACTGTAGCAGTCATGGTCCTGAGAAGGATAGACCAGTGGTTCTAAACCTCCAATCAACCCAGCAGCTAAAATAATATTATAAAATAATTTACCAAAACAAGGTATACTTCCTTTGCAAACCGAAAGAGACTCATGGCATCTCTCAGTGATGCAAAGCCACAACTGACTTAAAATGGTTTGTTCCTTGCATGTCTTTAGAAAGCTTTACTAGAACTATATTTAAACAAAGCTGACTTCTGCTTCTTCACAGTTTTTATATTTGACCCTTAAGGCTCTGGTCGGTCACACGTACCTTTACATCTCTTCAAAGCCTCACTTCAAAAACTTTTTTTTTTTTCATTAACACCAAGCTGGTCATTTTATTTATTTGGGAGTCTTTAAATCTTCTCCTTGGCATTTGTAGTTTTCAGATAATGAGATAAGAAAAGAAAACAAAAAGTCCGCATGCAACTGTGCGTTTTGCTGTCGTAAAACAGATGGCTGCTTAGTTGTCCATGCAGTGCATAGGGCCCCATCCAGCTTTTACTGCTAGGAGAATCATCAGGGAGCCATTGCAAGAAATTAACAGGTATGCATTTAGGAGATGCAGCACTTGATTTCTGTACAGCGTCTAATGAGCGCTAGGAGGTGCCAAGTAATTATCTAGTAAAACCACAGCACTGCATGTGGAACAAGATGCAGATCAAAATAATACCCCCTCCTATTTTTTTAAATGGAAACTTGACCTTGCATTGTTTTTGTGGTCTTGTTATACACATTTAAGGATTCACTTCCCTGGTTCTTTTGGCACGACTGTTCCGTCCTCACACTTGCCAAATGACACAAAGGGGGGGTGAAAGGTGGCAGGTTCACCCCTAGCACCGGGATGGAGCAAAAACAATCTCTCTGTGAGGCCTGAGATTTTATTCTTGGCTAGATACATTTTCATATCCAGCTTCTTTACAAAATATGTATGATGTTCTAGCAGGTGCTCCTGCATTTCCGTAGAATCCCTGGAGTCATTTTGTCACTGTAGAGCTTATGAAAAAGCAGCAGTAGTAGCAGTAGCAGTAATTTAAGTTAAACTGTGATTTTTTTAGTGTAACTATTATTAGTTTAAAATGCTTGGGAATGGTCCAAAAACGCATCTAAAGCCACTGATCTGCAGCCGATTAATCGTGAGAATGTTTGAATGTTTCATAAAAATACTATGTGGGTCACTTTCGTTTCAAATTCCAAGAGACAGGAATGCTTCAGGACATACCAGGAAGTCAGTGTCGGGTGCTTCTCTTGCTTGTGGCTGTCTCAAAGCAAACGGACCCAAGGCTCTGTGCCCTTTCGATAATTAGTTTCAATGACGCTGGGCAGAGCTGTATTTGGGAAGCACGGTGATGTTTCACCGCTTCCTGTTTCACACGCTGCATCTGTAGACTCACCCAGATCCATTTCCCCTGTTACCTTCATTCAGTTATATTAACTAAATCTTCGCCAGGTTTAAACAATTTAAAACACGTTACCTTTGTTTGGGGACCCAGCAAAGAGAAAAACGATAAAGTAGATTCACACTAAACTCAGTGGTGTGGTTAAGTGCCATTTTCATACATTAGTCAAAAGTAGCATCTTTTTGGGTCGTAGCCATGGCAACAGAGACCACGTCCACGTATAATTGGTTTAGGAAACTGAAGGGAATCTGGCATATTTGTTTAATGGCGCCAGGGATTTTTTGTGTACATTCTGGTGTGTGTCTTAGAAAAATATACATCCAGTGCTCCTTAACTTGAGAGGGGGTGCAATCCCCCCCCAACAGAAACTGCTCCCAGCAATACGGTCTTACTGGTGCTTAGATGCATATGACGTTTAGAACAATAGATCATGGCCGTGCAGCAAAACTCAAGGTCTCCGCCGGTCCCAGTGGGCTTGGCAGGGATGCCGGTGACATTCCTAATGCCATCAGCAGCACTGGCCGGCTCTGCTGTTTCACTGACTTTGCTGATCAAGCTGCAATCCTGACTGGCTCAGTGTATCTGGGAGGGAAAAAAGAAACTCTAATTGTTTCAGGCCAGTTGCTGAACCTGATGATTTGCAGCCGTATTTCTAGGTTATTTAGAATCATGTTTCATCCAGTAGAGGGACTAAACTTACAATTTCAAGAGCTAAAAAGACGTGTTTCGTTACTACAATTGTCCTTTGGCCTGTGCAGTGTCTGGCCTGCTATGATTACGTAATCGTGTTTGTGACAATGCATGAGGCATCTTTTTTTTTTTTTTTTTTTTTTTTTTTTAACGCATCTCAAATCCAACCTATTGATCAGCTCCAATTTTGTGATGTGATTAATGCTATTTCTCTACAGGAACCAGCTTTCTCCTGTGCACCACCATTATGTTCACCTTTCTGTCAGGCCAAAAGTTAAACAATGCTCTCCGGAGACAAGAAGCCCCTGTCTGATTTAGAAAAGCCATTTAATTGTGAGCCTGGATTCTAGGATAGAAAGATAGTCCAGGATCTATGTTTGGTAATGACATGGTTTCCATTAAATTGCCATTTGGTCCAGCTTGCAGGTCTAGTACACCCGCACATACACGTCAAAACAACTGTGGAGGAGACAGGAGGGGACTTTATCACACAGAATTTGTAATCTATGATGTCCAGCCCTCTGAAGTTGCAGACAGATAAAGCGATTTGGCTTGTTAACATCTCTTCTCACCATGTTTTTTAAAAAGACATTTCTAGAAAATTCACTCGGGGCATTCCTCCATTAGAAAGTGGCTGTTGTCAAATTCAGTTTACTTTCATACACATACACCATTGAACTATTATTAATGGCAGTATCTGTTAACATTTATGTTAATCATTTAGGCACTCAAATATCTCATTACATCTTTCAGCATGACCTATGATTCAATACACCACACCAGTATTATATTTGATAGGTAATATTTCTACTCATGAGAAGAAATTGACTTTACTAAGTGAAATATCTTTTTAATAATAAGTTGTGTGTTAGTGATTAGCTTTAACTATAAAGCTGAACTGCAACATTTCAAGAATAGAGTAAGTGAAATAGTGGACAATGTTCACATTGTACAGAAATAAAAATTAATGTAGGCAACCTAAAATTACTTTTAGGCTCATTGCAACACTGGACTGGATGGATGGATGGAAGGAAGGATGGATGGATGGAATGAAGGATGGATGGATGGAAGGAAGGAAGAAACAGGGGTCGCTTTACTTATGATGTTCCTTGTTGATATTATTATCCATCCCTAACTGGAAAACTGACCCTGCAGTCTAGTAGACTGTTGACATGCTAGAGTTAGCACCTCTGTAATGAACCAAAAATACCCCCATATCCCTTGTGTGTCTAACCAGGGAGCAAAGGGCAATTTGAGATATCAGTTGGCCTTATGATATCTGAATCTAAAATGTTTCTGAGTGTGTATTCAAAATAACAAATGAGGTTTTCACACAAAGGTGTACACAATGAGTACACAAAACGAAAAATATGTCTCTGGTGGTCATTGTAGTCTTAATGAGGTATAGAAAATATTTTATGCTTTTTAGTGCAGATTTAGTGAACTTCGCAATTAAGAGAATTTGAATAACAGTAGGGTGCTCAGTATGTTCTACCCAAAATAAAGAAAGTAACCTCAACAAAAAAAATTTCCCCGAGATTAATGTTGTATTGCAACAAAGGAAACGCCAGTGCAACGTTGTCACGATTGTTGATATCACAGATACCACTAAGTATGTCTCGTATAGTCTGAAATGTGTGGTATAATCCCTATTAGATTGCAGTTTTAATTCTATTAATGACTTTACAGAAATAAATCATTTAAACAGAACATAACAAATGAAGAGTATTAAGAGTAAAAAAGTTGCATTCTAATATAAATACCGGCTCATTTTGTACATGAAGTGCAAACAGTTGCATTTCATCTATAAAAATAGAATAATTATTAAATAGTAATAAAGAGGCGTAAATAACAATAATTTACACTTACATTCCCTTCGTCCCGTAGTTGTTGTAGAATTCCATGTGATTGCAGGCTTGAATCCAACCCACAGTCCAAGTCTCTTTACCAGCCACGGGCGGCACCAGCACCCGGGCTGAGGCTCGAAAGTGCGGTGTCCGGTATCGCAGAACCACGCCAGAGGACTCGTCGATGCTGGTGGGATTGGAATCGATGGAAGAATTCACTTCGAGCACGATGATACTTTCGCGGAAACTCTTGGGCTTACACCTAATACTCTGGATACAGCCCATCGCATTAAATATAAATAAAATCCACAAGAACGTCTTGCTGTCTGCAGGGGAAAGAAGCATTTAAGTTGTAATAAATGTACTTGTCTTAAAAAAAAATACCTATCCACACTCACACAAGACAGAACTCTTGGCAATTAGGTGATTTTTTTTAGTAGCTGTGTTTTTACACGCTAAAATGTGCAGTCGTTGTTGTCTTCGGAAAGGTTGTGCATCCCAGATGATTCTCTTTGTGTTTTTTCATGATTTTTCAGTTAAACGGACCGAAAGATGAACATCCGCATGCTTTCCGCTTTTCTTTGCTTGCTTGTGCTGTACAACAGAAAGCTCTGATGTAAGTTTCTTTTCCGTTTCAAGCGGCTTCCTCCATCAGTTGCAGTAGGTTCTCAGCCTATCAACTGACTTGTATGCAGGCTTGCAGACTCTCGATGCTTTTTTGTTTTTATAATGTTTAACATGCACCTTGCAGCTATCTATTTTTGTATTGCTACAAAGCAAAATTAACTTATTGTAACGTACACATAAATAACCGAAATCCAGCGTAATGTTCCGGCATTACCCTGAGCCCTCTATCCAACTACTTTTCTTTTAATTAATAATCACCATTGTATTTTAATTAACGCGCATATCATACATTCATTAACTCACGCGAGAAACGGATAATTTCACGTTTGGTGGTGAACGCGTGTTATTCTTCTGGCACGTAATTTACTCACTAATAATAGTTTACATGTCGTTTTAAATATATCACAATCAGACTGATGACATTTGAGCGTACTTTAAAAATGCCGTCCACCGTCCTAATGTCGTGTTTCGCCAGCTATGAGAACCTAAACATCAAAGGCACAAAAAACAAATCTTTATACCTTACGCGCTTTAAACAAAAACACTAGTTATATCCATATTGTTCACAGCATTAAAAAAATAAGCTGTCATAACATATAATGTGGCCGTCGCTATTAGAATTATAAAAAAGTTCTAAATTCCTGCATGTTCAACACTGCAACATCCACCAAACAGATGCATAGGCCTTAGCTGAATTCTTTTATGTTGGAACACTGTACTTCATAAAAAACAGCATTAGTTAATAGCATGATCGGTAGTTTAAATGGCATCTCTCCATAAGGTCCTGCTTTAGGGTCCAACGAAAGGACTAAACAGTGAAATAAGCAATATACACTGCCTCTGTAAATTATGCAGTCGCATTTGTTTGTAAATAAATAAAAGATACAGAACAGTTGTCCGCTGAATTAGGCTGAGTATAAATAGAGTAAATTTAGTTCACCAAACTATTCAGTCCAAAACGCGTGTACTAAGGGACATGAGAGCAATTACGTTATCATCCCGATCTTTAAAGAAACGGACGTCTTCTTGTCTTCTTGCAATGAATTATAATATCCTGTCAAGCTGCCATAAACTTAAATGTATTTCACGGTACAACACTGCAATATCCAAAGGCAACCAGGTCAACTTTCCCCTCTCTGTTTGTATCTATTTCCTGCATAAAATTAATTGAAATGAGGAGTCTGGTGCTGTTGAGAAATTTCTGGTCGGCAGTCCATATTTCTTCTTGCATCTAAGCAGCATTTCATAGATAAATGCCGAACAGTCCTTCATTCCACTGCCGGAGTCCCATCGCAGCTACAGCAGGTTCCCTCTTCTGTAAGTGTATATCGGATACTGGAGCTGCAGCTCTTTTATTCAATTAGCTTTGAAGCGACACTTCCCTTAGGTGATAGTGGCATTCTGGGAAATGTAGTTCATGACACACCGCTCCGAGCGCAATTGATACTTTATTGTACATTAACCATGATTTACAAATCGTTTATCTAAAGCATCTGTCTTGGTAGTTGCACGTTTTAAGGTTTTATTTCCCCAGCTTTGTATATCAAATTTATTTCAGAATAATATATACTATATAAACCATATACTGAGTAACTATGTAATACCAAATATAAATACATCAACGTTATTTATCATTTTTAAATGTTTACACTACCTTACTTAATCCTACTCTGTTACAGGCTGTCCGTTTTTAATCATAGGAAAATATACTCTTTTTTAACCTATCATATTAATATATTAAAAACCTTGGCCACGAGTGCGATAATCTTATCAATATTAATATTTACTAAGATTATATGAGGAGTACCTAAACAGCGTGTTTTGTATAATGTATTTTTCTTTAATTTAAGTTTTGATGGAGAAATGTACCTGAATTGGCAACAATGCATGAAGTAAGCAGACACATATGTGCAATATCTACAGATACATTGTTTAACTAACGTGAGATTGAACCATTTGTCGTCAGTATCAGCATTCCCGTCTCCCGTCGTCCATTTTTCGTTTAAGCACCATGGAGAACTCCTAACTGGAGCTGAGGGCGCCAGGGGGAGGAGAAGGGGCGGAGTGGTCTGGTATTGCAGGGAAAAAGCGGAATGCGAGTACGATATGGACACTGCTGGTTAGTGCAATTTTAAAATTCTTCAGTGCTCCTGCGCTGCGATCAAAGCGAGGCAGACGACACTAATACTGCGACAGGGATCTGTGTAGGCATCAGTAAAAATAGAAATTCCTGCTGCGTTCTCCGCATGCCACGCGTAACTGGGATCGCTCCATACCAGCACCGCGTCGGGAGATCCAGGTGACAGACAGTTCGCTATAAAATCAAAATCGGGCGTTGCGATAACAACTGTTATTCATGTCAATGTCAGTACTTTGGCTAACTGAAACTGCGTAACTGGAAATAAAACGCGTGTAATAACGTAATATTAAGGGGGAAAAGTCACACTGACGTCCTGGTTCTAAATCGGAAAAAATACAGCTCCCAACATGCCCCACAACGCCAAAGCGACGATGTACGAAATGGTCAAGTAGTAAAATACCCCGGCTCTTCCAGATGGCTAAAGCCTTTCAGAAGGTCGGTGGCTTCAGAAATTGACTTCATTTTCTTTTTCCCCCATCCTA
Source organism: Paramormyrops kingsleyae (assembly GCF_048594095.1). Classification (NCBI taxonomy): domain Eukaryota; kingdom Metazoa; phylum Chordata; class Actinopteri; order Osteoglossiformes; family Mormyridae; genus Paramormyrops; species Paramormyrops kingsleyae. The sequence goes on from NC_132803.1 coordinate 31,757,765, forward strand.
AACACACGCCAGCTGGATTGGCCAGAGCAACTGCCAGTCACCTTACTCCATTCTGTCTCGGAGAGAAGAATTAACTGCAACGCGGGCATGCATGTCATCCTGTCTAAGTATATCTGAGTTAGGATTTGATCAGAGATTGAAGACAGATTGTCGGAACACGGCAGATATTTCCCTGGGACTAATATCCTTACAGAGGGAGGGCGAATACTTTAACAGCAGCTGATAAACAGAGAGATAAGGGGAAAGTTTTGAACAACAATGCCTGCAAATCAACACAGGTCCAGAACTCGAGATCGAAACAATATCCTCAACAGACCGGAGTTTATGTCTCTGAACCAACCGCTCAGGACGAATAGCGCGGAGATGCGCGGCTCCGCAAGGCGACCGGGCCAAGCGGCGAGGCAGCAGCAGAATCTGCAAGCCGAGCATCCCCCCCGTGAGCCGGTCGACAGCGCCAGGGAGCGCCGGGAGTCACTGAAGCTGCCGGAGGAAGACTGCATGCAGCTCAACCCCACCTTCAAAGGCATAGCCATGAACTCTCTCTTAGCGATCGACATCTGCCTGTCCAAGCGGCTCGGCGTCTGTGCCTACACGTCCTCCTCCTGGGGAAGCGTCCGGTCCATAGTAACGCTTCTGGCGTTCACCGGGCACGGAATCACGTGGATCCTCGGGACTCTCCTCTGTCTCACTAAGAGCAACACGTTGGCGGGACAGGAGGTCCTGGTCAATCTGCTTCTGGGTAAATAAACGAACACGCTATTTATTATAATATTTTATCATAATCGACTTTAATCGAAAACTGTACAGTGAATTATTTCGCAAACCAACTTCGGTACATCTGGACGTAGAAAGGCACCTAAAGATCTATTCACCTTGTTATATCAAAAGTTTTCCAGTAATAACCTTATGAGGGCTAAAACTGTTGTACTCTTGAGGAAAGGATTTTCACCTGAATGTCCTTAGTAAGCATATCCGATTATATTCTTACTCTTAAAAGGAGGAACGTAAAAAAATGCATGAAAGCATCTGCTCAGCAAGTAAAATGGCACCAAGGAAGATATATGTTCTGGCATTTCAGTCAAAGCAAATCCAATGCATTACAATGAAAGTATGTTCGTTTCTCAACAGCAGCTAAACTGGTAAAAATCTGGCCTCAGAGATAAGCCTTAAAAAGGCCGTCTTGATTTTTTTTCTGTATGTGGGGTGCTGCAGTCAGAGTCTCACTCTGTGAACTGCAATTCATCCTTTGTCGCATTATTTGTGATTAGCTGGATGTACTTGGCTTTGCGGGGAACGGCCCATCCTCTGGGCGCTGTGTGTTTTGCGTTATCCTCCGGCTGCACTCTGCAGCAGCTTGACTCCGAGTTACACGGTGCCCTTTTTCTGCGTGTCAAAGTCAGGCCGCTCATGCCTGCGGGGTGTTAAAGTTGGCTCTCTCTATGCAGCCGGCGTCCTGTGGTTATTTTTGCTTCCTCCTTGTTGCCTAGCTGCAGATGATGGCGGAGAGGGTGGTCGTCGTGTTCCGTCGATTGGAGCCATAGCGACGCTGCTTAAATTGCAAAGTGCGCCGCGCGCTGAAGGTTATTGCTAGTTAATGTCGAAGCACGTTATTCGTCGCAGTAATTCCCGGAGTGAATGGGGGTATTCTATTAAGGTCGTTTTTATAATGGCTGTGGAAGGATAATTCAGTATAGGTATACAATTATTAATAATCATTCTCAAGTCACATTTAAACATTTAAAATTAAACCCCCTGAGCACCGAAGGAGTGTGTCAGCCAAAATTTTACAACTAGAATGAAAGGCCTTATACATTTGTTCATCTACACAGCTTCCATAACTGTGTCTGTAGTACAGGGTTACTGTGACTGGGGCCTAACACAGGAAGTACAGGGTATGAGAACGGACACCCAAACCAATGTTGTGTGAAATGGTCATTTACAACAGAGTGTAATTGTAACCATATATGGTTAAAAACAATTTCTTATAATAGTAAAATTTTTAGAGCATCTTGTTAGTCACTTGCAAGTATTTGCCCTGAACTGGTCTGTCCTTTGTTTCATGGGAGAGACTCCAGACTCACTCTTTACTGGATAAATAATTATGTAAGATGGATGGATGGATAGATAGGGAGACTTGTGGTGCATTGTTTATTACAGGAACCAAATTTTATCCATCCCCCAGTATACAATGATACATCTGCTTTTGTTAATTTTCTGAAAGGTTTCAAAGTTGCCATGCAACCTATAAAGAATGCAGAGTTCTGGCAAGTATGAGATTAATTAAAAACCTTTCCAGCCATGTCCATTTTAGGGTAATATTTGCAGAAATAGAATATTTTTGTTAATCATTCACTCTGAAATTCTAAGGCAGTCTGTCTGATCCCTATCGTTCTGTTTGTGTCCATAAGGTTTCTAATGTGCCGTTTGTTCTGTCGTACACTCCTGGCCTGATATTTAAATCAGTACAATGTTCCCCTAGTGATTCTATGTTCCTGGTTGGGTGTTGCAGTGGGGTGTACATGCAGCTACATATGAGTAGGACAAGTAGTTAAGATAAAGGTGTCGGTACCCACACAAATGAGTTCTACTCTTTTCAGCACCTGAAGATATCGAGCTGTAGAACTTACCCTCCCCTTCTCCACTGGTCCCCATATCACTAAAGGTTAATGATGTTATGTTTGGTGAACGATTCCCTTGCAGGAACTAAAAACTCGCGTTCACCTCCCTGCACAAATTCATCCTTTTCGTTCCACTGAAATAAAGGTAGCTGATTATGAGAAAGACCTCGGTGTGTATGTTGATGCTTCCATGTCCCACTATCGCCAGTGTGGGGAAGCAATTAAAAAGGCCAATAGGATGTTGGGTTACATCTCTAGGTGTGTGGAATTTAAGTCAAGGGAGGTGATGCTACGATTACATAATTCCTTGGTAAGACCCCACCTAGAATATTGTGTGCAGGTTTGGTCACCGTACCTTAAAAAGGACATTGCTGCCTTGGAAAAGGTTCAACATAGGGCTACAAGAATGATTCTTGGTCTTAGAGGAATGTCTTACGAGGAGAGGTTAGCTGAGCTGAATCTGTTCAACCTCGAGCAAAGGAGATTAAGGGGGGACATGATCCAGGTATATAAGATTCTAACAGGTCTCGATGCTTTAATATTAGTTTAAATACTAGAACTCATGGCCATAGGTGGAAATTAGCGGGAGAACATTTTAAACTGAATTTAAGAAAACACTTCTTTACACAGCGTGTAGTCAGAGTATGGAATAGTCTTCCTGATAACGTAGTGCAAGCTAAAACCCTGGGTTCCTTTAAATCAGAGCTAGATAAGATTTTAACAACTCTGAGCTATTAGTTGAGTTCTCCCCAAACGAGCTTGATGGGCCGAATGGCCTCCTCTCGTTTGTATAGTTCTTATGTTCTTATGTAAATGAATGTTGATTCCCTCCTGGATTGTGTAAGGGCATGATATCAGCAAGCATATGATTGGCTGAACCTGGGACCGAACGTATACGCCCCTAAAGAACGAACAAGAACTGTGACTCCTTCGGGTCTCTTGTTCTCGTTCTGAGTGAGAGAGGCCCGGATGGAGTGAATGAATCGGTGAGAGAGTGGGAGAAGGAGAGAGTCTCTCAGTCACTCCTTCGGGTCTCTTGTTCTCGTTCTGAGTGAGAGAGGCCCGGATGGAGTGAATGAATCGGTGAGAGAGTAGGAGAAGGAGAGAGTCTCTCAGTCACTCCTTCGGGTCTCTTGTTCTCGTTTTGAGTGAGAGAGGCCCGGATGGAGTGAATGAATCGGTTACACCATCTACTGGGGTGATGTATAGCCTTCATGTACAGCGACTTTCTGTATACTGCAATTGGAGTTTAAAGATGCAACATTTTCGTGATTTAAAACAATTTAAACCAAGTTTCCTTAGCGTTTGGCCTCATTAGCCAGCAATATGATGAGCTGGTAGGTTTGCGTTTTTAAAAAAACCTATGGTACAATGTTGCCAAGACTTGGAGTATAATTCAATAGGGCTACCAGTGCTCCATGTGGTTACAGGAATGCTCATTTAAAAAGGTATTCAAACTGGATCGACCGACTCTGTGATCCCACGCTAGACCGTGGAATGACATTGACTTACACCAGAACCTTGTACGCATGGGATATTTTAGCTTATTGTTATTATGAGAGGGCAATTATATTTCAGGTACTTCCCTACCTTAAATGAAAAATTGTCACATTATAATCACAATCCCATTTAAGTATTTATTAGTGAAAATGAAATCAAAGTAATTCAGAGTTACTTACCAAAATACGTGTTAATGGGATGGCGATGCACCCCGACCAGTCCCATCATTGCTGGAGGGTTTGAGTAATTTTTAAAACTGAAAAAACGTGTATTACTGATGCAGTTGGCAGAAGGCTGTTAATTAACACGCGCCGGTTCACGACTTGAGTGAGCGTAATAATGCACAACAGGAAAGCAGTGCACAGAAGCGCTCTTTATTGCTTTAGTTTGCTGATGTGTGTTCCTGCTTATTTTTCTTCCTGTTTTTGAACTCGCAAAACCTTCATGGTAATCCGAAAGGAAATGTCGATGCTGGTGTTATAAGAGACTCTGTCTTCCGCTCTGTACGCGTTAGCAGAGAAAAGGAATGAGGTTCAACTGGAAGTAACAGGTTGGAGATTTACGTCTTAAGTCGACCATGTAGGTGGATTTTCGTGGAAGCTGCCTGCTTTTGTTTCTTACAATAAAACACCCACCCCATAATGCACACAGCCCTTCCACGCTTGTTCCGCGTCTCCGTTTCTCATGCAGCCAAGAACTCTGACTCCTTAAAGTCGATTCCTTTATACGCAATCCATCTTCATGTCTTGCACTTGAACTTAAAAAGACAAATTTTCTCGGTAATTTATATTCAAACAGATTTTCTTTTTCCTTGGAAACAGTATCTGTAAATCAATAATGTTTTAGTAAAGGTGTTTATGACTCGTGGGCCGAGAGCGTGAATTGTAGATGAAGGGTTTCTCTTTGCTCCACAAAGGCAATTTGACCTACTGGAAGCCAGAAAAACAGAAGCATTATGTGAAGGGCGTAACTTTGACTGGAACATTGGGGGGGGGGGGGGGGGGTTGAGGTCTCCACCCATTACCGGGGAAACATGATTATTGGGGGGGGTTGTATTAGCTGGTTTTGATTTATTGGGGGGGGGGGGCTACAACCCCCCCCATCCTTCTCGTAATTTACGCCCATGCATTATGTACACGTGTCACATCTAAGACTAGCAATTAGGAGCCAAACATACAGGGCTGCCAACTCTCACGCATCTGGCATGACACTCACACGTTCAGACTCTCACGCTCACGCTAGCAATCTCACTGCAAATCTGTATTATTCCATTATAAACCTAAAATTGTAGTTTGCAAACCTTACAGACTATTTAGGCCGACAAGGTAATCAAACTCTTACATACATGTAAATGCCTGTGCAGACTTGTCACAAATTAAAATCTCATTCAAAGCCGATGACCAGTTGGCAACCATGGCAAACGACACAATTTTGTACTGACTATTTGTTCAGGTTTGATTGTATGTCTACATTACCTTTTATATATTTCTGAGATGAATAATGCAAAAAAAAGCGGAAAAAAAAAATTAAAACCATATTAACCTAATTTTGAATACAGACAAAGCCATGTACAGATTATCTGAAGCGTCCCTGTAAATCCATTTCTTTTTCTCTGCTGTGTACATTTGCTTTTATGTAGGGAGGAAACAGGTCATTCTAGTAGTCACTTTGTCTTGCTTATGGGAGTGACGGAATAGTACTTTGACAGACTGTTTTGTGGGTCCTCATTGGGCATTAACTGCGCGCACTGAGCCCCTCAGGGACGGGTGCAGCAGGAATAATTATGCCGTAAAGACCCAGGTGAACAGCACATGCTACACCAAGTGAGTGTCCATTGGTGCACTGGGGGTAGGTGGCTCTTTTCACTGCCTTTGGCACCACAAGGACCTGGAAGACTTGATAGTTGAGATGGATGCTTGTTAAGCTGGGGAAGGGGGTGTTTATTTGTGATTAGTCCTAGATCCTGTGATATTTGCCTGCTATTTGAATACACCTCCCAGTTCCTTTTCTACTAATACTAAATGTGTTCTGTAAAGAAAGTGCTTCAATGGAGGCTGCATCTAGAACTTTCTTATTAGGCGGAGCTGAAGTCAGGGCAGAGTGCGGTGTGCAGAACCCCTACCCAGCAGTCCGAGGGTTTTTCTGTTTGCTGTAGTTCTTCTGTCCTCTGCCATAACACCTCTTTCTATTAATCTTACCTTTTTCCCTCCTTTGACACTTGAAGACGCCTCTTCCTGTAACATGGGCCGTGTGACTGTGGCCTTGTTTGGAGTTCTGGTGCTCCCCAGGGGTGTGGTCTATGTAGGATGTTAGGGAGGAATATTACAGGAAGCCGTGCGTTTGAGCAGCCCTGCCCCCCCCCCCCGTGCAGCCATGATCGTGTCACCTTGAGCCGTGCTCGGCCCCAAGAAGAATTTTGAACAGTGCCAAGCTGAGCTAGAGAGTTGATTGCTTTCTCCAATTTTTAAGAGCCTCGTACAGCTTCACGGGTTCCAATCCGTCTCTTGTTCTGGCACCTGTCCACACAGATCCTGGCTCTTCTGCCGGAGTCCCCTGTCCGTGTCACCCCCCAGTATCCTAACTGTCACAACCCCACCGTCATCGATCCAATTCTCTGAACGTCTGTCGAGGATTCTTATGCACAACCATTAGGGCTGCAGTAGACTTCTGCTTCAATTGTCTGCCCATGATCAGTATAGCATAACAGAATCTCATCCCACTGGATTATGAGAGACAGTTAAAAAGTGTAGCAAATATCACCGCGATTATTACTGCCACAGCACTTCCATTAACCTGTTTCCACTTGTCATCATATTTTTATGGCTATCTCTGTTTTGCAAGAAGATACAGAACATTAATACCTTTCCCCAGGGTTTTGCATCCAGAGAAAACCACTGGACATAGGAATAAAGTGAATGTTACTGCATTGCTGTTTTGTTTTAGAGGTTGTGATGATTTTCTTCTTTTCAAGGGTTATCAGTGTATGGATTTTATGGGCTCCCCTCCCCCGTCCATCCCCCCCCCCCCAAACCCACTCACAGCCTAAGGCTTCTCGAGGCTGTGTTCTGGCAAACCTCCTATAATTAGCCTCGTCTGGTCTAAGTTTGCTGTGTTATCATAGTGCTGCTCTCTGTGTTTTGTATAGTGAAAAGCACAGCCGCTTCCCGTTCAGCGACTTCTTTCCGTTAGTAGCCATCCGCAAATTCGACGGTAATAAAAAAAAATTCACAAATGCGCGCATTTATCACCAAATTTCACACACCTGACAGCTGGAGTGAGCAAGATCTTTGAAGTAGAATGTACAAAATGTTGTTGAAAATGTCTAATTTATGAAGCATAAAAGAAACAGCATGGAAGGCTGAAGTTAAGTCCTAAGCGTAGTTGCGGTCACGCCTAGGCTACGTGATTTTCACTTAGCGACCATTTTGCTTAATGACCTAATTGCTGAAATGGAACTTGGTCGCTAGATGAGGAATGGTTGTTGGTTGTATTGTGCTCGTACCTCACTTGTGTGAAGTTCTTCTTGGATTTGAAGTCTGTGACTCCTCATCCTCATGCCCAGGATGTGGTCACAGTTTCATCTGTGAAGCAACATCTACAGACTTTTCAGTTACCTTATCCTCATCTGATCCCTGTTGCAAGGCCCCGTTTGTTTGAAAGTGAAGTGCCGGACTACTTGGATTTTGTGGATCTTTTGCCATGGGAACTTTGGAAATAGAATGTTTTAGAAAATCAGTGAATTATTTTTTTTTGAATCTGTCTTACATTGGAAAGTGATATTGACATAGTTTCTGTAGGCATGTATGTGAATTCCGGTGTGAATCAGTTTTCTCAACACTGACTAGGTTATTCTTTAAGGCTTTGAGAAAGCTATTCTCAGAGTGACTTTGAGGTTTTGGGATCTAAGGCTTTGTGGACTAGCATTTTATTATTGGTGCCAAATATTGTTATTTCTGTTTCTGATTCTTATTTGGTTCACCAATCTAATTTGCTCCCTTATATAGTTTGTACAACTGACATTATGTTTGTGAAAGTTGTTGCTTGCCCTGTGATGGGTTGGCGCCCCGTCCTGAGTTGTTCCCCTGCCTTGCTCCCGTAGCCTCTGGGATAGGCTCTGGACCCCCCGTGACCCTAAATAGCATGAGCAGTTACAGAAAATGGATGGACGGTTGGAGGTTGTTGTGCATTAAAAGTGCAAGGCTGGTCTCACCTGAGGTGAAAATCTAAATAATACTGGAATAAAAGGTTCTGGGGTCAAGGAGGATGCAAGAATGCTTCTGGAATAAAACCCATTCTCTATATTGATCTCGGAATTCTTTGTTAATGAGGAAAACTAATTGTGGACCAAGAGAGGAGATGACAGTATGATTGATTTACGTGTGTCAGGTGACGGAGGGGGACTGCAGTGAACTTGACGGGACCTGCGTATGGGAGTTGACAGTCTCCAGAGGTGTCTGGAAAAACAGGACAATCGAGTCAGCGAAAATACAGGATGGCAGGTTTCTAGGGTCAGTTGAGGCTTGCGAGCGTTTGCATTTTAATGTGCCGGCATTTTGGCCCCTGCTCACGTTAATCTTAATTTCTCTCTCCGCTTTTCTGAAGTCGCAAATTGTGACATTGCTCGAGTTACTGAGTTGGCATATTCTTGATGGTATATTTTATCAGCTCATTCTTTTTTCTGGGCGTTTTCATTGACATTAAGTCAAAGTAAAGATTTATTTGCACATCTGCAAGTGGGGGCCAGGTGCTGGTCTGAAAAAACACAGCAAAATACGACCTCTCCGCTATGTTCTCTTTACAGAATAACCTGTTTTTTTCATTGGAAAAACAGTGTTTCTGTCCTGTTGTTTGGTTTGATAAAAGTCTTCACTTAACCCAAAATTTTGTTTTTCTTCCACCCCCTCTACAAATCCAATATTTTTTGGAGCATTTACAGTGTGAGTTTCCTTGGTCTTGGGGACTGGTCTTTGGTGCTTGTGGGAGTTTTACTTACACAGAAATGTTCTGAGAGCAGAACGAAAAGTGATTGGCTCAGAGAGATAACCAATTAGTTTGTACAAGTGGTGGGTCCAAGCAACTAGAGGAGGCCGAACCAAGACATCTGATTGGTTGGTCCCGCCCCCTCTAGTTGCTCGGGCCAACCTCCTCTACAATGTGATTGGTTATCTCTCTGAACTAATCATTTCTCCTTCTGCCATCAAAATATTTGTGTGTAAGTAAAACTCCCACAAGGGTCTTTGGTCGATTTTATTCTTTCTTTTATGTTAATGCACTGGATGTGATACTGTGGAAACATGAAGTGATCTAAAACTGAGACCCTTCTTGGCTTATATTGCAGGGCCAGATTTAAGGCCTATTTTGAGGTATTCAGCTGCTGGACTGGTCCATGGGGGCCAAGCGGATGGTCATAAATACTGATCCTGCCGCAGAGCTGTGGAGAAGGTCCAGCTCAGACAAGACATGCTGATGAAGACAATTCTGCCCTCATAACAGTGGCTGGCTTAAGTTGTTTGAGCGCCTTCATTGTGATGCTACTTGCAGAAAAAAAAATAAAAGTGTATTAATAATTTGAGCATGACTAGTGGAGCCACAGTGTTTTGGAGATGGAAGTATTGGGGATATGTTGAAGCACAATGATCAGGATATGGTTATCCATTGACTCGCAGCTGTGATGGGGAACAACTCAAAATTCTCATTTAATATGTTAAAATCACCAAAACACAGTAACTGATGTTGGAGAGTATAGGTACGTCATTGTCGCTGTCTTGAAAAAGCTTTTGTATGTAATGCTGTAATGATGGAATCTGAATAATTGGAATTCAGCCAAGCTCATTTAGTTAATTGCATGCACTAGCAAAAAGTTAAAAGCCAAAAGTTTTTGCACACACTGAGATTGTTACTCACTTAACTTTTATTCTTTGGTAACAAATAAAATTACAGTGTGTTCACCATTTGAGTATCTTTATTAGCAAGAAAATGTCATATCTTTGATTCATCAAAGTAACCTCCTCTAGCAGGTATAACAGCTGAGCAAATTCAAGGCATTCTTTCTACAAGGGAAATTAAATCCTGCTCTGTTTCATGGGGTGAAGCAGTTAACTTGTGCACATAAAGTTAAAGGACAGCCTAGAAATTTGACTCTGCCATCACCACACAACCAGTTAACAGGATGTCAGACATACACTGTTACATACTCTTTCCATGTTATAAAGGAAACCTGTTTTGTTTGACTTTATTATAGTTGTTCACTCACCTTTCCAATGTTTGACAAATAAAAAATCAGCAGTGTACGAAATAAACAGGAAATAAACAGTAAAGTAGTATAAACCTGTGGTGTGCAAAAACTTTTGATTGGTAGGGTATGCTTTTCTGTTCTTTGGGGGCGGGTCCTGTTTAAAATCTGCTGGTACTTAGTAGATTTATTACGATGGAATCTCTTTGTTAGCCTGCTTGATACCGGGCATCTTGATTATTTGCAGAATAAGCCGACGGTTGTGAAAAACTCTTGAAACTACTTTGTGAGCTGCCAGATCTTTGACTGCGGGAATAGTAGGTTGTATCTTGTGCTGGCTATACTTCTGCGGATCTGATAATACCCTCCGCTTCCTGTCTCTGCAGCTCTCATACTGGATGTGATGACAGTGGCCGGGGTACAGAAGCTGGTCAAGCGCAAAGGACCATGGGAAATACACCCCGGTTTCCTAGACTACGTCGCCATGGACGTGTACTCCTTCCCGGCGGCCCATGCCAGTCGAGCCGCCATGGTGGCCAAGTTCCTGCTCTCGCACCTGGTGCTGGCTGTGCCCCTGCGCATCCTGCTGGTGCTGTGGGCCTTCCTGGTGGGCGTCTCCCGCGTCCTCCTCGGCCGCCACCACCTGACGGACATGGCCTGCGGCTTCGCCCTGGGCTTCCTGCACTACAGCCTGGTGGAGATGGTGTGGCTCTCCTCCAGCACCTGCCAGACTCTCATTTCGATTGGCACACTCAGCTGGATCCCCTTTTACTGACGTCGTGCCCTTTGCCCATCTATCTCCGTGCCACAGGTGCTGCTCGGCTTCTGATTCCGTCTCTTAAACTTGTACAACTTCCTGTTTCTCTCCCATTTCCTGTTTCTCCTCCTTCCAAATTTAAAAACATGTATAATTTCTTGCTGAAATCCACCTCTCTGGTATATTAACATATCAAAGGAAGCAAATCTCCATAGCCTTTCCATATTTTCATTAAAAGTTCTACTTTCATTTCCACTCTAAGGCTGGTCACACGGCAATTGAATGATCTTTGATTTACAAAAAGCTAGAATACCAAAACCTTATTAGATTTCCAAGGGTCTAAATTAGTTAAATGCACAGGTTTCTGCATCTTTCTTTTCAAAATTTGAGTTTGTATAGTAATTCAGGGATTAAGCTGCATACAGTTGTCTTACAAAGATTAATCACTGATGCTACTTTTTCATAATAATCAACATCATTGCGACCCTGTACTGGATACACAGTTACAGAAGGTGGTTGGATGGAATTATTTAAATTGTAAATTGTAAAATGTCTTGTCTTAAAGTTTAATATAGTTGTTCCCCGGGATTTTCTCAGTAAGTTGACGATAAAACTATGATTAGGTGATTTTATTTCCGAACAATATGTTGGTTTTTATGCAACATTATATGTTATGTTTTTGTTTGGTTAGAATAAACAATTTTTTTAATAATACATAATAAGGTCATGTCAGAACAAAGAAAGGTTTTATATACAGTAGCTAAAGGAATTCATACTGAATATTAAGATTATGTAGCAATCTAAACAAATTTTGAAAAGAGTTTGAAGTATTTGAAGAATTTATGCAAAGTGGTTGGTTTTTTATGGGGTCTGGAAATAAAGGTTTTAACCACACCTTCCCCAAAATCCAGAATTTGTTTATAGATGGCAGTGTTAGGGGGGGGCTCACATTGATAAAGACTGACACCTGGCCTATCAGGATTATAAACCAAACAATCAGACTTTGATGCTGATTTGTTCCTCGTCTTCGTGCCTGGTTGAAAACACAGCTTGCTGTGACCTTTTGACCTTTTTCCCAGCATGCTTTGCTTCTGTGGAGTTGTGGAAGTGTCAGGATTTGCTGGTGATGTTTGTATGTTGGGTGAATATTTCCTGAAAAATGGATAAATGCTGACGAGGTGACAAAATTGATATTTTCATCTTTAGTGCTACCGTTTTATATTTATGTGAGTGCTGTTTGTTTTTATTACAGTATTATTGTAATTACTTTGTTTTGTTGCTGTGATATTTTGTGAAGAGACTGGTTTTTAAAGTTACCTTTTACAAACATAAAATTACTGTATTTTAAATGCTTTGTTACACTAAATAGCATTGCTTATGTTTAGTAGAAAAATCCCAAACTTAAGATAACTGATCTGATTTTTGTCACACTTTTTAAGAATGTTATTTTGCAAAGGAGTTGGTTTTAAGGATCTAAACCATCCACTTTAGTGGGATTTTCAGTTTGCTGTTGACTATTTGCCGAATTTCACTGGTATTTGTGCATGTGTGATGGAAAAGTAACAAAGTTACACTGAGTTGCATGTGTTTGTGTATGAGATTTGATGCCCGTTTAGTTTGGAAAAGCATCACAATCTGACACAGGTGACATATGCACGAGTGTTCAGGGTTTATTGCCGATGCCTCAGGAAGAAAACTATCTGCTCGATGTGTAACCTCAAACGATTTTACTTTACTCACTGTAATTAATATTTACCGTTAATAATTGTTTGTATGAAATACTGAGAAATTGTTTATGGTTACAATGTCTTAATCCTCTTTATCACAATAAATGATGATGATAAATTGATAATTTGATGTTTTTTTTTTATTTTTTTAATTGTGTCGTTTTTGCAAGAGACAACTGAGAAAGAAGTAATTTTGTTACTGCAAGCAATGCCCACACGGCACACGCGTCTGTTTGTTGCGGAGTTCTAGCAGCGATAAACTTTACCCCGTGGCAGTAGAGAGAGAGTGAAAAGTACGCTTGTCGTGTCTCTTGGCTCCATGTTACACTCAAAAGAAGACTTTGCTTTCACGCGAAACAGAAACACTGGGAACTGAATTACGGAAGCGATTAAAGAAATATTTTTATTGAAATGATGTAAGTAAATGTGCATTGTGGCCTTCCTACGGGGTATCTCTCTCTGGTGAGATGAGGGTTTTCAGGTTTTATTTTATATTTTTGATGGATGGGGGTAATTTCACATGTATCACACTTTCCCTACTGTCTGTCTATTTCTGCACAGGCTAATTAACTCCCTCTGCCCTGATTTGCCTTTTATCTGTCTACAGCCCCTTTAATTGTGAGTAAGAACATATCTGTCTGCTCTGGGAAGGACTGCTATATTTAGGGTAAGGAAGTCCAAGGAGAAGGACCTTTTTTCTTTTGGTGAAGCAGACAGGTTTAGTGAGACACTGAGAACTTTTTTGCAGAAAAGAAGGTCTGGCTTCTTCCCTTTGAGACTCTGAACTCGGAATATGTCGGTAAGTAGGCAAGGTATGTGTCAAGTGCCCTCCCAGACTCCTGCAGACGTGGGGCTGGGTAGATACACGCCCTGGGGTGCTGGCAGATTATTGTATCAGCACTAACCAGATGAGTTGTAGTTACAGGCGTGACCAATTCATGAAGCCTCAGGAAAGGGAGACGGGAAATGTTTCAGGGGAAAAATGTCGTTGGTCTACTCACTGCAAAACAGGAGACCCGATATTGCTGTTGCTCTCATGTCACCTTAAGGAGTCGGGCATTTACAGAGCTAGTGTATCTGCTATACTTATAAATATATATAGTTCAATTTTCCCCCTTTCTGTCAGATGCCAACTTTGTTTGATTACAAAAAACACCTAAGACCATCTTCTGTAGCGACGTGAAAACTAACCAAATGGTTCCCCAAAGACTTGTGGACCAGCTTGATGCACGGAACCATAAGCAATGTTTGTTAGTTGGACCTGAACAATAATACCTGAGAGAAGGTCAGTGAAGATCCTCCCAATACCATCGTAGCATCCTGATGGGCTGAACTCCATCGACGTCCCTTAAAAGGTTCAAGGATTTTTTTCATTGCCATGTGTCCAGAGTACAATGAAATCCTCAGTTCCATGTTTCTTGCAGAGCCTTTACCAAATCAATATAAGAAATATATTATTTGATAAAATAATAAATAATTATAAATAAGAAAGTAAAACTGTAGACCTATGACCTCTTAGCATTTATATATGGAAGAGGTTGGATGTGGCACATGAATCATCTGAGTGCTGATTTTCACTGAAGTATTTTTGGGGAAATTCAGAGCATACAACCCCCTTTACAAAAAAGTTGGGACGCTGTGTAAAATGTGAATAGAAACTGAATACAATGATTTACAAATCATACAAGCCCATATTTAATTGAAAATAGAACACATATCAAAGATGTATCAAATGTCGAACTGAGAAATGTTATTATTTTATGACAAATATATGCTGAATATTGTATATGCCAGCAACACGTTTCAAAAATGTAACAGGGGCAACAAAAGACTGGAAAAGTTGTGTAATGCTAAAACAGAATACAGAGTTGAATATCTCATAACTAATTAGGTTAACTGGCAGCAGGTCAGTAAGATTACTGGGTATAAAAAGAGCCCCCCAGAGTCTCTGTGCAGTGAAGATGGGGAGAGGTTCACCACTCTGTGAAAGATGGTGTGATATTGCAAAGAATTTGGGGATTTCATCATCTGTGGTATATAACATCATTAAAAGATTTAGAGAATCTGAAGAAATCTCTGTAGGCAAGAGACAAGGCCAAAAACTAATGTTAGATAGACACGATCTTCGGGTCCTCAGGCGGCACTGCATTAAAAACACAACTGTATAATGGAAATCACTGCATGGGCTCAGGAACACTTCCAAAAACCAAGATGGGAAAACTGTCCGGTCGTCTGATGAATTAAAAATTTCAAATTCTTTTTGGAAATCATGGATGCTGCATCCTTCAGGCTAAATAGGAGAAGGACCATTCAGCTTGTTATCAGAGGACAGTTCAGAAGCCAGCATCTGTGATGGTATGGGGGTGCATTAGTTTCCATGGCCTGGGTAGCTTGCATATCTGGGAAGGCACCATTAACGCTGAACTATTTATACAGGTTGTGGAGCAACATATACTGCCATCCAACAATACCTTTTTCAGAGAAGGCCTTGTATATTTCAGAAAGACAATGCCAAAGCGCATTCTGTGCGTATTTCAATGGTATGACTCCGTAGTATAAGAGTCCGGGTGCTACAGTACACTGGCCTGCCTGCAGTCCAGACCTGTCGCCCGTTGAAAACATTTGGCACATCATGAAACAAAAAGTATGACAAAGGAGACCCCAAACTGTTGAGCAGTTGAAATTCTGTATCGGGCAATAATGGGACGACATTTCACTTTCAAAACTGCAGCAACTGGTCTCAGTTCCCAGACATTTCCAGCATGTTGTTAAAAGGAGAGGTGATGCAGCACAGTGGTAAACAAGCCCCCGTCCCAACTTTTATAAAACCTGTAGCTGGCATCAAATTCAAATTGAGCATGTATTTGGAGTAAATCAATAAAGTTACTTAATTTCAATATTTCATATGTCGCCTTTGTTCTATTTGTAAATCATTGTACATTGTTTTTATTTACATTTTACACAGCGTCTCAACATTTTTTGGAAACGGGGTTGTACACAGGCAATGCAGTACCTCCGTTTCACTGTACTGAGACATATTAGCCATTAACATTGTGCTGTGCAAATTTACATTCCCAACTACAGTGCCTCAAAATCAGCCAGTCCGATGTGGAAATCTGTATATAACCCCTGTTTTATTGATACATATTCATATTGATTTATATTCATATCTTTTTGGAAGCTGTGTAGTCGTAATGAGCATCTTGAAGATGATACCCAGAGGGTGTAGAAGAATATGAACTGCGGGAAATTGCATATTATTTTTACATTCCCTGTCCCTTGGTGGAGGGGGGGGGGGGGGTCGCTTAGGTATCAGGGAGCACTAAGCTATTCTCCATTTTCCCTCCTTTTTATCTTTCATGCTCACATTCAACCTCGTGTGTCCTCGGTCCCGACAATGTCAGTCTCTGACATTTGTGTATCTCAACCTCACACGGGGGGGGGGGCTACCCGCTCTCACACTTAAGCAAAGTGGCTCCCCAGTATCATTTATTTAAAGCTACGGCTTAATCTTCGAGGCGGAGCGTGGTCACGTGTCAGCCTGGGTTCACGCCAGACCAACCGCGTATCTCTGACATTCGGCCAGCTGTCTCGGACGGCATGCCCCCCTCCCCCCCCCCAGCATTGCCGGTCAGGTGTCCCCGCTGGCCACTGACCTGCCCCAGCTTCCTGCCAATGCCGATGGCAGCGTGGGACGCAGACGGGGGGGTCGGCCTGCACAGTTTCTCCAAGCTATTGCTGCCAGGACAGCAGCTGTGCAATTTGTCAAGGCGTTTGCCATTGTTGTGATTATCTCCCTCCCTGCCTTGGCACAGATATTCGGCCTTGTTTATTTTATGAGGCTGCTTCTCGCTTGCAGTCCAGTTCACCCACTGTTCCCATGACATCTACATTAATTTAATTTATATGTGTCTTATTCTGCTGCATTTTCACTGGACACTTTTGGCTCTCCTGCTTATTGTTTTGGGTCAGGAGAGCGATTAACGGCGAATGCGCAGAAATGCTGAAGTATATCAAACGAGCCAGTCTGCATATTGACGATGTAAGTCTTGAGCTGGGAAATTTGCAGCACATCCACCATCGTTTTGGGAAATCAAGAGTGTAGGTATGGCGCCGCGCTCCAGTGAGGGGAGAGCTTATCTCCCTCAGCTGAAACGACACCACCGGCTCTGATATGTTCTGATTGTCCAGACTCAGCATCTGTCTCGCAGATTTACTGAGATGGCGGGGAGTAAGATGCAGGATCGTGCGTTTTTATGCAGTCTTGGATTAAAGGCTGACGGGGCAGTTTGCATTCCGCTGCCTGTGTGCGATATCAGCACGTCACCAAGAACCTGCTGCCCAGGAGAGATGACTTCATGCAGTTTCCATGTAGGCGGGAAAAGGGGTGGGATCATTGGGGTGGGATGGGAGTACATAGCCAATCACCAGTCAGTATCACTCACATATGCAAATGTAGAGCAATGATGCTTTATTTGCCATTTGCACAAGTACAGGTACATTGAAATGCTTGTCCCCACTGCATATCCATTCTTCTTATCACGGGATTAGCCATTTATTTGGTGCCCCACAAACATTTTGGGGGTGCTAAGAGCCTTATTCAAAGGCCTGACGGACATGTGACTACTCTGCCGAGGATGGGATTCAAGCTGGTGACCGCCTGTTTATGTAGCTCTGTGTGTACTCTGCCTATGATCAGAAGATCTTTGATTTCAAGCCCATGGCTGGTGGAGTGTCATTAACCCATTTGCTCCAGGGACACTCTCTAAAACTGTGTTGGGTGTTCTGTGATTGACATCACTCAGAGCCAATGAAAATGGGGAGATACTGCACCGACCAATGCTGGCACTGACAGCTGGTTAACAGTGCGAGAAATCGCATCTTTAAACAACCAACCTTAAATCCTGTTACGTCTGTTAAGTGTTTTAATATCGCTATTTTTTCCAAAACACTAACTGTCAACAAAATCTTCTCTTTATTTTTCTCCTTTGTGTTTTTGTTTGAAATTTACGTAAAACAGTTTTAAAATGATAATAAAAGTAATACGTCTACATGTTTAAATGACGTAAAATAAAAATATATACTTACAGTGATAAGCATATTGGTTTTTGTGGAAGATTCACTTAGGACACTTTAGAGATTAAGCTGTACGCTTGTGTGGTTGAGCCGAATGCGAAATGTTTCTCAGCGTCATTTGCTGAGAGCGAGTCAAAGAAGTACAAATGTAACACAACTGGGATGAATATATAAAGGCAGTTATATGATGGTACCAATGATATGGGGAGAAAATGGAATATGGGAATCCTTGAATATGGGAAGCTGATGAATAGGTCTTCCTCTAAGGCCCTGGTTTTCACCAAAAATATACAACCACAAATATAACATTTGCACTGCGTGGTTTCAGAAGCACATACTGTACTTGGGTAGTAATTAGAATACATTCATCAAAAATCATTTCAGCAGCGTGCGCTTATAAATATTTAGGTCAGTCCTATAGGCGACTTTTCATTATGATTTTAAGTGTACACTTCCAAAACAGTACTGGACTAGGTACTATTTCACTGTATGCTGATTAAACGGTAGGGTAATTTTACGGATATATGTTTCCCATTGTTACTATGCCCTTAAAGATATAGTTCTCTATTTAGGTTTTTTCTTAAATTTTGTCTTAGATTTTCTATTGAAATGATAGGACAGGATTCAGAACCCCTGGAATCCTAAACAGGACAAGTGGTTTCAGAAAATAGATGGATGGGTGGATGAATGGATGGATGGATGATTTGACATTTACACATTAAAAGGATTTTAATAATTTACCCGTGATACTTTCAGTATAGTATTTTTATAACACTTCTCTGTAATTCTGCGTTAAACTTGCATTACATTTCTTTGTGCCCAGAGTGCAATGACAATAAATATTCTATTCTATTCTATTCTGTTCTATTCTATTCTATTCGATTCTATTGTTTGTGATAGTTGCATGAGTAATCTTAAGGTTAACTATGGGTGTCTGGCTCACACCAACAAAAACAATTAACATTTTGTTTGATTGCTATATTGCATAATCCCCTTTTTTGCTGCCTGCATGCAGTTTTCCTGCCCGCGGCCTGCAGACGTTCGCGGCGCAACCACGCCCCCTAGACAAGAAAGCGGCCTACTGCATGGCACCTCGATGCCTGAGCACTGCCAATAAAACGAGACATTTCTAACGTTCATATTAAACAGGACAGCGATCTGTTTTTGTACCAAACTATTGAAAGTAAATGTGCATGCCAACTTGAACTATAGACAGAGGTCTTTTTAACAGTCACGACACAGTATGCAGGGTTAATCTTTCGTTGTCAGTTTAGTTGGTGTTGGCGTGACCTTTCCGCAACTTTTCACTTGTCAAGTTGTCAATACCTTTTTCCTCGCTTTTTTGAGTGCGTGGGCGTTGATGTGTGTCCTAAAAGCACCCATCATTTCCCTGCTCTCCAGCAAACCCGGAATCTTAGCGGAAAGATTTACATTTTTTAATACAATTCTGAGCTATGTCGTTATGTGACGCGTTGCGGTTTTCTCAGCTGTCGCAGGCTCTTTCAGATAAGTAAGGGATAATGTACAGGCAGCCGGTAGTTATCGCAGAAATAAGCCCCGACAGTGTGATCAGGACCCGACGCGAAGAAAAGAACGAACCTGCAAATGTCTCAACTGACCAATCAGAATCAAGCATTCCAGAGAGCCGTGTAATAAAGCCTTATAACGTCTGGTCGGTCTTAACTAAATAAATAAAGAAATAATAAATAAACAAACATAACCGTTATACATGTGTGGTTTCAGTGCTACTGCGTTATTTGTCAGTGAACTGACAGTCCAAAACCCATGGCCTGCAATATATATATATGTCTCTGGGAAATTAAGTGAGAAAAAAAATTATTAAACAACCAATATGAAAGGTTATAAAATGTCATTATGTTTAAACTACTCTACAGAGTGAGCAAAGCAAAAATGCGGTAATACTAATATATATTTTTTAATTATAAAATATTCATAAATCAGTCTAGTGGTATATATGCATAATACTTCAGAGTTTGGAACTTTGGAAAGGTTGAAACACAAAAATGTGAATTGCCAGCATCAGCAAACTACCTTTAAAATGTCCTTATTATGTTGACAAACAAGATAGAGGAAGGCTTTTTGACGCAGTTGTTCGTGCTTTAGTTAAGTTTCCCCACGGGGCAGAGGAGAAAAAGTTTAAATTCAATTACAGTACTCATTATAAGGAATTTATTATTAATATCATGCTTTTTCATTAAAGCCGGTATTGTTATCACCAAATGATTAGCTTGAGGCAGATATTACAGGAGACAAGACAGCTGGATCAGTTTCTTTATTTATTAAATATTAGTTAATTAAACATACGCTTCTGTGCAAAAATTATTCGTTTGCTTGCCGGTGAAGTGCGCTGGTCCGCAGAATAACCGTAACGTCTCGGCGGGAACACTAGGTGTCGCTGTTCGTTTCGTGCTGCACATGAGAAGGCGACCGCGCAGTCGGGTAACAGGATTTACATTTTCAGGCCGGGCAGGTCCCTTCAGAACAACAGATGTAGGCTGAATATTACGGATAAGATAGAAAAAGAGCCAGGGGAATAATCTCCATCCATCCTACTAGGTAACCCTGTCAGTCGGGAAAAACAAAGTATATCTGAAATAAGACAACGTTTGCGCGTCAAACCGGTAAGTTCTCGGTTGGCATTTCTGCATCTGCGAGAGGAAAGGGAAGGTTTAATAGGGCCTCCTCTGCCTTGTTTTTTGTTGCTTTGTTCTGGGTAGCAGCCATTTTTAATCGTCTTGTCCTTTATTTCCCGTCTTCCGCGCTTCAAGGTTTGTGTATAAAACGGGTTCACCGTTCAGATGTGAGGTCTGCTGTACTCGGGGCTTGCGGATATTTCGTCCCTGAAGTGCCAAAGCCGGCTCCCCGGTTAGTCGGCCACTCTTTGTATTTTTACTGGGGGGGAGGAGGAAAAAAAAGCGCTTTACTGGTTGTCGCGAGCTGCTCGCGAGAAAGTGGTTAGCCGACTTAGCCGGCTAAGTAAGCGGCCGGCAGGTAAAGCTGGCATCGCGAAGCGGCGGCGGCGCAGTAATTTCCCCCTGATAAATGACTTGTCATCCCGTAGCGAGACCGGTTTAATGCTGACTGACCGGCCTCGGATCCCGATTTGCCCGTGGTGCAACCGCGCCGCTTTACGAGCTTTTCGCCCGACAGCCAGCGACACGCCGCCGCAGATAAAGGTGAAAGCCGACGGTCAGACGGCTTAGCCTGATTTAGCCGGGCAGAATAATAACCCAGCCATTTTAAAAATAACTAAGCCAGCCGTCCCCGACCATGGCTGCTGCGGCCGCTTGCGCCGGGCAGCAATGGCAGCGGGCCCCGATTAAGATTAATCCTTGTATTTATCCACTGCGTCGTTTTTTAATATTCTAAAGCTCATAGCCTCGCCGCGGAAAGCTGTCGACCTCGGCGTTGTAGTAACGAAACGCCCTTAGGTGTTGGATGGCAGATAACTAGGTGCATCGGATTACATAATAGTTGGTAGGTATCACCACCGCCGCGGAGACAGCGATAGAAACCTACGATCTGCATCAAGCTAAGCCGGCCCTATGTGTCCACCCTCTACGATGTTCCAGGCTTTAATGCCGGCCGTCCCGTACCTTTTAACCTGCCCCCAGAACCTGACGGAACGTATCCTCCGGTTGCCGCAGTCGTTCGCACCACCCGGTGGTGGGGTGCTTATTTAAGCCGTATGGCGGAGGGGGGGGGGGGGGGACGTTAAGAGAGGCCTGAGCCGCTTGCGTTTAGGAAAACGGCATGTCTCACTGTGCAGGCCCGGGCGTCGGCCCCAGCGGGTGTGAAGGCCGCGGTGACCCCCACCCCCCCCCGAACGGTACCGGTGCTGCCTGCTACGTACCCTTATTTCCGTGGACCGTATAATGCAAAGCCACGGTTGCAGCATTTACGTCTGGCGGGGTTTGTATATCACAAAATAAACGTTTTACACGTCTCATCTTCATGGGTCCTGCCATGGCATTGTGGCTGAGTTCTGACAAAAACTCGCGGTTCAATTGACATACCAAACGGACCACTCAAACCCCGTTTATTTAATGCGGTCACTATTAATGAAATTTTCTTATCCGAGCTGTATGCACGTGCACGTTTACTTGATAAACCGTTTGCATAACGTGTGTGCATTTCTTGTTTCCATGCATTTCTGAGTACATGTCAAAGAAGTCCATTAAGGCAGCTCCCTGACAGTTGTTGTTTTTGATTATTATGTCTAATTTGAGGTCTGCAAGCATATATATGCATAATTAAAAGTTTCTTATATTCATCTTCAAAGCTATTTACAAGGATGTTTTCTTGGATGGCATCAGTACCAATGTCCACAGTCCTTTAAGGTTACTCCTTCAGTGGGGCCTGCCATTCAAAGTTTTTTTTTTTTCTTTTCTTTTTTCCCCCCTGAAACTAAGCTGCATCTGCTTGCTTATTTGGGATTGATCAAACTTCCTTTTGATGTTCATTTTGGTATAGGAGACCTAGCTCCTGATGTGGTCCTTCTGTCGGGAACATCTGGGTTAACATATCTTTACAAAGAGTTGATCCATGGCATCTGGTTGACAGCATCTCCAACATAAAGGAACCCCCCCCCCCCCATTTCTGCCTCTTGTCTCCATGAACCATGACGGCACAAGGAACCGCCAAGAGTCGCTGTTTCATGTGGGCTGTTTTGTTGTTTAATCTGCGATGATCCTAGTCAGTGTGCCCTTTGTTTTGTGAGGAGTGCTACCTCTCCTGAGTGCTCCTACTGCATGCCCTACACCACAGAAGTCCTATGCTGAAAAATCAGGCATGCATGGTCATGCTTTCTGACTCCAGACCTGCCACTATTTGTGCACTGTAGGGTGAAAGGGGCCCTTGCTGTGATGTTTCATGTGTGTGTTTTTTTTAATGCAAGTACAATCTGACATCTTCAGCCACTGAAAGAGCTCTGTGAATTGACATGTTTGCGCCTCTGGGAATTTGTCAGCATGTCCAGTTTGTGTCATGTAAATGCATCCAAACAGAAGTAGTGTCCTTATTGTATTACCTTATCTCTGTGTTTATTTTTGCAGACCTTTCTAAAAAAGAGAATGTGAACATGAGGTCTGGGGTGCAGAATACCTTGTTTAAAACAAAGTGACTGCATTGTTCAGGTTTTTGTCTGCAATTTTGTTGGTAGCAACAGTCGAGCATTTCATTGGACGTTTCTGTTTTTCTGGTGTAGAGCATTTTAACAGTGTGGATTTTACACCTTCCTTGTCAGAACATTAAGGTCCTTCAGCTTTGATTGGTGTTAGACTTTAGATTTCATAAGTTTTTGAAATCTTTAAAGCTTCACGCTATTCTTTTGCAAAGAGATTTCGATTGTGTTTTGCCTTTTCAGACAGTGGTAATGTAAGCATACCTTTGATGAAATGCTGCTGTTAGTTTGCTTATCTTTTGACAGTAATTTTTTTTCTCCCTCCCCAGGAACAAAAGGCATACAGGAAGAGGTGCAACGAAAAATTTCCATACTCGATGACATTACATCGCAATGTCCGATCGTTTGGGGCAAATAACCAAGTCCAAGGATGGGAAAAGCAAGTACTCTACTCTCAGCCTGTTTGATAAGTACAAGGGGAAATCAATAGAAGTTCAGAAATCTACAGGTAAGATTTTACCTGCCCACTCCATTATTATAAAATGAATTTGTCTTGTATTTTTATTTAGTGACAGCATGCATTATATCCTATGTATTAGTAATTCTATGCAATAGTCTATGAAAACTGGTGATGAGTGTTTAATGATGGTCTCATGATCTTTTTTCTGGTGGTGGTGGGATCAGGGGAGTCTCTATCCTTTTAAGCAGAGTATCTAATGACAGCTCTCTCCTCCTCCAGTTGTTCCTCGACATGGCCTGCAGAGTCTTGGTAAAGTGGTCCCAGCCCGGCGCATGCCCCCCCCAGCTCACCTGCCGAGCTTGAAGTCCGAGAACAAAGGAAACGATCCCAACGTGATTATCGTGCCCAAAGACGGAACGGGATGGGCAAACAAGCAGGAGCAGCCAGATCAAAAGAGGTGGGGAGGTGGGGGTGGAGATGCTGGTGCTGGGGGGACCAGGGCTCTGGCGTGTAAAGTGACTGGGGGGCTTTGCGGTGCAGCTGGCAGAGCTAGCTTTACACCAGTCTGTTCTCTGTACTGCCATGTTTGCTACCCAAGGGGATTCTGAAAGGTACTGTCACGTTTGACTGTCTTTGAGTCACGTCAGATGACGCTCGATTGACTGAACGACAGAAATAACATAATACTGCATTAACCTTAAAAGTGATTGTCACTAGACTGAACAGTTGGACAATAGTTGGCCGCTAATTTAATAATGCTAAATGTTTAGCAGCACTCGTGAGTTGCCCTAGTGCGGCTGTGGCTACGCGCACAGCGGCGTGTGTGGGAGTGAAACTGCAGGATTGCAAGACGCTCTGTGTGGATTCATGTGGGCGGGAGTGGGAGTTAAAATGGAGAGAGCTGATTAACTCCTCTTCCATGGTAAATAAGCAGTCCTTTCACCTGCGCAGCATGCCATATATGATGTTTTGTGCCAATCTGGGTAAGGCGGTGTCCAGGTTCTCCTCCCTGAATATTCTGGAATCCCGGTATGAGGAATGAGTATCGGATTGTGTTTGTTTTCTTCTCTTTGCATATTTGAACCATCGAGCGTCGGGAAGTACAGCTTTATGTTTAATGTAAATTTCTAGTCGCAAGCTTTTACATGTGTGCTCCCCCCCCATATTTTGGTTTGATTTAGCAACACTTTCTTCAGTACCAGCATTTTCAGGCAGCATGTAGGAACCATAAAGATTGTCTTCTTGTCCATAAGTTAAATAGAAAACCATGGGAAAGCTTCCCATTATGTAATCCTTTGGCTGGCGGGGAAAATGTTACCAATCGAAATGCAGGGATTTGATGTAAACTGGCTTCCTTCCCTCGAGAGGAGTTCAGCTGCACCGGTTTCTTTCAGATTACGGTGTTCTGGGTTGCCTTTGGTGTTTATTTTGATGCTCTCTTGGCACCTTTGAGGACTTTGATACAGTTGTGTGTGTGTGTGTGTGTGTGTGTGTCCCCGACAGTTCTACTGCGTCAACAGCACAGCTGCTGGCGTCGCAGCCGCCGCTGGTTTTGCAGAAATCTGTCTCCAGTCTTCAGAAGCCAACGCTGGTGGTCAGCCAGGAGGTGGGTATCTGGTCGATGTGGGATGATCATGGAGCTATTGGGCACTTCTCCTGCCAGTTCTCCTTTAGCGACCTAAGGCCTAAACCCACGATTAGCATGGATGTCATTGTCTTGCATGTCTGTGTCTAAGGGCAGAGGTGCATTTTAGTGGGAAGCGCCTTGAGTGCCTCGATGCTGAAGCTGTTTGTGGTGTGGAGTTGAGAGGTGGTGGTGAATACGTCAGCGTTTTGGTGCCCTTCTGAAATGATGCATCAGTCATCTCTGCTTCAGCAGCTAACAAGTCATTTTATGGCACTCATCCACTGCCGCCAAGAACCAAGCCGTACTCACATGGATACCAATGATCTGCATCGATGTGCATGGATTATCTGAAGGAAAAATGGGCATGTTCTGTGTATTATGTGCTGTAGTATCTCGCACTGCGATGTATTGATGCATTCCTGGTAACTCAGAACTTGAACATTTCCAACCCCCTAATTAAATAAATAATTATACAACAGTTGAACAGAATGGATTTGTGATGCAAATTCTCCCAAGCATATTCTAATTCTGCTAGCATTATATGCTAACATAACAGCGATTCTCACAGATTCACTAGCAGAAATTAGCATATAGTAAATCATATATACCATATGAACAGTAAATAAGCATCTTTTCAGTTTTATGTTGCTGTAGCTCTCCAAACCCAGAAATGCCTCTATTATGAC
The DNA here is from genome assembly GCF_048594095.1 of Paramormyrops kingsleyae. Lineage (NCBI taxonomy): Eukaryota > Metazoa > Chordata > Actinopteri > Osteoglossiformes > Mormyridae > Paramormyrops > Paramormyrops kingsleyae. The sequence goes on from NC_132803.1 coordinate 31,783,591, forward strand.
GTCCTTCTGAAGTGGAAAACTGAAGTGAGCCAGAAATCCACTGTAACGAGTCTCATCGCAGTACGGCTCTGTTCCTGTATGTCAGTGGAAACGCGTCATTAGGCTCCATGATTGTGTGCTGTATGTGTGTTAATACTATTGTGTACAGCAGACAGGCACTGACCGTGAGCTTTTTTTTTTGATTTATAGAATACAAATACAGGTGGACCAAAACAATGGGCACAGCTCAATGGAAAGGCAGTAGAACAAGATGGTGAGTCTGCAGACACTTGTTGGTGATGAAATGCTCATCGGGTGAGGTGTTCGTCTGTCATGTTAGACAGAAGGTCAAGGCTCTAGTGTCTTGTCTTGAGGTCACGGCAAATCTTTTTTGTCTGTCAGTTTTGCATGCCAGCCTAAGTAAAGCTTGCCCAGTATCTATCCATGTTTACGGTTGCCTCTGTTTCACCGGCATTTCCATGACACAGGTTCAAGGGTCTTAAACCGACTGCAGCCCTTCTCTCACGAGGAATTTCCAACGTTGAAGGCAGCTGGGGAACAGGACAAGGCCGGCAAGGAAAAAAGCGCCTTCGATCTGTCGTATGGGCCAGGACCAAGCCTCCGCCCACAGAGTAAGACCGCTTCCCATTGGCTGGCGGGCCCCTGGCGTGGTACTGCCAGAAGGGTGGCTGATGGTCCCTGCGTTTAATTTCCTGCCTGCAGCACAGGGGAACCTGCATCCGTATTAATCATGTAGATTCTTTCTCAGTGCCCTGGTTGCAGTGCTGCTTGTATTTATTTTGAAGTGGAACATTCATTGTAATTATCGCTTTTGCTGAAGTGGTAAAATTCCTGCTGTTCTTTGTTCTGATGCGTGTTTTCTGATGGCTTGTCAATCATCTTGTTTTGTTGTGGTGTGATATTTATTTTTTTCTTCTTTTTTCATTCTCCCAGATGTGACGAGTTGGAGGGAGGGTGGTGGGAGGAATCTGCACCCCACGACCTCGCCAGCTGCCATCGCCGCTGAACCCGAGTCCAAGAGCAGCGTGGCAGCCGATCCCCCCACAATTCCTCCCCCCGCTGCACCTGCCTCCTCGAATGCCGCCACCACCTCTTCCACCCCTGCTGCCCCCGCAGTCCCGACTCCAGTCTCCGATCCAAAGGACCTTTCCCTTCGCCCGGCGCAGCCCCTTCGCAGGGCCGTGCCCCCCAGCTCCCAGTACCAGCACCACTCCAGCACCACCTACCACGACATGCTTCCTGCCTTTGTGAGTCCCCCAGAGCCCAGGCTGCGGGGAAAGGGGCTGATGCTCTGACACCCAATCAGCCTCCTCGAGTCACAGATCCAATTCCTGACATTAATTACAACAAAAGGGTTTATGTTCCTGGATCGTTATTGTTGGGAAACGTGAGACTCGTGCATGGAAGTGAGATAGACAATCGGCCCATGATCTCAGAAATTCTTGTTATGACAAGTGAAGTTATGAAAAGCTCTATATTAAAATCTGATATGTAGGTTATCTTTTTTTTTTTAACCTTTGATCAGGCCTTGGTTGCTTTTTTTCCTGTCACCTTTTCAAACAAAACACAGCCTCTCTTTGGCACAATGCTGAGGGTGATCTTTATATACTCAGCACTTGTCTGCCTACTGTCCTGATGTAGAGTTGGCCTCTGCTTGGTGTAATTATGTGCTTCTTTTAGATGTGTCCCAAAGAGCCCCGTGACCCCTCTGTCTCCACGGAGCATGGATCCACCCCCACGGTCGCCCCGGCCCGTTTTGAAGCTCGGCCTACCTTTCGCCAACCTTTCCCTGCTGCTGATCCCGTTGGGTGAGGGCTGACACTGATTTGTCCCACAAGATTGGAATGTGATTGAATGGTTGAGACTCTGTGTTGCTGTGCTGGAATATGATTGGAGGGTTGACTGCAGCTGCATTGTTATTGTGTGTTATGGTTCTATGATACTCTGTAAATATAGCTGTGTTTGGTAGTCAGGCTCGTGTTTGGTCCTTTAAGCTTTTGAATATTAGCGCCATAGTTATGGTAACCCTTGACTTCTCTTAACCAACTTCAACCCTGCAGTGGAGAGGTAAGGAGGGAGAACCGTTTTATTCGTGCCCCTGCTCGACCCTCATCTCGCCCTGTCCACCGCCCTGGTGATCGAGCCCCCCGCCCCGCCATCATCAACCCGGAGGACCTGAAAGACCTGGATGACCTGGATAATGAGTGTGAAGACGGCTGGGCAGGTGACTGCATGTTTTTTTTTCGGTTAAATTATGAGTGATCACTCCCCTCCCTTTCCTATGTTATAGTATTAGGGGGATTGCTTTTCTTTGTAATTAAATGCAGCACAGTGAAACTTCGGCACACAGAGGTGTCCGTTTCACATCAATGGGAATGAACAGAGAAATAAGACAGATTCTTGAATGGAACTCCCCTGGAACTCCCCTGGAAGTGCAGAAAGCATTCTCATTCTGTGGAACACGTCTTACTCCATATGGCTATTTGTGCCCCTTCCCTTTTAGGTCTTCATGAGGAAGTGGATTACAGTGAGAAACTGAAGTTCAGCGATGACGAGGAGGACCATTCTTGTAGTGAGAAGACTAAAAAGTGGTGAGTTCCAGATCTTTCGTTCTACTGGCCCAGCAGACAAATGGCTTGCTTGGATGACGATGTCCTGGGGGATGTTTTTGTTATTTCTGCTAGTGTAGTTGACTAATTTAATTATATGTGTGCTAAAGTCAGTGCCTAATGTGTTAGGATTTGCTGGAGGCGGGATGCTAAAGCCTGTTTGCTGTTAATTTTAATGACACTGTCAATACTGTAGCCTACTTGGAGAGGTCAGCGGTCACAAGTGACAGGCTGATCTGAAGGGTTTGACCAATCGTGTCTGACGGTCCGCGGTCTGACAGGGGAGAGTGGGAGCTTTGCCGAGACCGCCAGTCCTCTCACAGTTCAGCCGAGGGAACCTACACCCAGGATGGGCCAGAGGAAGAGGGATATCACCGTTATGTGGAGTCCCACCCCTCCATGAAGCCTGCAGGCCGGTTTCCCCCTGTGGATGTGCAGGTACACCTGATTAGGACTGCTGCCAGTCGCCACTTTTGCCTGTAGGATCCAGGACAGGATGCACCTGGTTAGGGCTGGGCGATATGACGGAAAACTGTATCACGATATGAGTGTTTCATATCGGTCGATATTGATAATTATTGACATTTTTTATGACCCATTTAAAATAAAGACCAGGAGAAAAATATATTACATTTAAACATTTTTATTTTAAACATGTCAACAACCATGGAAAATAAAGTGTTTTTAAAATATGTGCAGTGTTTTGTAAACATAAATAAAACTGACGTAGACTGAGATACATCTGTAATATAAAAAAACAAACCTGATACAGTACAGTAACATTGTTTGAAATATAAAACCTGCAGAAATATGAAAAAGTAACTCTTCAAGTTATTCTTACTCTAATCATACTTGAAGTTGAACTATTCAAGTATATTTTCAGTCCAGGTTTTGTGCTAGGAAAAGACACACATGCAAACACTAACGAGGAAGACGCGATACGTAGGGAGCCGGAACCCGGAAGTGCGCCGTAAACACAGAGAGGAAAGAGAGAAGGGGAAACAAAGACACGGCAGACTCGAAACGAAACACGGGATACGCGAAAAACCGGACAACATGACACATACAAACCGAAAGGATACAGACCTATAACTTAATATTCAGGAGACGGGGGGCGAACGGCGTTAGGGAAGGGCGAGGCGACCGTCACAGTGATTCACAAAAAACCGGCAGAACTTCCATAAAGCAGTTGTTTTGCTGTGCTACGACCATTTATGACAGCTGCGTTTCCGGCACTGATCCAAACTAGCTTGGCAACCTCTGTTTTCTTCCGCCGAAGAATAAAAAATAACGAACGTTTTATCGAACACATTTTTTTATTGATATCGATCACGTGTCTATCGCGATACATATCGTAATCTTTTATCGCCCAGCCCTACACCTGGTTCATTTGTATTGGACTGTTTGCATTGTGGAATCAGGTCCACTTCTCATGCAGCGCTTTGCTCTGTTCAGAACCAGCAGAAGGTTGCCGCTCCGGGCACAATCCACCGGGGGGAGTCGCTCGAGGAGAAGGACGAGGCGACACGGACAGCTCCCTGGGGGAAGTTTGCCTCCACTGAGCTGTCGGAGGCGGTGGAGCGCGCCCGCAGACGTCGCGAGGAAGAGGAGCGGCGCGCCCGCGAGGAGCGCCTGGCCGCCTGTGCCGAGAAGCTCAAGCGGCTGGACGAGAAGTTCGGCAAAACCGAGCGGCTGTCCAGGCCAGAGGGAACCGCCAGGGAGGCGGATGGCAGGGAGCCGCCGCTTTCTCCTGCCAAGGACTCACCCCGGATGCGCCAGGAGAACTGGCAGTATGGAGCTAAAGGTAAACAAGGCCATTTCCCGAGGGCAAGAATGCTATCCCGGAGCCTCTCCCTTTAGGACATGCTTGTGGTGCTTGTTGAATTATTCTGGTTTTGTGGGGGTTTTTTTCCAGTGTCTGCTGCAGTGTATCTTGGAAACTGTTGTTCCAAGTAAGTCTGTACATATGTTTCTGTGCTCAACATTACTTGCTGCTCATTGAACAAGAATTTCCTCCTGGGATCAATAGCTTATCTAATCTAATTTCAAAACCATCCCCTAAAGACCTTATTGGGGATTCCCAACAAATTACATTGTCAACCTGGCCTCTCTTTGCCCAACATTCTAGAAATGGTCAGGGTCATTTCATGCACGCCATTGTGAAATTCGGAAGTGAAAGCCGCAAAACATGACCTAGTATTCTTTGGCACTGTGATGTTTTTGTCCGTGGACTGAATTCTTCAGGAATTACAAGCTTAGCCAACCGAGCCATTGGGTTTCACATGAATGACTTGTACTTTTTAACCAGAACTGTTGGAGGTACCACCAGAGCCGTGCCCCCCCCAGGAGTATCGGGAGGATGAAGGGCCTGGCTCTGGATACCGCAGCGATGATGACAGGACTGACCCCGCCTCTCCCCTCCCTGACTATGGCAAATTCCAGAAGTCTCTCCCCCCTCGCTTTCAGAAGCAGCAGGTGAGCACAGGCTCTGTCACATTCTGTTTAGATCGCACTAGTGCTCGTTTGTTCACATAGATGTTACTAATGTGCTATATATGACCCGTCGTTTTCTCCTGGTGAGCACTTATGCCTCCCCCCATTTCTTGCCTTCTGGTGTTTCATCTTCAAAAGATGCCACCCTGTAATCTGTGGTTGTTAATGGTCTCCTGGTTGTGATACCTTGCCCAGCCCATGTTGCATGTTTTGCACTTTTTTCCCCCCTGTCCAGGAGCAGGTGTATAAAATGCAGCACTGGCAGCAGCCATCAGCCCCCTTGGCCCAGTCAGGCAGCACCCACCACCAGCGTGGTTTCTACCCTCCACACATGCTGGGTTTTGACCCGCGCTGGATGATGATGCCCCCTTATGTGGATCCTCGCATGGCACAGGCAGGCTCCCCAGTGGACTTCTACCCCACCGCAGTTCACACTTCAGGTAAACTGGGCCAGTGTTATATTAGCCAGTACAAAATCTAGTTCCCATTTGGGTTCAATGAAAAATACTTCCCCTGTGTGTTGTCGCATAAGGTTGCCTACTACCAATGGGTAACTAATGGTGCCTTTCCACTGCCACCAAGAACTGGGCCATATCCTAGCTGAACTGCAGAGAGACTGTTTTCAATTGTACCTGTGCTGACATGGCCTTATCTACTAGCAGTGCTGTGTGACTTAACTGTGCTGGTTGCATCACCACCATCTGATTGGTCAAAATGCTGGGAGGCGAAAGAACCCATGATCTGCGTCAATGTGCATGGATTAGTAGTATCGCTCATCGCAATGTATTGATGCATTCCCGATAAATCAGAACTTAAAAATTTCTAATCTCTTACTTGGAAAAAGTACTATAGAATGGCTGCACGAAATGGATTCTTAATGCAGATTTAGCAGGCTAATGTTAATTCCACTAGCATTTGATGCTAACATAAAACAGTGATTGTCACAGATGTGCTAGCAGAAATTATCATATCGTTAGTCGTATGAACAGTAAACAAGCATCTTCTTGGTTTTACATCATTGTCACTGTTTCAAACCTGGCAATGCCTTTACCAAGCCGGATTGGGTATGGCTTGGTTCCTGTTTGCCACTGGAAAAGCGCCATAAATCATTTGGAAAGAGAGCTAAGTGATCATCTGTCGTCTCCTTCCACAGGGATGATGAAGCCCATCATCCAGCAGGACCATCTGAACAGCCCAGGATCTACCTCAGATGAGGGTTGCCGTCCCAGCATGCTCCAGGAGAGGCGAGCGCAAACTGCCGAACCCTACCCCATCTGGCGCCAAGACAGTTACCCCCCCGCCCCTCCTCGCAGCTTCACTCCCCCCTACCAGAGGCAGCACGAGGGCAAAGACATAAGCTGTCCTGAGAGCAGGTCTGTTGTGCAGACTTGTGTGGTGGTATGTGATTGTGGCTGAGTTAAATCAGATTTTGTAGAGAATGGATTCTAGTACGAAAGAAATTTTCTAAGCTACTGTTTTTTCGTTGATTGCATTTATAATCTGCAATGGAAAATTTAATTTGAATTTTATTTGTTTGGTATACAGGAGTGAGAGAGAGGGTTCCCAGGAGGACGTGAACAATGATAGAGGAAAGGAGTACGGTGATGTTCTGGAGGAGCCTCCCCATCTTGTCCATCGTCAAAGTCGGTGGGGGGACGTGCCTCTTGGATCCTCCCCAAGGAAGGTGTCTCATGAGGAAGCCATGCCTCTGGCTGCCCAGAAGTGGCCCCGGTCCGGGGAGTCCGACTGTCCAAAACCAGACGCCAAAGAGGTCGGTTACAACAGGCACCACAAGGATAGCATGGGGTCCCGGGATGAAGACTTCAATTGCCCTGGGAAGGACAAGACTTTCGAGGCTGACCTCTGGAGGAGCGAGAGTCCAAAGAAGGAAGGAAGCATTCAGTCACAATGGTCTGAGCCGGGATCCAGCAAAGGCAGCCAGGCGTCTGAGGCCAGTGGGAGGATCCTGACCCGGAGGACTGGGCCCATCAAGAAACCAGTGCTGAAGGCCCTCAAAGTAGATGACAAGGAGAATGAAAAGCCTAAACCAGAGCCAGAGGAGAAGCCTGTTCCTTACCGGCTGGAGAAGGAGGTCCTTACCAATGTGTATGACCTGAAAAAGGACTCCTGCCAACCTTTTGGAAACAGATACCCCCCTGCCCCTCCCATACCCACACCAGAAGAGAAATCTCCCACTACTTCCAAACCCGAGAAGGCAAACAGCTCCACTGAGGAAGAAGGTAGCTGGGACAATGGGAAGAACCAGGCCAGGGAGAGCCAGGACTCCAGGGATCCCACAGCTCCTCGGCGCAACAACTGGATCTTCATCGATGAGGAACAGGCATTTGCTGGGGTGAGGGGAGTGAGTCGTGGCCGTGGGCGAGGCTTCAGGGAGTTCAGTTCCCGGGGTGGGGCCCGTGGGGGACGGGGAGGGAATGTCTCCAGAGGAGGCTACGGCGTCAACAGCAATGGCCAGAGGATTGGCCGGGGTGGTGGCGGCCCACGGGAATTTGTGAAGGCTGACGACATACAAAGGGGGAAACCGCGGCGACGGAACGTGAGTGAGACCTTGAGCGAGGCTTCGGAGTACGAGGAGCTCCCCAAGCGCCCGCGCCAGAAGGGGACTGAGAACGGGGAAGTGGGATACTCTGAGCCCAGTGGTGTCAGGAAGGTTGTCGACAAGGATTCCTGGAGGTCCAACAAGGTGTACACCGATGACCAGGCTGGCAGTGGCGAGTCCCGTGACAAGGCCAAAAGTACCCGCAGCTTTGGACGTGCCCTCCCGCCACGGCTCACGAACGCTGGGTATGGCCGGGGCTTCAGCTCTCGAGAGGTTACCACCTGGAGGGGAAGAGGAGGCCAGTTTGCCGTTAGCCCCTTGCAAGAAAACGGCTATGGTTTTGGCACTGAGACCTATCCCAGAAGACCACTGGAAAGAGAGCCTTCCAAATACACTCAGAAGCATGGCAGTCCCTTTACAGAGAACAGAACTGAGGACCGGGGAGGTGAAGGAGACTATTATGTGGAGGCCGATAATCCGGATAATCGACCTCTGAGGCGGCGTCGGCCTCCTCGGCAAGACAAACCGCCACGCTTCCGCCGCTTACGGCAGGAGAAGGAGCTTGGGTGCCAGTGGAACAGTGAGGAGCATATCAACGGGGAGTTTGGTAGCACCTGGCCCAGCCGCCCAAAAACTGGAGAGGACCCAGGCTCTGTCCACCATCTTGGGGGTCGGGGCCGAGACCATGGAGGCCTCCAGGACCAGACTGAGGATTGGGAGTCTAGCTCTGAAAACAGTGACTTCATCGACCGCCGGGAGAAGGGCGGGGTGCCTTTGCAGGGCGATGTGACCTCGGATTCGCTACCCAGTGACCTGGGCTCTGGAGAAAAGAGGGAGCTTTCCAAGAGGAGCTTCTCAAGCCAGCGCCCCCTGGTGGACCGACAGAACCGCAAAGGGGATCCAGTTGTCATGGAGAGTGGAAAAATGTCCCGGTCATCTGATGTCGTGGCTGTATCAACCTCATCCACCAGGAATGAAGCTTGGCAAAATGGAATGTCTCCCAACAGCAAGAGGTATTTGACTAGTCTGGGTAGCTGTTTCTCGATAATTTAGGTCTCGGTCTGCATGTAGTGGAGATCTTAAAGTATGGTTAATCTACTTCCACTAAAGATGAGTATGACCAACAAGGATGCTATTAAAATCTGTTATCTATTTGAGCAGAACCTCTGAGGAGACCTCAGGGTCCATCTACAGTGTGGAGCAGCCCAGTGACGTGACCCAGGGTATCCTCTGTGATTCTGCTGGGAAGAAGATGGAGAAGGACCTTAAGGCTGGGGTGCTGAAAGGAGATAAAGTAGAGCCAGTGTCTCCATATGAGCTGAACAGCTACCCACGTAAGTGCAGCACTGCCTAGCCAGCAGACAGATGGACCCCAGCCACAGGAACACTGTGTGTGAATTCTCTGGCTGCCATGCTGTGCCAGTTCCATCCATGGAAGAACATGAGGCTGGCTTGCTTTAAATGACACGTTATGATGGCAGTTGAATATTTTAAGCACTTGGTGCTTAAGTCTAGTGTTCGTAAGATGGTAATATTTAATACAGTCAGATTAGCAATTATGGCCTTGCTGGGTCTTCATCCATTCCTGTGCTGCGCCTGCAGAAAGTGACACCGCAGGGGCAGTGCCCGGTCCAGAGGGTTTCTCGGAGGCACTGTCAAAGAAGCAACGTCGTCCAATGGAAGATGAGCGGAGAAAAAAAGAGCAGGGTTCACCGGTGAGAAATGCAGGGTGGTGGGGGAGGAGGGGTTGGCTTTAGTTTGAGGTTGTTGGTGCATTGGTACGAAACTTGAGATTTCGCCTTGACATTTAGGCTACACGTTAACTGTCCTGCATTAATGCGTTGGTAGGTGCCAGTGAAGAGCAGAACAATCACATCAAAGATGCCCCCACGCTTTGCGAAGAAACAGGGGAGTCTGTCTATGGAGCAGTCCGAGGAGGTGCTTTCAGCCAGCAACCTGGGCACAGACATCTGGGAGACAAACAGCTCAGGTGAGCGGGTCCAACTGCCAGCTGTCATAGCGATGGAGCTTTAGTCGTATCGGCTCTTAAAAGGCAGCAAATATAAGATCTAGTCTTGACTGACTACCTCAAGCTGCAAGTGGTCACTGTAACACAAAGGTCCGTCTGCTTCACAGTTGTGGTTTTCAAAGATTTGGCCCATTTTGCTGTATGGCCATTTTTTTTTCCCCCCGCAGCTCTAACTGTTCAGCCATCAGGTGGCGATGCCTGGACCAAGCCGGTCTCCTACCCTAGCGGCGAGACCAACTCTGAGGTACGCAGGCCTGGTTTGCACCAGTTTCCACCCTGGGTTAAGGCCCGTGTCCTGTCAGCACTGTTCGCCACTCCGTCTGTGCCCTCCTACGCCACTGTTTCATTCAACTGCCTTTGGATTCGTCATCTCGTCTCACTGACCCTGGGACCCTGATAGAGTTCCTGCTCTGGACAAAGCTCAGTGTGATCATCTAGGAAGTTCCCTGTCCCCTCACTGCAAGCGTTAGCGCTCTGCTAACTGCTGTTTTCTCCCCCTGGATCTTTGTTGCCCCTGGCTGGATGGTGCCTACTCTGAAGGAAGATGCCTGAGACTCAGCATAATTAAACCCCAACCTGGAGACTAAATTTTAAAAGGCAAAAATTTTAAGCAGTATGAGATTGGATAAAACATGCAGCATTCAATCCCAACTCGACATGAAGGGAAAATAGCCATCAAACCAAATTTTCCCCATATTTACTAATTTAATTGGAGTCTGAAACACGCTTTGTGTTGTGTGTCTATATTCCCAGGTGTTTAAGGGGAGTCAGACTGACAGTGGCATTGACCTGAGTGCTGAGTCTCAGGGTTCCTCTGCCAACTCCTCACAGAGAAGTTCCCCATATGGCACCGTCAAGTCAGTGGAAATCGTCGCATCCCCCCCTTCAGACCCCAAACCCAATGGGCCCAAAGACCTGCCGCCCAATCAGATAGGACAGAAGGTGCAGTCAAAATCAAACAAGCCATGTGTGCCCCTTAATTTAAGAACAAACCCCCCATACCAATCTTGGCCCACTTTAAAGGCACCCTCTGAGTGATGAAGCTTTCTGAGCTTTTCAGTGGACGGTTAGAGCTTACTGTTGAGGCAGAGGGGCTTGGAGCGCTTCGTCTTGGGTGAGGTCAGGTCTTTGTACATGCCTGGTCTTCATGTTGCCTTGCAGGGTGATGTGCAGGCCTGTGTTTTTGGGGAAAATTTCTCTGACTAGCTGTGAAGTCTTGCAATAATCCTGTATCTGACTTCATAGTTGTACAGAAATTGCATGTCTTTAAAGGTAGTAGTCAGGTGGTTTTTAGCTTGGCAGCTATCCTTGGGCTGTCTTCTGTTTCTGATATGCGCTTGCCAGTATGTTCCCTAAGATCACACGCCCTGAACCACTTATGGAGAAACATCTCGGTGACATCAAATTCTTTTCTACAGTCTGTAGCCTCTTTGCGTTGGGTTGTGATGTAAAGGGCCAATCAGCTCTCGCCAGGCTGCCCCTTCATTTCCTGCTGCTTTGTGACCCACTTGACCCAGGATTCGGACGCCGGACCAGAGCAGAGCAAGGAGCACAAGCCAGGTCCAATAGGCAACGAGCGCTCGCTCAAGCACCGCAAAGGCTCCGAGGGCCTGGAGGGGCCCGTGGTCCCCGTGAATGGTGTGGACCTCCATGTGGATGGCGTCATCCCCGTGCCACCCATAGAATTTGGTGTCAGCGCCAAGGACGCCGACTTCAGCCTGCCCCCTGGTGCTGCCACGGTGCCTGCATCCAGCCCAGCTTCTAAGCTTCAGGACGCCCTGGCCAACAATGTGAGTGATTGGGTGGGCGGTGGTGGTCATCATGTGGGACAAGGTGTTAACTTTATATTTATAACAATATTTTTGAAAGGAGAAACATGATTTGAAGATGCATATAGCTTGTTCTGTAGGGGGTCCTTGCTCCAGTACTGATGGTTCATCTTCTCACCAGGCTGCCCTCACTCAGGCTGTACCCATGCTCCGCAGGGAGCATCTTCAGCAAGGCATTGGTCTCAACCCCATCTCCTTCCCCAGTGCGGACCTCACACTCAAGGTAGTCAGATTGTTAGTCACAAGCTAGGCGTGTGTACAGTGTGGTATGCACAATCAACATTACACTGTTTATTTACAAACCTATGGGTTGACCGCTTAGTGCCTGATCAGTCTGAAAAATGACCAAGCTCTTGGCCTGTGCTGTACGGCGTTGTACCTGTGAGTGCTCACTTGCCCTCTTGTCCTGCAGATGGAGTCTGCACGCAAGGCCTGGGAGAACTCCCAGTCCCTGCCGGAGCAGGGCTCCCCAGTGGGGGCGGGCTCCGGGGGCCAGCCGGCCTGCGGTGCCGGCTCCTCCAGCGGGGTCAGCTACAGCTCCTTCGGGGGTGTCTCCATGCCCCCCATGCCTGTGGCATCAGTGGCGCCATCCGTTTCCATGCAAGGTGATGCATGCGCGTGGTGAAAGAAACTATGGCCGTCCCAGCACATGTGACTTTGCACGACTGATCTGTTAATTCTCTGCTGCTGCAGGAAGCCATATTCCCCCCTTGTATCTGGATGGACACGTGTTTCCCAGCCAGCCCCGCCTGGTGCCGCCCATGACGCAGCAGCAGAGCTACCAGCAGGTGGGCCAAGGGCAAAACGCGGGCGTGCCTGCCGGTGTCACGTAGACCCCGACGTTAAGACGGAGAGGGGCTTCTCGCAGCCATCTCTCCTTCCTGCTTGGATCTAAAGGGGCCGTTTCCTTCCTCCCTGCAGGCCGCTGCCCAGCAGATCCCCATCTCCCTCCACACGTCCCTCCAGGCCCAGGCTCAGATGGGGCTCCGTGGGGGCCTGCCTGTCTCCCAGTCCCAGGAGATGTTCAGCTCCATCCAGCCGTTCAGGTAGGTGCCAGCACAATCAGCCCGGGGAGGCATTTGAGAACCGGGGGGTTTCAGGCTTATGTGTTGTACAAGATCATTAAATTGCTATAATCATAGATAGATATATATGGATTTTTTTTAACTGTGCTTCTCTCTGTGCCCATTGTAAACCCTGCAGGTCCCAGGTCTACATGCACCCCAACCTGTCTCAGCCCAGCCCCATGGTGCTATCGGGCGGAGCCCCCCTGAAGGGGCCTTACTCTGCTTTTCCAGGCATGCAGCCTTCAGAGATGGTCAAGCCCCAGTCGGGCTCCCACTACCAGCCAATGAACGGTAGCCAACCCCTGGTCTATGACGGGCAGATGAACCAGGGCCCAGGCATCGGCACATCTCAGCTCCTGGACAGCCAGCTCATCCAGGTAACTGGTTTTACTTGCTTTTTAATTGTAGTCCTCTGGCTACTGTGACTTTCACATTGTTAAAGCACTGCTTCATGGGCCGGCGCAAATCTGCAAATTGTCTTGAACTTGCTCATAAACAGAGTCCCATTCATCAGTAGACTCTGGCGCCTTCCATTCTCCGCTCCTGATGATTCTTGCTGATTCTCTGTCCGCCTCATGCCCCCTCCTAGGTGACCATGCCCCTTCCCGGCTCCCAGCTGCGATATGGCTCTGCACAGCAGCACCTCATCCTGCCCCAGTCCATCCAGCCACTGCAGGGCCAGAACCTGCCCGTGGGTGCCCCCCGGAGAATGCTGCCCCCTGGCTCACAGCCTCCTGTTATGACAGGGAGTAGAGAGGTGAACTCAGCCCCCCTACCCCCCGCCCCCGGCCTAAAGGCACCTCTACCTTGGTTTAGTTCCATAAGCCAAGTATGTCATTGTGTGATGGTGGGAAGGTGCGTGTGACTGATCTCATCCTTTGCCCGTCTGCTCCCCAGACCCCCCAGATGGAGATGAAAGGCTTCCAGTTTGCAGAGAAGCCGAACCATTCGCAGGGCATGTCGGGGGGGTCTTACAGGTGAGGCCCCAACGCATCTGGTTCTGAGGGCAGGTGCCCTTCTTATTACTCCGGAATGTTTACCTGCCATCACCCCGATTTTCTGTTTTTAACCTCTGGATCTGACAGATTTTTAGAGTTTAAATAACTCTGAGTTTTTATCATATACACATTTAAAAAACACCCTCAGAAACCTTGAACAGTCCACTTTTCAAATATATATAGGTAGAAACTAAATATATTTTTACAGCTTCCTGATACGAATAGAAAGAACAAGAGTGACTGACTTAAGCGTCTGCGTCTCGAAGCAGCTCTGATCGCCTGCCCACTTACAAATCACGCTATTCACATAACATGATAATCCGACAGTTGGTATTGGGTAAAGAAATACAGTGGTACCTCAGAACTCGAACTTAATCCGTTCAGAACTCAGGTTTGAATCCTAAAAAGTACGAGTTCTGATCGAATTTTCCCCATAAGAAATAATGGAAAACCAATTAATTGGTTCCCGGCCCCAAAAAATTACACCTAAATGTTTTTTTTTAGCATTTAAACACAAAATGAACAGGATAAAACAAGAGCATATACTGTACTAAACACATGTAAGGACATTTATCAAAACAGTAATTTGTAAAGTAAGAAAATAAATGTATCCAAACAATGTGTAAAGTTTAAAAAAATAAATAAAAAATGTCCTGCCCCGGTCGTCTGCTCCTTCCGTGTGCCACGCCCGCTCGTTAACCTCGTGTGAGATCCCCGTGTCATCAGCTGTTTCTGGTTGTTGTCATTAGTCCTCTGTATTTAGTCCGCGTTTCAGTTTGTGTCCCCAGTCCGGTCATTGTATTGTCCTTCTGCGTTTTGCCTGCCTTACCTGTAATTAAACCCGTATTCCCCGATACCCTGACGTCTGCGCCTTTGTCTCCGTTCCGTCCCCGCTCGGCACGACAATATTATAATTAAATGTATTAATGGTTTATTAATGATATTAAAATAATTAAGAAATATTTATTTTTTAATTTATTTTATTATATAATAATTACTGTTACTGTATCATTGTCTAAATGTATTCTTACTGTCTATATGCATTTAGCTAGTGTAAACATGCACGATGCTATCACAGCGAGTACGAGGCTGAGACTGAAGCGTTACACTTTGTTTCCGCTGAGTAACGTGCCGCGTGACTCATTTCCCCGCGCGTGCAAGTTATCTTAGGTCGGCGTTCACGGTTCAACTTATGAGATTCAGATAGAGTTCTAGATCATGTTTTTTCGTGAATAGCGATCTTCAGCTGAGAGTGGTACTACATGCACCCGATGCACGTAAAACAAAGACAGGGGACATGGTTTACTTTTTTGCCTATTTAACCTAATTTTAAAAATTTTATTACTTCCGACAATGGAAGTTTTGAAAAGAAGTCAGATTACAGATTTAGTCAGTTTTGTTTTCATGATTCTACATAATGATTTCATATATATAAACTGAAGTACACTAGAAAGATACGCGGTCCACGATGCCCTCATCCCCAGAGCGTTAATAATAATAGTGAACTCTGCATAGGCACTGCAGTTTTCTATATTTATATGGTCACAGTTTTTCATTTTTCATTCTATCTACCAATAAACTGTGAAAGGGATTTTATTGTTGCTACTTTTCTTGCGTTTCAAACTGCATTTCCAAAGTGATGGGTGTGGGGTGCAGTGACATTCCAGACTGATGGGCCATTGACAGTATGCAAACTACTACAGGTGTGGGGACACCTATCTCATCAATATTCATTGTATAGGGCACTGACTTTGAGAAAAAGTGTGTCACTCTAAAGTTGTAACACTTTAGTAATCAAACAACACAAAATTTCAGAATTCACCTATGTGTAGCCAACCTCTGTGTCTATAAGCTTGAGCTCAAAAGTCTTGGCTAGAAATATTTATAATGTGATCTTTACAATGTCTCAGCATGTCTGAAATAGGTTTTTGAAAAGTGTTTAAAGTTGATATTAACAAAAAAATAGAATAACATTCTAAGTGGTCTCAGATTATTGGTGCTGAGTTTATGCTGAATAAAAGCACGTGTTTTTTAGATAGGTGAAATATTTGAAAATGTCAAGGCATGTCAGACTAGCCCGAAAGTGTCTGAGACTCCTCAGGGTTAATGGTCATTAAATGAAAATCCTTACTCCGTCCAGGCCAGGTTCTGTCAGCCCCAGTGGAAAGCCCCCTGGTCCTGGAGGGCCAGCGGCTGTGGCCCCTCTACCAGGACACTACACTCAACAGGTATGTTACACTCAGGCCAAATTCTTGCTTGCTTACTTTTTGTCTGTCCCCACCCCTTAGAATATGGGTACCTCTGAGTAAAGCTTTGGGTCCGAGAGCAAAGTGAGATGACACCCCTGGAGTAGTTCGGGTTAAGGGCCTTGCTGAAGGGCTCAACAGTGATATAACTAGTCAGCTGGCTACTGGAATCAAACCCATGACCTTCCGGATACTTGCCCAGATCCCTAACCTGGGGAGCCACAGGTCCTTTTAGGAGCCCTTCCTGAATTTTAACTCCTATCCCTTCAGAGTGCAGCTTATAGAACCTCACTCTGATTCTCTTGGCTCTGTCAGATATTAAAATGTATGATGCATGCTGTTGACAAAAGTACACAATAACCCGCTACAGGGAAGAAAGCATGGAAATTCAACAAAAGGTCAAATTGCTGTCAGCTAACCCTGACTTCTTATTTCTCAGATCCCCCCCCCACAAGGCAACATTGTCATGCACATGCGCCCCCCCACCACAAGCCCCTTCCCCACTCCCATCCAGCGGCCAGTCATGCAGGTCAACAAGGCCGTAGTCATCCGCCCTCCCTCGTATCCCAGCCCTGGGCGTGAGCCGGCACCCTCTACCTCCCCTGCCACCTCTGATTCCTCCTCCAAGGGACCAGAGGATGGCATGAAGGTGAGCCACCCACTGTAAATATAGGTAATTTAACTTTTATTCTCCCTCTCTTACTGTCATTCTGTCTTTTGTTACCATTTCACATTACCTTGCAGTACCGAAGGTATTGCCAGCGAGGTTTTCTAACGCTCCTTTGCTTTATCAAAGACCAAGGCCCAGCGCGATGTCCGCGCAGGCGTGGTGGAGGGAAAGGGCTCGTCGGGGGGGATGCCAGGCAAGCTGCAGGAGCCATTGGCCCCCGGGGACATGAAGGCGACACGCACAGGAGCCATCAAGCCCCAGTCTGTGAAGATGGAGGGGAAAGTGTAGCTGGGCCACGACCGGTCCCCGCTGACTCGCCACAGTAGTCATACAGAGACCACTAGAGCCCCCACCAACACCCCACCCACCCACGCACAGCGTTCTTCAGGGGATCCCAAGGGAGGAAGTGGCTCGTCCGTTTCCAAAATCTCAAAGCCAGACACTATTATTGAACACAGCATATAAATATATTAAGGATAAGACACAGTAGTTTGGGGACACACTTTTAAAAACAGACTTTTGGTTTCCTTTTTATTTATTATGTTCATTTCAAGAAAAAAAAATAATGATTAGGATTTACATTTCCAGCGTTGTGGGGGAAAATTGTGGATGAGCAGACATTTGGTTTCCTTGCCAAACTGTCCCCAGCCTCCGGACTACAGGTGCTGGACATGGCTGATGTCGAACGCTTACTGCAAGAAGCTCCTTTCTTTGTCTACTATTGAACTCTGCACCATTTTTTTCATTGTCGTTTTCTTCCGTTTCTGCTGGTTCTTGTGAAGTTTTAACCTTTTTTTTTAAAAAAAAACAAAAAAAAAAACAAAAAAAAATCTGAACCATGACTTACTTTAAAGACATTTTATTCAATAAAAAAAAACCTTGAAACCTTAACTTTTGGGGACATCCATTCTATACGAACACGGTTAGAAAAGCGAATCCTGATGGATCACGGGAAGACACCTCCAGTTTCTGTCGCCAGTGTAGTGCTTTTTGTGAGCTTACGGAGATGTGCTTAGATAACTGCAAGTGTGTGTGTGTTCCACATGAGATGCCTTTTGTCGCATAAACAGGGATGCAGTTTGACATGGGTGGAGGGGGCGTGTTGGGAGAAATACTGCAGTTTTTATTTTTGCGGCTTCTTTGGGGTGGATGCAGTGTTTTATGCATGTTCTGTAATAGGCCCCCGTTTTGTGGGTCCGTAACCTTGCGTTTCATATTTTGAGTGTAAATGTGTAAATCTGAGGTTGGATGTTGCCGCTCAGTGCCACCCAGTCATGTGGCCCCGTTTTTGACAGCTGACGTAAGGAACCTTTTCTTATTTTTCTTCTGCTGATGACTAACTGTATTACAGATGTATATAAGTATATGTTAGGCAATTTATATATTTACCCCCCCCCATACACCCCCAAGTATTTAGCGTGAGCCTCAATATTTAAAGGCTCAGTTTTACACTTTTTTTTTTTTGAATCCAAAAAAATCTACAGGAACCCTTTTCTGAATCTGTTCAGCGTAACTAATGTGCAGATGTTTAGAGCAGTCAGTGGTCTTGGTGATGGCAGCAATAAATTAATCATAATTGGGATGAATGCAATTTATTTTGTTTTGGGGAGGGCAAAGTTGCCGAAGTCTGGGCATATAAAATTTGCTGGGCTTCAGTTGATGCCGTCAGCTCTTCTTGGAGGAGATTGATGCTAAATTGTTAGGTGCCGATTTAGTTTATAATGGCATATGGTGTCTGTCTTGTTTTGAATATATGGAAATATTCCCTTTTGCTGTCTTCTGTAATGCTTTTAAAATGTTACCGCTTAAGATCACATTACAAAACACTAGACATGTTTAGACCTATTTTATATTGGTGTTTCACTGATTCACATGCATCTATGTTAAGATCCTGTGCTGGGGGTAGCCAGAGTGTATACTTGGTTTATATTATATTTAATAAAAGATAAACAAGTATATAAAGAATATTTTACTACTTTCTCACAGGGTGTTTTACCTCCTCACGTGATGAAGATGAATGTGATGCTCACCCCCCCCCCCCCTTTGATTGGTGAATTTATTTGTGATAGATTCTTTTTACCAGACAATTGTTTCCGCCCCAGAGATGATTGGTTTTCACTCCTCCCCCCTTACCTGATTGGCTCTCTAAAATATGACCCGTTTACTAGTATATTTGCTGTTTTTGTTTTTGTCTACAGAGGTATATTTGAAAGGGCAGATGATGGACATTGTACTGTGGAAGCTCGGGTTTTTAACGGTGTCCATGGTAAATTACCGGACTAGTTTGCCGTTTGCTCCAGAACTGGTCCTACAGTCTGGTATCTTACCTGTTTATCCTTTCAAGATATTTGTCCTTTTTTAAGTTCCTTCCACATGAAAGAACTTGTTGACAGGAATTTTAAAAATAAAGCAGATTATGCTTCTACAGTTACAATTGTGTATTTGTTTGAGCTGTTGGCTTTTGAAATGTGACGTGTGAACTGGAAATGGATTTAACGGAACTCTCTTGTCCTTGTCATTAATGGTTGAAGTTTGAAGTCTGATTTAGTTGTGTTAATATTTGCAATTTACACATGCCACAATTGAAGATGTGGTTGTCTTTAATCCTATATGTTAAATGTATGTATGAATATTAACCTTTTTAAAAGTATCTTATTCTTTCATGAGCCTGCATATTACATACAGCATTCCAGTTGCATGGTTTGCAATTATTTGGCTTGTTAGTGTTAATGCTTTTGTGGTCCACGTGACTAGTTAAAATGCATAGCCTTTGCAATTGACTTGATGCCGCTTCAAAATCTGAGTGGAAATTTGATAAGTCTTGTAAATGAGATGTATTATAATGTAGGTAAACTTTTTTTAGGAAAAATAAAACAACTGTAGTGACTGCTGGTTTTGATAGGTCATGCCATAGGGTGTCAGCAGAGAATCCTTAGGCGGTGGTAGGAGTCCAGCATACGAATACAAGACAACAGTGTGAAGATGCTCAAATTGTTAAATACATAAATTTATGCAGTACTATTGTTTTAAAACACATGGAAGGAGAATGGCTTCCATTAAACTTAAATGGAAATCATGAAAATCATTATGGTGCTGGATACATCTTTTAGAGCTGTGAATGTTTTTCGGACGCCTATATCTTACAATATGATTGAAAAGTTGAGTGAAAAAATACTGCTAAATAATGGTACAGAATAATACTTTGATAAAAATTAAAGATGATAGGACACCTACAATTAAAGTACTCGGTAGCAAAGTTGATGGACGGTTGGGCAACTTGCGCTTTACAGGGTGGTTATGGAAATCTTAATATTTATGAGGAAAGTGTCCAGATTGGCCAGTGATTGCCTTAGACAGGAAAAACAGGCAGCCCTTGTTGATGGGAACATGTTCACTGGCCAATCAGCTAGCGCTTCACATAAATATTTATGAGTTGCCCATTCATGTAGCGTTTCTCATTAATATCAATAAGATTTCCCAAACCACCCAGCAAAAAGGAAATTCGCGCCCGGGTCCCGGGTATACTAACGGGATTGCGGCACGGGTACGAAAGCCTAGCCGTTGCTTGGCAACCATCGAATTTTTGGGACTTGCATCTTCATTGGCTTAGGAGTGAACACGTGCTGAGTGACGTCGCGTTCAAGGTAAGATTCCGATCATTCTTTGACAGAACTTTTTGCGGAGGCTGTTGAAAGCTACTTAAGTAAATTATTTAATAGATGTAACAATTGCATAATATCAAGAAAAAGTAAGTATGTAACCAATATATGATTTGCCTTGTGTGCCGGTACTCTTTTGCAGCATATTTAAAATATCCGCTTGTATTATTGTACAAACTTTAGATCCAAAAACACGGCTAACCGCTTAGCTAGTATCGATGATAACGGAATGTTTCCCGCAAGATAACCCTGAAAAGAGGTGAAAAAGAATGATTAGATTTGCACTGATATCGTAAACTAGATTAGATGCTATTCTTTTTCTTCTACTTGCTGAATGGCTACCAGAATCAAACAGTTTCCTTAATGAACCGTAGAGTATTTTGTTTTATTGGGGAAATATTGTGGTAAAAACAAAGGGCGGTAATGCTCTCGTCTCTAATCTTAGCTAGTATCTGCATTCTTGGTTTATGTTGCCCGGGTAACGTTTTCGATATAAAGAAATAGCAACTATCCGTACTTCGATGCAGCCTGAAATAAAGCGCGACTGATTTCGGTCGTTCTGACATTAAATAATCGTTATTTAATAGCACTGTATTGAAATGTCAATGATAGGACCGTAGCTCGATGGGCAAATGCAGTTCAGACAACCAAGTAACACTGGATTAACTGATAGTTATGTTATTCCGCGGCTATTTACTTACTTACTTACTGGGTGAACAGGGAAACTGCATAACTACAGAGATTCCATATCTATTCGTCAGTACTTGTTTATCATGTAATACCTTAAACTATTAATGCGCTTTATAATTTAGATATTGTATGCACAAATGCCACCGACACAATGTGTTTAACGCCCTTCCAGACTGAGGTGCGATTTGCCAGTCTTCATCGGTAATAGCGATTCCCCTCCAAAATAAATGTGACTGTCAGCACTGAGCTTTGCGTTTAAGCATTCTAATGCATTGTAATGACACGTTTGCAACCAGGTGCGCTCGGTTTCTGGGATGTCTGGGAGAAATGGGCCGAAGCCCGACGAGGGCCTGATGATGATGCAGGAGCTGGAGGACAGACTGAAGGAGCACATCGACAAGCTGGAGCACATCCGTCTTGGCGCCACGGAGCTCAAAGACAACTTGGCAGGAGTGCGTACAACTCTCTTTCTTAGACGTGATTTACGAATCTGTTATGTTAGCTACACATCCTGTCTAAAAATAGTCGTAGCTGGGAAGTAAAGGCATGTTGTTGTACAGCTTTAGATTACTAGTTATTGTTTAATTATTACTTTTGTTATTTCAGACCAATGATGATCTGAAACAGGCCATTTCTGGCCACCTGGACTGGTTGAATAAAATGTCCGAAAGGGTGGAGACACTACAGATGAATACTGCCGTCTTTGTGCAAGTGAGAGAATATGGAATAATACCTCGCCGCTGATCCATGCTGGAAGGTAAGTCTGGGTTATCTGGTCGTTTTAACGATGCGATTTTCCTGTGTTTTCAGATGCACACACAGCCCCGCGCCTGGAAAGGAAAGCAAAGCGGCCGGCGTGCGGCTCCCTGGGGGCGCTCGCACCCGGCGGACGACGCGCAGTCTGAGGTCGGCTGGTCCCCAGTGCGTACGAGGCGCAACAGTGACGCCGCTTCCGAGATGTCGTGCGCCTGGTAGCCTATCGCCGGATAACCGGCTAGATCAGCCTGCCAGCAGCGCCACGCATCGATCGTTACGGTTCGGGGTGTCCAAGAACAAAGGTTTTGCAAAAATAAGCTGCGCCCATATTTAAAAATTACCCGTAAGTGCACAAAGCAGTTCTCCGATAAGACAATTCTTCCCTTCGCAGTAAAGTTAATGTTATTTTAAAACGTTTTAAAGTAATATGCGTCTGGTATTGGGTGTCTTTAGTGGGTTAAGTTTTCTTTTTTTTTTAATTATGATGATCCCATGAGTTTTTAGATATAACTCTTTAAGTTAACTATGTGACGGTCAGTTGGTGGTTGCCCATTTGAAAAATGGCATAACCAAGGCGTTTTTAATGCAAATAAACAATGTACTTGTCTGTAAGTGGATATTCTGTGTGTATTTTTAAAGGGTGAACGCAACTTTCTAGTTTTTTAGCCAGCATTTTACAAAGACAACTGAAATACACAGATTAACTACACGTCACTACATATAAGCGGGACTCGAAACCCACAACTTTGGAGGTGAGGCAACTACGCCGCTATGTTACCATTACATATTTTGGTTTTATTGGTGTATTGTGAGCAGTACGAATAGACAGAATTTTAAAGGGGTACAGGGGGTTGTATTAGCTGGTTTTGATTTCTTATTATTATTATTTGGGGGGGGGATCATCCCCCCATATACCCTACTCAATCAAGCAAAATGGGTAATTCATCTACGAACGATGAAACTTGTTTATACGTTAGGTTGGGTGACGTCATCCGTCCTAGTAGGGGCCCCGTATTAGTTTAGTCTAGTTATACTAACCCGGTGTTTCATTTAGTTATTCTGTCTCGCACGTAAGCTACACAGTTCACCCTTTAATCGACACTCTAAATAATGTCCAGGTGTAGTGTTTGTATCCCTTTATTCGGTTGTTTTCAAAAGCTTACACGGCTAAGAAGAGGTATTTATACATTATATGGAGCCGTTCATTTTAATACACCTCACGCAAATAAACACATTTATAGATAAGTAAAAGTCATTACTAAACAAGTCTATAATTTATATACTGAGTTATAATTCCATGTAAAGGTGTGTATTTATTTCAGGTGTGGGTTCACCTGCAATATTGTTTCGAGGCATTTTTGTGTTGCGTTTTGATCCTGTTTCTGCGATCCTAAAATGACCACTTAATCAGTATTGTGTATGGTTAATTTGCAGGTAGTATAAACTGTATAAGTAATCTTTCTCTGGGTATAAGCGATCTCCCCCTTGCCGAAAATCACTTCATGAATGTCCTGATTTATCCTGCATTACGCTCGCTTTATTATTGCAGTGCTTTTAAAACCGCACGATATGGTGATAGTAGCTAGCCGACTAGTGAAATATATACAGCTGCTGTTTAGACTTCCAGGATGGGTCTTGCTCTAATACCAAAAATATAAATCATTATCTAAATTTCATTGTCGATTCAGTATTAATTAAGGCACTGCTGTAATGAGCACGACTGATTCCAACCGGATGCTGCTGCTTCTTAACTGGTTATATCCTTAGTAATTACGCCACCTGCTGACCAAATGGTATAGCAGTATTTGCAAATTTTCAGTTACACCGTTGATCTTACAGTGTTATAAAATCTCTAATGATTGCTATGACGAAAAACTTACAACAAAGAAATAGATGTACAAAACTATTACAGGTTAAGTACTCCATGTGGCAATTATAATGCAGTCGCTTAAAATATCCATGGCACCAATTTTTTTATATACATATAGCCACGGTCAAAATTAAGAGACCACTCTATATTTTTAAAGAAATCTGCATTTTAAAATCATGGTTTGTGGTTTTGCCGGCAGAAGGCTACACAGCAGCAGATTGCTTCCCAATTTCTGAGCTTCTAAAACAGCAGTACTGTACACAAGAACAAGAACAAGCAGGAAGCACTGGGAACAACCAGAAACCAGCCAGATAAAGGGCGGAAGCGACTTTCCAATGCCAGAGATGACCGTTCACTTATCCGGCAGTTCCTCATGAATCATAGGATGATCTCAGGTGACCTTCAAAATGAATGGAAAACATTAAGAGCAGGTGTGAAGTGCACGGGAAACAGGGAAGAACCAGGTTGCAGTTGCAAAAAATATAATTCACAGACACATACCCATAAATTGAGAAATGAGTGAAACAAAATTGAAGATACCACAGCACATTTTTTCCACGGCTGTATATGAGTTGCATTTATATATGTACTGGAAGTATCGAAATTTACTAAACAAAATTAATTCTTTCCTATAAGTATAAAAATAAATATGCACAGAATGAAAAAAAACATTTTACACTTTTATTTGCAAAGGATACATAATAGATGTTATTGTGTACATCAAATCAATGTTTATGAAATCCACGGCAAACACTAGTACAGTATATACGGGCAATGAAATGAGTTTGTTAGGAGTGATCAGTCACGTTGCCTTACCTTTTATCTTTTAGTTTTCTGCAGAACAGTCTTTTTGAATTGGAGATCATAACTTGAATTATAGATGAATTCTTTCAGATTTCTCATGATTATTCTGAAACACAGAATTTTGTTGTTATAGTGACAGTAGTTTTCTGCAGCTGGTGTAGCTAGACTTTAATGTATTTTAAACTATTTCAATTTATTTTAATTCACTTTCTGTTAGGCTGTCACTACAGTGCTGAGGTGGGGGGGGGGGAGATTTAGAAACGAAAAAGAAATGTAACCATCCATCATAAATGTGTCAGGCTTTTAGACACTCGACATGAGGCTGATATCATGTATGATCCTTTTTTATCCACATCTTGGCTTGCTGAATTATATAATGTTTTTTTCTTGTGAAAAACTCTACAAAACAAATATCTGCAGTGAGCCTGTTTTTTAAAAATAACTTTTAACTACAAAGGTGTTTAGTTGCTTTTCTTATGTTTAGATGTGGATAATTTCAGTTTCTTTTGGTAAATGATATTCTTTTATCCATACACATTAGTCCATTAGCAAGCAACATTTAAATTAGTATATTATGACTTAAGGTTTAATTATTATGTCATCACAGTGTTGTTTTTAATCGTATATTGGAATATGATTAAAAATATATTATTACATTGTATACCTGTGTTTCTTACATAAACGGTACATTTATGTATATGTATATGTGATAACAAAATGTGTCAGTTGTAATGACTGGTATATGACAATGAAATTCCTGTAAAGTTCATACATCCTTAGGTTGTCAGTATTTTACAGTGATTGCCTCATTGAAGATAAATCATGTCCTGCAACCACCAATGAGATCAGCAGGACAGAACAGGTAGCACCTAGTGATGAAGAACCTGGCCAAATTGGACTGTGAGATGTAGGAGCTGCACCATGATAGAGCTTCCTTGGAGGTGCGGAACGCCATCCAGCAAGGACGGTAAGATACTCGTAATAGGCTGATACAGAGAGATCTGGCTGCCGTGAGTGATCCCTTTACTCCTGGTGCCGGGGTCAGTGCTACAGCTCTCAGCGTCCTCAGTTAATCTCTTTAGAGTGAGAGCATCCTCATATAGGGGTCTTTGTCGGCTTTTAATTACCATAATTATTTCGGTGGTCTTTGATGATTTCAGGTATAAGTTCGGGCACTAATTAAAATTTATTTGAGAAACCTGTAGAGCTGTTTTTTTTCTGACCTCTTCACTGGATAAAGCATCACTGGTTTAAGTCTACATTTACAAATTTATTCTTGAAGAAAATCGATGAGGAGTCCCAAGTTATCGCTGAATCTGGAAGAGAGAAGGCCATTCCCAGCAACCAGGTTATGGTAAGATCCAGGACCATTGGGGAGTGGTAGCAGTCATGCTCTGTGCTCAGCCAGCTTGAGAAAAATAAATTTGTTTAAGACAAAGATGAAATTCCAACTTCAACAAATCCCTCTGCAGCTGGATACTGAACTCTATAAGTGGTAGGCCACAGTCTCTCCGAATAGGTGACAGATTCACTAACAGTCAGCAGTGGTGCCGTGAAGTGATGTTTTCTGTCCCCTGCTATTCACCCTGATGACACGACTGCTCTGCTGCTCACGGTTCCAACCACATCATCAAGTTTACAGATGACAATACAATGATGGGTCTGATCAGCAACAATGATGAAATGCATGTAGGCAAGAGACAGAGAGGCCAGCAGTGTGGTGTGTGGATAATTACCAGGCCCTGAATGTGGAGAAGACCATGGAGGTCATAGTGGACATTAGGAAGTCCAGCACCCTCTCCACTGACCATCAACAGCCCCGCTGTGGAAGTAGTGAAAGGCCCCATGTTCCGTGGAGTACACAAATCAGACGTCTTCTCCTGGACCAGCAACATCACCTCCCAGGCCAAGGCGGCACAGCAGCGCCTACACTTCCTCCGCTGACTGAGAAGAGCACGCCTCCCCCTGTAGTTCTCACAGTTTTCTACAGAGGAACCGCAGACCAGCTGCATCGTCGCCTGGTTCGGGAACTTTAGAGCCCCTTGCAACCCTGTCAAATCACCCCCCTTCTATCTGGAAAAAGGTCCACCTGCCTCAGGCTCTGTAGCAGTTTTTCCCCCAGACTTCTCCATGGTCTTTGTCAACCACTCCTTGTTTAAAAACACAATTTCATTTCACATATGACATTTGCAGCTTGTGTCACTGTAACATATAATACAGTATGTGAAATACTGGGCAGCTCCAGACCCACCATGACTGCCAGCAGTGTGACCTCTTCCTGGCCCTGGCCTTTCTTCCTGCCCCGCTTAGTGGGGTCCTGATGTTGTGCGGCAGGCTGGTCCTGCCGTGGGACGTCCTGCTCGCAGGGTCGGGTGGCCCTGTACAGTTGTTCCTGCACCACAACATGGGTAGCCTCTTTCAGGCTCGCGGCTGACGAGCGAGAGCACTTGGTGTCTGCAGAAGAGCCAGCCTTCCTCCCTCGATGACTTCGCCATGTCCCACATGAGTCCGGCGGGCTGGCAGGAACGGCTTCAGGACACATTGTGCAGGTCTAGTGCATCCTGGATGGAGCGGAGGGTGCCTTCCTCACTCCACTGTCCCCTGCTCATCCGCCGGCGGCTCTGGTACGGGCTTTCAGGCAGCGGTGTGCCAGGTGCCTTTCTTTCGTATAGCACCATCAGACGAGCTTCGCATCCCTTTCCATCCTCCTTGCATGCTGCTGCTTCTTGGTTGCCTCGAGGTCCGCCAATCTGGAGCAGGCTTGCCAGACGATCTTGTAAAGCTCCCGCTTCGGTGGAATCGCTTCCGGCATCCGACGTCTGACACCCACGTAGCATCGAGCGGACTGAGGCTTCACGAGAGCAGTGAAGGACAAGGAGACTTGCTTGCCAGGAAGAACACGCTCATTTAATAAGTCCTTATAAGGACTATAACAGGCACCCAACTAGCACAGAACTCAAATACAACAGTGGAAACACAAGGTGGTCAGACGCCGAACTGTAAGGTACACACACGGTGGGGGATTTATACAAAGCTATGGACACACGAGGATTGGACAGGGTGCACATAAGACATGGGAAAACATACACTCCACAATTGGGAACACAAGTGTTAACCATAGCTACAACAACAACAGTACAAGAGCTATTTACACACACTTGCAAGGCATGCTGGGATGCGCCAATCCCACAGGCACTACACTGTGTAACTCATGTAATCGTTATAAGGATGGCACTGAGATTTATCCTGCTAATGTAGTTCCTCTTTCAAACCTATGACCCTCCAGGTTAAATGTCCTCTGTTCAAGCCCTTTCCCTGATACATTCATCATGTTTTGTAGTTGTGCTGTATAGGTTAAAACCAGTTTTCCTTTCATGTAATTAGAACTAAACATCCATAATGGTATATAATAACCTGTTACTACAGTACTGTTATCACATCTTGTTGCATTTTATCTCCTGAACTCTACAAATGATTATCTTCTACACATCTATTTGCATCGTGCACAGCACAAGCAGGTCTGCAGTTTGTGGAGAGGCACTTTCTGCTGATTCAGGACTGAAGCTTCGTGGGAAGGATCTCGGGCAACCTTTTGATGTGAAATCGAATCCTCAGTCAGCTCACCGATTCCCAGACCCACTGACGACACCCCAATACCATTCTGTTTTGCCAAATATGGGTTTATCCTACTTGGTTACTCCTAGAAGACCAAGTATTTACTTAGTAACTGCAATATGAAACACCAAATGTAATTTATACACTCTGTGACATTATTACACCTAGACGTGTTTTCGTAACTTTTTGTTGAAACTTGCCTGCATATTTGCTGGTGAGACCTGACTGCTTTTGTAGTGCAGCACAGTAGTGAGCACTGTCATCTCACACCTCTGGGACCAGGGTTCAAGTCTCCACCATGTGTAGAGTTTGCATGTCCTCCCTGTGTTGTTGTGGGGTTTCCTTCAGGTACCCTGGTTTTCCCCCTGCCAAGGTTAATGATTACCTGTGTGTGCGTGCATGTGCACATGTACCCTGTAACGGGCTGGTACCCCATCCTGGATTATTCCCTGCTTTGTGCCCAGAGGCTCCAGACCCCCATGATCCTGAATAGGATAAGCAGTTACAGAAGATAGATGGATGGGTCCATGGAAAAGGTAGGATCTTTTAATGAAGAAAAGTTCATGATGTTTTTTAAGTTCTATGACATACAACTCAGAGCAACACGGTGGTGCAGTGATTCGCATTTTAGCCTCATAGCTCTGGGACCAGGGTTTGAGTGTTTGCCGTGGCTCCATGGGAGTAGAGTTTGCATGACCTTCTGAGTCATGGGGTTCCCCCCTCACAGTCCAAAAACCTACTGTGGTTTACTGAAGTTATCAAATTGCCCATAGGTGTGAATTTGCCCTGTGATGAGTTGGTACCCCATCCTGGGCTATTCCCTGCTTTGTGCACTGTGATGAGTTGGTACCCCATCCTGGGCTGTTCCCTGCTTTGTGCACTGTGATGAGTTGGTACCCCATCCTGGGCTGTTTCCTGCTTTGTGCCCTGTTATGAGTTGGTACCCCATCCTGGGCTGTTCCCTGCTTTGTGCCCTGTAATGAGTTGGTACCCCATCCTGGGCTGTTCCCTGCTTTGTGCACTGTGATGAGTTGGTACCCCATCCTGGGCTGTTCCCTGCTTTGTGCACTGTGATGAGTTGGTACCCCATCCTGGGCTGTTTCCTGCTTTGTGCCCTGTAATGAGTTGGTACCCCATCCTGGGCTGTTCCCTGCTTTGTGCACTGTGATGAGTTGGTACCCCATCCTGGGCTGTTCCCTGCTTTGGCCCCTGTGATGAGTTGGTATCCCTTCCTGGGTTGTTCCCTGCTTTGTGCCTGTAGGCTTTGGACCACTCATGAGCCCAAACAGAACAACCAGTTACAGAAGATGGATGGACATACAGTTCCTAGACAAATTGCTACCATTAGACTTAAGAGCTGACATTTAATACTTTCCCCCTCTCTCTTCTAGCTAAGCAGTTGTGGTTACCTTCAGTATAATTTACATAATCTTTTGCAGGTTGTGTGCGTTTGCATCTGTGCACAGTACTTACTATTATGGTCTGGCATTCAACTACTAACACTGCAGCAATCAAAATGACCAAACCACGTTAGGCAAAAGGAGAAATGTTTATTCGATAGACTGTATTTGGAAATCGTCGACCATTCAAAAGAAGTACACAACATGTCTTGTAGAGCTGGAATATCGATGACCACATGCAGTGGGTTCTCCCTCATATACAAACAGTGACTTACCCCTTTGTCAGGCTGTGCCTTTGCTCCACAACCAAGACCAGTGTGGTCAGTGTTTGGAAAACCACTGGCACAGTTTCACTGCTAGAGCTGGACAGTTGTCACTGGTGACTGACCATACAATGTACTGCAGAAGTCTTCCACGTAGCATCACACTGGAAAGGCTGTTCTCCTGTAATGTTTAGTCTGTAAAAATCTCATTTTGTTGAAAGCAAGTTCTGCTTTTTTCATTCTTAAATATATTGTTGCTCCCATTAGAACAGTACTATTTCTGAGATTTTCCAATGTCCATTAGCTAGACCAGTGTTTCCCAATCTGGCCCTCGGGGACCCACAAGACAAGCAGTCCCTACCAGGGAGCACAAACATGGACTGTCTGGCAGGGAGCTCGGAGGGAGCAAAAACACGAACCGACTGTGTGTCCCTGAGGACCGGATTGGGAAACATTGAGCTAGATGCATAATGCAATTATATATTTCCTATTGATACCGGAAAGATCAAACCTACATATCGCTTTATAGGCGTCCAGTGTTTGTGTCCTTATTTGGCCTTTTATAGGGTATCTTTTTGCACAGTATCCTTGATGGACTGTGCCTCCAACAATGGCAGTTATCACCCAGTACCAGAAGAAGTGGTCAGCTGTTTTTAATAAGAAATTCAAGCACCTGCTGATCAGTCGTAAGGATCGGGTAGGGAAAGAGAAAAACGAATGCCGATGACTAATAATCCTGATTTGACGGCTGATAATGCTGATTTGACGGCTGATAATCCTGATTTGACGGCTGACAATGCTGATTTTACGGCTGATAATCCTGATTTGACGGCTGACAATGCTGATTTGACGGCTGATAATCCTGATTTGACGGCTGATAATGCTAATTTGATGGCTGATGATGCTGATTTTACGGCTGATAATCCTGATTTGACGGCTGACAATGCTGATTTGACACCTTGAAATGAAACCTACTCTCTCTGAGGAGTGCATCCTCCTGTATCTGGGTAAGTACACAGTACCAGCTCTGAAATCAGTTTCCCTTTTATCATCCATTTTGACAAATTGTTTTAAAGTGCACTAACACCATCGATGAAATTAATTCTAGAGCGTTTGGCCTACAACCTGGAGCGAATTCCTCACAGCCAAACTCCCAAAATATACACTGTGGGGACACCCCCTTTATAACCGAGCCACGGGACTCAGGAGGTCAGGGCTTATGGGTAAAACGTTCAGATGCATAAAACAGCATAATGAAAGACGAGAGGCAGAGTGCAGTTTTTGTTACAAGTGTGACACAAAGATGATCCTCTGAACCTCAATGGCTGTGTTTAGTTTACCCTAAATGAGCAGATGGGGAGCACCATCAGGCCGGGGTTGGGGGGAGGGGGTGAGTTTCACAGGTGAACAGATGGCTCCCCCCCCCCCCCACCCCTCAGCTCGGCTTCTCTGCATGTTCTGGTCCCAGAGGGTCGTGCGGAAAGAGCACATCAGTACTCCTGTTGTCAGACCAGCTCCTAAACACTCCGGTGATTCTGGCAACAGAGGGAAACCACGTGCAGGTGTTTTTTTTGCGGCTAGTGACCACCCGTTTCAAGGCACCAGGTATTTGGAGAGGGCAGCTAAACCCCAAACAAGGTAAAAAGACACGCCTACGTACCCTTTAAGCTATCGGAGTACCGCTTTACCATGACAGCTAAGGTAGTTTCTCCAATACTGTCCTAATTCTCTCCCTGCTCTCATATGTAGCCATTGATTAGCATCAACTCTGAAAATCATTCATTTATATTGGTCCATTGTTAAAATAAATTATTTCTACTTTTTTATATTACCCACTCCCCAATGACCTGCATTTAACACACAGGCTATTACTGTACAACAAAGTGACATTAAGCTGCTTTTTCACCACAAAGCCGGTTTCTCCGCCCGAAATGTGGCATCTTACTGCTCTCAGCAATAAAACCACTAGATCACCGCCAAGGAAATCGAACAAGACGTTTTGAAACACGAAGCAGATTCATACGCACACACGCGGGGAAAAACAAAAACATTAGTACAAACGGTCACTGAAAAAAATCAGCTGAGGCGAGATTCCAGCATAATGTTCAACAGGCGGTTTCCAAGGAAACTTAAGAGTCCTCTCAGAGGGCTATAAAAGGAATCTCTTTTGGTTGGCGATTGAGAGATGATGTCAGAACCTCTTCTCCAATCACTGCACTCCTTCTTCGTCCACATATGTGGAGGGAAACCAGCCGATCTAGGAAAAGAAAAGAAAAAAACAGAGCGACCACTAAAAACCAATATTATATCTGATGAATAATGAGAATAACTAATGTGATTCATGACAAGCAAAATTTTCACTGATGCCTATTAGTTTATTAATGAATGAGAGGGTAATTAATTTGTAGATAATAAGCAGATCATTGAAACTAGAGTCAACACAATGTTACTCAAGCGCGGCTGTGTCACTCACCCTGCCGTTCACCTCGCCTTTCCACCAGCCCTGGTCACCCCCGATCTTGCTGTAGATCTTGACAACGTCACCTTCCCTCAGGGACAACTCCCTCATGTCACGGGCGGCGAAGTTGTACCGGGCGAGCGCTGTGCTGACCACTCTCGGCGTGAACACTGTGGGCCCAAGTGGGGGACAATGGTTCTTGCACCCTGCTCATTGCATGAAGGTCCGCGGGTCACCGTTTACTGGCTAGTTGGGTCATTTAACCAGATAATGAACCGACATGTCTAGGCAGGGGGCAGCATAAAGAGGGGGATATTTAGGATGATTCCAAGGGCCCCTGACTGAGAGGGGCCCTAAAAATGTTCAAACATAATTGGATTGGTAAGTAAAACTTATTTATAAAGTGCCTTTCACAGGCAAAGGTTACAAGGGGCTGAACAATATGCATACACATCTGTATGCAGGTAGAGGGTGTGAGGAGGCATTATTTATACAGAGGGGGCAACCTTATCATTAGCCAATAATATATTTTGAATCAGTGAGTGACAGGGGAGGGGCACTCCATGGGCCAATCAGCTTTCAGCTGGAGCCAGTACCCCCGTGGTTCTGTCTCTATTGGTGCGTTCGATTATTTCTCGGAACTCGGAAAATCCGAGGTGAGTGACATCACGTCCGAATAAAACGACAAAATACACTAACAAGTCCGGTAAAAATCTGATATTGCATGCTAGGATACTGTTTACGGTCATGATATGGTATTCTCTAAATCGAACACATGCAATTACATTTATAACTATTAATGCATTTAACTATTTCAAATATTTATAAAATAGAATTACTGTTGACTGTGTAAGCTGCCATGTTGACATGACGTCACAGGGGAAACAACAACAAAACAAACAAAAAAAAAAAAAGGACAACAAAATTCTGTCCGACATGAACGTCATAAAAGAGGCGTGTTTCCGACGGGAAGTGACATTTTTCGTGACGTTTTGTGACGTTTTCCTTGGAGAGAAATATTCGAACGCAGATATATACACTGTCTCTATATACACCCCTGCTATCCGCTAAAAGATGTGTGGTGTAGGATGGGTGGAGCACAGAAGAAACAGATGAAGGAGAAATCAAAATAAAGGGCTGGAACCATGAGGGGAAAGACAAGACAGGAAAGGAGACAGAGTACCTGACCAGAAGGGGGCGGCAGAGGAGGAGAAGTTGAGGCCCTGAGGACTGAGGAAAGAGAAGTTGTAGGAAGCACTGGGAGCTGTGTGGGCAGACGAGTGTGGAGAGAGAGAGAGAGAGAGAGAGAGAGAGAAGAGGGGTGGGTTGGGGGAAAAGACAAACAGCCATTAAACAGCAGTGGCCTAATTTAGAAGCAGCTCACTACTGTGCTTTTAAGGAATGTGTGTTTCCAAAAGACCACTTTGAGGTACCATTTTATATAATGCTTACAATCATGTTGTAATTCCGCTCAGAGAGACATCTCCTTAAATGATCCATGTAAACTGACAGAACACACCTCTAGTCAAGACCCAAGTGAGACTTGACTAGAGGGGAACACCTTTGCAGAAGGATTGGTCCTGCTTTTTCTTTCTCTTTGGAAGACAAGAACAAAACACTCGTTCTGATCTTGTGCACTGTGATATGCGCACCGATTCGTGGTCGTGGGACGTATGTGGTAATTGTTCTGCGACTGACCCCAACTGCTGGAATGGGAACAAAGGCAGCCATGTAGTAGATCTGATGATGGATGATCTGATTTGACCTGCGAAGCTGGCACACTATCTGAGGGTCTGGGTCTTTCGACAGGGGCCAAGAATCACAGCCAGCATTCTCTTGCTGGCGGCAGCGGTTTTGCGGGGGGGGGGGGGGGGGTAAGTGGGGATCAGCTTCTTTGGATCCTGGGATCTTCAACAGAGAAGCCATCTTATGTGATGACCCACGGCCAAAGGTCGTTTTAGTGCGGATTCTAATCGACCGCTGTCATGAAGTTGCGAGTGGAGGGTTGAGCAGGATGGGGGAGGGGGGGGGGCATACCTGGAGAGCGGGCGCTGGCTCGAGATACAGAGCGCTCCCGGGACTTGTAGGGGTACCGTAACGTGGTGTCTAGCAGCTTGAAGCTCTCCTTCAGAGAGTGGGTCTGATAGTACTCCACCAGCTCCTGTGAACGGGGGAACAGCAGAGCAGGGACAAGCACGACCCCACCTTCAGTCTGATGGAAAATACATCAGTGACGGACCCCACAGGTTAAAAAAATAATAATAAAAGCAGAATGAGGGTTGTGAATGAGTCATGACTCACCAGGAGACTTTCGAACTTCTTTGCTTCAGTGATGTGGATCCAATTGTCTTTCTCTATGACTTTTATGTGCTTCACCTCGTCATTGAACCTGTGGAAACAGGAATAAGGTCATGGTCACCTTTGCTCAGTGAAAATAAGGTAATGGGGCCAACAATAATAATATAGAGGGCTATACTATAATATGGAATAAGGTAAAATAGAAGAAACATAAAGACCTGATATAGTATGGTATAAGGTATATGTGAAGGGTGAAAAATTTAAGTATACGTAATGGGAATACCGTAAAATACAAGGTGTAAATGAATGGTAATAGTGCAATAAACGTTATAATTTAAGGTACATATGAATGGGGTACTCAATTATTATTCATCAGACACATAAAGGCAATGGTCTGCGCCAACTTGGGGGGGGGAGGACATGGTCCGGATTATATTGTGTTTTGGTCCAGAAGCGGACCTGCTGTTTCCTGTTTCATATATAAAGCTGTGGTATAACACAGAATAAGGTGCATATGAACAGTGATGGTGTGATACAAGGTATACTATAAGGTACATATGAAGGGCTATGCTATACCAGGGTATAGGGCCACAGTGTGCAGCCCACACTGCAGGCAGCACGAGGGGCGACACTCACTTAATGCTGATGGCAAACCTCTCCGCTTCGGCTGTCCGCTCGCGGATCAGGTAGGTGCCACTGCTGTGGGACTTCAGCAGGTTGTCGGCCTGCTGTCGCTCCATGTTCCCCGCGAACCTGAGGGGGGGAAATTACCGGGAAAGGTTCCTCATTGGTTCTAACCCACAGCATGCAACAGCCAACTGACTGAAACAGCTGTAATTGTCTAAATTTACTTAATCTATAGGAAAAACATCAGGCTTATCTGTATTAAAGATGATGGGGCTGAGAAGGATTTAAGAAAATCTATTACGACGGTTTGAATTAATCACAGCAGCACTTTGGAGAACGTTATCCGGTTCTGCCGGTGGCGGCCCCTCACCATGGGTAAACGTTGTAATCAGTTTCCCTGGATGACTGCCGGTTGGGAAGAGGCTGGAAAGGCTGGGGGGAGAAGAGGATAACGGTTACAGAAACACAGAGGGGTATTAAAAACAGAGTAGTGTCACACCGTGCCCTTAATCTGCAGTCGTGGGGGGGGGGGGGGAGTCACAGCAGCGTGAATGAGTCACAGCAAGGCAGACATAACTTGTCGTGGTTCTGTGAAGCCAGTCTTTTCTGCACAGAATGAAGCAACCGGTCGGATTACCTTTGGATCAAGACACGGCTTCACAAAGGAGCTGGGAAAAAGGCCGCTCTTCTGATTCTGGATCAGTCTTCCCTGGGAATTAGATGTTTAATTTTAGAAATGCTATTAAAAAGAGTTGAGTGCACTCATTTTTTTTTTTACAGTAGAAACATGTTATAGCCTTCAGAAAGCATTTATACCGGCAGCCTTGAATGAGCTGTGAAAGACGCAAGTGCGTGTGGGAATTAAGGCGAGCCGGTGACTCTACCTCCCACCATGAGGTATCGGGGTCACCCTTCAGCAGCTCGATGACATCACCCGACTGGAAAGACAGCGGCAACTTTCCTGGAGGGGCGGGAATCCCATGGTAATTCCGAACCGCCACCATCTTTGGACCTTGACACAGAAATGGGAAAGAAGTATGCCTTTTTTATGAAGGTAATTTGTATCCAACAAGAGAAATTGATGTGAAAGTATTCCACAAAATCACAATTTAGCCAAAACTAACAGAAAATTACGCAACACAAGTGCAATAGAAGAGAAGTCCTTGTGATATTTTTACATTTTGAATAGTATTTATTTTGGACTCATTTTGCACGCACCCTTTTCAGGGACTGGGTTTCGGGTCTGGAAGCTGAAGCAAGGCAGGCGGACATGCAAACGCGCGAGTTGTGGCTACAGTGGTTCCCACTTAGCCAGCGTGCCACTCATGGTTTGATTATTTGAGCAGTTTTCCCATTTTTATTCAAACACTAAATTTCTAATTCAACCACCAGATGGCAGTAAATAACCATATTCACTCTCATATTCGACTCACCGACTGCCATTGACAAAGATGTTTGATAAATATTAGCATCATTGGTAGTGATTATATGGAACACATTAAATTACTAGACAAAAGGTGCTAGAAATATTGAATGATTTTACACAGCGAGCGTCATAGTTATTTACCTGATGCCAGTGGTCCAGGTTCCTGCAAAAGAAAAACTTTCCATTTAAGGTATTATTTTATAAGACCAATTCAGTCAGAGATTTTATGCAACAACTCACAAATTTCATAACTGCTTAGCTTCTATTTCAAAAACATAAACATGATTTTATTACCAAATAGGTATCATAGGCCAACTAGGGAACTGGTTAATGATTAAGGTAGAAGCTCACTCACCGAATCAAGAGGATCTGAAAATAAGAATCAAGAGCAATGGTATTGTTGGTAAGCAAGGTTTGGAAAAACATCAGAAGAGTTTATGACTCAAAGACTGTATTTGGTGCATGACTTACTAATTCTACAGATGGTGATGACCTCCAGACACTCCTTGTGAGCACCAGTCCCGCACCTGGAACAGTAGTACCCTTGGTAGAAGATACCCCTGTGAAACCAGTAGACAAACTGGTCAGCCATGACCGGCACACTGTGGAGGATCCAGGCAAAAGCCTAACATGCAAATAATGATTCACCTTGCGAACCTGATCAAGTTTAATTATTAGTTTGGAACAGTGACTAATACATGGTCCTGGTGAGCAGGTTTTAAGTAGAAATGCATGCCAGTGTAATAACAGGCACCTTAATAGCATCTTGCAGGCTCTGCAGTTGGTGTTCTTCTCAAACGTGTGCATCTGGAAGTTGTGCTGGTTGGCGGTTGCTCGTTCTGGCTTTATGTTGGATCTGTTGAAATAGTGCAGACAGAGGACAAGAGTGACACTCGATAATCCTTTTTCTGATGCAGGATCAGTGTGTGTGTGTGTGTGTGTGTGTGTGTGTGTGTGTCTGGTGGGGGGCGGGGGTAGTGGTGTCACCCGGGACACGTTCCTCTCCTTACTCACATAGCCATCTCAAACTGCTCCATCCACTTCCTCTTGGTGTCCTCCGTTTTACAGAAGAACTGGAAGCCTTGTTTCCCCTGCAGGTGGATCAGGTAGAACCCGTAGGACCACTGAAGCATGTGGAGAGAGCAAGTGGTGCAGGGAAGGGGTAGGGACATGAGCACAGGCGATCCGTAATGAAGTACAGAAGGCGACAACAGGCTGTTGGTTAAATGACCTCATGAGAAGCCATTGATTTTTGAATAAGTTTTGCATCAGCTTACCATCTTTCCACTTGACTGTTAAGCATGCAGAAGGAAATGGAAAGAGAGACCCAGTTACACATGCATGTTACGATAGAGAATAGCAAGTTGAGGAAAATATGCAGGGGAAAGCGCCTTTCTACATTACCAAAGCTCTTTATTGTGTTAACATCACCGCAGAAAGACTATCATAAAAATCACATCAGACTTATCTGACACTTTCTCATGCATTTTTCAACATGTCAGTACAGCAAGTTTAAGAAATAAAATGAATTTCATAGGAAGCTTGAGGCTGAAATCATTTGCTGGTTGTCAACACCTCACCTTCTTCATGTCTCTGTTGTTCATGGGGTCGTCGGACATTTTGTACGACTGCAGCTCGATGATCTCCTTCAGCTCGTAGCTGTACCCTCTTCGCTTGCAGACGATGACCACTTTATCAAACAGGAAAATATACCTTGAAGAGGAAAGAAGCACTGGTAGTTAGCTTTGTTTTGGGCAAAGTTGAACCTTCATTTTTTGAATGTCAAGCTGATTGTGAGATATTTTTGTAGCAAGCAGCATTAAGGAGGATACAATATCCCACCACGGCCCCTGCAAGGGATAACAGCTTCAAACACACATGTTCACAGCCTGTCGACCCACAGGTGATCCATCTACCTGTCCATCTACTGCACAAAACACCCTCAACATATCAAGACCCATCACTGCTTGATGCTTGAGTCTTTCTGCCAACTGGTTGGTATGGAGTTTCACAACAAAGACAACAGCGACCTAGGAACGTGCAGTGGAAACACCAGAAAGTCCCAAGAAAAAATCTTCATATTCTACTCGTAGATGCAGAGAAAATTTTTGCTCATGCTTCACATTCTCTTCTTGACCCCCTTTTCATGCCCAAGCGCCTACTGACCTATCTTGCTTGGTTCGATTCACCACGGAGCAGACCTTCAGCTCCCCATCTATCTTCGGTCTTCCATACTCCTCCAGTTTCACTTGCTGTGCAGGCAGAGAGACATGTACTGAGTTCCCTGCAACCGTGGGCAGGAAGCATGAAATCTTGACCCAGAAACTCAGAACCGTACAACACAGTACGTTAAGCCAAAGGACTGTATGAACCGAGACTGGGAGCTGGTATCTCTTTCAAACTAAAACAGTGATGTTCTTCATGCAATTTAATGAAAGCAGAGAGGAGCTTTGGAAAAGTTACCAGCTAATCTCTAAAATGCTGACATGGAACAGAGGACAACAAAAACTAGTGTGAGCAAACTAAAATAGCCTAGTAAGTCTCCTTTAATTGCTGACGCACTGCAAGTAGACACATTTTGGGCTGGGGAATAATTTTCTGCCAGTAAACTAAAAGGTACTGATAGCTTCCCCCACGCATCTCCCAACCCAAAATGAAGACATCAACAGAAGGTTAATTTGCAAAGAGCTAGGGGTTCCATCTGCATCTGTAAAATGATTTGCATATTTTTATGCCTGCTGTCTTGCTTATAAGCTGTACAGTCAACAGGAACCAGAGAAACAATTTTCAGGGCTGTAGTGTGTTGTGTTTTTGCGCAGGACACCATACTTACTAAATTTTCTATGGAACTCTGAAATTCACTGATCTTCTTCAAAGTCTCATTGTCCCTTTTCACCTCGTTTATGTACATGGCCAGGTCCTGCAAACAGGAAGCATCATAACAATGGCCTGATAAATAAACCAAAGTAACATCTTGCAGTTTATGTTCTTACATCAGCAGCAGGGAATGCACAGTTTGGAATTCGAGACCGACAGCAGAGGGGTCAAAGGGTCAGTGTCCTGACTGCTCATCATTCTGTCGACACAACGGGAGAGCTTAGCTCCAGGTGCTGAGGAGATCAAGCCCAGACTCACCTGCATGGCCTCCAGTGCCTCCTTCAACTGCTGCCGCTCCGGCCTGTCCGCAGAATGACTCAACAGCTCCTGAGGTGGAGGAGACGGGGTGTTTCTTAAGATGCCTACTTCACCGTACTTGTGTTCTCACATACCCGTCTTATGTAATTTTCCATTTCTGAAGACCAGTTCCAATGCTCAAGAATAGAAGTACAGAGGACGGTAAAAATCCCTGGATGTCATTCTTGCCCCGCCCAAGATATCGAGGATACATCGGCTGCATCATTGCCAGAATGAGACCAATCCCATGATTCATTGCGCCCCAAATTCATTCTTGGAAGTTAGCAAGACCAGTCTTGCCAAGACCACAAGTACGATCCTTGCGTTCTTGGTATTAAGAAACATCCAGAGTTTCCTAGTTATGCATAAACATCATCGGCCTTCCACTTTTCAGTGTAACATTTACAACCGATACAAGACATCACATGCCCATGACTGCCTGGCATGCAGGCCTTGTGGATTTGGTCTCCGTGATGAAGGAAATCCTACCGTTAACAGGAAAGCTTCATGTTGGACTCTCCCCCACCACACACACACACACACACAGGACATCAAAAAAAAAAACAGGAAACAATAATATGGATGGTGCGATGCCAAGAACTGCCAAAACTGTTTATGAGTGTACTTGAGCTCTCCAAATAAAATGCATTTTAATGAGTTTGATTAGAGGTATCAGAGGTTGTGGTTGTGAGGTCATGTGTAAATTTTCCATAAAAAAACACCTACTAAAGCACTGCATTGTTAGACAAAAGTTCCAGATAAAGGGGTCCTTTTAAAAACACTTTGTTTCGAAAGTGTGTATATTCACAGGAAACATGACGATATGAGATAATGGCAAAGCCATGTGCATTTCCTCTTCTTCCTCTTCCTATGTATGAAAAATGAGCAGGTCTGTGTCCAAGCAGTAATGTGTCCGTGGCTATTGTTTCGTCTGCATGCCCTTGATGAAGATAACATGCCCCGCGCTGCCTAGCCTTTAATGTCTGTGACGCTGGTTAGCCGTTCTGAGTCCCGTGAAGCGTGGAGTTCACTGTACCAGACACATCCGGGCTCCGTGCCGAGATCATCGCTGTGATGGGTCCAATGCCAATCCCCCCTTCCCCAACCCTACCTCACCCCCCCGACAGTCAAATTCCCAGAGCCATGATGCATCCATCCTGGTAGGGGGGAAGGGGCATGCACCAGGACAAACAAAACATAACACACTGAACACAATTAAACAATAGCTGTTTACGGACATTTGTTCGGAGCACACTGTCTGGGCCGGATCTCCAGTCGAACGTAACTCTGCCTTCACCACATCCGCTGTGGGCTACCGTCCATAAATCATTGAGGAATTTCATAAATCAGTCATGCTGTCATGTATCATGCTGTGTACAAGCTCGTTTAATGCATGACTGCCGTTAAAGGGATTCCGTGAGTAACCAACCCACGATTGCCTAACGAGGCGAAATGCGCCGCGTGTTTGATCTGCGTTTGGTAAACATGGCTGTGCAGTTTGGGAGGAAAATGCTGCGTGACTGCAAAACGAGAGTGACACAAGTGCGATTAATGTCATACAAAAACACTCTCTGGTGAGCTATACCAATATTGATATTAATAAGTGCTCTGTTTTTGGAATGAGGATTGGATGCCAGAAAGACACACAGATGTTTTACTTGCGCAGGATTTTACTGCAGTGTTCTGCTGTGTTTGGCAGCCACGGTGCTGCACTGGCGGCAGCTTGAGGTGTGACGCATGCGAGGCTCTGGTTGGTAGGATTACCTTCAGCAGGAGGTGGTACTTGAGAACCCTCTGCATGGGCACCACCAGCAGATCTTGCAGCTTGAATTTCCCTTCCTGAACCTTCATAGTGCATTCCTACAAGACCAGAAAGCCGTTCTGGGTCGTTCCTTCACTTTCACAATGCATTTGAACGACAGGTCCTTTGTAGCGCTCCTTCACAGTGAATCCTTGCATTACTGAAAGGTCATCTGTACCACTCCTTCACAGTGCATTCCTACATGAGTAACAGATTCTTTATACCACTCTTTCACAGTACATTCCGACATGAACAATAGATCCTTTTACCACTCCTTCACAATGTATTCCTATATGGCTAAAAAATACTCCTTCACAGTATACTCCCATGTGACTCACAGGTCATTTTTACCGATCCTTCACAGTACATTCCTATATGAATGACAGGTCATTTGCACCATTCCTTCACAGTGTATTTCCAAGCGACTGAAAGGTCATTTTTACAGGTCCTTCACGGAACATCCTCGGTCTATTCAAATTATTACCTCACCTTCAGTGCACGTGGACACCAACCATTAATCCTTTAACTCCAGTCCTTGTTCACGAAACAATAGCAAGTCTCCTAATGCTCTAGAAAGAACAGTAATCATATTAACAGCCTCTGTGCTCTGAGCAGCAATTTGATTATCTTTAGCCACGATAATCAGCATTGATGTCTTTGTCCTGAAGGAATAATTCTGATTTTAATCCAGTTTAATCCAGTTTAAAATTAAACGCTTCTGTTGTGTGGATAGCCATGTCTGCTTTCCACATCTCCCAATAAACAGATAATCATCTTAATTTGTTAACGGATCTGGGTGTAGTGAGCTCTAGCAAATGGCTTGTAATCTTCTCTAAACCGTGACAAGTGTCACAGCCTCCAATCAGCTGAGCTGAGCTGAGTGTGATGAGGGGGACGGACCGGTTTATCGAGAGCACAGTTCACCTGATCTACTGTATCACCAAGAAAAAGCACGCAACATCCCACCCCCTCGAAAGCTCCTGGGGTACTTGGGTAATGTGCCAGCAATGTCAGTTCTGATCTGAATCAGCGAGCCAATCCAGTTTACCCTGCCAGATGGGGCTCCCCCTTAGAGGAAGATGAGTAGGCAGCCCCAGAGCTACCGTGCGCCACTTACCCGCTGCTGTGGGAGAACAGCATCCGAGCGCACGGTCAGAGGCCAATGCTGCTGAGCAGGTAACTGTACATATTTATTCATTTTAATTTACCTCCACTTTCACCCTGACATCCTCCCGCGTGGCGATGAGCTCATCGAGAGTCTTCTGTGCGTTCTCCATGTGGCTGCAGTACTGGCCGTAGATTAGGAGCCTGGTTGGGGGAGGGGGGGAACAACTATTTATTGACGGTCATGTCCCAGGATATACGTTGGTGACACAGGAATGCAGACAGACACATCCCGACCCTCAAAATTGAGTCAGGGGGACACGTGTCTTTTTAGGGGCGATGGTCACTAAGCCAGACAGCCGTACTGAGATCCAGGTGACCACTTGGCGAATGGTTTCATTTAAAAAACTGAAACTTAAACCCCAAGGAGCTATGACAACAGACCCAACTCATCAAGTGCATAAATATTTTATTAAAGAGGATGGAATGGCCTCTGTCGGCTCTGAATCCATGTGTAATCCTCGTTATTGAGAGTGAGGATGTTTATTGCGTCTCCCACTCCCGGGGAAAGTTCCGCGCCTGCTAGCCAAACTACTTCATGAATAAATAAGGAGGGCAAATTTGTATATGAACTAATGTGTGAAAAATCGTGACAAGCGTGTGCCAAATTGCAATTTTAATGTTTCTTTTATCGTTATGCTTCTCCTCTGCCCCGGGGGGGCGGTGGGGTGAATTGAATTGAAACTTTATTTACCATATGCACAGGAGCAGAAGAATAAGTATATTAGAATTCTTGCACCACCATATTTATCAAGATGTAAAAACTGGCAACAACAAAAGACAACAGGAAGACTATTCTGGTTTTAGGCTGACATTTAGGTGGGAGTGAAGGATACTTCTCTAAATGCTGAAAGTCCTTAGCCTGCTTCAGTCTGACTGCTGCTGGAAAGAAGCTGTTGTAAAAACATGTCCTGTGAATGATGGTGTGGACACTTCCGGAATTCCGTAGGATCATCAGAGGCAAAACCGCCGCATATATCATGACATGGATGAGATAGTGACTGGGGAACCCAGAACACCCCTCGAAAACTGCAGGCCAGACGCAGGTGGTCCGGGGAGGGGGGGTACGGAGGCATGAGCCGGCCCTGACAGGCATGAAGGTGCAGGTGGCACAGCCTGAACGAACGCCATCCGTCACGTTAACAGGCTAACGGCGAGCAAATATGGCCGCACTGCCCATACTTCCCTCTGCCTCGTTTTTAAAAGACTGCATTATGCTCTTAAGAAGAGGGAGTTGATGAAGATTAACGAGAGGTCGTTTTAATCATGTGTAACTTCACTCAGCCTCGCGGGCCACTGGCTAACGGCTTTGGGGTTACAGATAATGTCAGGGATCAGCGATATTAACACACGCGTAAGACGTAATTGAACATGAAGGTCTTTATATCAAGGAAAATGGCAGAATCGCAGCTGGGCCAGCTTTTAAGCGAGAGCCGTTAGCATGCACAGCGGGAAAAGGAATACATTGGCACAAAACACACAGTAGGACATTAATTTAAAAATGGGTATAATTCAACATATCAGAAGTAAAATGTTAGAGTTACGTTAACGGGATGAATGAGCGATACAGCTTTAACTCTCCAGCGTGACCTGAAATGTACCCCAGGAAGGCATTTCCTTCAGATTGCACCTACTCAGAACCGAATTCGCCTCGTGCCGATTCGCACCTCCTCTATTCTGCTGAGAAGAACATTTCTGACAGAGGTGACCCGGGGGTTTGCATGAACAGCTCATGTGAACATTGAGTGGAATTCACATTTTCACAGCGGGTTCAGGGGGGACGAAGACGCATGAGACCACAAAAAAGAAAAAGAAACAACAAGTTGAGCTAAAACAGGACTTAACTGCCAGAACGCACAAAAACATGCTTTATTTGCAAAACAAAACAATCGGCTTATAGAGCCACCTCTTATTCACATGAATGTATGTAATAAAACAGTTTATCTTGTTTTTTACTCAACAGCCTCTGATTAGAAGGTTGGCTGTTCAAATTCTGCGCTGAAAGAGTGATTTTA
This sequence comes from Paramormyrops kingsleyae, assembly GCF_048594095.1. Lineage (NCBI taxonomy): Eukaryota > Metazoa > Chordata > Actinopteri > Osteoglossiformes > Mormyridae > Paramormyrops > Paramormyrops kingsleyae. The sequence continues at coordinate 31,828,112 of NC_132803.1, forward strand.
TCGTTGGGCCTTTGAGCAAGGTCTTTAACCCCAATTACTCTATTTACCTTGGCTGACCACACTCTCTGATGTTTACTTGTGTGTCACATTTAGACAAAAGCAACTGCTAAATAAATAAATGTATAAAAAAAAATAACCTTCAATGCTCTCCCACTTTTCCTATTTTCAGATTGGAACTCAAGTCAATGGTCTAATCAGTCGAGCTGGAAGCTAACGCTAATGCTAATGAAAATGGCTGCCTGGTACTCGAGGGGCCAGTAGCACATTACCTTTGACAGCTGGGGGATCTGACCTGCTGCTGCCCTAAGGGCGCAATGCAGAGTCTGCCTGATACAGTGATCAGTTTGGTCCCTGTTCTTGCCAGGGTCGTATACAGGGGGCGGGGCAACAGGGGGCGGGGCAACAGGGGGCGGGGCCACAGGGGGCAGGGCCACAGGGGCGCTGCACTCAGCTGAAAGCCGAATGACCCTAGTGCCCCAACGCATATCACTGGCTAATTTCTGTATTAATTATAGCCCCTTTATGCCCCACCCCCTTAAATCCTAGAATTGCCTCTAATTCCCACAATGGAAAGGTGCTTTCATTAAATGTGGTACGTAGTTGTAAACTATATGGAGATGAAAAGCAGTGTGTGCTGGGAAAGCTCCCAAGGCACATTCCCTTAGTTACATAAACCAGAAAGGAGGAGGTTGAGGAGTCAGAAACTGTAGGATGCACTATATCCCAGCACTGGCAGTGGGGGCCTGAGAGCAGACAGGGGGGGGGGACACGCCGGCTAGGTTGTTGTTTTTAACAAGTGCGGAAGCATTAAACTGCTAATGTTCCCCCCCCCCCCCGGTGAAAAATTGCTTCCTATATCTCCACCGCCCCCCTAGCCCATTTCACCATGTTCTCCAAACAAAACAGATGATTACACGTAAGCTGCGCCAAGTCTGTAATTACACAGCGAGTAGCTGACAGACAAGCAGCTTTCTGTGGCTCCGGGCTGGGGGTGGCATTTAAAATGCATCTCTACGACATTACTGAAATCTCTGGAATGCAGCAGCAGAGGAAGGTTCTCCTGAAGTTTTTTTAAGCATCTTTGCACAGTGTTTTTCTCCTCAGCATCTTTTGAAGGATCCTTGCAGAATATAGTTCTCTGTGATGTCTTTTAAAGCAGTGCCTCTCAACCTTTTTTTGAACCGCAACCCAATTTTTTCCATGCCAGGTGAGTCGCGACCCTGTATGAAGTATAGGTTTAAATTAACGCTATGATCAAGTGTGCAGTGCACTCTGCAGTTTACGCCGATCAATGCTTATCGCACAAATCTGATTGGATGTGACAGTGAATTTTAAATTAAGTGTCTGTGGTTTGGCTTCCTGGATTGGTTGAGTGTTCACTACTTTTGCGCTTAGCAGTAGCAGACCCAAGCCCATTTATACAGGTTAATTCTAGGATTGGGGCTGGGAAATCTGATCGTGGATCAGCATAGGACAGGGGTGGCCAATCTTATCCGCAAAGGGCCAATGTGTGTGCGGGTTTTCGCTGCAGCTCCCTAATTAGATTACTAATTAGAGGACAGATTGGCTGAAGAGTCCTCACACCTGGGTTTGAACAGCTGACCTAAAGGTTACACCAAAAACCTGCACATACACCGGCCCTTTGCGGAAAAGATTGGCCACGGCTGGTGTAGGAGCTTGCCGGTTTTAAGATGCTTACATTTACAACTCATAACCCTTTCAGAACGTGCTGCGACCCAAAATTGGGTCGCGACCGGTGGGTTCAGAATCACTGTTTTAATCCTTACTCACAGAACAACAGTTCTAAATGAAAGCTACTTCGGACAAGTGGAACATGAGTTGATGCAAGATTTATCAATGGTGAAAGTCACACTGAACAATGAAGATTCTTAGCTCTGGCTCCAGCACATTGTAGCAAGAGGAGAGAAATAAAAACCTGATCTGTAGATTAAATCACGCAGCTGATTTAAAAAATCCACGGGTCCACTTCAGCACTAGCTGCACCGCTCAGAATGATGAACGACACAAACAGATGCGGGATGGTTCCACCTCCATCAACCGGCGTCCTGGCGATGGCAGGCTCGCTGAGGCGAGCGTTTAATCCGCTCTCTGACACAGCTGTGCTTCAGAGAGATGACCTCGAACAATGAAATCCCGCTAAACACATAAACAGCAATCTGAAAACCATGACCGTCGAGGGCACGCTTTAAAGGTTCCGCGTCTATGGTGAGAGATCCCTCCACGGCGCAAGCTGGTGTGTCGCGTCACTAGGCGACGGGGCGTAGGGCAATCCACTGCGGTGTCTCGTCGCCTGCGGGGGGGCGCCGCTATAAAGACATGCCACACTCTGACAAACAGATCTGCGCACATCGGGGGTGAGGGGGGTTCAATTTTTTTCCCTACGGTTCCTCGAGTCGCATGTGCGACTCACTTCCTGGGGCGGTGGCGGGAAGAGGTGTGAAAAACAGGCGCCAGATTCGCTAAGTGAGAGACCGCCCCCTCGGGCGTCGGGGGTACTGGCACCAGGACGCAAATAAGATTTTTTTAAATTCAGTTGTCTTTCACTGTGAATAACAGAGCCATTCCTAAAGCTGCACAAAAAAACTCCATAATCTTAAACGCCGGCAAAACACCCACCTGCCCCTAGCACATGCCCTCAATGACAGGAAAATCCTCCGACAAAACCCGAGATGAAAAGCCCTGAAGTGGTAATCTGGGCTTGACACACCATCAAGTGCCTTTCACCCCAAACACCCAGCACCGTGGAAATAGAGATCAAACAGTTCACAGCACGGCTAGTGGTTTTATATTGACTCAAGGGGCTTTGGGTGGCCAGATGCAAATGGACAATCCCGCCTGGAGAGGCTACTCATCCACATGGGATCCAAAGATCTCACATCATTTTACGTCAGTTTTGCTTTTTTTTTTTTAAACGCGCCGCCATGTGCGATCGAGTGCTGACATTTCTTTCACTGCCCCGGCTCACGCTTCTCCCCCGAAAGCTTTTTATTAATTTTTTTTTTCTTCTCCCTAAAACCTGTTAGTGTAAAGGTCAGGGGGACCTTTTGGTGACGATAACAAATGTAATTAAACTTCAGGAGTGCACACGAGGCCTGGGACTCTCCGCAGACGGCTGCAAATCTGATCCCTGCTAAAAGCTTGCTTTTGTCTCCTCGTTCCTCCATCGGCGCGCAGACGAGAGCAAGACAATGGTCAAATTAAATTAAAGAGGATCCGATAATCACACGAGTCAGACGACGACTGGAAGAGGACAGCGGAGCCGGCATAAAAATAGCCAACAGAATGATTAGAAAAGCTTAGCCCATATAATAAAAATATAAAAAAAACAAATGCGAGACAGCAAATCTTAAATAGGAATAATGAAAGGGGAAGTCCAACCAAAAAATGATATTAAACTCACTGTGATCATCACCAGATGGTTTCCATGGTTTCGAAACGGAAACTATATTAAATGCAGCACAACCAATGAACTGTGCCTTGGTTTCGCAAAGAAATTGACTCTTCGATATCAAAGGACATTTCCATTCCCGTTACAAAGGGCCACACCCCCCCCCCCCCCACCTCTCACATTTAATATCCTTAATATTCCATGTTTTAAAGACTGAAGAGAGGTTGAGAAATTTCCAAAATCCAGCTGCCACAATAGCGCCACTAGTACAAGCACAGATAATTATACATTTTACATGTATAATTATGGAAGAGCCACTCCCCAGTCTGCAACAATCTGTGAAGGATGTCAGGACGTTGTAGGTCCAACACAGATTGTCTGGGCTGGGACCGAATTTCCAGACACCCTGAACTTGTTGGAGACCAGCTTCATGTTCTGAAGCACTTCATATAAACGATTAACTAGTTTCAAATGGATTCCGCAGATCATCCATCTAATCCTGCATAACCCTTTGGTTAAATGGATCCTCGTGTTTCCCACTCCCAGAGGAAGAAGGCTCTCCACCATCACTATGCACCCAAATCATCTCCGACTGGCTTAAATCAAAGCCATGCCACTGGAACGACACTTAGAGCCTTGATGATTCATACGCTGTAGAATGTGACTCGTTAGCGCAGTTAATTCAAAAGGGTTGGAATGGGCTGAAATACTGACAAGGATACCCCAACACTCTCGCTTATAAAGCCCATTGAATTTTGGGCCTTGCCTGATTTGACCCAGCTATGATCCACCTAGTGATTTCTCAACCCAGTTCTTAGGGACACCTAGACAGTCGACATTTTTGCTCCTTCCCAGCTCCCAACACACCTGCACCAGGTATATGGTTCATTCTTGGTTGCCTAGTTCAGATGCATTGGGAGCTGGAAGGGAGCAAATCTGTATGGAAGCTTCTCAGCACTATGGGGTTGTGCCACGAGTCCCTGGATGACACAGACAGGCAAGGGAGGCTTCCTGAATGCACTCCCACACACAGTGCCAGGAGGTGGGTAGGGGTACCTTCTTGGCAGAGTTGGGTAATTCAGGTCCAGAGAGTATAAGTCCAGACCAGGATTTTGTTTCAACCAACCAGTTGAGTACTCTGTGACTGTGACTCTTTATGCTCAACTGGTTGGTTGAAACAAAATTGCGGTCTGGATTTTTACTCTCCAGACCTGAATTACCCATCTCTGGTTATTGGTCCCCAGGGGGGCAGAGATTATTTATGTACACAAGGAATTACCTTTAGACGTGGTCGGGGATGAACCTGCCACAACGTGTGCGGCTGGTATTGGAGTGTGTTGCACAACTGGCCCACCCACCATTAAAGAGGAGGAGAGACGGCAGAATGAAGTGAGTGTGAGGGAAGAAGAGAACAAAACACATGGGCCTAATGTTTGGCTCCCAGCCTTACCGAGCGAGTGTGAGCCACCCGTGAGAGAATTAAGCAGAGCAGATTTCCAGAAGACTCCATGAAGACCTCAGGGAGATCTGATGGTCCTCAGGAGGAGCGGTAACAGAGAGCAAGTCAGCCAGCACAAACTGAAGCTGGCCCCTCCACCCCTCCAATAAAACGAAATATTATGAGAAAAGTTTTTTTAACTTTTTAAAAAAAAATTAAATTTTCTATGTAATACATATGAAACATGTAACATAAAAAACAGCTTTAAAAACGTATCTCAGAAATTATCAAAAAAATGTATACACTTTGGGGAAAAAAGGTAAATCGATTTTTAATTGGACTGTAATATTACTGGAATTTTGTGTTAATAGCATGTATTATAATTGAAAAAGGTATCAGTGGAACAATAGATAGAACCGCAATAAAAGAAAGATAAGAGATTTTCTTGTAAGAAGTGCTTAGTCTGTGAAAAAGCGTGCGATTGGATGCCATGGACAGGACAACTGGGCTCATCTCTCCTTGATCAGTAAGCTTTTAATCTTTCAGGGTGTTCTTGCTTCTTCTGACATAACTGGAGATGACAGGTGCTGTGTTTCCGCCTAGTCTACACAGCCAAGGTGCCTCACACTCATGAGTCACACTGTTTGTTCTGCCATGGCCACCGTCCATTTCAATGAAAAGGGAAACGTTGTAATTATAACGAGCTTTTCGGTGTCACTGTTGGCTCACCAGTCACATAATTACAATGCATTTATTTAGTATACACTTTTATTCAAAGTGATGTACAACTAAAGGCTGGGTCAGACGATGCCATGAGTAACCGGGGGTTAAGAACCTTGTACCGGGACCCAATGGTGAAATCACTATGGAGACTCTAGGATTTGAACCTGTGATCTTAAAGGTATGAAGCTCCTCTTCGGATCAAAGCTGCTGTGTTCGCCGTCTTCCCGCCAGGAAGCTCCAGGGCCCAGAACATTCCACGTGCTGCCGTGTAAGGTGTCAGTGCAGTAAGGTGTCAGTGCAGTAAAGTGTCAGTGCAGTAAGGTGTCAGTGCAGTAAGGTGTCAGTGCAGTAAAGTGTCAGTGCAGTAAGGTGTCAGTGCAGTAAGGTGTCAGTGCAGTAAAGTGTCAGTGCAGTAAAGTGTCAGTGCAGTAAGGTGTCAGTGCAGTAAGGTGTCAGTGCAGTAAAGTGTCAGTGCAGTAAAGTGTCAGTGCAGTAAGGTGTCAGTGCAGTAAGGTGTCAGTGCAGTAAGGTGTCAGTGCAGTAAAGTGTCAGTGCAGTAAGGTGTCAGTGCAGTAAGGTGTCAGTGCAGTAAGGTGTCAGTGCAGTAAGGTGTCAGTGCAGTAAAGTGTCAGTGCAGTAAAGTGTCAGTGCAGTAAGGTGTCAGTGCAGTAAGGTGTCAGTGCAGTAAGGTGTCAGTGCAGTAAGGTGTCAGTGCAGTAAAGTGTCAGTGCAGTAAGGTGTCAGTGCAGTAAGGTGTCAGTGCAGTAAGGTGTCAGTGCAGTAAAGTGTCAGTGCAGTAAAGTGTCAGTGCAGTAAGGTGTCAGTGCAGTAAGGTGTCAGTGCAGTAAGGTGTCAGTGCAGTAAAGTGTCAGTGCAGTAAGGTGTCAGTGCAGTAAGGTGTCAGTGCAGTAAAGTGTCAGTGCAGTTGCCCGTGGAGATGATTCTGACCCGGGATAGCAGTGAGCCTCTTGCACACACGCGCTACTGTTCACATAACCCCCCCGAGGACTGTGTCTTTGCTTATTTGCATGAGCACAGGGCCTGGGGTCTTGGCACAAGTGCCATGTGGTTGACAGACACTTGAATTGCACACTCCCTCCACTTCACTCACAGCTGCATGCTGTACAGAAGCTCTGGGGAGGAGCTGCTGCTTGAAGAGCCCGACGAGGGAGTCAGACAGCCCCGCTCAGGGCACGAGGATCTGCCCTGCAGGTGTGCCTGAGCCGTCCCATGATTCCTACAACTTCCTGCCTGAGCATATAGACAGACACAATGCTTTCTCTTCCTGAGCTGCCAGGCCCTGGCACTGCACACCCTCCTCGACAGACACCGTGTGGGGAACCGGCATGACACTGCAATTTCACACCGGCTGCCCTGATATAATCCGCAAAGCCTCAGACATTAATGTTAGATTTATATGGTGTGTGATGGGGCACAGCGCCACGGAACAGCATGCATGATGAGAATGCTACTGCGGTGTTCGCCTTCTGCTGTCCTCACTGCATTACTGATGGGGGGGCGGTATATAGATCCTGCTTCTCAGACTTCATGACCGATGGTGGAGCGTTCGCTCAAACACTCACCTCTCCTTGAAGTCCAAGAAGATCTGACCCAAGCCATTTCCTCCTGCCAGAATGTTCGTTTCGATGGTCCTCAGTAAGGAGAAATGTACTTTGATCACATCCTAGGGGACAGAACTCATCCAATAAACATCACCATCCGTAACCGCACAAGAAATAAACAAAAAACACAGCACCGAAGTCAACGAACAAAGACTTATGATAATACTCACCTCCAGGTTAACAAAAATGGCTTCCATATCTTGTGGACTTAAGACTTGCTTCAGTGGAATCATATAATTCTGCAATGATAATGAGGGAACACTAAAATGACAAGTGAGGCTCCCCCAGAGAGGAAAGCATGCAGACGCAGTGTGAGGTTGAAGTGGTGGACACGCTCAAAAACGTCAAACTCCAGCCCGGCCAAACGCAAATACCTTTTTAATTAGTACCATGCTTGGACCTGAAGCACCAGGTGTGGTGACTTCCTGTCAAAATAATTACTCCGCTAAAGCAATTAAGGGCCAATTCTGTGCAAAAAAAACCCCAAAATGACATGTGGCCTGTCAGGACTCAAGTCTGACAAGCCTGCTTTTGACGCCTTTATTCCAAGAGGTTACGACATGTTGTTATGGCAACCGTAATCCTACTCTGACTTATAATTATAGATCACCCTGCAAGTTTAAGGTTTTCCTAAAGCAAAATCTCTTGCCATAATTTACAGTTACTATAAATTCAATGTTAAATATCAATAATAAATCCTCTGAATTCTCCGCATTTGAGTCCTCTTCACCACATTTCCAAGCCTCAAACCTCTTAAACTCCAAGACTAACTGCAATGGGCATTTAAATCTGGCGAATTCTCTGTCATATTTAGGCCATCCCGGTCCAAACAAACCACTTTCTGGGCCCGGATGCTGAACGAATGTCGAATACCTCACAAGCATTATTTTTTTCAGTGGATCAAAATAGTCCATGATCATCCTCCAGAATCACGTGACATAAATGTCTCCGGGACTTGCCCACCCTGAACCACGCAGAGCTGCTTCCCACACCCTCATGCTGTCACTGAGCTCTCGTCAAGGCAGGTGGTAGATTCATTACCTTCTCAATATCTTCCAGTGTCTTGTAATACTTTGCTTCCGTTTCGCGAATTTCCACCAAACAGCAGTTTCGTTTGTCCTCTTCTGACATGCCCATCTTCTGTTCCGTTTCGTTAAAAAAAAAAAAAAGACAAAAACAAACGAAAAAATTAACCATCTTCAGAGAGCTCGATTCCTAAATCTGACAGAACGTCAGGGGTCACTTTGGTGAATCATTTATGGGAGGTCAACAAATGAGGTCATAATGGCTTTCAGAAGAGCACTGGACTATAGACAACACTACAAAAACCTTAAGCACTGGCACATAAGTGGCCAACTGTAGTAAAGACAGTGTGTCTCATGTTTTAAGTTATACAATCATCTGTACTCAAGGGCATCTATCTCTGAAAGGCAACAGCATTTAGGGCATGCTTATACTAAGAATTTAAGAAAATTTCAGAGATCAAATAATGTCATTTAACAATTCATTAAGAGGATGTATAACACAGGGAAATAAATTAAAAACATCAGCCTATGTTATGCCAAGACCAACTCATTGTTATCAATGCCAATAAAAACAAACATCACGGTATGTCCTAAAACAAAAAAAACAGCACGTATTTCGTAAGTATCAGTGACTCCTGAAAAATCGAGTGATTGTTTCACAACATTGAGACTTTATTTGAATAAATTAAAATAAATGAGAACAAACTGCCGTTACAGAGATCAAAGAGCACTGGAAAGTCTTTAAAATCAGTTTCTTAAGGCACTGGGCCCATCTGGAAAAGTTTGAAAGCAGCGTTTAAAAAAAAAAGCAAAAAAAAAACAAGTTTGTTTATAATTGAATAAAGCTATTAAATGATAACCGCAATCTGTCGCTAATTTCAAAGCGTTACACTAGACAAACTTCGGGGGAAAAAGTGACACTCTGTTGCACGAGCGTGGGAGTTCCTGAAGTGTCTGATCATCCTGTCACCACCCCAGAACAGTTACCGTGTCCTAGCAACACATTGAGAGCAGAGCCCTGTGTGTGTGTCTATGTGCAAGAACGTGATTAGCCGTCTTTGGGAAAAAAATGTTGAAAGAGCCCACAAGACAAATGCAGTTTTTCTTGCTTTTTATAAAAATGAAATGCGCTAAACCTTTGTCTTTGTTATCAGTTTTCATCTTGTGTTTTGGTGTTGGATTGTCAGCTAAGGAAAATGTCACCAAAGATATATTTATGTGCAAATGAAGAGGAAGAAAGGATTGAAGAATGTGTCCAGCAAAAATCAGGAGGCTAATTAAGCACTCTCACACTCTCTCTCACACACACTCAAACACACACACACTCAAACACACACACACACACGGACTGTCCATTAATTTCTATGGGCAAAGCCCTAATCCCAACAATGACATGCTTAACCCCTACCCAGCCCGAACCATAAACATAAGTAGCCAAACAAAATACAAGACGTTTGGAAATTTTTGTTTTTGATATGCATTCACAGATTTTTATAAAATTGAGTCTTAAGTTTTTATCACACTTTGGTCCCCACAATGTAATGTATATCTCACACACACACACACACACACACACACACACACACACACAGAGTTGTGTAATCATATCTTTTTGGGGACCGCTCATTCATTTCTAAGGGAAAAATATTAATGCTAACTATGACCTTAACCCTTAAGCTTTTGCATTTTTAGTGTTTTCATTGCAGTCATGGACTTTTTTAAAATAGAGTTTTCCCATAAGGTAAAAAAAAAACGGGTATTCATCACATTGTGGGGACATTTGGTCCCTACAAGATGAGGTATACCTGGACCCCCAGCCACACACACACTCACACACACACACAGCCATTTCTCCACACGGTTTGCTGTTTTGCTCTTAGCAGCTTTGTCGACTTCGGTGATCTCCGAGGGGAGGCATAGTGAACATCGAAAAGTTACGCTTGACGGCATCACGGATCACAACTGCTCCTCCTGGTAAATGCTACGCTTCCTTCCGCTCTTGTTACTTCACCGCTGCCACGAAAAGTGTTTTTCCTTTAATTAACTAGTTCTGCTGAATCATGGGACAGGACACTGGCCACGCCCACTGCGCTTGCGACGAACACAACACGATGTGACGGCTTACCTGCATGTACCTTATCTGCAGCATAAAGGAACAGAGAGAGAGGTAAGTCGGGTGAAAGGAGTGAAACCCCCCCCCCCCCAGTGTGGCTTTAATAGCACCCTTAGGATGCACACACATTCAGTGTTGGCCGTCTAGGGTCTAATATGTGTATCTTTTCATCAAGGTGCCTTTGGGGAAGCGAATACAGAACAGGGCTGCATTTCCAAGGAAAGGTCATGCTAAATATCAGAGGTGTACTATATCTTTGGGGGGGGGGGTTAGACTGCAGTTAGAGATGTCGTCACCAAACCCCCAAACCGCAACACAGGCGAGCTTCCTCACCATGGGCTGCCGCACTTCCACCTTGATGATGTCCTCGTAGATATCGTCCCCATCTTCATCACACGGCACGCAGTCGTAGATGTCATCCTCCCCGACGTCGTGCTCGCTGGAAAATCGATCAAAGGGAATTAAATGGCCAAAATATGTGTGAAATATAAAAACAAAAAAAATACAATAACTGCGTGGGACAGTGGCTAAGCGATCAGCACTGCTGTCTCATCCAGGACCATCGGAGGGACAAGGATACCTTGGTGGGGGGGGGGCAAGTTAACATTCTGTCAGGAGGCCCAGATTCTAGGTACATCCCGGTTCACATCCGAAGGGCTGGGGGTTCAAATCCCTCCTCTACCAAGTGTGACCACTTTCTGTTCCCTCCGTATCAATGTGTTTTCCTCCGCAGTCCAGAGACATTCCGGTTGGCTAACTGGCATCTTTAAAATAATTTGTAACATGTGGGACTGGGTATATGTACCCTGTGATGTCCAGGTTCTACCCCCATGTCGTGCCCTATATTGCCTCGGATAGGCTACAGACCCCCCCCCCCCCCCCCCCAACAACCCTGTCCAGCATAAACAGTCGGATGGATGGGTAGACTAAGTCTGGTTCTTTGCATGCAAATACCGCAACACTGAAACCCAATGTTTTACGCTAATGCAAAATTAACCAGTTTCCTGGATTATTCCAATTGCGAAACGCAACTGCTGATACCAAAGAACAATGAGTACATGTGTGACAAAATCCATTCAGCACTAACGAAGAAAAGGAACGAAGGGGAAAAAAACGGCGAACCGCCAAAACCAGGCAGGAAAAAGACACACGAGAAATAAATCTTTTTTCTTCATTAAAATTCACAGTTGTTTTTTCCCTTACTCTTTCTTTTGTTAAGCCTTTGATGCATATTACCTTTTATACCCAAGGGACAAATTACCCTCAGCAAAGCTTTTTGATAAAGTAGTCTTTTCTTCTCCCCAAAATCATTCTGTTTTTTCCTTCCATCTCGACTCGATTCAGGGTTAGGAGAGAGGGCCAGGTTATAAGTTGGCTTGTTTGCAGCAAACCCATTGGAATAGCCTGGCAATAGAACATTCTAATTTGTCCAATGTTCGATACCTAATTACTTCACATTAACAATGTGCTTTAGCTGAACATTGTGGATCTGACACTAGACCTGTTCAACCGATCAGTGTTCCTCAACCCAGTCCTTGCGGACCTCCAGATGGTCCAAGTTTTGCTCCCTCCCAGTTCCCAAAACACCTGTACCAGGATTTATGCGTTCTTGATTGTTTAGTGCGTTCTTGATTGTTTTGTTCAGGAACTGGGAGCTAGGAGGGAGCAAAAAGATTGGGTCGAGAATCACTGCCCAAGAGTGATGCTTTCATAAAGAGCCATTTCACTGTCCCAAGAAACCTTCCCTTCTCTCCATTTCCACAGAAAAACACATTTCATTCAAACGGCAGGGGAAGAGTAGAGGGAGCAGCCGGCTGTCATTTAGACGGCCACCCGGCCTCGACAGACATTCAGACCAGAGAAAACTGCATTCCGTTATGACAGCTTGCGTTACACAGTCCCTGGAAAGTTCCCTCCTGGGACCCTGCGAAACATAACTAGTTTCGCTCACCCAGAACATCCAAGTGACTGTGTGGCTTTATTTCCAGACTCAAAACTGTCATCTGTCTTAATGGACTGGAGAGGACAGTGACAGACTGAAAAATGAACTAGAAAACAGCTCCAAGAGTGACCAGGCGCCGTTACACCACCTAAGGACTGTTAGAAGTTTTAATTGAGCTTTTCATGGTCCGGTCCACAAAATAAATACCATCTCCAAGGCACCCTGCTGATATTCAGTCCATAATGCATGCAGCCTTGGCCAGTTGGCTTGAAATGATCATTGGCAGCCCTAAAACTAATTTTATTTATTTGCTTGTTTGTTTATTTGCTTTTAATTTGCACTGTTTTCTGGTGAAAGTCTGGCCCACAGATGCTCGTGATCGAGCCAGAGGAAGAGAGTGTTCCTGGGAGATCCAAACAGAGGGATTACAAATGCAGCGTCTGCCGGACCGTACAGCACAGGGGAGGGTCAGCTGCCGTCCCGAGCCAGAGTTGGCTGCCGGGGTGAGTGAGTTACAAAGCCACGCCCCCCACACCGGGGAGCCACGCCCCCCAAACTGAGGAGCCACGTCCCCCACACTGAGGAGCCACGCCCCCCATACCGGGGAGCCACGCCCCCCACACTGAGGAGCCACGCCCCCCATACCGGGGAGCCACGCCCCCCACACTGAGGACCTACGCCCCCCACACCGGGGAGCCACGCCCCCCACACCGAGGAGCCACGCCCCCCATACCGGGGAGCCCACAGCCCTCAAAGGCAGCCAGGGTTCACTCTAAGAAAATGTGCACAAACTTCTCAAATGCTGTTTTTGTGTGTTACCGTCTGCTGCATGGCCGACTCCCTATATCAGCTGCCTGGGGGGGGGAATCAGGCTGCAGGCTTGCAGCTTACAGCTTGCGGATCTGCTGCAACCATGGCGATGGAAACATAAACACAGAGGCGTCGGTCAATTAAACGGTCCTGGGGCGTTCACATGCCTCAGGGTGCGAGAAACGTGCAGAGACTGAGGATAGTTATCAGCTCTTTGAAAATGAAAGGGCATAAAAGGGCATAAAGGGGCAAAGAGAGGCAAAAAGGGGCAAGGTCATGCCTCATAGGGCAATAACATCTCAGAGAAGAGGCACTGCTTGGGAATACAGCTTAGAGCCAATCACATCTCACCGTGGGGTCATATGACCAGCTGTTGGTGCAGCTAAAATCAGCTGAAAAAGGCTTTGCTTTGCTGCACTGCACTACAGGCACAGACACGCCACAGCATTTGGCGGAAATTGGCTCCCTGCAGGACAAGGGGGGGGGGCTGCAGGTGCTCAAGACAGTTATTCATAGCGCCATAGACTAAACCAACTGCCAACATCCCATAATCACAAAAAAAAAAAGCTCCCTGCTGCAGCTCCATTTAACACAACAAAAACGGACCTGTTAGCCAGCGATAATAAGAAGGCGCAGTAACAGAAACGGGAATGACTAACACGTCCGTAGTGTCGCCCTCACACAGTCTGCATGTGGCCAGTCCAGATCCTCGTCTTCCAGCCTCTGGACTCCTGAAGACACACGACCGGCCGCGAGTCGCATTCTTGGAATTACCGTCTGCGAGGGGAAAGCAGAGCACGGACGCCTCATCACCAGGAGGCCGAGTAGCCGATGCTGCCCATAGCTACAACCGGCCGCTGAATTTCACGTTAGCGCATTATCACACGGCGCACGTGTAAGGGCCTTCACAACAGAACTACAGAAACACAAGCCAAAAACACCATAGTTTTCTATTGCTGGAAAGCCATAGAGCTGAGTTATTAGCAAACCACAAAGCCTGTCGTCGCTGGTGCACCCGGAGCGGGATGCGATCCAACCGCAGGAGCTGCCAACCAAACCAGCACAAAGCGGCTCACCGACCGCCACCAAGCGCACGGGGCTGTAAATAAAACACCTGCCCAGTTACCTCTGACCCCGGGGGTCTGAGCACAGCTGGACGGAGGAAAGCGGGGAGAGAAAGTGCTTAGAGAGAGGCCGGACGGCTTTAGATCGGCCTCTGGCGGCCCTGCCCAGGCGCTCCATTCAAGCTCCGCCAACTGCTGGATGGAGGGAGCAAATGGCAGCCATGGAACATTTCCCATAATGCATCTGTGGGGAGCACCTTCATGGGGAAAGCCTTTCCAAATCCACTCTTTATGTGTCCGCTGTCCAGGTGGTGTTAAATACCTGCAGAACATTTTCACATTTGCAGAACTGTGGCCTGATATATTTACAGTATTTGTCCATACAGAGCGGATCCACATTTAGTTACATTTAAACGGAAGTTAGATCCGCCCATGAGAACAGACAGCTACAAGCAGGACGGCGATTTAGCTTCGGTGTACTAAGCATTTCAGCAGAGTTTGAAGGTGGCCCAGAAGCCACCCAACACTAACACTGCATAGAGACACATAGCTAAGACCTCGATACGCATGGAACAAAGCTGTCATCTATCTAAAGTGCATTTGAAAGGATTTTTATTATAAATTTAGCCCTTGACATGATAATCAGCAACACATCTTTCTGTGCGTCTAAATGCAGAACGCCCAGCTTGTGTGACACAAAAAACAACAAATTTCCATTTTATATGGTTCAGCAAATAAAAAGTTAGATTTATGAACAGCTGGAGGTCATACAGCAGTTCCTATAGATTTTGTGTCAGGCTGCGGACAGTGAAACACAATTAAAACAGAAGCATAATCAATATTTCTGAACAAATTTTTCAATAGGTCGCATCCACTAACATTCTAGAGCTTGCTATTCCGAAATTCAGAGGGACACCAAACTGATATAGCAGGATATTTTGGTTAAGAGTTCATCCAGACCCTGTAACAGCCTTCTTCAGGGTTAGGGCCAGCTAGGCTCTCTATCATCAGCCAAATGTGAGACAGCTGCCTTCTGTTTGCTGTTAGCAATACAGCTCATATCAGTGCAGTGGAAGTCAAATAAGCCCCTACACACCATAAGTGAGTAGAGAATGTCACGTCATACTTAAAATTGGAAAAATTTAAGTACTTTGTAAGTGGTTCAATCCAGAAATTTTGGAGTCTGGAGGTCATTTCTGCTCTACTGTAACACACACACCCACACACGCACACACACCCACACACGCACACACCCACACACACACACACACACTGTAATTGGTGGTGACCCCCCCCTCCCCCCTGTGCTTTTTTCTGTTAATGGTTCTATAATATTGTATTATCTGCTGAAAAAGCTTCATAAAAAGATTTGTTAATAAAAGCTCATTTATAGTATTATATTTTTCCTTTTTTGCATGTTGAATGTATAAAATTCCCTTAGTGCAGCTTCCTGTACATTATGGACAAAACTGGGGCTACATTGGCAAGGAAACTCCTTCACCCAAAAATAACAACATAATAACCGAAAAGACAACAGGTATTGTGTGGCTTTACCACCATCAGGGAACACAAATATGTAAAGAGACAAACTGATCAAAAACGATCATGCTTTTTTCCCTCAGAGCATATGGTCGGAAACATTGTGACTCTACTTTTCAGCCTAACGTCATTAATACGGTATACGAATCTGTGGTCATTATGTGGCCATGCATAGTTAAGCATGTACCATTCCTACTTTTTAATTTGATCATCTTAGACCAAGAACTTCAATCAATGGATGCAAGAAATTTTATCTAAAAAGTGTGAAACAAAAAAAAAATAAATAAAAAATATCTTTTTCTTGTGTATAACTGCAGACTTTTTTATTGGACATTAAGGGGGTGGGGAGCTGGTACAGAGAGCATTCATCATCTGTCAGAGCAGTGTAGCGGCAGATTAACTTATAGAAGTTTGCAGATCTGGCTGATTCTTAGTTCTGCTCTCACATCAGCATCCCAAACACCAGTGATTCTGCTCGTTTCCGGGCCACAGACGCCACACAAACATAATTTATTCATGAGGTGGCGGCACACATGCTTTCCCATCCATCTGGACGGCTCTTTCACTCTCGGTGATAAATGACACCTATCTGCACGGAACGCCTAATTATTTTGCATGAATCAGATGCGACGGAGCACGGCGTGGCCCCCCCCCCCTCTTCGCCGACCGCCGGTCTCCGTAGAAACGGAGCGCGCGCTTGCGTGTCTGTGCGTGAGCCGGCCTGCGGGGGCCCTGGGTGACGGATCGAGCACTCACTCCGCCAGCTCCTCCAGGCTTCGGTACACATCGTCCTCGTTCAGCGTGGTGTCCTCTGATGGAAAGGACCTTTGGCGGAACACAGAACACAGGAATCAGGGTCCTAGAACCCACAACCATTCATAAACCTCAAGACTCAATCTGACAGCTGACAACGGTAAAAGAGTCTGGCTACACTGTATGCAATGTGACAAATAATGTTGCAGAACTAATAATTATTCATTCGCCCATCTTCTTACCAAAGTGCACCCGCACATAGGAGGTAGGATTCAAACCCACAAACTGGAGATGTGGGGAGATCAGTAATATGAAAATAACATGTAGAATGGCTCAGCAAAGTCATACACAAACACACTCTGTATTTATGTGTTGTTATTTTTTTTTAAGGTAGCTAATGATCTCCGGGCCCAGCATTCAAAAAATGGCTATTTGATTTTATGTTTTTTAGACAGCTGACTAAGCTGTCAAAAGAGTAAAAGGTGGGAATAAGCCTATAAAAATTCTGGAGAGGCTATTATCCGCAGGATTCAAGCCCAGAATCCGTCATCTTAACAAGTCTGTTCTCAGTTCATTCTGCTTCATTTGTCATTGAGTTCTTTCAGAGAAGAGGGTAACCAGCAGCTTGGAATTGAAGTTCAATTGATTTGATTAAGCAATAACCAGAGAAACGATCCATAACTGCTCAGGGGCATGTTTTCTGTCTTATTGAGAATATAAACAAATCATTTACCATTCATCAACAAAGGGCCCCCAACAGGCTGCAGGGGGCATCCATAATGCTGTTATATTTTACACTGTGTGGACTCCCACCACGACGAACAGGAACATACACATGCGCACTCGCGCACACACACATACACACACACACACACACACACACACACACACACACACACACACACACACACAAGCTCCAAGTTCAATGACAATTAAAGCTTTTACCAGAATTGTACCACATATTTTTACATAAACATATCAAAAGTGTGTTACAGGACAATTACAGGAGTTACATCATCCAACAATTTCAGTGATAACCACAGTAATTAAATCGATATTATTCTACAGAGATGCTCACGAGAGAAATCCCCCACGACATAATGAACTCCCACCCCAACCTCCACCCCCCAGTAGAACTGGTAGGGATATAGTCTACCATATTCATCTTGAATCAGTATACAACTAAAAGCAATATGTTCACAGCATAATTGGGGAAAGAAGTTAATTTACACTGAAATGCATTACATGAATTAATCACACATAACATGCTGAAAATCAGTCACGTGTTGAGAAACCGTGTTAGAAAAAGCACGTATGTTGCATGCTTGAGTGGCTGTGCAGCCGTACTGAGGTTGCCCCGATGATGATACACACATATCTGTTGATAAACTTGTGAAGTCTAACAGAGCAAGCATAAAGACCAGCACCACCAGGTTCACAAATACTGAGATGCCAGAGGAAAAAAAATCACCATTAATGCACATCGCTTGATGACCACAGAAGGGATGAACCCTGGCAGCCAATGAGACATCAGCAGAAGGAGGGGCCATCGACGTGATGAAGAACCTAAAACCTGAAGTGTGCTGTGTGTCACAGAGCAAACAACAACAGGTGCTGCAGCAGTGGAGCGATCACACCTGATGCGAGAGCAAAGTCTCCAGACAGTGATCTCTGTTCAGGGGGGCGTGTGACAATTCGAAGCGGGGTAAAGAATGCCACCCACCAGCGCTGTGATCACATCGACTTCTGATTAATCCCGTAAAATCCTTACCACTCTACCTGCTTAAGGAGGAGAATATTTACATTGAGACTGCCGTCTTGGGAAAAATAAAAGAGATGCGCTACATGAATTCAGAGAGTTGTAGATGAACTGGAAAAATGGGAGCTGGCATCTCTGTAAGGAATGTGAGCTTGTAGTGCCTCAGTTATAGATCAGCAGCTTACAGACGGGACCACTGCCCTCCCACATGTGGAAAGACATCAAGCAAATACTCCTCAGCATACTGTGCTCTACCGGACCCTCTGCTTGACCTCATCTCCAAGTGCCCCCACTCCAGTGCGTTTCTGCAGAAAGGCCTGATCTTGTTGACTTGGCTTTCGGGGGTGGGGGCAGCGGCAGACTACAGACATGATCTTCTGCAGCAATTAAAGTGTGGGGGACAAGCTGAGGCTTTGGCGCGTGGGGGCGAGAGAAAAAAACAACACAGCCACCCAGACATGCAGAGATTATTGGAAGCTGAGTTTCCAGGCAATGTGTGTTTGCTCGATAAATCCTGAGTAAGACTTCTGAAGTAAAACACCAGATTGGACTTGATGGAGGACATTTAAACAGAATGGGGGGGGGGGGAGAGAATTCAGGAAGGATGAGAATGCACTGCGCTTTTGTAGAAAAAGAAAGGAAAGTGAACGCGTGCCCGCTGAGCTGATAGTGGGCTCTTCACCCAGTGCATCACAAACATGGCGTGACGAGTCTTCAATCCCACAAAACCTGCTGTCTCAATGCCACCCAGCCACCTGCATGTATGTATATTAAAGCCCCATCCAGGGGAGATGTTTGCCTGATGTTTCGTTCATGATTCATTCTCCTGAACTAGAGCTCCCTAATTGGCCTGACACATGCCTTTGTGTTAGCCATAGATTAGCATACCAAGCCCACAGATGCCAGAACAATAATGATAAGACCCCACCCCGTGCCCTGATATTCTCTGCTTGATGTTCTCCAGGTAATTATAAAGAAGAATCACCCCCTTGCGTCTCTGGCCCCCTCCCCTTTTCATGCAACAGGCAATTGAGGTAGTGGGAATGTCCTTTGGTGTATGAGATTCACCATGATTGTGTACACGCACATACATGTAGGCGGGCGGATAGGGTGGCGGCAGCCGGCCGCAGGTCCTATGCCAGGCGATTTCGGACCCGGGTGCCAAGGTGACCCAAAGCGCAAGAACCCGCCTCAGATGTACAGGCAGATAAATCCATGCACTGCATAGCGTATGATCGGAGAATCTGGCAAGTGGCATAATTAATATTTAAGCAGATACCAAGATCAAGTCTCACAAGTAGAGGAAACAGGTGACAGAAAACATGATAGACCTGCAAATTAGTCACGGAAGACGTAAGGCTCCAGAACCGAGAATTACAAAGTGCATCACCTTCTAGTTTAGCCCAGTCATTCCTGCTGGGTCTCAGAACTTGTAAAGTAATCATCACCTTTCAACAGGGACCTAAAGACCCGATCTGTGGACCACTGCTGTATACTTGTACCTTTGATGCTAACTGCTTACGGAAGGCATGTAAAATAGGTGTGGGGGGGTGGATGTGACCAATAAGGCATGCAGCAGACCCAACGTCCCAAAAGCATCACACTGTTGTACTTTGTAATGCAAATGTGCTTAACTGGCTTCAGCTATTTACCCAGCTGAGTGGATAACTTGAGAAATTGAAAAAACACTGAAAAATAATTAACCACTCGGGTTTAAAGTCTCCGCTAAATGATTATATAAGAGGTGCATTGTAGTTGAGACTCCACACTATAGACTGTTGCCTGAAAAGCACTCAGCACGCCCGATGCCCGATGTCCTTCCCCCGGCGATAGCTGATCACAGGCACTTCCAGTAATGAGAGCAACAAGGACAGTGAACCTTGGGAGGGGGGCGAGTGTCTGTGTTTTACTGTGGTGGCTGGACATAGGCCATCAGCTCGAGCTGGAAGAACCTTATTGGTGTTCGCTGCACCCAGATGACTGCCCTGTCTGGCCAGGCCGGGGTGTGCGTGTGCTGGTCAACGGTTCAGTCAGATTTTTTAGCTCAGTCTTGTGGTCCTGGCTAAGCATCGAGTGAGTCACGTGGCCATTAATCTCCATAATCTCCAACGCTACATCACAAAGCAGGAAAACCCCACGTCTATCTGAACGGCTGCATCCACGCGGCCGTAAACACTGGAGGACGTGACTCTCAGTGGGGGTGGCCCAGCTCATCCGAAAGCAGAGATCAGATCAGCCCCAGAATTAAAATCTCCTCATCAATAACAATCCCCCCCCCCCCTCCACCCCACCTCCACATCCATGGCCTCAGAGCCAAACTACCACTCTGCCAGGGTGTGGGAAAGACTTAATGCATCCGATTTAAAGCCCCCAGTGAAATCCATCAGCAGAGTTTCCTCCAGAAAAGATGATGCGGCCTCGTCCACATTTAACACCCCAGCGGCTGGGGTTTAAAAAAACAAAGCAGGCATAGGTTTGAGCTAAGCTAATGAGCTGGTTACTGTGGTTACAGGGGGAGCAAAGGATACTGGAGCAATTCTATATATCTACATACTTGTACAAGAGGGTTAGAGGTTTGTCGGGCCTGCATTAAAGAGCTGGAATGTCTCGGGGTTCTAGAGCACGTACAATCTGTTGCTAAGCAATGGCCTTTCATTAGTGTTCTGCAACTCCTGCTAGGTATTTGGTTTGGGGGATGTGGTACAGCCCTATTTTATTCAAATAAAATTAACAACATTTTTAGCAACGCAGCTTCCAGTAACGAAGCAATTATGGGAATACAAGGCAGGAAATGCTTCCAGTGGTTTGCGGCAAGGAGGCAGATGTCCCTTGGTTACCAATGCCCGGCGATGGCGTGAAAGCCTTGCAGACAAGGGCGGCAGGATAGCATGCTTTTACGTCATCACTAACGGCAGTGGGATGCCTCACAAGGGGAGCGGGGCACGTGTGCGTGTGTCCGCTTGTGATTTTGCACACTCGGGTAAAGGCTCTGTGAGCGGTGGTGCGCTAACGTCTGACGTGCCACCCAAACCGCGTCGCGACACGGGGGGGGGGGGGCGCCAGCCGGATGCCCGGGGGAGGGGAAGCAGCAGATCGGGGGAAGGTGGGGGCCGGGTGATGTGTGATTCTCACCTCGTCTGCAGGCCTCTCTCACTGCGAGCCGAAAGGGAACAGCTTCCAAGCTGATGCCAAACCACAGAGACAGAAGACCCACCCTGGAGGAACCCAGCCCAGAAAGAATGACTCCCCCGGCTGAGTCACCGCTTTGAAGGTGTCGGACAGCCTGGGACATCAACGACCCTTAAATCTTTTAATGCCCGTGATGCATTGGGGGAAGAGATTAAACGTTGCGATGACAGCGGAGAGAGGAGATTAAATGGCGTGATCATAGCATGTCTGTAATCGATGACACACGGCATGGCGCACTGGAGGGGTAACACATCTGCACGAGCGATCATTGTTTCCAGAGTACTTCATTATCTCTAGCTAACAGCCACACCCCTCCAGTACATTATAAATTTCTATGTGTACATTTTCAGATCTTCAGCCTTACTCATGTGAATCTGAACTTTGTCTTAACTAAACAGATTGAAATCCTGCTGACCCCAGTACAACATAGCAGCAAACAAGCAGCGATTTTTTCTTGCACCTTTCGAGGTGCCACTGAGGAAAATTATTGGAAGCGGTGACCTGGACAACGTACTTGTTCCCAGTCAGTCTGTTGAGCTAATTGGGAGCATGACTGAACAAACTAAGAGAGATACATCACCCCCCCACCCATGTCAGAGGGGCATGTAATCCACTGGGAAGACATTCCTGTGTAAGTGTGTGTTTGTGTGTGTGTGTGTGTTGGGGGGGGGGGGGCATACCTGATCCCTTTATTCTGCGCGATGCTGTGATGTGAGATCCTAGACAGCGCAGAAATAACCTGGAAGAGAAGAGAGAGGCTTTCGTTAGAGCAGCAAGGGATAAGAAGTGCGTGACCTTTATACAGAAAAGCGTTTTAGGCTTCAGCGGAGGACATACAGGAATTACAGATGGAAAAATGACCTCGCTGAGAATAGAAGGGAGTGAGCAGACAGCCAGGCAGCCGGATAGGTGCAAACACCGATGGCTGCCAAGTTAATGAGGATGTTTACAGGCAGCTGGCTTTAAACTGCCCCCTGCGTCGTCACTGACCGTCCCCTATTGTCACGGATCTGCCCACTCGTGTTACGCCGCAATTACAAGGTTAAATGCACATGGTATTTAGACTGATTCAATTCCATTCCGAGTCATATGTGAGGGGACTCTCAAGAGGCTTGTGGGACTTGGTGGGGGGAGGGGGGCAGGAGCGTGATGGGAGCAGAGGGGAGGCGAGGCTGCGGAGTACGGCCCATTTCACTTCCCATCGTGCTTATGGGCGCCCGGCTCATTGTGAGCCGCCTACGGCAGCATGTTACCACCGTGGATAAAAATCCCCTTTTCCGAGTCAAGCGGAATAGATAGACCCCAGTCCCCCCCCCACCTGGACTCTCTGGAATGGACACCCACCATCCTCAATGTGCAGACAGCGCTAAACGAGATCTCAGCCACTTTAACGGTGTCCCGTTAATTGGAATGACTAATCGGGAGCGTGCTTATATGGACAACCGGTACAAGTACCAGAACAGTCCTTGGTGCAGAATTACTTACCACAGGCGATTAATCTCGACATTTATATTCTGACCTCAATTCATCAATGGCTCAATTACACAAAATTTTTATTCTAATTTGTCTTGTACATCTTGCATGTACGATGTGACCGTAACTCTACAACGCTTGTTCTGAGCAGGTCGGCGTACAGAAGAGTATGACAATGAAAGGGGGACTTCATGTGGGGGGAGTGGCAGAAAAAGGAGGGGAATTTCCCCATTATGTTATTATGTTGTTATTATATTATGAAAATCACAAGAACAGGGAACAGGAGTAAGTTTAAGTAATGGGATACAACCGGGGGCGTGGTTCAAATGTAACCAATCATCAGTGATTTAACAGAGGAGAAACGCCTTGCCTCACAGACCTATGAACAACACCTCAGGTGGCTTATGGGATCTTTTATCTGATTGGCTCACGTAGCCTTATACCCAGGCACCGGCGCACTGGTCAGCCTCCTCGATCAACAGACAGAGACGGTTCGCCATGTGTGTGCCAGTCAGATTCCCGTCACAACAGCAGGGGTCTGACCAGCCCCCCAACCTCCCCCCCCACCTGCTCCCATGCTCGTGACCATCCGTTTATGAATATTAATGGGTCAGGCTGTCGACAGAGTGCATCCACGCAAGGGCTGGGAAACCCCTCTCCCAAAAGGACCATCAGGCTGGCTGCTGCGTGCGATTCCCACCGCCCCGCCTTTTCCTCCATTAGCCACGTGAATTGTGCTCCTCAGGGGAGCCCCTGGTCCTTGGCACAACGCAGATGGATAGAGGAGCGCGGGGCTCCTTCACAGACAGCCTGCCAGTACGCAGAGGGAGAGAGGAGCGCGGGTCTCCTTCACAGACTGCCTGCCAGTACGCGGAGGGAGAGAGGAGCGTGGGGCTCCTTCACAGACTGCCTGCCAGTACGCGGAGGGAGAGAGGAGCGCGGGGCTCCTTCATAGACTGCCTGCCAGTACGCGGAGGGAGAGAGGAGCGCGGGTCTCCTTCACAGACTGCCTGCCAGTACACGGAGGGAGAGAGGAGCGCGGGGCTCCTTCACAGATTGCCTGCCAGTACGCGGAGGGAGAGAGGAGCGCGGGGCTCCTTCACAGAATGTCTGCCAGTATGCGGAGGGAGAGAGGAATGCGTGGCTCCTTCACAGACGGCCTGCCAGTACACGGAGGGAGAGAGGAGCGCGGGGCTCCTTCACAGAATGCCTGCCAGTATGCGGAGGGAGAGAGGAATGCGGGGCTCCTTCACAGACGGCCTGCCAGTACACGGAGGGAGAGAGGAGCGCGGGGCTCCTTCACAGACGGCCTGCCAGTACATGGAGGGAGAGAGGAGCGCGGGGCTCCTTCACAAATTGCCTGCCAGTACGCGGAGGGAGAGAGGAATGCGGGGCTCCTTCACAGACGGCCTGCCAGTACACGGAGGGAGAGAGGAGCGCGGGGCTCCTTCACAGAATGCCTGCCAGTACGCGGAGGGAGAGAGGAGCGCGGGGCTCCTTCATAGACTGCCTGCCAGTACACGGAGGGAGAGAGGAGCGCGGGCCTCCTTCACAGACGGCCTGCCAGTACACGGAGGGAGAGAGGAGCGCGGGCCTCCTTCACAGACGGCCTGCCAGTACCTACAGCTTCCTTGATTACCAGAATTAATAATGGTAAATAAAGTAATAAATATAAAGCTTCAGGGCGACCCTGACGTTTATACATTTTCATTTATTTATCTATCAGATGTTTTTATATAAAAGCACATTTTTATTTTTTGAGAATCAGGGCCAGCCAGTACCTGGAGCAAATGGGGGTTATGGGCCTTGCTCTAGAGGTCAATGATGAAATCACTCTACCATCAACAGTGTTAGAACCAGCGACCTTCACAGGTACAGTGTCCTAACCCAGTGAGCCACACAGCGCCCTCTGCAGCTTAGCATGTGTGGGTTCCTATAAAACGGTTTTTGTCAGGAGCTGATCACCAGCGGTACCTTTGTCCTGTTCAACTTAAGGCACCAGCAGTGAGATCGGAGACAAAAAAAATGGAGGCATAGAGCTTCAGAGCCACCACAGTCCCACAGGTCATGGACAGAAGATGTAAATGGTGGTGATTCAGGAGGTTTCTTTTCCCCTCATTTTTAATGAGCTGTCACACATGACTGCCCCACGTACCCAGTGGACCCTGACATCTCACACTGCGGAAACAGGCTGCTGCTAAGCGCCTGAAACACCCATTCGCTGGACAGCACAGGTGATGGAGGGGGGGGGGGGGGGCACAACAGATGGCTAAGGGACCCGCAATGCTCAGCTTCATCAATAATGAACAGCCCCCACCGCCGCCACCACCAGCCCCCTGAGGGGAGAAATCGAGCGTGGACCCGTGGTCCCGGTCTAGTAAGTCGCAGGCTGCACCAGGAATGGGAAATCTGTGCCATTCCTGGAATTTTGGGTGTGTCCCCCTTAAGATCCACAACCTGTGATGGAGTTTGCCAGGGAATTCGGATGGCTGTGTTGGAGTTCCCCAGAAAGCCCCTTCTGCGTGCCCCAGCCTGCGAGACGGCAAAGGCGATCCCGGGCAGGTACATCTCAGAGCGCTGTCCCTGGCTCTGGTCCAGAGTTTGGCCCGGCCCAGCCTGTTATGAGGGGATCCCCGCCGGCGGTTCCGTCCAAAGTCCCTTAATGAGGTCGTCACCGTTTCCTTCTATACGCTCCCATTAATAGGAAATGATGTCGTTAGCAGAGACCTCACTATCATGGACTACAAAGCAGTCCACATTACTCTCTATTACGCTATAATACTCACTGGGTTGTTTCACATGGTCTTTTCCAGGCTGCAGCAAAATCACACATTCGCAGTCTGGCATCCAAGGTCGAAGCCCCCGGTGTTTGGGCTTCACTTCTACAATAGCGGCAAAGCTAACAGTGCCCTTGTCTCTCCGTGATGCTAATAGGTAACATATTTCCCTCATTACGCTGTAAAATCTGATTAGCGGAGACTCCCAGCGGAGCACCTGCTTGTCATCCACCTGCAGCGGGCTCCTGCATCCTCGCCGTATTTCCATATTTAGGGTGCGATTATTAGCATTCACCGCTATTACTTTCCCCGCGCCGCTCTTCCTTTGATCGAGACGGACTCAGCTCCTCCCCTTTTTTTGTGCAGAAGGATTTTCCTTTCCACTGAATCTGTTCAAGCTGAGTTCTCTCCTTTACTCTTTCCGAAGTCTGTGGCCACCTGCGGTTCGTCAGTAAATCAAAGAGCCCACAAATCAGATTCAGAGAAGGCCGACTTCCTCGCGGCGATATGACATCGGAGTAAACTTGGGGGGGTGGCGGGGGAAGGAAAAATGAAAAATGTGAAACAATCTATATGTTCAGCTGTGCTGCTTGGGAGAACCCCCCCCCCCCCCAAAAAAGCACTGGCAGAGTGGCCTCTGCGTTTCTCTCCTGCTCATCTCTTGTTAAATCCAAAAGTCAGAATTACAGATGCAGCTGTTGTAAGTCGCGCGAAACGAGAAGCCATTAGAATTAAGCCGTCTAAAGTCACCCACCATTAATACCCTTTCGAAGTTCACGTACAACACAGTGATTATTCTGAGGGTGTAATGCGGGCCCTTTTTTGCAGATAAGGCATTCCGTACTCGCACTCTGCCAGGACGAGATGGATGAAATCATCCCATTCCTGGATGATCTGCCTTCTGAAAACATCTAGCACAAACACACCAAAGGCACACAACTCCAGATGATTTGCATGACACTCTGACTTAACGGACAGACATTCACAATCCTTGGTGGGGGGGGGGTGCATCAGACTGGCAGGGAGACAAAGAAAGAAAAAGGCTGGTGGGAGGCTCACCCCCGAATCCGCAAGATTCTGGAACAGTCTGGAAGCCCTTTGAAGGTATCATAATACAATTATGAATAAGTGGCTGCCAAGATAAGAGTTGCATCACTGAAAAAAATATTTCAAAAAACCGTGTTAAGATCAGCAGTCTCATTAACACGACTCGCGAGGCGAAATACATTCCCTCTCATCCGCTAAATGGACTCCGTCGGACCCGTCGTTCCATATGGTGGCCCTGCCAGTGCCGCGATTAACAGCGACATCACAGATGGACGTGACGGTGCGAGAAGTCAGGCTACAAAAGAGGGGCGGAAACAAAGACTCCAAGCACTCCAAACCGGTGATCCTCGGGGACCCCCCCCCCCACATTTCTGCTCCCTCCAAGCTCCCAGCCAATCACGGACACTCAATACCTGGCTCAGGTGCACTGGGAACCAGAAGGGAGCAATAATGTGGACTGTCCAGTGGTCCCTGAGGACTGGGATGAGGAGCTCTGTCATAACACACTTAGCACACACTTTCATAACTTCAAGGCTGGTGGGTTCTGGTATTAGTGAGATTTCATCCAAGGTGATACACACCGGGAATGTGTGTAACCTTCATTTTCAGGTTTCCCTTTTTGTATCGATTATTTTCTGACCCTGGACTCACCGTGGAGTTCAACGCAACAAAAACGCTCGCGAAGAGTACCAAGGGAAACTCACTCAGCCATTCAGCTTTGATTAATCCCTAACAATTTTATTGAAGAATAAACATTTTGTTACATGCCTTATTATCAAAATAACCATGGAAACCACAAGTGCACACAGCATGCCTTACTTGAGTTAGCGGTTTGTAAGTTATCCAGCGCTAACTCACGCTCATGTCATATTAGAAACACTGTATCACTGTTGTATGGTCCACTGAAGACGCTAACCTCCCAGAGATGATGGAAGTCCCCCTTGCCCCCCAATGAAGCACATTTAATGCCTTCACTAGAGGGCGCTGTTGGCCCACATCCCCAAACCCTCACAGTGTGCAGGCAGCCATCATCTCAGTGTGGATGGTTCCTCTGGCCTTCGTATCTAATAAAGACTGCGTAATAACGAGCCTTTTCCAGCAAGGGGGAAATTAGTGAGATTAAGATGGAATAAGTAACGAGGCCGTAATGCTACTGCGAAAACCCAGGAGAGGAGTAAACGCTTTACTCTCATGACTACTGCAGAACTCATTTTTATTAAACCCAGGATGCAAAAGCTTCCCCCCGTGCAACATTTAGGTTATTTTTGGATTATTCTGGGATTATGTGGCTTCAGAGGATACAAACAGCAGATTTTATGCAGTGAAAGATGAGACGAGATGACCCAAGTCAGACCCAACAAGCCTTGCATAAACAGAAAAGTGACATGAGCATGTAAATGGGTCCCCAGATGCAAAGAGGGGACAGGAGAGGGGTAGGTGGAAGATGGGGTGTGTCCATGTGCCCAGGGGTACCAGCATCCAAAATGCAAAGAAGAGAAGCCGTATTGTAACGACTGTCCTTTGTGAACAAAAGCTGGGGAAGGAAAAGAAAATAAAAAATGACCATTTTCGAGTAAGACTCTAGGAGTCCACGAAATTGCTTACATGGTCGACCTGCAAACACTTCTTGTGGAAAATCCCGTCATGGTTATCGCATTCATCTTTCCTGCAGTCATGGGGACTCACTAACCTGGGTCAGGTAATCACTAACCGCGTGATAACAATGCAGTGGTTTGTGGCCCTGCGGCCTCGTGGTCAACCTGACCTATTTGCGGCTGGCCGCCCCGCGACGTGTGAAAGCCGTTGCTGGCCGGGCCGCTGCGGGGGTGCTCCGTGGCCGCAAGCACACATGCAGATGTAGATCAGACACAGACTGTGGCCCCCAACAGACCACAGGAGGGACTGTTGACTATTTTCCTCCGCACACTGCATTTACTGCAGTCTAACAAACTACTGCACCAACAAAGCAACTGGTAAGCAGTACAAACCCGCCGGTGACAGACGGCCAATAGCAAGACCCCATATCTGCATCACTGAAGCCCTGCGTGGCTTAAACCAGCCTATCGCTCAAAGGGATGCATTTCAAAGCACTGCTGCGGATGGGCAGTAAGGGGCAGCCCTTCAGCACGACACGGCAATAAGCGGGATGTTGTTCTGAAGACACACCCAGCCAAAGTTAAGCCAGAGGACAGATGTTGCAGGTTTGGTTTGAGCCCCACACACATTATTTATTATGTTTCCTGCCTATAGTCTTAGATTGGGGTGGGGGGGGTGTCAAATAATCCACAGACCCCGAGGCTGACCTCATTCATAAGTCAAAGGCCCAACTGCCTTGCCCAATAACAGAACCTTGTCATGGCCTCAGATCAAGGCGTCCATCGTACGGGACCTGGATGAAGACTTTAAAAAGGGCAATGGGTGACTGGAGCTGTTTTGAAAAGGACGGCACGCGATATGTTAGGGGGGGGGGGGGGGGGTTCTGGGAGGCATGTGGCTCCAGTTCACACAGGAAGTGAACACTAGTGAGTGACGGCCTACCCCCCCCCGACCCACCTGGCCACAGCACACACATCCTGTAAACACACAAATGCATGTTTTAAGGAAGGTCTTTATTTACACCCCACACCCCCAGGACAGAATCAATTATTGTTTTTTCTCTCCACAGAGTTCATGCAAAGGGCAGGTGGCCGCTCGCCGTCCTGGTCAAAGCGCCTCGTGTTTCGCTTTCCTGCCTTTTCCGCTAAGAGGGCAAAAAAGAAGCGACAGCTTTGGGGAAATAATACTGGAGACCCTCCCACAGGACAGTGGATGGTTCCCAAAAGCCCAGATCCTGCAAGTCCTCAGATACCCCAGGAACCCAGGTGCCAAAACAACAGAAAGACGATCAATGGGCCTAATATGACTGGGACCAGTAGGTACTGCGCCACACCTTCACACCATGGACTGAATACTAAAAACACCCCATCAGCCTCTTGTCACATCTGTGCTGCCTCTGACATGTTCCAACCCAGACATTCGAAAACATATGAAAATAAAATGAAAACAGACACCACTAGAACATTAAAGTGAAAGGGCAGCAAATTTATTACAATTCCTGAGGAAACAACATCGATGCAGCTGATATCAGACACGGTATTGCTGAGGTCCTCTGTGATATGAGGCTGCTCTGCGTTTCTCTTCCTGGCATAGCCACCACAATGGCCGATATTTTCTTTAAGTTTATGAATTGAAATGCCATAGCAGGATGAGGGTTCTGCTACGCAAGCGCGAACACACACACACACACACACACACTAACCAGCAAGCCACAAGCCAGCTAGCCTTGCTTTCAAAAGTGGATACATTGCACACGTCGAACCACATACGACACACACAATGGGGCAAATGTTTCCAAGACGACACACGGAACTTCCAGGCTTTTTCTTACAAAAACACAAACGTTCCGTTCCGGAATTTTAGCACATGTGTAACACCAATATTCATCCCAATGAAAGAAGCCTTACTGTGTGTATCACAGGGAACCTAATATGGGAAGATGCATATTTGTAGGTGTGAACTTGCAGTGCTAATTTTTTCTAGCCGTTCAGAAAGCAGGAGGAAAAGAGAGAGAGCATGGCCGAAATATTGCATGACAGTGCAGATACATGTATATTTCTCTGGGTACTCCGATTTCCTTCCAGAGTCCAAAAACATGAGGTTAGGTGAAGCTTCCCTAAGCTCCCCTTAAGGTTTGAGTCTGTGCTCTGCAGTGGTTTGGCATCCCTTTGGAATGCTCTGTTGGTCCATCTTCATGTAAACTTCCACTTGCCTTGGCAGCACTCGTTAAATACACAGTTGCTTGCAGCAAGAATTGCGAAATGGTGATGCATACACTCATACCCCACTGGGGGAGTGTCAGCTGTCCCTCCAGCGTAGAGAGTGACAAGTGGCGGATCTCAAAGAACTGTCCAGGGGCAAATTTGCTGATCCGCAGCACCGGATCGCTGCCCGGAGTGACTCCTGATTCCTGGGCTGAGGAAGGCGCCCGTTCAGCTGACAGAAATGACACCATTCCCTGCTTCCAATATGAACACAGGAAAGGCCACCGACAGCCTCCGTCTTTGTTGTCTGAATCTCCAGTGATTTCCCCCACTTTGATAACGGCGTAGCGTTTATTACGCTCACCAACCGCTGCACGCTTCCCTAAGGCAAGGCAAGGATACTGCAGGCGAACCAGGTGAAGATTCCCCTGCGCCAAGGAAACAAGAGCTTTGGAGTCCAGGCAGAGGCTCCAAAGCCAGCCAAAGGGCCCTTATCAGGAAGGGGCACCTTTCATAGGGGGCTGGGGGGATGGGGGGTGGCCTTGGAAATAAAACAGCTTTTTTTCTTTTAGATTTTTCATTGGGGGGGGGGGGGGACAAAGACACCCAGCGATTGAGATGATGGTACTAACGTGCGTAATCCTGACGGCCTCGCGGGCGTGACGGGGACAAAGGGTAAATGGAGAGCAGGATGGGGGCAGGGTGGGGGCGTGCGGGTTCTGAGAGAGTCTTTAGGGTCCACGGGGGAATATGGGGGGTTCATGGCACATGCTCCCCACTGCTAACAGAGATAAAGATTGGGGGGGGGGGGGGGCAAATCCTCTTGTCTGGGAAGTGCAGGCTGCCCTGGGTATGATGCCAGGGTCCCAGGCACAGTGTCCTGAGCCAGTCACAGGGCTTCCAGTCCCATGGCAGAACACAGCCCACTGCCACGAGGACACATTAGCGATGAAGGTGCTAACAGCATCCTCAGTGCCAGGCTGTAAAAACATGCATTTTTCTGATCATTTATGATTAATTCTTAACAGGAGAGAAATATTCCGCCTTTGACACGAATACTTTGTGTCTCAAGTGAATCTACATGAAAATGTAGCAATATGTAGATCTGGAACTCGCATACAATTCAGCCAGATTCTTAGCATATTCTCTGTCAGACGCATGAAGACATAAATCCAGTAATCATAATAAAAACTACAGAAAAAAAATCCATACATTCTGTTTACCTTTTGCTTACGGTAATGTACCAGTATTGGGTTAATTTGCCAGGCTTTGCTGACTGACAGCTTTAAGTGGAAGGGGTGACATGTGACACAAATCAGCCAATCAGGTTGCAGGGGATAAAGTGTGGCAGGCATGTCTGCTTCACTGCCCTTCCGGTAATTGATGGTCTGACCCTCTCAGACAGTCAGTGACAGGCATTAGGACGTGTGATACTGCGCTTAAATGAAATGGCACAATAAGATGACTATTGCACTTTTTTGGGTGACTTATTTACCCGACTGTCTGCTTAACTCGAAGAGCAAAGTGACAGGTGTACATACACAGAGGTTAAACTTATTTCAGCTTTGTTCGCTTAGAGAACACTTTACCCCAGGAACACAACAACAACAAAAAAAAATGACGCAAATTCGTTGATGAATAAAATCCTTAAGGTGATTATTAACGGTAAATAATTTAACTTCAAACTGTGAGGGATAGCTAAGAAAAATCCTGGATCATCTAAATTTCCCAGAAAAAAAAAAACCTAATGCAAATCACAAACCATAGCTCTCCTACACTCCCAAAATAAAAAACAAACAAACAAAACAAACAAACAATACCTAAGAACATAAGCCCATTAGCCATGAAACGCACTTGCAGTCCATCCAGCAGTACTCTCTTGCCAGATGCAAAGAGACCGTCATGCACAGTACGGGTGGTCTGATGGCTTCTAGCTCCCAGACATCACCACACCTTTTGTTTCCCAGTGGTTAGAAACAAGCAAGAAATAAAATTCTGCTGGAATTTCAGACAGGCACTGAGCGAGACGCCTCGGCCCACACTGAGGCCCCGGTGGTCAGTGTGGCATTTGCGTTCCCAGAAAAGGGATAAACCTTGCTGCATCGTGTAAAAATGAGAGCCCCGGGGAGGGAAAGACGGGTCAAACAATAAATCATGAGGGCAGAGTCATGGGGGCCGGGGGGCAGGGAGCTCAGGAAGTGGGTTATAAAGGAGACGGCAGAGGGGCACTTAAATGTGACGTGCAGCATCAAGGACGGGGGAGGGGGCAAACACCTGGGGGCAGATGGCGCTGGCCACCGCAATGGGGTACCACTGATTCTGCCGACCAGAGAAACATCAGGGCTGATGGGAGGCACAGGGGGTTGTTTTCCTAGCATAAAGGTCCCCCCCCCACATAGGAAGCAACTGGGAAGCATAGTATTGGCATCCCAGCAGAGACAGTCTACAAAGCATAGGCCCCATTAAAGTATGACAGATTTATATTTTTATATATATTCTTACAATATATATCTTACAATCTTTCTATATCATATATATATATATATATATATATATATATATATGCATTATGAAGAATTTGTGTGTGTGTGTGTGTGTGTGTGTGTGTAAATATATATATACACACATATATATATATATAAAATTCTTAAGATGCCGACAGAGGCTGTGAAACAGCAGAGCACCACCCAAGATGTGAACAATCCTTCGGCTTCAACCAAAAGTGACAGCAGCATGTAGACCAGTGCCTAACTTCCGTGAATAAATGTTTATTGTGGTTCACTGGTTTAAACAAAAGACCTGCTTGTAATGCACTGTTTGCCTCACTTGCACGTCGCTCTGGATAAAAGCGTCTTGTAAATAAATGTAAATAGATGTAAATAAATGTAAATCTCAGATGTACATGGATTTCAAGACAAACTCTGACTAAAAAGGGTTTGTTTGCCATCCGGTGATGCTCAGCTACAGATGGGGGTGCTCATTATTGGCCTACAGTTTGGGGCGTGAGCTCCTGTGTCAGGTGCAGCTAGACAGCACTGATCCAGATCAGCACCGAGCCAGCCATGAGCAGAAGGGGCATTTACAGAGGTGAGAGCACAGGCCCACTGCCTTCTGTTGATAGCTGATTGGCCCCCAGAGCACCCCCTCTCCTGTCACTCATCGATTCAAACCATACCATTGGCTAAGGATAAGGTTGGCTCATTTGTAAGAATTATGGCCCAATTTTTTGCCCCGCGTGTTAAGAAAATAATAGAATTGCCCTTGGTGGGTAGGCAGTAGCGGTATCGCATGTGTTTGGCTGTCCAAATGGGACTTTATAACCTAATAATCCCGATTTAATGGGACACTGGTTATTGGGTCTAAAGCCTTTTAAAAACAGGCTGTTGGGCAAGTAAAGAGCGAATAAAATACCTGAATAAATTTAGTTTAATAACAGTCTGGATCATCTGGGTTTCGAATGGTGCCAGTAGTTTTGAATTGTAACAAGGCTAAGTGATACCAGAAGCTGCCCTCCCGAAAGACTGACATAGATGACATCACTGTTTCAGTGTCAAGGGAGCAGCACTCAATCCCACAGATGGGGAATCCCAGATCCCGATGCCGCCAGAAACCCCTAAGGGATGGGGGGGGGGGTTTCCAGGTCGCTCTCTATTGAGATGTCACACCCGACAGTGGAGCCGACAGTGGGCTCGATTGAGCCTGACAGGTAAAATCTTCCATCAGCAAGATCACAGGGCTGACTGTCGAATTAGCGCTGCCAATGTTTTGAACAGTCCTCTCAAAGCATGGAGATGGCTGCTCTCTCTCTCTCTCTCTCTCTCTCTCTCTCGCACACACACATATGCTTCAGAACCTCTCATTACATACAATGATCCCAAGGAACAGCCCATCATTTGCCCCGTTCTTGACTATTTATGAGCCTCGCCACTGTCCCTAGCACAAGCGTCACCCTCTTAAGCCGCCGGCACGGTCTTTCAATTAAGCGATACTCCCTATAGGAGATCCAGTCGTGGCCCAGTCGCCATAGGAACTCCCGTCACGGCTCAGTCGCCGCGGCGATCTTCCAGGCCCCAGGCTTTGACGGATTGCTGAGGTTTTTTGTGTCAAGCGCAGGGCGACTGCCGGTGCGCTGAGGGCCCGCGGCCCACGCACATGGCTGCGGTTTTTCCCGGTTACGTCAGTGCAGACAGGGCCTCAAAAACGACGGGCACCAGCGACCGCATGACTCGCCCAGACTGGCCCAAGGGTGGGGGCTGGGTCTGGGTAAATGGAGGGGGGGCACTATTTAGTCTTCTATTCAGAGAAGATGCTGAAAATTAAGAAAGGGTTCCAGGCTCAAAGGTTTTTATTTGTCATAGTGCAAGTGAGTTAAACAAGTACAATGAAATGTAGTATTTGCCTCCCTAATGACATAAATAATATTAAATAACTATGCAATACAACATTACATAGCTACACTACAGAGGACATAGTGATACAAATCTGTGGGAATGCCTGAAAAAAATATCAGTAAATAAACTCAACAGTGCTACATATTGCACTGTTGTGTAAGAGCCATGTGAACATACGATGTATTCAGATATGAAGGTATCGCCCTCACAAGCACTGGCAGGTCACAGAGCGAATCCCACTGGGCAGGATGGCACAGCGCTGTCAGAATCATTCCCCCGGCACGTCACAGACTGTGGTGACGCCTGAGGGAAGAAGCACCGCGAATGTTTATCAGGCTCCAGGTTCACTCTTGTCGTGCAGCTGGCATCAAAGCTGACCGGCCGGGGTCTCTGCGCTTGATGATATCTCCCTGAAGAGGTTCTGGGGGGGGGGGGGGGTCACCCTCCCACATCATTGCTGGAAAAGTGACCAGGGACAGCCTCTGTCAGCAAAAAGCCTCAATGCGTCACGGACGCGACCTCCACACTAGCAGGTGCCTATTGCCCTCCTGATCAAAGGTTATGGGTTCAAAACTTGGCTCTGCTGGTTGTGTGAGATTGGGATTCAGCCCAGGAAGCACGCAGTCTTATACCTGGGGGTTGCCATTGATTGGCCCTCCGTCAGGGAGCCATTGACGGTACCAGGAGGCACATAAGATAGATGGGGTAGAGTCTAGCATGCTAGCATTAATGTAAACACAGCATTCAAATCCCTAAGGTACAGAAGGAGAAAAATACTGTATATCTGCTGTCTCATATATTACAGATTCTGGTTTGCCCCTAAAGACTTTAACCACCTTTTAAAATACACTGCTCAAAAAAATGAAAGGAACACTTTTTAATCACAGTATAGCATCGAGTCATTTTAACTTCTGGGATATTGATCTAGTCCGTTAAGTAGCAATGGGGGTTGTTAATCGGTTTCAGCTGCTTTGGTGTTAAAGAAGTTAACAACAGGTGCACTAGAGGGGCAGCAATGAGACGACCCCCAAAACAGGAATGGTTTAACAGGTGGGGGCCACTGACATTTTTCCTCCTCATCTTTTCTGACAGTTTTTTTCACTAATTTTGCATTTGGCTACAGTCAGTGTCACTACTGGTAGCATGAGGTGATACCTGGACCCTACAGAGGTTGCACAGGTAGTCCAACTCCTCCAGGATGGTGCATCAATACGTGCCATTGCCAGAAGGTTTACTGTGTCTCCCAGCCCAGTCTCAAGGCCATGGAGGACATTCCAGAAGATAGGCAGTTACTCTAGGAGAGATGGACAGGACCGTAGAAGGTCCTTAACCCATAAGTAGGACCAGTATCTGCTTCTTTGTGCAAGGAGGAACAGGAGGAGCACTGCCAGAGCCCTACAGAATGACCTCCAGCAGGTCACTGGTGTGCATGTCTCTGAGCAAACAATCAGAAACAGACTTCATGAAGGTGGCCTGAGGGCCCGACGTCCTCTAGTGGGCCCTGTGTTCACTGCCCAGGACCGTGGAGCTTGATGGGCATTTGCCATAGAATACCAGAATTGGCAGGTCCACCACTGGTGCCCTGTGCTTTTCACAGATGAGAGCAGGTTCACCCTGAGCAGAAGTGAAAGGGTCTGGAGAAGCTGCGGAGAACATTATGCTGCCTGTGACATTGTTCGGCAAGACCATTTTGGTGGTGGGTCAGTGATGGTCTGGGGAGGCATATCCATGGAGGGACACACAGGACTCTACAGGCTAGACAACGACACCTTGATTGCCATTAGGTATCGGGATGAAATCCTTGGACCCATACGCTTGTGCAGTGGGTCCTGGGTTCCTCCTGGTGCACGACAATGCCCGGCCTCATGTGGCGAGAGTATGCAGGCAGTTCCTGGAGGATGAAGGAATGGATACCATTGACTGGCCCCCATGCACGCCTGACCTAAATCCAATGGAGCACCTCTGGGACATTATGTTTCAGTCCATCCGACGCCACCAGGTTGCACCTCAGACTGTCCAGGAGCTCAGTGATGCCCTGGTCCAGATCTGGGAGGAGATCCCCCAGGACACCATCCATCATCTCATTAGGAGGATGCCCTGACATTATCAGGCATGCCTACAAGCACGTGGGGGCCATATAAACTACTGAGTACGATTTTGAGCTGCTGCAATGAAATTTCGGCAAAATGGACCAGCCTACCGGATAATTTTTTCACTTTTGAATTCAGCCCTCTGTAGGTTTATCATTTTCATTTCCATCAAACAATGTGGCATCCTTTCGTTCCTAACACATTACCCAGTCCATATCAGTATAGATATACAGCATGATTTTTTTCCCCCATTGAGATCTGATGTGTTTTCAAAGCGTTCCTTTAATTTTTTTGAGCAGTGTATTTAAGAGTGATCACTTTGGACTGATAACCAGTCACCCTCTTTGTGGTCTTGATGCGATGGAGGAATGTTGCCCAGTGAGAAGACTTTATTCATGTCAAGGCAGCTGAAGCGGAACGAAAGCAGATCATCATCAGAATATCATCCGATATCCACATACAGATACGCTGTTAAAGATGGCCGCCGGATTGTCATTGGAGCCTCTGAGACCTGCCCAGGCCTACTAGAGAGGGCATTAATCTTAAATTCAGCAGATGGACACTCACAAGTGCACATAGTACACGCTGAGGTTGAGGGGTGGGGAAGGGGGGGGGGGGCAGAAAGCACAGAGCACTGGGATTTGAGGCCTGTGGTTGCAATAAAATATTCGACAGTGGCGCCTGCGTCAATGAACCGCACAGCCCGACACAATATGTGGAAAATCTGTCCAATGGGGAGGCGAGAGGAAACATCCAGAAAATGCGACGCCAGGCCTGCTCCAAAGTCCAGTGGCCGAATCCAGCCTCGGGCTGCCGGGTACAACGACAAGACTCGCTGCGTAAATGCTGTGTAAACCTGCTACGCACCGAGCAGAGCTGCGCGAATGCTGAGTGTGCTGACTAATGGGAGACTCTGGCCTTGTATTTCGATAATGAAGTTACAGCTGCTTTTGGCAGGGGGGGCGCATTCCTCAGCTCCGCCGCCCCTCCCTGAGAGCCAAAGCGAAGCGCTGCATCGCGCCCGCCGCTCTTTATGTCGCTTGCCTGTGACCTCTCACCATATTGGCAAGGAGAGTGACTCCCAACAACGCCAGCAACAGCACCCCCGGGGAAGGGTGGAGGCAGGGAGGCGAGCCAATGGCAACACGGTGATCCCCGCTGAGCAGAGCGCCCCCTTCTGACATTACAGCTCCTTATTACTGCTGTCCTCAAGCTGGGGGGGGTCAGGATGCCCCGTAAGATAACGGGGTCACCCCTTATTAGCAAAAGAGGGGGGACATATATAAATATGTACAGCCTTTGGGGGTCATGGCAGCAGAGGGGAGTGAGTCTGCATAATTAATACTGCCATGAGTGGGAGGGCTGGGGGGGGGGGGGGTGTGGCAGAATGACAGGTCGTCACTTCCAATAGGGACATGCTGCCAAAACACTGTTTATGTTGCATCTCCTCCTTCCAGGCCAGTTATCAAGCAGTTTATAGAGCCACCACACTTATTAAATGACCTGTGTCGTTCTGTTGGTGGGGGGGGGGGGGGGATCCCCAGCCCACATTTACACGACAGGCTATTAATGCCAAACGATAATCATTATAATATTACGATTGAGACCCATAAAACACACTAAAGCTAAACACGAATCATAGATCTAGGCAGTAAAATAAATATGGAACCGTTTACTCAAAATGTACAATCCAGTTACCACTAAAATAACTGGAGCCTCGGGGGGGAGATTGGCTTTCATTGATTGCCCTTAAGTACAAAACCAAAGCTTTGAATCCATCGAAGGCCCACCTCCCACAAGTACGGTCTGAGGGATGTGCATTTTCCATACCATTTCCATTTCCAGTCCACAGGTACGCCGGCCCAGTGCCACGGGGGATGAGCATGGCGTCGGGACAAACAGTTGGTGATGTGAAACGATGAAGCACAGAGACAGCAGCACCATGGGCTTGTATTTAAATATAGCACACAGGGGCAGGAGGGATTTTGGGAAAGGAAGATGCATTAAGACATTGACTGTCTGTGGGCAAAAAAAGAGAGACACAGACTTGACCTCGACTGCCCAAGCAAGCTCTGAAACTCAGTGCGAGTGATCTCTCTGGCTTACTCCGCCCCCAATCCCGCTCCCGGAGTGTCTCCCTAACATGGAGTGCCGACTGGCTCCCCTCACGGTGAGAGTGCCACACTCAGCTTGATTCACTTTCATGCTCGACAAAAATCCTCTGCTGTCGATTACTCACGTGCCAACGCATGCTGCCGAACCGCCAAATGAGAGCGGCTCTTTCGTTAGCACGCCCACTCAATATGCGGGGGTGTCACGTCCCTCGAGGCTGCCACTTCCTCAAAAAAAAAATCGCACTGAATGGTCAGAATATGGTGAATTATGACAGATTCTCGCGTGATCTTTGCACTTTGCCTCATGGGCGCATGTTGACCTGCCTGTCCCCATGGAGTGCTTGAAATATTAACATCTTGACATATAAACATGATGAAAACTGACAGGGAAAGCCCTGTTGGGCTCAGAGACGGTGTCGGTCATTTTCATCAATCCAAAGCATGCTAACGTGTGAGAAGGACTTGTGTACGATTGATTTTTGGGTTGGTGTTACAGAGAAGATAAGTAAGGATCATATAGATCGATGATTCTGCCCAATAATGAAGAATGAACCAAGCAATGAAGAACACTTAATCTGCAAGTGTTTGGTTCATTCTTGATTGTTTGGTTCAGGTTTGTTGGGAGCAGGGGGTCCCTGAAGACTGGGTTGCAAAACCTAACACACACTAAAATCATTCAAATGTTTAATAACATAAGAAATTTACAAATGAGAGGAGGCCAATCGGCCCATCAAGCTCGTTTGGGGAGAACTTAACTAATAGCTCAGAGTTGTTAAAATCTTATCTAGCTCTGATTTAAAGGAACCCAGGGTTTTAGCTTCCGCTACACTAGCAGGAAGACTATTCCATATTCTAACTACACGCTGTGTAAAGAAGTGTTTTCTCAAATTCAGTTTAAAATGTTCTCCCGCTAATTTCCACCTATGGCCACGAGTTCTAGTATTTAAACTAATACTGAAGTAGCCAACCTGTTAGAATCTTATAGACCTGGATCATGTCCCCCCTTAATCTCTTTTGCGGGAGGCTGAACAGATTCAGCTCAGCTAACCTCTCATCATAAGACATTCCTCTAAGACCAGGAATCATTCTTGTAGCCATACATTGAACCTTTTCCAAGACAGCAATATCCTTCTTAAGGTACGGTGACCATACCTGCACATAATATTCTTGGTGGGGTCTTACCAAGGAATTGTATAATCGTAGCATTACCTCCCTTGACTTAAACTCCACACACCTAGAGATGTAACCCAACATCCTATTGGCCTTTTTTTATTGCTTCCCCATACCGGTGAGAGTGGGACATGGAAGCATCAACATACACACCGAGGTCTTTCTCGTAATCAGCTACCTTTATTTCAGTGGAACTCATAAAATATCTGTACTTTATATTTCTGCTCCCTGCATGGATTACCTTACATTGATCTATGTTAAATTTCATCTGCCAGGTATCAACCCAGTCGCTAATTAAATCAAAATCCCATTGTAGCCTCTGTGCTGTTAATTTAGTATCTGCTACACCACCCACCTTGGTGTCGTCTGCAAATTTAACCAGTTTACTGTATGTATTGGTGTCAATATCATTAATCTAAATTAGGAACAATAGTGGTCCTAAAATTGAACCCTGCCGTACCCCACTATGAACGCAGGCCCACTATGACATTATGCCTCTAATAACTACCCACTGTTTCCTGTCTGTTAACCAGGTTTCAATCCAAGGTGCTACAGTTCCTAAAATCCCTGCAGCTTTGAGCTTAAGCAAGAGCCGTTTCTGGGGGACAACATCAAAGGCCTTCTGGAAATCTAAGTAGATCACATCGTAGGCCTTTTTGTGATCAATTTCTCTTGTAGCTTCCTCAAAGAACTCAAGTAGATTAGTTAAACAGGACTTACCTCTCCTAAATCCATGTTGGCTATCCCTCAGAATGTTATTTGAATCCAGGTAATCTACCATTTTCACTTGGATTATAGCTTTCCAGTTATGCAAGTTAAATTGATTGGCCTATAGTTAGCTGGATTACTTCTATCCCCTTTTTTGAATATGGGTGTTATCTTAGCATGCTTCCAATCAGAAGGTACCACACCAGTAGATAAGGATTTCTGAAATAGTAATGTTAAAGGTTGGCTAACAATATCCCTCATCTCTTTTAAAAGTGTAAAGTTTAAAAACACAGGCAAAACACCATAAATTCATGAGATGATTCAGCAACGCTCTAAATTTTAAAGTCACCAAGCAGTGAGTTGTAAATCTTCTGAACATCAGGAAGATGTGGTAACTGCCCTCGACGTGAGTGGAGTTACAACTCAGCTCTCTGTACCGCCCACGCTAATCATTCAACCTTTTAAAGACCGAGGTTAGCGGCGCTGATTTTCTTTATTAATCACCCATTTTTTTCCTAGCCTACCCAGTGCATAATTCAATGAGTCCAGCTCTCAAAAACATCCCGATATGCTCTACTTAATTAGCGGCTCATACGTCTAGGTGATATACTGTAGTAGGGCAGGCATGGACGCTGGACGGCCGGACAAGCAGCTTATACCTCCTATGAAGGACTGAGTTGTTACTAAGCGACTTCCTCGCCACACTGTCTCTTTTCCTTAGAGAGGAGGCTTTCAGCCTGGGCTGTTTGTCCAGAGGCATACCAGGAAGGAGCCAACACAGGACAAGGAGAAGGAGAGGGTCACCTTGAGAGTCAAGTGTCTGATCTGTTCACCTGAATTTGATCACACGATAGTGACCTCTATCACAAGACCAGCCCTGAGGAACGGATCAGATGTTCCCCTTTTCCTCCCACTCAGCCTCAAGTGACGAACCGATGCAAAAGGGTGCAAATAACCAAAATACTGAAAGCCGCAATCATGCTGTAAGTTCATGGGCAGGAAGGGAAGTCATGCAACTGATCAGGACAGTAATCTGTGTGGTCTTCAAAAGTAACAGTGGTACAGAATGTAGGCTTGATTCTTTAACGCAGATATGAGTACCATCATAAA
This sequence comes from Paramormyrops kingsleyae, assembly GCF_048594095.1. Classification (NCBI taxonomy): domain Eukaryota; kingdom Metazoa; phylum Chordata; class Actinopteri; order Osteoglossiformes; family Mormyridae; genus Paramormyrops; species Paramormyrops kingsleyae. The sequence goes on from NC_132803.1 coordinate 31,870,178, forward strand.
AAATGGAGAATGGCAATATTAATGATGATTAAAATCAGGGCAAAGGAAAAATAAACTGAGAATTTCAGTCTGTCAATTAGTACTGAGTTTAGCAGTAGACTGTTCCAAAAAAAATTAATGCAAATGCAAGATGAATATGACATGTATATTTTTTATATAAATTTCCCAAAAAGACAAAGACAGAATTCCACTTAAGACATATCCATCCTTCATCGTTTGGATCCTCCACAACCACCGGCTAGACGGAGATGACTGATGTGACACAGTGATGCCAACTCAGAGTCGCCGGCTTTAGAGCTGCCCTTAAATCAGAGGAAGTGTGACACGCAGAAGCCTGGGCAGGGACGCCCGCAGGGGACCTTCCTGAAAAATGAGAAGAGGTGAACCTGGAGGCAGCCAAAATGCCGTGATGAGGTAACGGAGCCCTGACATCAACACCCCTCACCTTCCGTCAGCTCAGCAGTGAACCTTGTCATAGACACTATTTTTCCTCCCATCTAACACATCGCAGGCACGTTTAATGGCTTGGTCTCCAGCTCAGCCCATCTCCGTGAATGTCTTCCCCTTTGAAAAACATCTCTGTGGTAACATCGGACAAGCATCTGAGGATTGGTTCCTTGGTTCGATCAAGCCCTGCCCCCCCCCCAGATATTCTCATGGTGCCTTCAAGATGGAACATGAGGAGAACTTCACATCATCAGACTTCAAATGGCAGACCAGGAGTGTTCCTTTGTCTGGAATGTCTCACAGTTCCTCGAATGGTCCCTGTAGAGGTTTCCTCCATTTGAAGGAGCATAGCCTGTGGGCTATACAGAGAACCACTGTGAAGTGTGCTCTTCTTGACTGCAGAACCTCTCTGATCTCACAAAGGCTCTTCACTCTCACAGATCTGCTCTGATCTCATGCTGTCCGTGGATCAAGTACCACTGTGTGACATTAATGAAATCCACTTCCAGGCACCAGTGATTCAGGTTACAGTTTCGGAATGAACAACAAACAAAATAAAAGTGAAAACTGGAGGGAAAATAAACTTGACGGTCATGCAAACGCTGACAGAAAAATAAATATGCTAGATTTAAAGTATGAAGTATGACATTCTCATAACTCCATGTTTGCCAAGATGGATACCCTTCAAAATGCCTTAAAAACCAGTCTATATTTCAGTCCAAATATTTAGCATCCAAGTAATTGGTTAACCAACTGGTCAGTTGACTGAAGCTGTGATAACATCGTACACGTCCATCTATTCCATAACACAACACAAGCGGCTGCAGATATCAAAACTTCCAAGCCTCAAAAGGGACACTGGCAGCAACAGCGAAGCTGATCTGTCCTTGAGTCCATGTCGGTCTGTTCCTTATGGTTTTTACTGCAAACAGCAAAGTAATTTCCTGAAGGCCTCAATCACTGGCTCCGACGGAGTACCTCATTAACCAAATGTGCACTTAGAGCTATTGTTCCAGAAGTCATTTGGCCACACGCTCGTCCGAGAAGTGCAGCCGACCTTCCCTCGCCCTACACACCGCCATCCAGAAAACATGAGTGGACGAGGAACAGGGTCAAGTGGCCAGCAGGTGCTCCTGTCCAAGGACTTTTTGAGGTCATCTCACCTGCGACACGTGACCGGAATATGCCCTTGGCACAGCAGTGACGGGAAACATTTGGAGTCAAGTGCTTTTCCCTGTAGGGCTCTACAACCTCGTAAAAAGCGGTCATGTGACCCAGGAGGACCCAGACCCGTCACCTTGACAACCGGTAAGCATCCGCCCTTAAGCCGCAATAACCCCCCCCCTTCCTTGAGACAATTAATAGTACAGCAGTACTTTCTAAACCTACCTGAAACAGCACGGGGACTGGGGTGGGGGTGAGGCTGGGGGAGGGGGGTGCTGTCACAGACGCAGCAGATGGGTTGGATGACAGAAGCAATATTGCAGACTTTCCACATCACTGACCTACACGTTGTTTAAATCACTTCTTTCCTCCTTTCAAGTTTTGTCTTTTCTAAATCCTGCGTCCCATTTAGCAATAACCACATTTGGCATTCAAATATGCATATTATCCATCTTGGCTGGTCACCGGTGTTTTTGAGTGCCGATGTACCTGCTGCACTGATATTCTTGAGGTTCGACCCCCTGATGTACCGTTATAAACATCCTTTGCTCCAGCAGCACAAAGTGAGAAATTCACACATTCGCACATTTTGAATACAAGAAACAACAAACGATATCTGCTCCGAATAAGATCTCAGCTATACTTTGACAACTGTTTCCTTTCCCGTTTGACATGAGACAGCAGAGCACCATCTGTAATAGAACGAGGATGTTTATCTCCGTCGCACCGTTGCTAGGCAGCGTATCAGTGGCTGCGTATCATCACTTCTCAACATCACCATTACGTCATGATGGTGATCAACATCGTCATTATTTACAGATAGCTTTCTGCAGGGAGGGGCGAGCAAAAGGGCTACATCTGGATTTATGGGATGTTACCAAAGTCATCACTTTTACATTTGAGCTCCAGGCGTAGCTGCTTGCATCTCGATTGTTTTGCTGCCATGGAAACAAAGGGACCAGCCATACCTTAAAAAAATGAGATGAAACAATGGCTGCGGATCAAAGTCCGTGGCGGGACGCCATTACGGAGGGTCATGCGGCACACCAGCCCTCTGCGACAGCGCCTAAGCACTTAGCTATGAGGTACAGATCACACAATATACTTTATTACAGGATGAATCTGTTTCACTCGGCTAATTTATTCATGAGCCCATTTTCTGCCTTTTACAATTTTTAAATGCTTCAGCTGTTTTATTAAACCCACAAGGCATTATACTTTACTTCTGCTGATGACTTTGGGTATAAGCAAGTATAAAACCCAGTTATCTGTTTTAGGTTCCTGAAAGAAATCACCCGTTTATATGACCGCATCCAACTGCAAGGATATATGACTGTGGATCTCTCCATCTCTCCCACTATGAAACTGGGATACAACCCCCCCCCCCACCCACCCCAATTAAGTGGAAGGCTTTTAATCCAACTGAAGTTGACCACCATGGTTAGAGAGAAAGGGGTTCCTTCACATATCCCATCATGCTCTCCTCTGAGACATAGACACATATATATACAGTTGAGAGCCAAGCTTGAGGTCAGAATGCAGGGTCAACCATTTAGCTGGTGACCCAGAGCTTTACTCAAGATCCCAACAGAGATTGGGGCTACTCTGCTAAGCATGGGATTCGAACCAACGGCCTTCCAAACACAAGCACAGAGGTTTAATCTGCTGAGCCACCCACCATGGAAGTGAGTCACTGGTAATGAAGAGTAGTCTTTGGGATAGAACATACCAAGCCCTGTGGTGCACATCACCTGGGGTGTGGGACTCGAGGGGGGAGGCTTCCGTAGGGTGGCTGCCCTGCCTCTCCAAAACCTTGATCCAGAAGCCAGCCGACCTCTATTTAAGTATCCAGCTAATTCATCACGCGTCGGCACTTTGAACAAACAGCGGGAGGGCAGGGGGCTGCGGCTGGACCCAGAACGGGCCATTAAATATAAACGAAAAGCATGTCGTGGGGGGGTTGGGAGGGAAGTAATACAGCGTGATCTGAACAAATCGGGTAATCGCACTCTCAGGGGCCGCTGAATAAATTGCCTTCGGGTAATGACTCCAAGGCCCTAAAGCAGTGTCCGGAAGCTTCTGCCGGTGTGACGATGAAGGTGATGCCGCCCTCCGATGGAAACCTAATACCGACCTTACTCTTCCATACCGTTATTACCAAACGGCAGGCAGGGTGCCACCTCCAAATGCGCAGCGGCACCCGGGCAATACCACAGCTAATGGCCTGCCCGATCTGGGGGTGGTCTTTCTTTAATTTTGAGAACTCTCGGCGGAACCAGTGACAGCAGACGGTGCCACTACCAGTGGCACCTCCACCGTCTAAATGAGTGGCTGGAGATCCTCCCAGCGCGGTGGGGGGACACTAGAAAGCCAGAGAGGACCGGGAGCCCATCCGAAGATCCATGTCGCACTGACAGAGCCCTGGGGGGGGGTACTCTGAATGTGTAATGTATTTGGTCTGGTGACACGAAGCTCAATATGCTCATGATGACGGTATTGGAGCCGTTGGGTTTTGGGGATTGGGCCATGAGAGGCCGCCGCGTTCTCATGGACAGGTTTGGGGGTGGGGGGGGGGACAGAAAGGGGTGCCATATCAACCCGCCACTACCATCATCATTCCCACCTGCTTGTTATTCAGAAGGCCTGTTCCGAAGCCCATGTTCAAGTCGGGGGGGGAGTTGGGAAGCGGATCGACTGTGTTTGCCCCCCGTGCCTGTGGAGACATAGGGTCCGGGTTTGATTTGCATAAGTGGTCCTGGGATCAGTGAAGAGATGAAGTCCAAGTGGGGGTGGGGGGGGGTCTTTGTTTAAGTGGAGGCAGTGGGAGCCACAGATAGGGTGTGCATGGACCGACGAGCACACGGCACACGGCGGGAGACACGGACCCGAGTCTTATTTCCGAAATGCACCTGCAGTAGAACAAAGATGAGACCCGTCACACTTGGCTACAGATCACCAATCCCGTCATGCCAGACTGCGTATTTCACCACCACAGCATGCTGGGCTCCGCTTTTACGCCGTGCTGCTCGCGACTCTCCCCAGGTGGGCGGCTGGCATGTATTCCAGGCTGGTTTGAGTATCCTTGCAAGGCTGTATATGGGGGTAGGGCCACAGTGGCACAGGCCCCAGCTGATTGGCCCCTGGAGTGGTCCCTCCCCTGTCACTCACTGATTCAAAACATATCATTGGCTATTGTTAAGGTTGGATCCTCTGTATGAATTATGGCCCCTATCTGCTCCCCACATGAAAAAATGCTAGAATCTCCCCTGCTTAGCTGGAGTGCACTGCAGAACGGCCCCTCCCACAGCTTGAGCCGCTTTAACATCACAACCCGCAGGGCTTTGCTGAAGCTCCATAACGATGCAGCCACAGATAAAGAGTAATGGTGTCTTGTGGCAATACTATCTTCAGCTGCCGACTTGGGGATGTACTCTGGAACGGGCCTTCGGAATAACAAACAGGTGGGTGGTGGCGGTTTTGGGGGGTTAATGCGGAAAGTTTAGAGCGATTCTGCATGGTAAACTCCCATATCGAAGGGGGGGGGGGGGGGGCAGAGACACAATTCCGGCGATAAATGTCTGACGGCGGTTACCATGGTAAATGGATTAGAACATTCGCCTCTCACACGAGCAGCTTCAGTTGTAATGACACAAAGAGCACTAGGAAAAAACTGCAAACCAACAGCTAACTGGTTCCGCGGTAGCCGCCACCATTGGAAATCGGCCACCTCTAATCTAAGGGGGGTACCGGGCACAGAATGCGAGCTGTCTGCATCGGGCAGCCCAACGGAGAAGTGAGATACGTTAGAGAACCCAAGACCACAAAGGCCTGCGGCTGTTCTGCAAACGAAAGGAAATGCCGCCAAATTTCACCTGAGTGGAACCTCAGACCAAAAGCAGCCTGCCATGTGCAGACGGTGCATATGCCACTGACGTGCTCTTCAAACCACGTGTTGTGAGCCACCCGGTTACGTGTCCGTGGCAGTTAAACCCCGTCTCGCCGCCGAAGTTCTGGGCCGCAGGAATCTGCCCTGAGACTGGGCAGAGATCCATGCCGCCACTCGAAATGTCTGCCGGGAACCACAGCCAGGTACTGCAGGGTGTCAGAGGCACCACAGAGGAAGCAGTGGCTCATTAATCCAGGATTCTCAAGGCGAAACGGGGGGGGAGGGGCGTCTATAAATCCAAAACCACTGAGGACGGGTCTGTGTCCATTTGGCTTGGGCGGCACAATTTAAATTTAAGTTAAAAATGAAACCAAAGCAAAATCCTAAAGTGCCAAACCACTTGTCTGTTTGGACCCTGAGGCAGAGACTCACTACCCCATCAGCCCCGATAAACGTCAAAGATGATAGCTGTGCCGAGTCAACACCACGTGCAGCCTTTGCTGTTCACACAGGAGTGTTTTTTTTTGGAGGGGGATGACTTTGAGGTAAAGACACATTCAGAAATCCAAGACGGATCTCGGCTTTGAGGTTTTTGGAAATGCAGTTCAGCTTTCCCAGCATGCAGTGCTGGCCTGGGTTACCGTCCAACTGCAGGAAGCGCAGCTCGTTGGGTGTAAAATATGCAATGCATCACGTTGACTGGACAGGAAATGGACCTGTCAATTTTTAACACCTTTCTGTCAATAAAACTGTTGTCCAGCTAATGCTCTGTGGGAGTATGTTTTTAAAGAATAAAAAAACTGTAAATGATGCAGAACTGAGTTCTTTTTTAAAATAATTGCTTAATACTGGATCGCTTAAATATTGGGTTGTATGTCTTCTGGATTAGAAAAGAGACATATCCTTCTACTGAACTCGACAGACTTTGTGTTCTCCTGCACTTTTCAGCCTTAAACAGCTCCCAGATTTGGTGTAACTGAATGAATCATCACCCTGCTTTATCTCCAACTCTCCTGTAATGTTCCCGTTCGGAGATTATTTTATTACCACTGTTGCAATGATGACAGCGATTACATTTCTACATTGTGTTTACCTTTTGTTACTTAGAAGTGCACGATAAACGTTGAAGTTCAGTAGGATTAGTATTACTGCATTATAAGGTGCCAGTTACACCATTGGTAAGCAAAAACACATGTGAATCACAACAGTGTTTCTCAACCCAGTCTTCAGGACTCTTAGACAGTCCACATTTTTGCTCCCTCCCAGCTCCAAATACACCTGCATGCAGTATTTAAGGTTTATTTGGAGCTGGGAGGGAGCAAAAATGTGGACTGTCTAAGGGTCCTGAAGACTGGGTTCGAGAAACACTACACTACTACTTCTAATGGTGGGAAAACAGGTGACATCGCCAGTGCCAGGATTCTGGAAACCTAAAACAATGGATCTAAAAAAACAAAATAGTAGAGATCTTTAAACACAACCAAAATGATTTCTCTGAACAGAAATTGTGTAGAAAACAGGATGTTATATATTGTTCCGCATCCAATTTAGGAGGAGACTTGAATTCAGGTACCAGTTCCCAACTTTCAGACCAGGAATTTGGTGCAATGTGCAGAGACCTTAATTCCTACAAAGAGAATCAACCTTATCAGTAGCCAATAATATGTTTTGAATTGGTGAGTGACAGGTGACAGCCAATCAGCTTTCACCCGGGGCCTGTGGCCCCGCCCTTGTATACAACCCTAGCGAAGCCCAAATAGGGTGCATTCTTTAAACCCGTAAAGCATGAATGAGCATATTCAGCACAAGGCGGCAAGCAGCCACCGACTGGGGCCCAGTACTGCGGCACAATTAAACATAGAAGAGCACTTCTGCCAAGGGCTGTTTATGAGACATGCTTGATTCTCTGAGGTGCGTATTTGTCTCTATGTGCTCAAACCGTGCCTGAAAAAAAGGCTGTGGAGACAGAAGAGACCTGTCTGTGCTCGAGTACCAACACGAACCATACGGAGGTAATCAATGACCTTCCCCGTTAATGGCTCGGATTCTGTGTTTTAATTAGGTGAGACTCGGGCTGACCAGATAACTGCATACGTTAATTCGATAGCCAGCAGCTAACTTGATTAGCGCAGCCTGAGGTTTCAGGGGAGGCAGGGGTACAATTAGCCATCAGTGAGCAGATTTAATGTAGCTGGAGTAAAATCAGCCACATGTTACTCTGGGAGCCAATCAGAATGGAGGAAGCCTAATAAGGAGAGCGCGTCGTCGACGTGGGAAGGAGGCGATACGTGCTGGTTAAATGGGTTAAGTGTGTGTGACCATCAGTTAACAACACAAACAGAAAAAGAGCAAGGAAATCGTTAATGCTGAGCGGAGATGGTGCTGGGGCAGGGAAAGGTCACGTTTTGTCGCCCGGGGGTAGAAAGGCAGGGGTGTCAGCCTGGTCACCCCACTCCATGAGGGAGACTGAGCGAATGTCGAATGACACCTTCCACGGCCCCGCCCACTAATGTGTCACATTAGACCCAACGCCAGGGGGGACTTCTGAACACTGTGTGACCTCAGAAATCTTTGGCTTTGCCGGGGCTTCCTGGTTGCCATAAGGAGGGGGGGGGCGGGGGGCGGGTTAATTCTGTGGGACAAGGAATATCACGCTGCTTACCACCCACCCTCCCAACCTGTCGATACCGGACCAAATGTGTCCTTGGCAGCACTCGTCTGTGTACTTCGTAAAAAGCTACGTAGACTACATTTTTAAATATCACGTCCGTGGTAAAACTTGCATGTTGATGAAAATGCCTGTCAGTATGCACCGAGGTGGTGACCACTGACCCCCAGTTTCCCCAGAATGATGCGGGCCCCACATCTGTACCCGTGCAAAATTCCACATGGCCGCTGCAAGATGCTTAATCCGATTCCGTCAAACAAAGATCGCAGGCAGCCCGACGCGGGCCCCTCTGTGGACATGCCTGTTCCCAACTGCGCCCGACTAAATATTTATCCCATTTCAACGGAACAGGCACAATTAAATAGGCTCAGATCAAAATCTGGAGCCCACCAGAGGCGAGACAATTTACCATTGTGGACTCAAGGCTGGAAGCCACCCCCGGGAGTTAATGAGACTCTCCGTTTACGGGATAAGCAGGAGGATGGGGCGAGAGGAGTGACCGCGGTGACGATATCATCACTAAAGCCCGGGCGGATGATCGAGGAGGACGGTCAAAGGGCGCGTGAGAGAGAGTGCCCGTGAGTGTGTGCGCACGTGCGTGTGGGGGGGGGGGCGTGTGCACGTGGGAAGAAACTGCCGCAGCTTATCCGCTGCCAGGCCTGTGGTCCCACTGATAACACGGGACGTCGGGATGGGCAGGAATACCAATGCACCTTGGAGAGAGAACGTTGTAGCAGGATGTGTTCACAGTGTCCAAAGGGCAAGATCAGGGGAGGGGGGGGGGGGGGGGGGGGGGGTTATGAAACTTCTCTGCAACTCAGTGTTGTTCCCACCGAGTTCCTGCTCTTGTGTTATGTCCTTGCACAACCTAAACACACCTGGGAAACGGGGGAGGTGTGTGGCCAAGCGAGTTAAGACTCTTTGCCCAAGATCAAAAGGTCGCTGGTTCAAAGCCCACAGTAGGCAGAGCGATGTTACCATTGAGCCCTTGAACAAGGCCTTTAACCCCAATGCTCCAGGTACTGAATAACCCTGCTTTCTCAATTGGATTTCTACTGGGTAAACTGAATGGTACAGGACCAGCTCAAGTGAAGCCAAGCAACAAGTTATTAACTCAGCTGATCATCCATTTATCTATCTTCCCTAACCACCATAACCACCAGTATGGTGTCATGGAGCCTGGGGATACCCTGGACAGGTTTCCGGTCCATCGCAGGGCAGGTACCGTGCAATTAAGAGATGTTTTGGACTACGAGAGGAAACATTCACAGACATGGGGAGAACATTCAGACTCCTCACATATGGATTTGGGGCCAGACACTGGAGATGCTAAGACATGGTACTAAGCACCGGGCTTCAACAGATGCTACCAAAGCCGGGTGAGATGGACAACCAGGGTTCATCTGATCCCTGCATCAATGATCAACCACCTCCAGTTTCTGCTTGACTTGCATTTCCTTAAGATAAAGAGAAAAATGACATACAGGAGTTAGGTTTCAAATTACACTGAAATTAATAACACTCTGGGAGAAAAAAAAAACGATTAGAGAGACTAATTAGAAAAATTTTATAGCTTAGCAAAGCCAAGTCATTAATTTAGTTTAGCAGAACATTAGTTGATACAGCATCCCCTGAAGAAGCATTAATCTAACATTAGTCCAAGGCGCATAGAAAGTAAAACACGCGACAAATTCAACCTGGGTTTTCCCACGGAGACGGCTGATAATTCGCTCCCGCAGAACCTTTTGCTTTTGTCTGCTTACGTTTTCATTACCGCTTGCAGTATATTTTTAACAAGTCGTGATGAAGTTGTATTTCGTATTTCATTAATGCGGCGCTTCACCTAGCTAACTGTGGTGGAGAGGGACAAAATTCCTGGTGGAGATTCATAGAACAAAAGCAGAAGAACAAAAAACAGTTATAAACTGTAATTAAACCATCCTAGTTAAATAAAGACCTTGATAAAGAGAAGGTTTATGGATTTATTGACTAGATCTAGCCAGACTAAAATGAGGACAAAAGACCCACTAAATTCAGCACCCCCTCCTCCCTCCAATCCAAATGCAGGATTGAAAAATCTGCAGCGGTCTTGAAGGGCTGGGGGGGAATGCATGTTTGTTCAATGATCATCTAAGATCGGTGCAGTTCTAGAGGAGTCCACACAAGGCCTGTTAGAAGTCCACAGGTATCACTGAAAACCTACACTCAAAGTGATTTAAATCCAGAATTAATATTCTATAAATCCTGGACAAGAAAGGCCACGTTCCAAAGCACTCAATGAGTATTAAAAAACATGTCAAACATCTAAATATAGACCTATACTAAGGACTAACAGTGCAGCAATACCCCCCCCCCACCCCCCACCATTGATACATGACTGTTTTAATATTTTAATGGAGTCATTCGAACTAAGTACCTTGCCAGAATGTACAGCTGCTGACTCCTCCCATTCTATGCGTGGTTGGTTAATGCCTATGTCACGTCGCGGAAGGTCACATGACGACCGATGCACTGAATGTCTCACCAAGGTCACAGGCTATCATAAAACTGCAAGCCCCCCCCCCCAGGAGAAACAGTGACCTTGGGCCAATAATCTTAGTGAGGCGGAAGAAACGATCGCGGATCACATCAAGTCGATGCCAATCCCCATGAACACCAGAAGATCTATCTAATTATCCCTGGTGCTGGTAAGTCAAGACCTTCTGCAAGGGATGTGCAGTGCACAGCAACACTCTTCAGACGGTGGCGCCCTGTCCCCCCCAGTGAACACTACCCAGTGCACCCGAACTGGGCCTTGTGGCAGTGCCCGTGTACCCACTGGTACAAGGCTCACCTAAATCTCCACCCTCCAGGTCTAATCTTTTAATGTGGCTATAAAGCGAGAGCCGGACGACATGAATAATAATTGCGGGGGCTGAAGTTCAGGGTTTCGTAGGTGTTTTTTTTTTCCACAGCACCGCCGACAGCTTCCCGGTAGGGGTAAATAATTCACTGAAGCAGCGGTTTAAATCAGGGCTGACTTTCCAGATGTCTTGTTCCGTCAGTCCCCAGTAATGGCAAGGGCAGATAATTAATAGCAAATAAATGTGGCTTCACAGCGTGTGAGATGAACATGAAGTAAGCTGGAAGCAGCGTACGCCTCTAATGTGCCCCCGGACGCAGGGAAAATGTCGATTTACATGAATCTTTAAAAAGTCCTAGGGCCCTGCAGAGCAGAGATTACCAACTGATACATTGACGGAGATTTTGAGGATGGTTGTTACATTAAGTTTACAGACTTAATGGGGAGGGGGGTTGGGGGGTTTAATGGAAACTGAAAAAAGTACCCCCCCACACTCTGCTTTGGTATGCCCCTAAACCAGCCTCTCCACTTGCCAGCAGGTTGACCTGTTCTGGACATGTCCAACAACAGCGTGCCATGGGGGAGGGTGGATAAAAAAAAAAAAAAAACCTCCCCCCCACATTTCTCGTCACGCTGGTAATGAGCAAAGGTTACTTTGCCGGAAAGGATGGTATGACCTTCACCCCCAATTAACCATCTGGGCTTTTAAACCCCCCTTCCCCCCCCCCCCCATTCTGTGTCCAAAGCTCCATGAAGACACCCACGGAGCGTAGGTGCAGGGTTAAAAGGTCGGCACAAAAATGCTGGCTTTCTGGGTTGACGGAAGCTTGGCAGTGGTTCCGGAGAATCTGCCCTAATGGCCGTTGGGTTCTGACAGTGCTGTGATGCAGCCTGACCCCCCTACCTGGGGCTCAGACCCCAGCGGTCAAGGGAACCTTCTCCTCCACAGATTTACTCTGTGTAGAATGACCTGCCAAATCACATCTGGTCATCAGACTCAACTTTTAAGAAATGCCTTGAGATAAATCTGTTCCAGAGACTCCTCCACAAGCCTGATGGCTATTTATGTTCCCTGAATGTTCTTATGATGCATTTTAGGTCACTGAATAGTCTAATTAGCTTAGTTTTTACTTTGCTAGAAATTGTCGTCTCTCCTGCTCCAAAACTGCTTACGTTGTACTTGTGCATTCTTTTACTATCACGTCGACCCATGTGAAGTTCCTTGGGGACACTCTGTTGTGAAAGGCGCTATATAAAAATAAATCGAATTGAACTGAAATGGAAACTCAGCCTAGCTGCACTTATGCCTAGTCGAATCCTCAGCGGCACATATGTAAAGTGCTATTTACCTCACTTGGGGGGTGGGAGGGGGGCGGGGGGGGGCATGGCTTAAGCACCCAGGCTTAGCTGTAAGCCTACATCTAGAAACAGCCTGTGCTGCCATGTCAAGCAGACTGGGTGGGTGCTGATCCTAATTAGCAGCTTCGGGGCATTTATGTCCCCCTCCCAGCCCCACAGCAGCTCAGGGCAGAGGACACAGAGGCTGAACACATCATAGGCAGCCTGAACGCCCTCATCAGCCACTGAGGAGCCAGGAAGGAGAGGCCAGATGAAAAAGGGCAATTAAGCCCTTCTGTGTTTAATTGGTGACCAGTGTACAGTCCATTGCCTCCATTTTGGGACTACTGATTTGGAGGGGGGGGGGGGGGGGGGTTAGGGTTGCCACCTTTGATTTGTGAAAAACCGGGACTCTGACTATTGCCATTCTTACCGATATTTGTTCTGACGCAGACGCAGACGCAGACGCAGTAGCACTCACTCTGGACGCCGTTGTCTGCTGCTAACCCTCTCTACGTTAAATACAGTGAGTTATAATGAGTTAGTATATACTGTCTAACTATATTGTACATCTATTGTAAATATTAACCCTAATATGTCCAAAGGTATGCGCCCTTTAGGAATGAAAGCATTATTATGCGTATTATAATAAATTACAAACAACCTTTTAACTTAGTGAATTCGGACAACGTGACACTGACATCCCTGATGACCTTCGGTGAGTGGCTTAAACTCCAAGCATGATAATTTAGTGTTACTAACATTTATTTATTTATTTGTTATTTGGATTTACAAAAAAACTCAACCCGCTAGGGAGATCCCTCCTGCGGGGACCGGCAGAGACGCATTCAGGAAATGTGGCTGGGACATTTCTGATGACATACTGCTGCTGGCGCTGGAGACGCTTTACGAAGCGGCGTAACTCCGCCTCTTTAGAGCTTTATCTTTGTATGGGATCAAATTATTTAATCTCTCAGATTCTACAGCACAACAAAGAGAGGATACCCTCACTACAGGAAAATTAAGGCACAGTGTATTAGAGATTTGCTGTTCCTCTTCCACACACAAACACACACACACACACACACACACACAAACACATTCTGGTAAGCATCCCTCTATGAGAAAGGAACCTAAAAAGCCACACATGACTTCGTACTGCTGATTAGACCAGAGAAGGTGGGAGACGACAGTAATTGTTCAGCTAATGATGCACAATTAGTCACAGACTTATCTGTAATCCGTTTTATCAACAAAGAAAGGTCCAGGCGTGAGGTGAGCACGGATAATTAGCCATAGTCTGGTCAAGTTTATGAACGGCTGCTAAAAGCGTCACTGAGAATGAGTATAAATATAGTATAAATATACCTCGGCAACAAGCGCGGTAGCCGGAATCTTCTCACCACCTAAGCTTATCTTCCCACAGATGAGGATCACGGTGCCCACATACAGACCAGACCTTTCTCCATGGCCTTAGAGTCTAAGCTCATTCTGGGGCATCCCTAGATGTTCCCAGGCCAGCAGGGAAGAAACCATCTGGGCTTCGTTGTGGCCGTGATGGTCAGAGACCACACACTACAAAGGAGCAATGCCCAGTGCATTTAAAATCGGCTTGACTGACAAACCCTGAAAGTCATTCTGCCCTAAGCGGTCCTGCTTAACGCAGGGCCTCTCCTAGAGCTGCTGGGGTCTGAATTCTCCCAGCGCCAACCGACGGAGGTAGGGGGGGGAGGCGATTAGCCCAATTAGCAAGGCACTCCATCCAAAGATCTCCTGATTGCTCGTTACCTGAGAGCACTGGAAGAACGCCCTCCAGCACCACCTGCTCCCTGGAAGCTCTCCCACCACAAACCACTGAGGAACAAGATATGATCGGCCTTGTCTGGGGGAGACGTAAATCCTCGCTGACTAAAGGCCCCCCTGTGAGATACCATCTTCCCCAGACAACACTTTGCTATTCACTGCCTGGATGACTGGAGGGCCTCAACATACATCATTAATGACTCAAACACAAGCAGTTACACAGAATATTTACACAGAGTATAACTGGACACAAACCAACACCCATTATTTAATTCGAAATCAATAAGATTTGTCTCCCATAGGGAGAAGTCGCATAGCATTAACAAGTGGGCTGTGCAGCCATATTGTTCCGGTTTCACGCCAAACTACTTAATCACTAAGCCACCTGCTGGCAGAAGTTGTTCACGCACACAGAAACTGCACCAATGGTGACAAAGACAGCAAGCTTGTTTAATGGACGGCTCAGCGTCAGCCCAACTAATCGATTGCCAAGCGTCTTTACCGCCAGGCACGGAGAAATTAGGACCCTCAATTGATTTCTTATCTGCTGTTCCGCTTCTCGCAGCCATCGTCGCTCAGGAAACAAATCAGGCGGCACATGGTGAGCAAGCGAGCAAGCTTCGTCTGCGGAGGCTGGGATCCATAACTACGCAGACATGCCGCTCAGTCTGATTCGATTGGATCATCCTTGTAATAAATCTGTGGGGGTATTGTTGTTTTTTCTTTTTTCTAATCATGAGATGATCATGGTTCTGTATAGCTGTGTGCAGTTAGCATGTGGATTTCCTCATTCAGTCCAAAAGCATGTGGTCAGGCGGACTGGTGTCTCTATAATGCTCAGTTTGAGATTATGTGTGTGTATATGGGCCCTGCGAAGGACTTGCATACTGCCAAGGGGATCCCCTGCCTTGTGTATCCATGGATGGATGGATGGGTCGGTCAAAAGTCCCTAATCTGGTCAAGAATCCCAGAGAAGTTTTTTCACATGCACTGGATGGAACATCAGTGGGACCTGTGAACCAAGAGGCCATTTTATCTCATATCTGAACACGTCACTGAACCTGCTGCAGTGTCAAGCTCAACACGCCACTGAACCTGCCGCAGTGTCAAGCTCAAAACGCCACTGAACCTGCCGTAGTGTCAAGCTGAACACGTCACTGAACCTGCCGCAGTGTCAAGCTCAACACGCCACTGAACCTGCCAGAGTATTAACCTGAACACGCCACTGAACCTGCCAGAGTATCAAGCTGAACACGCCGCTGAACCTGCCGCAGTGTCAAGCTCAACACGCCACTGAACCTGCCGCAGTGTCGAGCTCAACACGCCACTGTACCTGCCGCAGTATCGAGCTCAACACGTCACTGAACCTGCCGCAGTGTCGAGCTCAACACGCCACTGAACCTGCCGCAGTGTCAAGCTCAACACGCCACTGAACCTGCCAGAGTATTAACCTGAACACGCCACTGAACCTGCCAGAGTATCAAGCTGAACACGCCGCTGAACACACCACTGATCCTGCCAGAGTATCAAGCTGAATACAACACTGAACCTGCCCCAGTGTCAACCTGAACACGCCACTGAACCTGCCCCAGTATCAACCTGAACACGCCACTGAACCTGCCGTAGTATCAAGATCAATGTCTTAAATTCATCCGCACATCTGTCGCCTTGTTAAATCAGTGCTCTCTTTCACGACCATGGCTCTTCCACCAGCAGCTCAAACGTATGTCCTACCTCAGTCAACACAACATGATGATCATGATGCTCATCCTCCCTGGGGTCTAATATGCTCGTTAAGAACATGAGAACTGAGAACTGAGATTGGGAACGGCGCAACCAGAACATTAACAACATGCTGTACTCATGCTGGATTCGACACCATTAATTGTACCAGTAAGCATGTCCACCTCTTTGACCTCTGACCTTTCACAAAACTCCACTCCACCAGGGGAGTCCATTTTTTTCTGCCAAACTCACGGCATGTACAGCCTGTTTTGGAAAGAGCAGAAAGGTGGGAAAGGGCGGTGGAATCATTTAGCAGACGATGCGGGATTCCTCTGAGGCAGAACAGAGACTCGGTTTCCACAGAAATCAACGAAGCAGGCAGCACAGCGAGTCTTACGGGCTTCCAGAAACAGACTCACAGTCCAGATGAGAAACACGGTTAAAAGCAGGTACCCAATCTTTAAATTCACGCTGTGACATGAGGTGGGGAAAAAATTAATATGCTAAATATACATAATTTATGTTGGCTGTTGACAATTTCATGTAGCCCACAGCTTCACAGGTTGGGTATTATTAATAGAGAAATTATTCATGAAGCTCTGGGACGTTACTGTAGGTATGACCACATTTTCAATCAGCAGTCCAGTCCCTTAACTGCTATGACCCCTGCTGGAGAACATGGATGGATGGCTCCCTCAGCAGACCTGCAAGAAAACCTGGTTCAGGCTAATAAGTGCTGAGGTTATTGCTGCATCGTTAAGGTAGGGAATGCCACACCACACATCTAGAAAATATACACCTGAAGTCATGGGCAGCCACAATTGAGACTAGAGTCCAATGCGCTCTTTGGTGGGAATATCACCATCTCAGAGGGCATCGCACTCAGATCACATGTCTGTCACATGATTCCCCCTTGAGGAAGAAGAACGGGGGAAGCGGAAGGACGGGGCGCTTTAATGAGCTGCACCCTGGCCCTCCGCAGGCCATAAAGCACAGCCCGACCCACAGACAAACCCCCTGTCCCCTGATTGCACCACATGAACACATCTTCAAACAGACTGAGAAATCCTTTAAAAAAGGGCACGTAGAGACCGAGAGAGCTAAAGCAAGGAAACATGCGGAAACGAAGCCTGCGATCGATGAAAAAACAGATCCCGGCAGTGCTCGGGTCAGAGGTCAGCGACGTTGGTCTGGGGGGGGTCGTAAGGCGCCGACTGGGGTTGAACCTTTCTGGCTGAGCTCTTAATAACCCTCGATTGAGTTGTTGACAGAGCCGACCTCACCAGTCAAATCACGAGAAACAGATCCTGTTAGTAAAAGTAATTATATTAAACCTAATTAAACGCAATAAGCATATTTTCTTCTTTGGTAGAATATTTGTGAAAACCTGGCAACAAAAACCTTTGAACCTGTGAAACTATCCATCCATCCAACCATCCATCCATCCATCCATCCATCTTCTGTAACCGCTTATCCTATTCAGGATTGCAGGTTCCCTTATTTGTTATTGCTAACCTGCGTTCATCTTAAAGTGACTGGGGAATAGCGGCTTTGAAGGACAGCTTTGGATTAAAGTATCCATTCAGATGAGGATGATTAATTATGCATTTAGCTAAAACCAGCACAGCAAAAAGCCCCCAGGATGAGGGATGTTAACCCAGGACACTGAGGTGTTCATAAATTAACGGCAGGGTTTAAACTCCCTCGCACCAACACGGGGGCTCTGGTGCAGTGGTCACTGGGCGAGCTGTGGAAGACCCACCACTAGATGAGAGATGAAGATGAGCCAGGAGGAGGGTATCTCACAGGCTTAGGGAAGCGAGATCCACCAACACAGATGGGCGGACAGACTTTCGGATAAAACAGCAGCTTCTCAGGCTTCACATCAGAGGAGATCACTTGTGGAAGAAGGAAGGAAGGGATGTGGCATGGTCAGGCCCGGGTTCGACCCGCGGTTTGCTGCACCGAGGCCGTAAAGGGCAGTATCTCTGAGCCGATGTGCTCAGACGGAGCACCGTGAAGCGGAAACGGCTGCAGCTGCTCCCCACAAGGCACGGGGGGGTGGGGGTGGGGGTGGGGGCATTTATATGCGGCAAGCGCAGTTCAGAAACTGAAGCACCACAGCGCACAGCGCAGAACATCTCCAGACGCTGAAGAGCGATTTAACACAGCAGGTCTCCTGATGGTGGGAGGATGGAGAGGCCCAACAGAGACTGAATCGTCATCACCATCCCCAGCATCACCATCATTATCACCATCATTACTATCATCACCACCATAGCCAGCATCACCATCATTGTCACCATCATCACCACCTCTGTGAGGACTGGCTTGCAGAGCATAAGAAGCCTTTCCTTATGCACTCATTGCGCAACCCGCCACACACACATACACACACACACACACACACACACTTTAATAACACACTTTTCACAATCTGGGTTCATCTGCTCTGATGTGATGCAGAAAACTCACCCCCCCCCCCCCCAGCAGAAAAGCGCCCCCCCCGGCGCACCAAGGCACCCGTCGCCTGTCAGAGGCTGATAAACGAGTGCATGCTAAGTATCTCCATTAAATCTCCCTTATCAGGGCGAAGGCGAGTTTGGCCCAGCGATAAGTGTGGCGAATGATGAGCCGGCCCAGCGGAACCGACCAATCGGCTCTGAGGGGGATCGGCCCATTCATACAGATTAGCTGCTATTGTCCGGAACAAGGCGGCAGCCGAGGCTGATAATCAAGCACCGAAACGACTTTGTTTGTCTTGAACGCCCCGTTGCTCGGGGCAGGGGGGGGTGGATGCGCAGTGGCGCCAATGAACCGGAACTCGTTCACATGCGTGTGATCGATGGCTTTCAGAGGGACTGGGCTGCTGCATGACACATTCAGGTTCCCGGGTTTTAAAGCCAAATGCCATTAACACGCATTTATCTGGCAAACCCCCCGGGGTTGCGGGGGGGTGGGGGGGGGGGGTTTAAGGCAATATAAGATTAAAAAGAAAAATTCACCAAACAGTACCATAAATATTGAAATGATTATTACAGAGCTGTCTGATAATAACGTTAAGGCTCTTGGAAAGAGGGGCCTGTCAGCTGGCATGTGAATGGGAGAGGGCCTTTCTGAGTGTGGATACAGGCTGGGGTGAGGGGCCAGGGTGGGGAGCTTGGAGCGGGGCGAGGGGCCAGACTATGCGGGTACTGAGTGGGACGAGGGGCCAGGGTGGGGGGTCAGGTTATGCGGGTACTGAGCAGGGCGGGGGCCGGGGTGGGGGGTCAGGCTATGCGGGTACTGAGTGGGACGAGGGGCCGGGGTGGGGGGTCAGGTTATGCGGGTACTGAGCAGGGCGGGGGCCGGGGTGGGGGGTCAGGCTATGCGGGTACTGAGTGGGGCAAGGGGCGGGGTGGGGTACCAGGCTCCGTACTGAGTGAAGCGAGGGGCTGGGGCGGGGGCGATGGTGCAGGGCGAGGGGCTGGGTAGGGACAACAGGGTACAGAGTGAGGCAAGGAATTCGGTCAGGTGGGAAGAGAGAGGGACGAGACGCCAGGCGAACAGGATGGGCACAGATGGACTGACCCGGAAGGCAAATCGGCCATGGTCAGGTCCCTGAGTCTCGTCACCATGCCAGTCGATTCTAAACAGGGAATCATCAGGAACAAACCGCTAGGTGGGGTGGGGGCAAAAAAACCTGTCATCTCCCACAATTGTGTCCTTGAAAGTCTTCTGCATTGTTCAAGTGAAGACTGCAGACGGCCTGAGTACCACAGAAGCAGGAGGCAAAGCGGAAGGCGAGTATCTGGGTGGGGGGGGGGTGTGAGGGGTTGGAGGATGGGGAGTAGGAGGTGGAATTATAAGACAAAAAAAAAAAAATTACCAGAAGCCAGGGTCCTCACTACAGGGCCGTCTTCCCATTCAAAGCTCACTACCTCGCGCTGAGTGACATCTGCAAAGATTAGACATTAATTCGCCGGCAGCCACACAGCCGCAGGTAATGCGACGCAGGCAGCGCCAGTGCAGCACCACTGCAAGGAGGAGAGCATGATGACAAAGGGGGACAGCAAAACGCTGGGACTTTTCTGCCCCGCTGGGCCTGAGATGTCAGAAGGCCGGGGGGGGGGGGGGGGGGAGACACACATCAGGAAAGCCACCTTCATTCAGACCCCCCTACTTTCCCCGGCTGCCTCCCGCTATTGCCGCCCACTTCGAATGTTATATTAATTCAGCCATCACACAGTGGTTGGCAGACAGTGCATTACATCGGATGCACAGCTGACATACCTTATCTAAGGTGTATCTCTTTTACTCTCTCCTCCCGTATGTGTGATTGCCTAGAAAGGCCCGGAAGCTGACAGAATCAGACCAAATATCCAACCGCCCCCGCGCCGCCACTCATATACGTGGAATAACAATTTTCCCCACACTACGAGGCAAAAACATATATCTTGGCACTCGGAAAAAGGGAGGAGGGAGTCAGCCGATGATTTCAGTAAGTGTCAGAGGGAGGACCGGGCCCGGTCCTTCCCGGATCGCGTCCCGGGACGACGAGGGAGGAGCTGATTGGGTTATATCGCCCCCTGTCTCGCATGTGTCATCAGAGGCTATTAAGGTCAGGGCTTCTGGGAGAGAGGGAAAGCTGCAGGCGTGGAATTGCCTAACAAGACCCAGAAAAGCTGCAGTGCAGTGAAGGGTGGGGGGGAAGAGGCTCATTCCTATCAGGTCCGCGCTCATCTCTACTCGTTCACCTCGTTTCACTCGCTTTCGGTTCCTTAGTGCAGTTTTCCACAGTGGCTGCCGTCCCCCTGCTATATGTTATACCTACTGAACTTTTCTTTCTTCTGATTACCTGTTACTATAATCCGGTACCGGAGGTCCAGTGCAGATGCACAGGCAGTCATCTCTTAATGTTGGTCTCTGCCTGTCTTCTTCCATCTTGGTGCATGGATACGTTGACCAGCAGGGGGCACAATGAGGGTGGCGACCAAGACACCATAACCCAACCACATGCACCTAGTAGGTCTGGTTTCATCCACATCTGGACCAACTTTCCATCCATGTTCTCCAGCCTTCACCAGTGCAGTGACCCGCAGGACGCCACACTGGACGTTTCTATATAAGTAGGTTATCTACCGGCCACACAATCAATCACACATCTGATGCCAATCGTATGACATCATACACCTCACAAATATCCAGCCATGGTGACTTGTATGATATACGACGACTCTTCAGCCCAATGCAGAGCAGGACCTTGAAGAAGTCTTCCTCCATGCCGTACAGAGGGTGTCAGGAAGAATTTGTGGCCATCCGCAGAGGCTGGGGGTCGACTCGGCCTTATTTTGAGTCAGCTCCACTCCACCAGGCTCACGCTGGCCCAGGCCCCCTCCTGGCGGCCATATGTCCACTCACATCCTCGCCGTGATGGGCAGCGGGCGGCAGCATCTGCTCGCGGGCGCGACCTCCAGCAGACAGATGGCTGTGGGGGCCGGCACACTTCCGGCACCTCCTCACCATACGTCTCCTACGGGTGCGGTAGCTGGCGTGAGGAGAGGGTGGGACCTGAGCTCCCTAATCCAGCCTACTGCTAGCGTGCATGCTAGCATGTGGGGGGGGGGGGGGGCAGCCTGGAGCTCCCAAGGACTGACCTTCACAAGCTGGGCTCATTGCTCACGGCCCCAGCCCCATCCCTGAAGGGGAGCCCTCAGATTATGTAGCATTAGCCGCTAACGGCTGGCAGCTGCCAGTGAGCCGCATAATGAATTATTTTGAAATTCGGCCAGCATTAATTACTCGATGGCAATCTATTCTGCATCTGAATGCATAGGGCGCCCGGAATACGATCTGAAGCCATGTGATGCATTATTTTATTATCTGAAACCTGCCAGCAAAAATCTGCCGGTGCATAAAACACATTCTCTATATATAGTGGCGAGTTACACTGAAAGGAAAGCAAATGTCATTACAGTCAATTTATTTATGCCATCCATTGATTTTCTGTTACTCGAACATAAAATCGGAAAAACATCAAGAATCCCCCCCCCCCCCCCGAATAAATAAAAATGAAAAGAAGGAATTTAAACTTCACTTTGTCCCCAAATCTTCCCCCTATAAGCGAAATCCTTTCTTACTTACTCAGCGTTATTCCACTCAAGCGCAAACAAAAATAAGTGTTTTGTTTTCAAAGCGCTGAGTCATGAAAGAGAAGCAATCGCTTGTCTCCAGGCCAGCAAGCGCCGCTGCTTGAACAAAGCACAAGTTTAATATTTCTGCTTGGGCCAAATGCTCAACAACCCCCAGGGACAATCAACTTTGCATGTTCTGGGATCAAATTTGCTTGAACGGTGCTCTCGCGTCCCTCATGTTTGACTTTTTGTGCATTGAAGCTCTTGAGCTTCTCACCAAAATGATGTTGACCGCAAATGCTCTTCGCCTGAGTATAAGATACTAAAATTCACCACAGATGATTAATAGATTTTTTTAAACTGTTGCATTTTTAAACTCAAAAAAGGGTCTGTTTCAGAAAAAAAATTTCAGTGACATAGACCATCATTAATTATATATGCTATACAGACCAAAGGTATAAGGTATATGATTTTGTATGTAAATTATCCTTCCATAAAGAGTAAGAACGGCTCTCTTGCATCTCTTGAATAAAAGTAGCAGCCCATAATATTACACCAATAAGTAACAGCTTCCAATTAAACGTGAAGAGCATCAGCATGGACTTCAGGCCTTATAAGGTCTAGAAGCTCTGAAAGGTAGTGTAAACCGGGCTGAGACGTTGTCCCATCTCCGTGGGCGACACACATCCTGTCAGAAAACTTTAGAAGCTTCTATAGATGGTTATTTATCTCCACACACACACACAGCCAAGCGAAGACTAACCCAAGGTGTTCTAACAGAGCCAAGGAGAAAGTTGCTGAGTCATCATTGTCCAGATACGCTTAAATAAAGGATGCATTCATCTGTGTGTGGTCTATCATTCTGTCCTTTTGGTGCTCCTCTCCTCTGAGCCTATGGGCCTGTGAGACCACCACCATTATTACTCAGCAAAGGCACAAGCCGTGCGAGTCACACCCTCCACTCGTCTCTCCTCCAATCTGGAGGGAGTGTCGGGTCATAGGTAAGGCTTTGCTCCTTCTATCTCTCGTACTCTCTGAGATAGCATGAGATGAGTGAGAAATTAATCTCCTCCCCTTCCAGTGTGCGGCTGTGGCACCCAGCCATGCCCGCTGTGCTGGACTAGCCACTTATGACATGGTAGCAATGCGAGGCCTGAAATGCTATTAGGCACCAGAGGCAATTCGGCGCAGACGAGGTCTCAAAAGGAGCATGACCACCAGAATGAGCCCTGATCCCTGCAGTCTCCAGAACCAGATAAGATTCATGTCTGTGCTAACTTACAGGAAACTATTGATTCTTGAAGCCTGTATATATTATACAAACATACACACACGTCAACATAATCTTGCATTTCGTAAAACAAATCTGAAAACAAATGAAATGGTCACCTTTTTGAAGCAGTATCTTTCATATTGTCCCACACAAAGAAAACCATTAATGAACATTCCAACAGTCTCGCAAGAGTGATCAGCAAACCGCAGCAGGATTCACAGGATAATCAGCTGCTGACAGCTGCACTCAAGCTTTACTCATCATGACAAAGAAGATGCATGAGAAACGGAACAGAACGAAGCCGGCAGGAGCCCCGAGGTTTTACCCAAGAAGTTCACACAAACGCTCCATCCTGAAGGCCATGCTGAAGTCCTATACGAACTTTCTATAGCAATTTTAACTTTTACATTCTCAGTTAAATCAAGGGAAGTCAATGGAATGCATACATTACAGAGAATGCTGACATAAGCCCAAGACTGCTCTCTTGCAGAAGTTACATACATTGCTATGAAAACAATTTATAGGCTGGGCTAATAAAAACATTAAAATGTCACTAATTCTACTGTTACAAGAGTGAAGAGTAAGCCGGCAGGGCGGTGAGTGGGCTGGCCTCGCTGCACGTCAGAAGAGGATGCAAAGTGAGCAATTACAGCCTGCTGGGGGAACACCCGCTGGGCACGAAATTAGCCAGAGCGGAGAGAGGGGTGTCGATTTAGCGCTCCCACAGGGGAGCGGAGGCGGGATGGGATTCAGCACGCATCTGGATGGCTAGCTAAACACACAACAGGTAGGGTGTGGGGGCCTTCCCCTTCTCACACCCTAACGGCCAAGTGGAATCGAGCCCTGGGACACAAAACAAGTGGCACAGGCCCTGAAAATCAACATAAAGATGAAGGCAACAAGTCGTCAAAACACAGCTAGCTAATCCTAGCATGTGTCGATAAACTACAATTCTTACTCTACTACATGCTAGCTAAGAGGCCGAGCCCAGGGCACGTGAATCGCTGATTTACATTCTGCTTTGATTGACGAAGAATAACAGGGCGCCAAATCCTCTGGCCTCATCTTCATTTCTTTCCGCACGTCTCCTCAAGAAGCCGAAGTTGCGGAATAATCGCTTGCGCGATGATTTTAAATTGCCAGCTTTTGGGGCACAACAAAGGGACGGAATGGCGGTCATGGTTCCCTGGGCAACAGAAATTACTATTCTCCGTACATCCTGGACTCTACTGGCCTTTAATAAAGTAAAAAGAAACAGGGAAAAAGATAGATTACATACTCCAACAGTACACGTACAGCAAGCTAGCGGAGCAGGCAAACAACCACTCCGCTTAAACCCACGGGTGACAGAGCATTAAGAAAATGTATTGGGGGGGGAACCCCGGAAGGGAAAATCCCTATAGGAAAACTCCCCCCCCCCCCCCCCCGCCTATGAGGAAGTTATTTAAACTAAACCATGTCTGTAAAAATATCCAGCTGTATAAATACAGGGTGGGGAGGGGGTGACAAAAATGTAAGCTATGTGTATTAGCATTGTGCTAGCAGTCGGAGCCTTACGATGCAGGGTAATCCTCCAAGGAAGTGCGGCCAGACAGGAAGTCATGAAAAACAGGCCACGGATAACTCCCCTCATGTGAAATTCATCTTCTACAGCGATACACTTGAGGATGGCTTTAAATAGTCCATCCTCTTTGTTATTGCTGTGGGGAGAGCTGGACGTACTACAGGCCTGAGATTCATCTGATAATTTAATTGCAGTCTGAGGAGAAAAATAATAATATTGACGATACAAATGAAACATAACAATTTTGGCATGTGGAAAATGTGAAACCTGAGGGGGGGGGGTGGTCTGCATTTCTGAATTCACAAAATATCTCTGGCACAAACCATTGTGTAATATAAACTCTCCTTCAGGTTTAAGTAGTCAGTGAGGAGGTCAATTTGGGGCAGGGGCGGGTAGTTGGTTGTCGGCCTGTAATCAGGCTGGAGGCTATGCCAGGCCTTTCCGACCACGGCGAGGGGGTAATTGTAAAGAACTAACCCACATCCTGTGCACAAAGATTCACAATTAATGCACCTGTATTGCTAAGGTCTGTTCCCAAAAGCACCATTCATATTTAACATATCAAACTTAAAAATCTACCAAAACACACTGTAGGATATATCCCAGGTGACCGCAATGGTCTGCTCTCATTCAAGAGCTGATTAGCCCAGCTGTATACAGTAAGTATATGACATATAAAATATATACCTGATCATGCTTACAGCAAAGGCCTGATGAAGATCTAATGACCGTACCTGAAGCACCTACACCTCAGACCGCAGCTGAACACGTTCCAAATAAGTGTCGGGTAGAAGCAGGGGTCCGTGTGCGGCAAACCTGCATGTAACGATTTTAATGGGGGCTACTACCGCTTAAGGAAACACAGCAGCCATGTCGTGGGGGTGAAACAGGGCAAACGCAGCATCTGGGCACCGCCTGGCACCAGACGGGCATCCTAGGCGGGAAAATCCCCTTGAAAGCCACCTGTTTCCGAGGGCAGTACACTAACGAGGGAAAAGCTAATGAGACTAGCAAAGTAGAAGGGCTAAAAGTGGGGAGGAGAGTCCCATTAATTATTCATCACTGGAGAAATTATCATCAGGAGTGAGCCGCTTTGAATGAATAATTGATCCCATCTTACCAGGCTAATGTTAAAACATGCAGACTTTTGACAGACAGGAATCAATGTGGGATTTGAGTGTGAAGGGGGTTCGAGAGCAAGAGAGCGCTTCCAGGGTGCTTGGAAAGAAGAATTCGGCTCTTTCGGTCTTGCCACCTCACTCCCGTTCTGCAGGGGGCGCCAAAGAAGTCAATGAAGACAATGGAATAAATGAGGAAGAGCATCCAGTGACTCTGGCTTAAGAAGCCATTTCCTGTTATCATCATTGATGATCATCAATAATGACCAATTTTTTTGGAAAATGGATGGATGTGTAAGTAAAATGTATTTCACTGGTAAAGCTGCTCATTTATAACAAGCAGGCCATGCTGTAGCCCTGTTTCTGGACCTCACACATTCAGATACTGGAAAAATCCTTGCCACTGTCTTATTCCCACGGTCCTCCAGTCCATGTCATACAATCATTCACTTTGCGGCACCAAAAGTACCAAAGTACCAAAATGTGCACCAGTTGCATTAGTACTTTGACAGTTCAGGCAGGGGGATTTGCTAAGAACGGTGATGGGCTTATTGCACCGACCTTTTGTGGAAAAAGTGGGATCCTCACAGGCCATGTAGGAAATTTCAGCAGATCAGAGCCTTTTCAGGGACAAAGAACACACACGCAAACGTACAAGACACAGCACTCCAGCTGATTGCTAAGTGGTAGCAGCAGTTTCACTTCAGTGCACGGTACCCTAATCCTATGTCAATCTCCATACACAGTGCAGCAAACAAATGAATCCCCAAACCGTTGAGTGGAGAAGAATGAGGCAGGAAATAATTATGTCTTTAGAATTTGGCTGTTCAGCTCAAATTCACCCAGAAACAATGGCTGTCGTTCTGGGAGGCGAGAAAGAAAAGGTAGCCGGCTGAAATGTAATGGGTCTTAATTTAATAGTGTGTCACTGGCCCCCGGTGCTGAAAGTGAACATTGGCACATAATCCCGAAGGAGAAATGGGAGCCCCCTTCAGCCAAGCTCGTCGTCTGGACCTCATAACTGGCAACCACGACTCCCCAGACCTCACACCATTAGACTCCCAGTCTCTCCACAGTGTAGAGAGGTGGACTGTCCCGTGGCTATGTAGGGCGGTGGGTAATGTAGCAGCTGAGGGTGTGGTCCACAGGACCCAAATATTTTTAGTTCAAGTCCCAGGTGAAGCACCGGTTTGGTATCCTTCAGCAAGGTACTTAACCTGATTTAATACTGTGAAATAACTGCCAAATACTTCACGGTTGCTTTGGACAAGAGTTTGCCCAGCAACCCAACATCACGTATCGACCCCAAGTACTAAAGGACTGGGTCTTCCTGGACGCACTGTAGAATCAGGTGACCGGGTTTATTCGGACTGATTCGTTCCACCACATACGTTAGCATGTCTCGTTTTGTTTCAACTAGGGATGCACCGAAATTTCGGCAGCCGAAAATTTTCGGCCGAAATAGCATTATCGGTTTCGGCCGAAACGTAAGAAAGCGCCGAAAATAAAAGCCGAAATTGTCGCCACGCCTCTCCCATCCTCCCGTCTCGTTCGCGCTGTCATTACGCATCAAACACGGAGTATGTTCATAAAGATAAACCTGCTTCTTTTGCTTAAATTAAAAGCAGACCAATTTAGTGTGTATAGTTATGTTGTTTACAGTAAGAGGTTGGATTTATTTATTTTTCTTCTGTTTGTGCACTGTTGTTTGGTACAGTAATTTAAAATTGAAGTAAAAAAGCAGCTAGCATTTTTTTTGCACAATTTTGTTACAGAAAGAAATTTTATTTAGTTTTGTTATTGTTAAACAGCCTTATTACTGTTATTTATTATCAATAAAAGTTTGATTGCTTAATTAATTTGTAGTTTTTTTAATACAAACAAAAAGAAAATATTTTAAACATGTTTTTTAATGAAGCCATTTTCGGTTTCGGTATCGGTTTTCGGCCAAGTGCATCCAAAAATTTCGGTTTCGTTTTCGGCCCAGAATTTTCATTTCGGTGCATCCCTAGTTTCAACCCAGTAACCCAAAACCCAGACACTGACACCAGTCTGGGCCCTGGGATCCTGCACTGCCGTCACACTGTCTTCCCGCCAAGGTGCACCTTATTGCACATCACCTGGTGTTGAGTGGACCTGCTTGCCGCCCCCAATACTACAGCAAACACACCCTTCGGGACACTGGAAATAATTTTGCATAACTATGCTTTTGTTAGAAATGTTTATCACCACTCATGGAAAATAAGTAAACAAACTGCATCAATTTCAAATGAAACCATATTTTTGGCAGAGCATTTCAGCCAGGAGTCTGGTTGATTTTGTGGAGATTACAAGTGTAAAAACTAACAAGCCCTGCATGAATAAAGATATTCATAAAAACATTTAATTTCCTTTGCAGAATAACAAAACAAGGGCATATTTTGACAACAATGTCATTCTATTTATGCTGCTCTTGCGAAAGCAAAAAAAAATAAAAAGAGGCATTTCTGCATTAATATAAATCACATTAATCGTCCTAATTAATAGACAAAGCAGATCAGCATTTAAACAGGCTCTCCCCAGGGCCTGCTGTTCGTATTCGGCACCAGTTACATTACATGACAAATATCGGTCTTGAGACGGAGGCTTGAGAGGCAGTCGGTCTGTGAAGAAACGAGCATATGTGCAGACTCCATGGGGGGGTGGGGGGGGAGCGCACTGCCCCCGGCTCGGTATAGGTTACTGGGATTTCCAATAGGATAGCTTACAGATGAAAGGGGCGCAGAGAGCTGGCAGGATGTGGACAGAGAGGTTGAGTGGCATACGCCCATCTGCTGCTCAGCCCGTACCAAGGCTCGAGGGAGTCCCCCCCCCCCCCCCAGACGGAATCACCTGCCAGAGGGGCTTGGACGGACAGGTACCACACTCTCCACTGAATAATTCAAGAGGTAGAAGGTTCCGGAAGTGTGGCATTTGGAGCAACTTCGGGCCATTGACGCTCACCCTGCCATTCCCCAGCGGGTGAGAGGGGGCGTCAGCTTAACCAATTTGGGTTTGGTTCCAGCCCGCCTCCTCTGATGAGGTTCATCTGTTTATTTACCGCGATGTGTTTCGCTCATCCCAACAGCGGGACCCAGCAAATGGACACAGAAAGGGGGGGGTTGCTTTGCAACAGCACTTCCCAGATATAAAAGGCTTAAACACAACAAAAGGACCGTGCTGTTTGTCTTTCACCACCCAGGAGGCTAGAAAATTAAATTAGCGCCACATCCGGGGCGAGACGCTCAAGATATGTTACACCATATATGTTCATGTTAGAAGCGAGCTGTTCACTTCGATATTTTACAATAGGCTGTTTGCTGCTAATGGAAAAATCAATGTCAGGGCAACTGCAGCATCGCAGCATCGCAGCAAAGGCAATTGGCCCTTTCGGCAGATAGAACTGGCTGGCTGATGGATTTTAAAGGTTCTGGGCAGAATATCGTTTCCACAGGGGGGGCAGGGACATGGCCTCTAGTCCATCCCTCACACCTCAGCATAGCCCCCATGCTACAGCCCCGCTCCCCCATCACCCAACACTTCCTCTCTCTCTTTTAAATATATGCACGAGGTCAAACATCCAATTCAGTTACTTACGAGCGGAACAGACGAAAACATCAAATTACATAATCATGTCTCCAACAATATCATCATTTTACCCAACAGACATCCATCTCTAATGCTCTCCCTATGATCCATAGTGCTTATTGGCTCAAAGATTGATCAGTTATTGTGTCCAATAGCGTTACAGAACATGCGGCCCTAGAATGACGCTTGAACATCTAGACCAATATCAACTGATGACGTCTTGGGCAAGACATGAATACATGCAAAGGTGGATTATCTCCCCTGGCCTCCTATTGCCACCATGTAATCTGATTTGTTGGAGACACAACCTGCTAAAGAATTAGGGCAGACACGGAATTACACTACTGACCTAAGAGCGCGAACACCATGGTTTAATGTGCTACCCCGCATCTTTATTTGTCCAATTACCACAAACCACAAAAGTCCGCTTGGATGAGAAATTAGCAAAAGAGCGTAAAACTCACATTCGGGGCATTTCAACGTTCAGGAGTCAGACTTGTGGCTGATCCAACATCCCACAGCGTTAAGCCAAAGTGACCTTCAGGACGCCCGCGGAACTCACCTTCCCAAAATCCCGCACATCGAAAAGGTCGAAGGGGTCGAAGAGCTCGCTGTTGCGCATTCCAAACTTGTCGTGGCACACCTTGAGGAACGTCCGGATGTTCTTCAGGCACAGAAACTGTAAGGGAAGTAAAAGCCAAAAACGTGAGACACTACATTAAGCAGACTGGGAGGAAGCACACCAGGAAGACTGTTGAATCACCAGACGACTTGGCTTATAGTTACTGTGTGTCATGTCTGAACGCTGTGTAGCATGTGGCTAACATGCGTGATAGCCAATAACTTTAAGGGAAAACGAGGAGCACTAGATGTGTTCCTTTTGTGGGAAGAACTCCTTTAGGAGGCCAAGGATACATCATAGATGTTCTTATGAAGATGCATCTCATTTAATCAATTTGAAACCTTGGACCTTTATTAACACACTACTCATCCACAAAGCAATTATGACAGATGGCAGTGGTGAAGTTTTAATAAGAAATGTATCTAAATTTAGAAAAATCATACTATTAACACATCCCAAATGACAACTTAAACGAAAACATAAATCAAACCAAACAAACGCATGAAACGGCACCATCCTATTACAGTTGTAATTGTCACAGAGCGGCTAATGCTCACGGATTATCTCTGCAGTTCACGTGGAATTTTCATTTTCATTTCCTGCCACGATTGGCACCTGATTCATTCTCGTTTCATCAAATCGACAAGAGGAAATATACAACAACATCATTTCCAGTGGCATCACGGCACTTACGGTGGGCGCCCGCACTAAACAGTCTGCCTACCGACATTGTTCACGTTGTGGAAGCGTTCCCCAGATTTACGCAATAGAAAAACACAGAGGTCTCTGTTTACCTTATTCTAGAAGTTACGAACACACGGCACTGGTCCCTGGCTGGGGGGCTGGGATGGGGGGGGGGGGGGATGCCAGCAAATTGGCTTTGAGAACAGGGAAGCTTTACGCCAAGAAAATCCCATTAGCTAAGCAGCAAACACAACACTATTGTGTTAGCAGGCGTTAGCAGGATCCGCTATAGGAATGAATCACTGTCAGGAAACAGAGAGTATGAAAGAGTATTCCTCACATGAGTATAAAAGAAACTGATGTATTTCAGCATAGATTTATAGTAAATATGAAGCAGGGGGAGGTGGTTGGATTTTGAGGAACTGTAATAACGGGGTAAAATGAGGGAGAGCTTATCAGTGCCACCCCATCTCCATCCAGCACTGCATTCATGCCGGCTTTTCTTTCCATTTGCAGTCATTTCCTGCTCTGCCTGGCGGGAGGGGAAACCGCCGCATCGCTGCATTCCCCATAATGCAACAAGCGCGGGAGGACGGCTTGGCGACATGCCGTCAGATCAGGCAGTGGTACTGGCCCTTTGCTGCCTTGGGGGGGGGGGGGGGGGGGAGGGAGGTCTTCAGATTAAATCAGGACCAGGACTCATCCGCTTATGAGAAATAAATGCCCCAATACAAATAGTAGACTAGCTTCGTTAAATGAAAATTCCCCAGACAAATGAAAGCACCACCATTACAGTAAGATATGTCACTCTCGATCAGCTGGGGGGGGGGGGCTTTTGATTTTATCTGGGACCCAGGACAATGAGAGAACCACTTTCTTATCCGTTACTCTCATCGATTGGGAGACGTATTGGCCTGCTGTGTGAGGAAACTTGAACTCCACCAGGAATTGGGGAACTAGATGTTTTGAAAGGGTTGGGGCCAATATGGGGATGGGGTCCTTTTTCAGGACCGATGACAGGAGTTTAAGTTCGACTGTCGAAATATCGTGGCGTACGAAATCAAGTTAAGAAAACCATTAAGAAACACAAAAAACATAAATGTTCTGAATAGAAAAATCCAAAACTATTACTAGGAAGCTGGGAATGAAGCAGTGAAAAGTGGTTGGCTTTGTACTTCGTAGACCATGGTCAAATACTATAAATATTTATCCTGAAAATAACCATACAGATAAGGATCAGGAAATGAGAACTTTGACGACAATCCTGTAGCACCTCCCCCAACCAACCTGGGCAGCAGGAGAGTGGATTGCATTTCAGAAACACCACTGAATACTCCCCTGGCAGCCAAAGACATGGATCTACCTCAACTGACGTCCCTGGAATTTCCTTCTGCCTACCTCCCACAAAGGGTGTTGAAAGTTCAACCAGTTTCCAAAAAAAAAAACTCATTGGCCATGAAAAATACCATTGTTACAGAATAATATCTGCTGTGCGGATACACTCTCTGTCCATGGGCACTGGATTATAAACGGCCCTTTCTTTTGTCCTCTTATTAAGGCTTGACTCACGGTTTTTTTGAAAAATTCACAATTTTAGAGCCCCAAGTCTGCCTGAGATTCCTCGTTAAGGCCCATGCATCACGGCCCCCTACACTTGGTGGTATATATGCAACAAGTTTACTGAAACCCCCACCCCCACCCCCGAAAAAAAAAAAAAACTCCTCTTTCTGTCTTCTTCTCCCATTGGCCTCCATATATAGAAAGGCACAGAAATTTCACCTAGCAATCCCATGAGCCATCGCACAGGATGGCGCTGCCCCCCTTCTCCGTTTAATTGCCTCTACCTTCAGACACATCTCCGCAAGGGGGCTTCTGACAGTAGCTCCTTCTGTATGCAAATGACCCCCCAAGTGCACTAAACGGGAGGGGGGACATGAATAAATAATGGTGGCAAAGGACAGGTGACAAAGAGCTGTCAGTGCTGGGGGGGGGGGGGGGGGGGCAGGTTTCCCTGCTCCGCAGCTCCAGGTCACCACACAGGGAATAATGCATCACTGAGCATGGGGATGGGGGGGGGGGCACCTCTTTGGACGCATCCCCCCTGCTGACATCTGTAGGCACGTGCATGAAGGTGGCACGGGAATTTCATAATGATCTTTGCCCAACAAAGGGGGGGGGGGTACCTACCCCAAGCTCTCCTCTACCCAAGGTTCTCCATCTCACCAATTCTTAAGGAGCCTGACAAGTTGTACGGCGAAGAAATGATAAGGAGGAAGATGATGAAAGACAGAAAGGGGGCCTTTTGAGGGTGGGGGGGCTCTCTGATACATCTGAAGAAGAGGATGAAAAGTCAGGCACTAGGGGCGGGGGAAGGGGATCCAGAAAGATGGAAGGAAAAAGATGTCTGTCAACAGAGTCAGTAGGTCAGGAGTTCGATGGAGGTCACTCAGGTTGTCTGTGCTGAGATCCATGTACATCGGCACAAAACATTCCCAGTAAGACTGCAGGTTCATCTCGCAGAACAGTCTGTGAGCGTCCCACAGATTTTGACAGATGGGGAAGCCAGCAGTGAACTGGGCAGGGGGGTGGGTTGGAAATATCAGGGTGCGAGCATGTTTAAGAGGATGTGTGAGGAATTGGGGGGGGGGTGGGGGGTGATGAATATAAGCCAAGACTGAGACACGATCGGGATCGACGTGAGATGTCTCCCCCGTGGAGTCCGGGCCCTGAGGGGACACAGGCAGAGGGTGCGATGACAGCGCGCACTGAAGGCTTCCAGTGACACTTTCACCAATGGATTGTCTTATTTCCCTGGGCCGCAACACCGGCCTTAGAGCCTTCCCTCCCCCGCATCTCCCCCTCAGCTCACCCAGCCGGTCTGTGTCTGCCTGCCTGCCCTGCCCTGCCAGCTCTGAACACTTCCCCCAGTCGCTCGATCTGTCCTTGATATCAGAGGAGCATGGGAGGTGGACACCATCAAAGGAGCGTTTCCCCCCAAGCGACCAGGAGGGCGGATGCTGGGAACAATCAGCCCTCATCTAACAGGGCAGGTGCAGGCTGTTGAATTTTCTCCTGTTTTTGGTAAAAAGCAGAATTGCCGCTTTGGGATGGACCGTCGGTCCAGTGGTATAACTGTATCAGGAGGCTGTTAATGTGCACGGCCCGGTCAAAAAAAAAAAGTCACCATTTGAATTTTTAGTTGGACTGCCTTTAGCTTTACTATGGCACACATTTGTCATGGAACTGCTTCCACAAGCTTATGCAACATCTCAACATTTTTTTCATCCAGATTTGCATTCATTTCTCACCAAGATCTTGTATTGATGATAGGCGAGTTGGACCACTCCGTAAAGTCTTCTTTGGGGATACGGTCAAGATTCTGTCGTGGCCAAATCACATATGAAAATGATTCCTCGTGCTCCTGAACCATTCTTTCACAATTTAGACAAGATGAACATAGGCATCATCATCCTGGAATACGTTCATGCCATTAGAGAAGAAAAAAATCCATGGATGATGGATGAAGCAGTAACCTGGTAACTCAGCTGACTTCACTTTATTGCTGTATAACATTGTAGAGATGTAATAATGTTCCAGTCATTGGCTTTTAAGTATTTGCTGATTTAAATTGAAATGGTGACATTTTTTTGGCCGGGCAGTGTATTAGTTTAAATTACTGAAGCACGATACATTACACCACGAACTTCTGGAAACCAAACGATATATATGCCCTTTACCTGTTTTTAGTTATAAAAGTCCCTACCATGTTACATATGTAACATTTAATCGTTAAGGGTCTGAGGTTTTGTTGGTCGTTTTTGAAGGTCTGATTTTGGAATCATATAAAATCTCTAAAAGTGCAAGAAGCCCCCCCCCCCCCAAAAAAAAGACTTATGCCATTGTGCCTGTTCACCCATCCATCCATCCATCCCTAAAACACATCCAGCTCAGGCAACTGAGTAAATATTTATTAAAATAATTTTGTTCAAATCACTGTTTTCGGGCATGTACTGTACATGCTTTCAGTTCGGTGTAATAACTTTTAGTTACATTAAAAACATTCTAGTCATAGTTCCACAATTTATCAAATGTCAAATACACTTTAAAGGGGTGGAACCAATTGGACTCAAGGTGCTACTTCACAACAAACCCAGGACAAATCAGTGGGAAATTTACCAACTACTGTCAAGGTTCTGGCCTGCTGCTTGTGTTTCGAGGTCCCTGTGTAAAGTGTTTGCATTGGGAAAAAAAGCAGGTATGGAATAACACTCACCCCCAGCTTTGCTATACAAGTTAATATTCATGCCTTTGCCATAGAGACTCTTATGGTGTTTGTGTCACGCCATCATGATTCATGACAAACACAAAGAGCATGTAAGTGGTTTATATACCAACTTATACAGTTCAGGGATAATTATAGGCTATTAAGCCATTACTCAGCTGAAGTGATGCTTTATTCTAGTCCCCGGTTATGTATGCAATTGAGTCGCCACTTAACAGCTGAGCGACTGTAAGCGAGGAAAGAAAGAAATTCAAAATTGGGGATATGTATAGCCTATCTGACCCCGGGAATCAAGGTGTGCTTGGTGGATAGAAAACAGTTGTTCTGTTAAGCAAAATGCAGGGCGTGATCCATGACAGCAAGGTGGCTTGGGCAGTATTGCTGTTTACAGTGGTATTCTGCAGTCTTGGCGACAAAATTAGCCTACCGGTGTAATATATCATGGGGACACCCCCAGTCAGTGAATTTCTGCAGCAGGATTTCAAAATGTCACACTAATGTTTGCCTTTGAAAATACTATAAAAATCCAAAAGACTGTATACTGCAGCATATTGTCTGGGGTGAGATGTTATGAAATCAAAAGGAGGGAACAGGAGGATCTGAAGTAGAAGAAGAAAGCAGGATCCAGACACTGTCTAAGCCCAGTGATAAGCTCTTCCCAGAACCAGCCCAGTTTCCAGAGGGTATCCATAAATACCACCACAGAGCGTGCCCAACAGAACCAGGGACTGAGCTGAGGTGCGAGTTCCCAAAGCTGTGCCTCAGGATACAGTATGGAACGCTGAAATCAAGTGGAAGTTCAGGGGCCTGGCCAAGGGAGATCTACCCCAGGCCAAGGGAGATCTACCCCATGAAGAGCACCATCAGGCAGTGCTGGGAGATATGAGAAAAAAGAAATCAATTTTTTTTTTCAGACAGACACAATTCATGATCTTGTCACAATATTTTCAATAACATGTCGTCTTCCACAAAAATGCCCACCAGAAACCTACAACACATTCCCTACCTTAATAATAACTATACTTATGATGAATGTTCAAGTAAGACTTCAGGTCACAGTCCATCTGTAGCCATTTTAGTGTCAAAAGCATTTAAGAGTGAAAGAACAAATGCCTCTGGTAGATGAAGGTGTTGACTTGCAAACTGAGCAGTGCCTATTTAAATACAAGTTTGTAAAGTTAAATATCTTTTATGGCTACATGAAAAGATGAATGAAAGAATCTGCATGGAATAAAAAGCAAATGATGCTGCTAACGTTTGATGCTTTTTAACTGGAGCTTTGTACTCAGTTCCGAGGACTTTGCTAATGCTATGTTTTTTTTTCTGCATTCCTGCAACTCCACTGGGTTTTTCTGCTGCAAGTGTTGAAATAAACAAACTTGCCAGGAGCAACACGAGCCAGAAGGCACATGGCCTACCCTGTTTCCACGAATGTAGTGCTGGAGCCGGAGCCGGGGCCGGGCTTTTCCCCCAATTTGGAACTGGTTCTGCACGTTTCCACCACAAAAAAATTGGCCCTGAGCCAGAAAAACTGGTGCCAGCACAGCACCATGGGAAAGCGGTTCTCAAAATTTGGAACTGTAAAGTCAGCAAAAGTGGGACGGGCTATTGCTAACTTCCACATAGCCAGGAAAGCTGATTGATAGCTGACATAGTTTTGTCGGAAGAGAAACAACTTGCCAGTGCTTGCTAGCAGAATACCGTAACATCGCTTTCTGATTCTGTGGAAAACAAAAGGCTGATCTGCTGACCAGGTTTAATAATAAATTATAAACATGTTACAGGTCAGATAAATAAAATATTGTGTCGCTCAAGTGGCGAAGAGATCATGAGGTGGAGAGCAAAGTTTTCTGCAGACACTCTTATTGCTCGGTCCTTAAAAGGACAGTGGTAAAACATTGACTGAGAATAAACTCCCTTTCATATACAGGCTGGAGAGAAGTACAGCCTTTTAGGAGACAAAAGTGGATATAGGCAATAGAGACAGAGCGCTTCAGATTTTATTCTTTTATTGTTTCAGATTTTAACCAAACTAGTCTCAATCATTTGTACCGTGTTTGTGCTGTTTTAGGCTGGACCTGTTCCTTAAATCCATTTGATTTACCACTTCCCGCTGACGTTATCCTGCATCAGTTTCAGAGACGATGTCTACAGCACATACTTGTGAAAATTTCAGCCATATGATGAGAGATAATAGCAAGATTGGCACCTCTCCCCCAGGACGTAGTCTGAAAACTGGAATGTCCGGGTGAAAATTGGAAATAGGACAGGTGACAACCGTAAATAGATAACACCCCCCCCCCCCAGTTAAAGGAGGTGCCAAGAGAGTACCTCGTTGATCCGCAGAGGTTTCCAGAATGTTTTGAAGGTGCTTTGTTCTTATGAAAATTGATGTACCTGAAGACATAAGTAATGAACTTTGATGGAAAACACCTTAGCGGTTCTGGAATCAGAGCATCTGGCATTTTAAAAACAACAGTTTGGATTCCTTTGGTAAACATGTCTATCTTTAAGATATCTAGCTAAAGGCACTGAAGAACCACAGGGTATGCCCACACTGTTACATTTTCAATTAAAAATGGAATCTTTATTCGCACAGGCATATTCACCTCAATTATGAAAGATTTTCCATCCACACTGAAATGTACAAAAGCAAATTTAACATAGCTTTCATTCGACATGCTCACGTCGTTAGTTTCTTTTCTATGGCATCAAATCAGACTTACCGCAACCTGAATTTGAATTTATTTACCCAAATTTGAATTTATTAACCTGAACTTGAATTTCATTACCTGAATATCAGAATCTGAATTATAATATGTTTCCTTGAACAGCTGGTGTCCTGTCTTATTACTGGCCAGGATTGTAATCAATTCAATCTATGCTCTTTTGCTCTGTTTAAGTATCCCGGATGTTTTCTTTGTTTTTCTGAACCTCAATTTCTCAACCCGAATTTTCTCAACGTGAATCTTTCTACCTGAATTTTCTAAGAGCTGAGTTTTACAATCTGAAGCTGAATTTTTATTTCCCCATAAGCAACATAAATTCAAAGTTTGGGTAATGAATTAAAATTCGGTATCTTTAATTTAAGTTCAGGTAAACATATTCAAATTCAGGTTCTGGTAATGAAATTCATCTTTGAGTTACATTTAAATTCATATTGTGGTGAGTCTGATTTGGCACCATACTCTTCATGTAAATATGCAGGAGTTATACTGTGCAACATGCCATTTAGCCGCTTACTGGTCAGTAACAGGGAAAGCACCATTGATGCAGCTCCATGGGAGAAAGGGAAAGACTTTGAGGGGCTCAGACTAGGGAAATGAAACGATCGACCCATTAGTACCCCCTTGTACCATAAGCAAAGTTTATTATCAGGGCACCTGACCAGTACTGGAATCGGTATTTGACTTACCAACCTTGGTATTGCATTGAATCAGACTGCAGAGAAAATCGGTGGTATTGGCCATCTGTACGGTTTACTTGTGTTGGGTGACCAGGTGACTAATCAAACAGTGACTGTTTTTCAATAACAAGAACGCGAAGGTTGTAATTGTGGTCCCAGCAAGACCGGTATAGCTAATTTGACTCCAAAGAAAGAATGTGGGACGCTTTGAATCATGGGATTGGTCTCGTTCGGCAAAGATGCAGCTGATGCATCCTTGATATTTTGGCGGTGAGGCAACAACAACATCCGGGGATTACCATTCTGGGCACTTATGTTCTTAGTATTAGAACTGGTCTTCGGCAGTAGTTGATGATGTGAAATGGGTACGTGAGAACACAGGTACGATCAAGTACACATATTTAGAAACACCCGGTGAGAGGTTGTAAATAGCAAATCAAGGAAAGGTCCTGTGGTGAGTAGGGACCAATTTGGGCACATTAAACGCTCTCCGTTTTCTAAAGTCTCTGTTGTCACTCATCTACACTGCAATGCTAAAAAAAAGTTTTCAGAAGCGTACGGCTGTGGCAGAACATTTTTGAAAGTCTGCATTTTTGAAGGTTGAAAACTCCGGGACTAATTTCTCGATTTTTAAATGAAAACGTAGCAATGTGGATGCGTCCATAGTCTATGCAACCTTGGAGAACTTTTGCGAGACTTGTTATTTGGCCCAATAAATGTAATTTTAAGCAAAAATACAGCATTTAAGTAAAGAATTAATGACTTGAATTATATTGAGCTAATTATCGATATTGTTTGGCATGGAAAAAAAAATTATCGTGATAAGATATTCTTATTGCTCAGCCCTAACAATACATATCAGGAAAAGAGATATATAAATAACACAACTGAACCAGCATGCTTCTCTCAAATGTAATATTTAGGGAGCTTAGCAAAGGGGTGTAAAGTACCAAAAATATTCCAATTATGGAATGAGTGGAGTGGAGCACCAAATAGTGGCAATTCAGGAACCCAGCTGGACCAGTGAGTGGGTAATTAACATGAGTGTGTAATTCGGCATCCCAGACAGAACTGCATCGTTTTCAAAGATAGAGGGGAAAACAACTTTTAATAAGACATGACCGTGCGCCGGCAGCTGAGCGTCTGACGCGAAACGGGTCACGTGACACGGCGCAGCCAGCGGACGCCCGCACGCTCGTTTCATTCGCAGCTCGGAGCAATTAAGGAATGGAGAATTAGGAGGACATTCAGCGCGACTTAAACTGATGCTCTCAGGCAGCTCCAGGTTACGGTGTCTGAGTTACTTGCCGCAGTCTGTCCCTAGAAGATGCGACACGCTGTTTGCCTCGGGCACGGTCCCTCTTCCCAAACTGAAGTGCTGAACCCCGCCGGCTACGGCCACAAACGTTACCGTGAGCCGGAGGAGAAGCTCCAAGATCCAACCGCAGGCCTCCCGTCACCGCCAATTACCTGAGCTGCCGCATGCGTGGATACAAACCGTCTAATCACTCATCTAATTTACGACACATCTTGATTACTAACTTACAGTCGCTCATTAGCTCCTTTAAAATGCCCTTAATAAAAACATTAAATTATTTGAGATAAGTTTGCAAGACCAATTTAATCGGCATAATGTGGAATATTTATTATAATTATGTTTACATATTAAAGCAACTTCATTTTCAATTAAATTTCAGTGCAAGACAGAAAAAACAATCGTGATAAGCACATGATAAACTTACCACACGACATCACCAAAAAAAGATAAAATTCCGACTTTTATCCTTAACTACATCATTGAACATGTATGCTATTTGTGAGGCTTGTTTGACCTGAGATGTAATGCGCAGAGGACATGTTTTTGCAAAGCTTAATTCAACGCATTTTACCGGATTTCATGCAACGTTTAGCAGAATCCATAAGGTTAGGTCACACATTGTGAGATGAGTCACATCAGCTAAACCAGGGGGAAATTGAGCAAGAAATGGATGTAGTCACTCTTAACTCCAGAGCTACTCTCACCCATTTATTACAGAACTAAAGGGATTATAAATCACAAAGCAAACCATGTATGTATGTGTATGTTTGGATCAAGGGAGGGAACAAGAGGACCTGAAGGAGAATAGTACAAGAAAAGCCAGACCCTGATTCTGAACCACACCCTCTGTAAGAGGAAGACGGAAGTCCACCCTAGCAATCTGGGGGGGTCTGGCGTAGATGATCAACTATCTACCTGGATGCATTTACCTTCCTAGCCTTGGCACTGGAGCTGTAGTTCCCCTAGGGGGCGACGTAGCACCCTCTTCCTGCCCACCTCAAGCGCCTCTCTAACAGAGCCACATCTTTCAGATCAACTGGCGCCACGGGGCTGGAGCTCAGAGCTTTTATCAGCTGTCATCCTGTGGTTTGTTCGGGCAAAAAGGAGCGGAAATAGAACAAGCACGGGCTGGCTGTGTGGACCACTCAACTCAGAAAAGCTCCGCAGCTTTGCCCCCCCCCCCCCCAGTACCAGCAGTGTAAAATGCCCCATTGTTACATATGAGCCTTCATCCTGCCGTTACACGTCAGTGTACGCAAGCTTGCCGTTATATGCGGATTCCAGCTAAGGCTGTGTGGGCTTGTTTTAAAGTGCGTATTTGCCCCCTTGATTGGTGAATGCGAGGCCCCGCACTGTGAAAAGAGCGACGGCTTCCTGCACTAAATGAAGTGTGAGTGAACGTGGTGTTGGGGCGTGCGGCAGAAGTCAATACTGAGCAAACGGTTCTACCAGCAGCTAAGATTTTGAGGCAAACAAGAGGTTATAACCTTACCCCCCCCCCCACCCCACACTGCAGGGGCTTCTTCCACATATGAGCACTTGAGCAAGGGGGGGGGGTGCCCTGATGACATCACATCCTGCAAAGGAGACCGCCTCCAACAAAACTGTTGGCCATCAAAAATGATATTTTTTGCAATTTGCACAAGTACACTGGAATGCTTCTTTTCGTGTATCCCATTTTGCTCTCCTTTGAAACATACACACGTATATACAGTTGAAAGTGACGCCAATAGACAGACAGACAAAAGTCTGCCAGTCTTAACCTAATTCCCAGCACGCACAGTCATTTCAAAGCAGACATTCACAAAAAAAAAATGCTGTAACCTTCAGCACTGGAGCTGTTAGCTGGGTTAATACGACTTTACACTGCAATGCTCCGCGAGCGAGTGAAAGGAATTGTTACCCTTTTCCCTGCCCCCCACCCAGATTACACAAGAGAAAATTGATTTGGAGGCCAACGCATACACCTGGATTTCCCGAACTCCGACAGCGAGGAGTCAAAGGGATTTAAGGGGGGGGGGGGGGGGGGGCAGAAGGAGGAGCGAGAGGCAGCCGTAAGTCTGCAGGACGGCCGAGGGAGCCTTT
The DNA here is from genome assembly GCF_048594095.1 of Paramormyrops kingsleyae. Lineage (NCBI taxonomy): Eukaryota > Metazoa > Chordata > Actinopteri > Osteoglossiformes > Mormyridae > Paramormyrops > Paramormyrops kingsleyae. The sequence goes on from NC_132803.1 coordinate 31,912,122, forward strand.
AGACTTGAAAAGGCCACACATGTTTATTATGTGTTATAAATAAAGGAGGGTATCCAAACCTGCCCCCCCCCAGATCTCACCCATCCAACTAAAAACTGAGTTCACCCCTCACTGGAAAACTCCTTAGGATCACCTTTTAAGGTATTAGCCATTGTTGCGAGTTTGCCATATGCTGAAAACACAACAAGGGCAGGCTTGACAAGCGGCAGAAAGACCCCCAGAACAGAAGATCACGGGTCGCCGTAAATAACAGCAAATTCTTATTCTCCCTCCAATCAAAACACGCACGGTTCCGTGGTTGCCATGCCGACAAAAGCCTTGATAGCTTTGATAAAATAGCAGGGTCGGCTTTCGATAACAAAAATAGTCTGGGATCTTGAGACTCTTGGCAATAAATATTTGCTTAGCATGAATCCAACATCAGAGATATAAACAAGGCATATTGTGACACGGGTGTTCCCAGAGTCATTTTATATAAAAGTAATTTTCTGCCTCACCGCTGCACATTTTGAATAAATGCATTTTCGCACATTAGCATGTTGCATACACGTGCACGTAACGTCACCCATGTGCTTCTAAGCCACTCAGAACCCAGCGTGCTTAAGCTTTAGGTAACATAGGATAGGTAGCCTGTGTTAATAATGCCCAAAGGGAGATCGGTTGATATCTGAGGCGGAACATTTGGAAGAACATTTCAAATAAACGCATTTTCAGCATCAACGTTTGCTACCATTACCGTGGACTGGCGTGTCTGTGCAGATGCAACTGAGCCAGCGGCCAACATCTGGTGTCAGCTGCTGAAGTTTAGCATGAAATCAGCAGCATGTTAAATACCCATACAGACAGAACACAAGGGGTCAGCACCCTGTGAGACCGAATATCGCGCCTCTAAAATCGCCGTCTGGGTAGAGTGAAGAAAACAAACATTGGGCTCCAATTAAGCTTTAGCGCATGAAAGTCAAACATTCAGACTAACGCGTACCTGAACCCGACGGACGCTGCGTTTGTGCACCGGCACGACTCCGTCTCCTTCCCACTGACATTTCAGAGGCTATTAAAATTCTCACGAGCTCTGTGCCTCTGAGACCACTTGTTCACTCATCCTTGAGGGAGGCGTACTTCAAGCTACCTGGCCTTATTTAAAAAAAACAGGAGTCTGGGTTTCTGATGACAAACCTGTGGCTCGTGGTCCTCCTTAAGGTGCGACAAATAACGACCCAGCTAATATAGTTTCCTTGGACAATCTCGTATAACATCCGTAGGAGGACAAATTGGGTGCAATGTCACGCTTGTCTCTAGACAGCTACCTATGGCTGTTATTAAAGATGATAACGCCGCATTTAATGGAAGGTGTGACTGGCCAATTTCGACGTGAGCTGGCCAACAATCAGTGATAATAGTTGGCAGTCTGAAGTGGGTCGTGTTTGGTAATCGACTATTTACTCCTTTGTTCACCCAGTGAGGCAGAGAGTGAGGAGCTATATAATTACCACAAATGGCTACATTTGGGTTGCATTCATGGGCGGAGTCATGAATATGCAGATGACAGGTTAAGCATGGTGGGGGGACGGGGGGGGGGGTCATCTTTGTTACGTGATGAAAAAGAGCACCGCCCCCTTATCACAAACACTGACCTAGTCATGCCTGCTGGGGTGGGGGGGGTGGACAGAGATGCCAGACTAAATCATCCCATAATCAACATGTTTTATGGCGACACACGTGTCTGCAGAGGGATCATCCCTGGAGGGGCTATGAAAATGCCAGAGCATGCAAAGGGGGCTCCTCCATCCCTCCTTTTGGTGGGGTGGGGGGGGGCATTGTTTGGCCTGCATGTTTGCCATCCATAAGACATACATTTATTACATATAAAAATATAGTTCATAAATAAACAAACAAACAAATAAATAGATAGATACGGTGGCACCCCCCCACCCAAATCCTTCGATTTATTATCTGTCAGCATGTGGTCCGGCACCGTGGCAGGCGTGTAGGCATGCAGGCGTGTAGGCATGCAGGCGTGTAGGCGTGGTCCGTAATGTCACGCACCTATGCTGGTTTTCAGGAAAATTAAATATCCTTTTTTCAGAAAAACAAACTCGGTCAAATTTCCATGTTTCCATTTGCTTTTGGTCCCTCCTCTGCGGAGGTGGGGGGGCGAGACAACAATCACCCCATTTAATCAAGCCAAAGCAGCCATCTTCTTAATTCATGTTATGTGGAGACTCCCAGTGACAGACCCACTGCATTCATCCATGAGAGAATAAATCATACTAACTCCCTTTCTCTGTTACAAAGTAGGTAATTTACTGGGTACAAACGGGGCAGCCTGCTTTCTGGATTTAATCATTCATTCAGGAGACTCCTCCCTCACATGTGTAAAACGAAGGCCCAGCTTACACCGTGAAAGGGACGATGGTACTGCACAGAGAGAGAGGCTTTTGCCTGGTACCTACATATTGTGTCAACACAGTGTGGGTCACATGGGCGCCTGACTGGCTCTCTCATTGGATGTTCTCTGTGCATGACACGGCAGCCAGAGCCACTCCCCCAGCATGCAAAATGAGCGTCATGCCATTAACAAAATTTAAATTAGAGGACAAAACTGTCAGGTTACTGGAAGAGAACGAGGAAGTGTAATGTTCCTTGGCTGTCTTCCTCCAAGTCCCGCTGAATGACTTCCTACCAATGTCACAGAATTAAAAATGTAAATGGACCATCTATAATCAGCCTATCATTAAAAAAAAAAAGACTTTTTTTCCTCAGCTTTTCTGTTCTCACAGGCTAGAGGTGGAATTAATTGACGCATTAGCATGTTTTGTTCGGGGGGCCTGGATCCCCGCCATGGTTCATTATCGTTACAATAACACGTAATTAAGTGTTTATTATAATAGTTAATTAACCACGTTGGTGTCGTTAAATTATTTTCCTTATTAAATTCCTAAAAACACACGCACACACAGAGGACAAGGCTGAGGAGAAAACCCTGGCTACGGGTGACGCCATAGCGGCGGAAATGAGCCATTTCATGTCAGTTTTATAATGGGGGGTGGGGTTGGGTGGGAGGGGGCAGTATGCAAATAATTCAAATATCATTTGTAAGTCAGCCCATTAGAGTCTGAACTAGGGCTGGGCGATAAAACGATTACGATATGTATCGCGATAGACACGTGATCGATATCAATAAAAAATGCGTTCGATAAAACGTTCGATATTTTTTATTCTTCGTCGGAAGAAAACAGACGTTGCGAAGCTAGTTTGAATCCGTGCCGGTGTTCCGGGCAATTCGTTTTCCCTATGTTTCCCCTGTCTATCGGGAAATAATGTTTCCCCTAATATTAAAGCAAAGAGGTATGTGAAATGTCTGAAAATCACTCAAGTACATTATTACATGTGAATACTGTATTCTTATTAGTACCGAGGCCCAGAGTTGCTGTATACCTGTTTTAACACCAAATATCCTGGATGTCAGGAAATAATGTTTCTCCTAATATTTAGGCAAATATGTATGTGGGATGTCTGAAAATCACTCAGGTACATTATTACATGCGAATACAGTAGTTCGTCACGCATAATATAGTCTTATAAGCAATAGGCTACTATACCGTTTTCATCAAGAAATATCTCTATCCAGCGAATTAAATACTTTCATTTATTATCAGTAAAAACAAAAAACATGTGATGTTTTAAAATATGTGGCTTGTTTACCTCAAGAGCTTCGTAAAAAGACATGAAAACAACAGCGAAACCGTGTACAAATCAGCGCGCGACAGGGGAAACATAGGGAAACTGAATTGCCCGGAACACCGGAAACGCAGCTGTCATAAATGGTCGTAGCACAGCAAAACAACTGCTTTATGGAAGTTCTGCCGGTTTTTTGTGAATCACTGTGACGGTCGCCTCGCCCTTCCCTAACGCCGCTCGCCCCCCGTCTTCTGAATATTAAGTTATAGGTCTGTATCCTTTCGGTTTGTATGTGTCATGTTGTCCGGTTTTTCGCGTATCCCGTGTTTCGTTTCGAGTCTGCCGTGTCTTTACTGTTTCCCCTTCTCTCTTTCCTCTCTGTGTTTACGGCGCACTTCCGGGTTCCGGCTCCCTACGTATCGCGTCTTCCTCGTTAGTGTTTGCATGTGTGTCTTTTACTAGCACAAAACCTGGACTGAAAATATACTTGAATAGTTCAACTTCAAGTATGATTAGAGTAAGAATAACTTGAAGAGTTACTTTTTCATATTTCTGCAGGTTTTATATTTCAAACAATGTTACTGTACTGTATCAGGTTTGTTTTTTTATATTACAGATTAATCTCAGTCTACGTCAGTTTTATTTATGTTTACAAAACACTGCACATATTTTAAAAACACTTTATTTTCCATGGTTGTTGACATGTTTAAAATAAAAATGTTTAAATGTAATATATTTTTCTCCTGGTCTTTATTTTAAATGGGTCATAAAAAATGTCAATAATTATCGATATCGACCGATATGAAACACTCATATCGTGATACAGTTTTCAGTCATATCGCCCAGCCCTAGTCTGAACAAAAATATTCCACTTACCATCTTTTCTCGAAACTTTTCTTGGTTCAAAACGGGTCGCGTCTTTATCTTTAAATACGAGACGCGCCCATAATATCCAGCACCAAAAACATAATGATAATGTGACAGAGGTGAGTATAACGGTTTATAAACTGATAAAGTACATTAACACTCATTAACTACTTAGCTAAACTATACATGATGCTTTATTTATCTACTTCGAACTGAGAGGCGTGGGGCAGGACCGTAATGTGTGCGCATTTTGTACTATAACATCTAAACTTGTGTTACTATTTAATTATTTATTGATTGATTGTAATTTAAAGGTCAGCTCTGATTGGTGGACCAGGCAACTGGGAAATCTCCCAGTGCTCCTGGTGGCCAATCTGGGCCTGAATCTACCAACAGTGTTGAATCTAAATTATAATACATTTACAAGGAACACAGGCTTTAGGGAGAGGTGATTACCCAGAAAGGTACGCAAGAGGTATTTACCAGTGAACCAGTGACCTAAAGAAGGTGAAGGTAGAGTTTTGCTTAGAGACATTTCAGCATGGGGCCCACTGTGGTCAATAAGTAATGCGAACGCTACGGTCACTTGCCAACGGCAAGGCCGACAGCCAGACCACCAGACCACACACATTCAGAGTGAATAAGACCTCAAAGTTTAAAAATTTGAATTTCATGGTGTCTGCACCAGAGGAAGACTGGCCATCAGCGGGCCAGAGGAGCTCAGCTGTCCTTCAGAGACCTCATGCAAGATGATGCCGGACTCGGCGTGGACCTAACAGGTTCTGACAGATGGCTTTTAGGCTGCTATGACTTCATTCCCACCACCCCCTGGTCCTCCTCATTTAGCACAAGTGGGTGGGATCATGGATGGGCACACAGGAAATTTTTAGTTTTTGTCCTTTTATAAGTCGTTAAAAGCTGACTGAGACAGCAAGCAGAGCAGTTAAGGAAAACCAAAGAGCATCACGTCGCAGCTCGAATCCAAACCCCAGTCAAGAGTTTTCTATAGAAGCACAGGCTTTTTGAGGATTTAAAAGAGAAAACAACTAGTGCTTGGTCCAGATATGAAATCTGCTTGGGAACCTAATTTGCTTTCAGCTGACTCATTAGAGACAAGTAAATTACTAATGTCTGATGGAAACCTACCACATTTTGGGGTCAGATCTCAGGATTAGATGTGACAATTATTAGCAAAAGGGGGGGGGGGGGTGTCTCAGGTTCAGCGATATGGTCTCCCAGCTCCCCCTTTCCACCTGTTGCCGTGGCAGCAGTGTGGTGGAACTGTTCCCAAAATGTGTGGAAGACCAGCCGGTCACACAACACAGCGCTACACTGGGGACCTCATCAGCGAGGTGTGCTTAATTGGGCATGGCAATAACGCTCCAACCTCAGGTCAATGCAGAGGTGTTTGCGGTTCCACTTTGGGAAACATGTAGACAAGTAAAAAAAAAAATGTACCAGGCCAATATAGGTAAAAGCAAACAAACAATCAAACAAACAAACAAGTCAGACAAAGCGCATGACTACGATCGCAAACTCCAAACAGGCTTTGTGAATCCACAGCAAATCGCTGGATCAAACAAACAAGCTGAAATCCTTAGCTGAAAGTAAGAAGCGGATTTAACTCTGTCTTGGGCCGGAGTGCTGATGCCGTGCTCACCGAGTCTGTGCCAAGCGGCTGGGTGCGTTCCAGGTCGCCGATTCTACATGATAAACTCACATCCCCCCATGCTGGGTAGTCGGTGCAAGGAATTGTGGGAGCCACACAAGGGCTCGTCCGTCTGTTAAAGCGCCTGCGGTCACCCTCCCACCATCACGGGGGCCTCAGCTGCCATCATACCCCCTCCCTGAGTCGGAGGCTGCTGTTCCCTCCTCAGGCTTCACACTCCGACTGTAAATGCCAAGCTAATGCCCGCAACTAAACGCCTTTGCTGTGCCTAGCCAGATATTACAGTTTTATGCTCTTTTAGAGAAATTTACTGAATGACTGCTCCCCCATACTCACCGGACTCAACAGTCGTTTCATGATACACTTGTCTCCGCAAATCGCCGGCATTGATACCTTGAGAATGTTACTTCTGCAGTTGAAGAGTGGGCAGAGGTGGATGGTTTAGGTTCAGAAAGTAAAAATCCAGACCATGGTTTTGTTTCAACCAACCAGCTGAGTATGAAGAGTAACATTCAAAGAGTACTCAAAGAGTTGGCTGAAACAAAATCTATACAACTCTGGAAATGGGACACTCATCCATCCTAGAATACTCCTGTAGGACATGTGGTCCATACCCCCAAACCTATCTGTGTTGTGATAATAAGACGCCTCACAACAGATTTAATGGACAAATCCCCCCTCCACACACCACACAACGCATCTCCTCACCAGCAGCCCCCCCTAGGAAAACATTACTGGAAACCCACAACCTTGTCCACCTTCCTGTCGTCGATTATACACTGCTTGAAGGGGGGGTCTTGCCCCTGGGAGCCCCCAACAGGGTCAGTGTGAGAAGGCCCCACATACAGCCTCTTCTCCTTGCCCCCCCCCACCCCCCAAACCTGTACAGCAACCCAGAGGCAAAGAAACCATGAATAAATCAACCTTAAACACCACAGGTCACACTAAAGCATCGCAAGACAGCAGGTCGGCCCCGATGCCGTTGGGTCCAGGTCGGCATTGTCATGGCGCCGCCTCTGCTTCCTGCTTGCTCATGCACTCCTGCTCCAGCCTCTGCCTCCCAATCAAATTTACAACTGAAAATAAACAAATAAATCACCGTGCGGCAGAAAATGGAAGCCCCTGCAGGCCATAGCAACCGATGCCCTGCCGCCCCTCTGCCACAGGAAGAGGGAGATTCATTTAAAACCCTTTTTTCAAATTAAATCGGCCTTCTTCAGATCCTTCTAACTGGCAATCTGTTTTCCAGGTGAAGTGTAATGTTTGTATAAAGCTGGGGCCCATTCAGGCTAGCATGCATACTATTGGAATACCCAAAATATCGACTGTCCGGCTCTGGGTTGGGCTGAGAACAATCAGGGGAAAAAACTTTAGCCAGAAAAGATCAACCGCAACCAATAAGTATGAGCATGGGAACCAAGGCTGGCAAACAGCCATAGCAACAAGAGAAATAAAAACGACAGTCGCAAACTGGCAACCAGTACTACAACAACCCACAACTACCAACAACTAACAAAGACCGGACATGTCGGATTAATGACATACTCATGAACTAGCTTTGATAGGTTAGCAAATAGAGATGAAATCAATACACAATAGAAAAAGAGCACAGGAATTTTCAGTGTGAAGTAACATTTTTGGCTGTCAGTGACCCCCCCCAAGCAGCACGAGCCAACACTCTCCTATGCTGCCAGCATTGCTATCATGAAAATTGTGAATTAGCGTGTGAGTGGAGTGTCTGCGGTCTACAGGCAGACATAAATCCCCCAGAAAAAAGAGGAGCCCATCCCAACTTCCACACTGCCCCCCCCCCCACCATGTCCCCTGACCACTTCCTCTATACCCCCTTAAGAATGAACCCTTAGCTTACCCCCCCCCCCCCCCCCAAAGGTTCAATGACCTTATGGTTTGGACTGCAATAATATCCCTCCCAGAATCCTATCAGTCCATCTCTTCCTGCTCCCGATATTTTTAGGACTGGATGAAATGTTGCCGTTAGCGACAGCAGCCAGAGACTCCCCATGTCCACATGGGGGGGTGGGGGAGGCAATACAGTCACGTCTGATTTCTCGATTCAGACGTGGCCAATGGCCAATCAGAAGGGCCAATGGCCGGATGCAGCTCCTTCTACGCTGTCCCAGGAGAGTGACCCCCGCCCACTTCCTGCGCATGTTCCATCGGGCCACCTGATAATACCGTCCCTTTATGATGTTATACACTATGAAACCTGACAAAATTAATAAAACTCCCCCTGGAAATGTTCTTGAGCAACCTTTTCTGATATTGCTGTAAAACCAAATGGTGTTGTATTTTTCCTTTTTTGTGTTAATTATTATACTCTTAACCACCTTAAGACTCACTTCGAAATGTCCGAAATATAGAAGTGGTGTTTAAATACGAGCAAAAACAAAAACAGATAATAATGATAATGTCACAGCGATGAATATAATCAAACCTGGGTCAAGAATGTGTATCAATGAATAAATAGACGGCCTATTTTGAGAGTAATTGGTGGCCGATATTTACCTAGAGAGGCACTGACCAGCCAAGTTCATTAGTCAATTTCATACGCTGATGTAAGCGGGGGCACCACCAGTGCATCCAATCCCTGAGCGGAATCTGCTGCTCATGGAACGAAGCGGCAATGGGACGGCTCTGCACAGGAAACTGCCGTGTCACTTCCTGTTAGCAGAAATGGGGGAAGCTTTGAGCATTTTATAGCAAGCAAGGCTGTGCCCCCCCCCCCCCTGCCCCCCAGCCAAAATCTAGTAAAGCTCCTCAGTGCAGTACAGCACTTTTAACAAGTGGAAAACATAAGAGTCAAATAAAACACAAAGCGGCAATAGATCCGGAGGGGGCATGCACAAACAGATGGGTTCAATCATTTAATGCAGGACACGACGCTGGGGGGCTAATATGCATTCGAGGACAGATAAAGCAGCGATGACTTGGCAGTTCAGGACTTTGTGATGTGGCCAGGAGTCCGCATGCAGGGTTGTACAGGAAACGGCAGAGTGTACACATTACACATAACCCCTCCATCCCAACACCCCCACACTGGGGTGCCACGACTGACCGGCCCATTCTGCAGTCCCAACACAGCTGTAATTTGCTTTATTTTATTGTTTTGCTCTTCGGCGATTCACATCCCCTCTGAGAGAGGCTGCCTTCACTCCTTAAGTAAATACACAGTTTTCCTGCAAATCAACCTGCTCCGTCTGAGTGGGCGACTCAACCAGCAGGCTGAAGAGACCCCCCCCCCCCCCACCTCCACGTGAGATCTGTCAGAACCAGGAACAGGGCCAGTGCAGGATAAATTGACTCATCAGAACAGAAAAGCCATTCACTGAACATAGCCTGGTTTCATCCCGGGACTAATTTAGGCTTAACTAACCCTGGAAGGGGTTAGGATTAGAGTTGGGGAAGGGGGGAGGACTGAGGATTTTCATCCCCCCCCCCCCACTCAGATCTTCACACATCAGCTGTTTGGTCTGCCAGAGATATGCACTTATTTTAATTACAAAACTGCTGGGCTGGGTGGGGGGGGGGTGCAATCCATTAGCCTCTAACTGCTCCTTGATACCTGTGCTGAGGCCTGAGAATAGCTGGTGCATCATTCCGATCAACAGGGATAAAGTAAATCTCAACTCAGGGAAGCTAATCTGGCATGATCGGGAACAGGTACTGCAAGTGGGAACAGGAAGTGCCCGTTTACTGAGGTGCTCCTCAACCCTTTCTCGTTTAGAATAGACTTGGGCCTTATTACGCGGGTCACACGGAAAAGCCACTCTTTAATTTCCCACCCTTTGTCGTTCAGGCCAGCCGGGTTTTGCTTTAATCAAGGAGAGGTTTCTCAAGGTCACCACGGCTCGAAGACTCTCCTCTCCCCCCCCCCCCCCCCCAACCTGCTCAGGGAGTACTACTTGAATGTAGGCCAAATATCTATTCTGGAAAAGAAGAAAAAAAAGAAGAAAACAGGACTTCCATTGCTTGATCCGCTGCTGATGAAGATGAAGTCAAAAGGGGTCGCTTGGGCAGAGGCATTGCGGAACGCAACAGGAGCTTGGAGGTATTAGCGGAAAACCATCTACACAGATTTCAAAGCTATCAAATCTTTCTTTGGTTCTAGATATGCTCCGGTTCTCCTGGAAGGCTGCCGTGGTATCTCCTACAACTGAGGACAGAACGGCGAGAGCCGGCAGGAGAGCTTGTCCTGGGACGAGGTCATTCTCCTCTCGGCAATATGGCTGACAGTGCGCTGACTGTGGCACGTAGGAATCCCACCAAATGGGTCAAGGTGACGCAAGCGTTCTCAGTTTGAAATGCACCGGAAGGTTCTGAAGCAGAAATGGCAATTCAATGAATCATAAAAATAAACCGGATTGTTAATGGACGTCTTGTCGTTTAACAGCAGTGGGGGGGGGGGTTCTAGGTTTGCCATCAGTCGTTACGCTTTGATCAAAACCATCACTCCACAAACAGGGGGTCTCAAAACTCCATTACCCAGAAATATAATCAATTAGCAGGCCCTTTCACGGCGCCCAACTCAGTCTGCTTTAGATCTTAAAGGTGCAGTTATTAGATTCTGACAGGAAAACAACGTGTTTCCTAAAAGGGGTTACTGTGCCTTTAAGGTGCCACAAGTCCCGCCACCCTGCTTTTGGTGCCAAGCGATGTTCATTATTTAAAAAAAAAAAAAAACTCCTATAATTAAGTGTTACGGAAACAGCTCAGGCTGGGGTGTCGGCAGGGGTTCGAGGACCCGGGGCCTCATCTGGCTATCAGCATGCGGGACAGAGACGTGGCAAGGCCTGTACATCCGTTCTGGTGGAAAAGAAACCTCAAAGAAAATGGAGAGCAAGAAAACCCAATAAAGAGAGAGAGAGAAAGTGTGATAGAGGGGAGGGGAGTAGTCATTATTTCTGCTAGCCAATCAGGAGGATGGAAAAAAGCCTGCAGATTCCAGAGGAGGCCATTATGATGACTTACACTGACATTATGCATGTCCTGTCTAACCTTCAGTCCATCTCCGGTTCTGGTAACAAGGAGAAATTTCGGTTCTGATCCAGGAACACATTAATGCCTATCACCAATGGGAGGCTCTCGCAAACCCCGGCTAGCAGGACGGAGCTGAATGGCATCCATCCTGCCAGCAGTAATCTCGTTACAGTGCAGAAGGACATTTGTTGCCTTGACGCTACCGCTGGAGTCTTCATGCCATGTCGTTGTCATGCGGATGTCATGTGACTAACACACAGGAAATGACCGACTGCTCATTTGCATATAGACCACAATGGGAAAGCCAATGGAAAACAGCCTGTATGGCCAACTGATGTACCTTTGTGGAAGCTGATAGGCTCCTGGATAGTCAGCCGACAAATCTCTTTTTGTTTCTGGAAGATGGAGATATTCAATTGCCTGTACAGGAAGTCCAGTACCAGAAGTGATCTTATAAGTCTGTTTGACATGCTGACTTGCGAGGCCCGTGGGTGGCCCACCCCATAATATGCTTCTTCCATTTTCTATGCAACCAGTCAAGTAAAAAACATCACTTAAGCAACCATCCCAACTCCCTGCAGCGACAGTGCCGTATCGCTCCCTAATGACATCCCTACATCTTCATTACAGGAAATACCAGTGATTCTTTCTTTAAACCAGGTGAAAAATAATCCTCTTCCTCCTGAGAGCACTTCTGTCTCAGCACGTGCGGGGCGCTGTGAAGTTCGGCTTCTACACCAACGTGCTCGTAAAGAGGAGGAAAATAAGAAAGATAATCTTCATTTATATAGCGCCTTTCATGCATGTAACGTAACATATGGGATTAAAATATGAAACAAAGATGGAGAAACTGCATAAAACATGCAACAAAAGGTACACATCAAAGGAGGAACAGGAACAGCAGTAATAGTAGTAAAATGTCAATATATAAGTGAAATAAAATAAACATTAGTAAATAAATAGGGATACAATACACAAAAGGAAAAACACGGAGAGCAGAGCCACGCACACATGCCAAAACACACACGCAGAGGTTAGGGCAGATGCCAAACCGCACCTCCACCCCCCCGGCAGCTGTGAGGCCAAGCTAACAGCACAGCCCCATCCAAAATCCAGCACGTCATCCCAAACTAGACCAACACAGCCAACCTGAGCACGTTTAATTCAGCGGTGCCAACAATGACATTCAGCCTGAATTAACAGTGGGACGGAAGGGGCTTCATGAGGGTCGAAACCCATTTGCGGTGGCATTGTCACGTACTGTCACTCACCGACCAGACAATGACGAATGACGCGATGCATCAGGCGTGCTTCGAGACGTGACATGATTTGAATCGATTTGAGACGGGGAGACAAAGAACCCAGACAAAAAAATAATATAATAATATGAAGTGACATCGAGTCGCAATACGCTGCTGAACTGCCGGGGGCGCCCACGGGCACGCAGACACATGGCCTCGGTATCGATCTGCGCAGGTAAAACATCCCACATGCCCCATTTGTTACACCCCCCCCCCCCCCCCCCCCGGCATCCTGGTGAAAACAGGACGCAGTATCCACCTGAGGAAAGCACGCTACAGGAACCTCCCCCCCTCTGGGAACAGCATCTCCATGGACACAGACTCAACCACCACGGAAGGTGAGAAGCTCATTCGTCAAACTTGGCCTCTTTTTTTTTTACGGGCATCTCTGCCATTTCAGTGAGCGCCGGCATCCTGATACCACTTCAGAGATATTCTTATCCATTTATGCAGTCAGGTGATTTGGCCAGGTGGCGGATAATCTTGGCGTCATCCACGAGGCGCCGTGAGAATGTGTCAGATGTGTGAACATCGCGATTTCATCTTTAAATGTTGTTACGCCGGTGTTGTTATGTCTAGCTGCTACAGCTGAGCAGTCTGGTTTGGGGGGGAGGGGGGTTCAGGATAATCCTATCAAACCATGACACTTTTCCTCAGTTAAACTTAACCCTCAGCTCTAAATGCTGCAGGTTCAAGTCCCAAGGATTTACCTAAGCAAAGGGTATGCTTACCTAAATTAGAGCTTGGAGGGGGGGGGGGGGGGGGGGAACTTTCATGGTGCTCTGGATAAAGGGATAGATGTGGGGGGGGGAGAAGTAGTGGCTGCTGCCTGGTTGGGGGGGAGTGGCAGATTAATGCCCCAGATCATGCAGTTCATCATCTCCTGTGGTTCCCTTCAGGTCCTGGTCAAACTAATGCGTGACACCAGAGCCTCAAGGGTCACATGACACCAGAGGGGGATGGGAGGGGGAAGGACGAGGACACATTCTCAGGACACACACATGTACAAATGCACACGCACATACACACACACACTCATATATGAACTCACATAGTTCATTGTGGGGACTTGTCTAATTAATGTAGTGGACACAGTCCGTAGTCATGCCAGTATGTCAACTAGAAGAAAAACTGCAAAGAATACCAGCATTCAACACCATAAATGCATTCAATGTTTCACACAAACCTTTTAAGATCATAAGAAAAGTGATCACGCTCTGTGCTCTATAAATCATTATATATATATATATATATATATATATATATATATATATATATACACACACATACATACATACATACATACACACCATATAAATCTAGAAGCTAAAATTTATCCTAAACAGCTGCCAAAACACAATATATGGCTAAAATTCACAGAGGTATTGTTTCGGTTCATTCATTTGATGAACGCTTTATTGCATTGTTCAGTTAATTCCACTTCACGCACACACACCCTTTCTGGGGAGGTATACAGAGACCGGTGGGCGCAACGGAGCATTCGGCTGCCGCTTAAAAACCAGCGCTTTTTTCCAGTGTCATGAACAGCCCAAATGTGCACGAAGAATCGTTCACAAACGTTCGACGGCTTCCCACAGAGCGAGTTAACGGTGCACAGATGGAAAGGGGACCCCTCCCGTGCATGCGCGGGTGTGTGCGTACGCCGCCGAACGCTCTCCACCGGGAAGCTAACAGGTGCGGCGTTTAGCTGCAGAAGGTGCCTTTCGACAGCGACTGCTCGCGCAGACACAGCCGAGCGCGTTTCTGCGCAGACTTCACAGGGTCTGTACTAACGTTCAGTTCAGTGGTTTCCTGCCCTTTAGGGAGTAAGCAGCCGTACAGCTCGCTGGCTAATTTAACCCCCCCCCATTCAATAAGCAACACAAACTTATAAACAGCACAAACAAATAACGCAATTAAGACCTGTCCCCGTTAAGATGGCCAGAGATGACTTGACTAGGCACATTAATCACCGAATACCCCTAAGAGTGTCTTGTGATATTTAGATAATTCCTCATTAAAATTAAATGTTAAGGCCAGTTATTATGAAGGCAAGCCAATGAAAAAGCCAGGGGCAGTACTTTCTAAAAATTTATACTTATTTTAAGAGATTGACGATGGTCTTGCATATTTATCGAGAGGCTGTGGATTACTATTATTCTTTAGTTAATTCTCTGAGGTTTTTAATCAATTTAAGCTGTGAAATTTTTTACGAGTCGTTCATGTGAAGTGCCTTTGCTTAAGGGTAGCACAAATGGGCTTACCCAGGGATGTGAACTCTGTATAGTGTGCAGCACAGACTCTCAAGCGTTCACTGTCCACATCCCCAAGGGAGAAAGAAAACAAGAAGAAATAAAAACAAAAGCCTCCAGGACCGTGAAAGAAGGTAATTATGAACAGAAATCACAATTCAATAGATTAAAATCTATATTTTTGTTGCCCAATGTCTTGGAGAAATCTAAGCTATTCTAAATAAACTATGCACAAAAGTTGATCTGTTTTGGTCCTGGAGTGATAAAACTGAAAATAAATGGCCTTTGTTCCCTACATACTGAACAGTCCACCCATAATAGTCCCCCCCCCCCCCCCCCCCCTTGGAAAAAAAATAAACATTTCCATGACTAACACGGAATGAAAACTATCAAAATTTAGTTCAAAAACACTTAAGTCTTCAACGGCTACAAACTAAACCGAAACTATAATTCTTTTCATAAAAATGGTTTTGATGAACCTAAAAAACCCAAAACAACACATTCAGTGTCAACCAAGCCTCGACCCAGAGAAATTGGAGTCAGTGATAAAATTTGGTAAGTTGACTATTTTCGGTTCACCACCTGCCGCAAGTTGCAGCGGATAATCGCATAGCTCCGGGGGCGGAAATGAACCTAATCCCCTATGGAGAGCACAAACTTCACGTGGCAGAAGTGTCCCAAGAGCCACGTGTAGGACATGGGCAGCTCTGCACGGCTGTCTGCTGAGCTCTAGGCCCAGAAAAACCAGAAGCTGTTTCTGTTTACGTCATGTGAGATTCAGTTTGGAAACAAAAAGTGCACTGGGCAGGGGGACGGGGGGACGGGGGGGGTTTCCATTTCTCCGCAGCCCTGCCCTCCGACCCACTCCCAAACCATCTGAATGTGCCGGCAGTGAGATTCATCCTCCCCAGCGTTTGGCCCACGATCCACGCCTGTTTGGGATACCTGATCATCGGCCTCATCGCGAGTCACATTTTCGCGGCGATTCCATCAAGGATCAGCCAGAGTTTGGGTGGAGCGGGCGGAACCAGAGGGAGGGATTCGGTTATGAAATAAGGAAGAGAGGTGTGTGGGAGCCCCCCTGCCACCCCCCTCCCCCCCCCCGTGGAGCTTACAGCTGCCAGGACTCCTGGCTCTGGCCAGGAAGACACACCGGTGGCTGAATCCCAGCACATTTTCGACATGCCATTCAGCCCAGCTCCACAGGGTGTGTTTCCAGCCCTCTGTTCCAGTTCCAGATGTTTTCTCTCAGTCTGGTGAAGCTGGGGTGGGAGACTAAGTGGGGGCGGTGGGGGGGGGGGGGGGGTTAATTACGCAACTGCCTTCCAGTGTATGCTGGATGCAGGAAGAGGAGGCTCGTTTTTGCAAACGAGGGGAGGGAGGGAAATTGCCACGACCTTCCAATTATTTCGGGAACCCTGCCTTTTGGGGGGGGGGGGGGGGGTGAAACACACAAACATCCGGTGAAAGGGGATTGCCAAAAGGGGCTCAGAGCGCAAGGGGTGGACTCATAAAAAGCAGATCGCAGCCAGGCCATGCAGAACATGCAGGGGAGCACACACGGAGGAGCACATGTGGAGGAGTACACGCAGGGGAGCACAAGTGGAGGAGTACACGCAGGGGAGCACATGTGGAGGAGCACACACAGAGGAGCACATGCAGGGGAGCACAAGTGGAGGAGCACACGCAGGGGAGCACATGTGGAGGAGCACACGCAGGGGAGCACACGCAGGGGAGCACATGTGGAGGAGCACACGCAGGGGAGCACATGTGGAGGAGCACACGCAGGGGAGCACACGCAGGGGAGCACATGTGGAGGAGCACACGCAGGGGAGCACACGCAGGGGAGCACATGTGGAGGAGCACATGTGGAGGAGCACACGCAGGGGAGCACACGCAGGGGAGCACACGCAGGGGAGCACATGTGGAGGAGTACACGCAGGGGAGCACAAGTGGAGGAGTACACACTGAGGAGCCGCTGCTGGCCAGAGTCCGTCCTCTGGGAGACACGACCACGCCGGGCCACTGGCTTACATTACACCTTCAAAAGATTTTCATTTTTCTGGCACCAAAGCCGATGGGCACCTCCTGCGATGAAACGGCAACAAGAGCAGCCACCCAGGGCCTCTGGGGTGTCCATTTCCATGGCGAGGGCCAACACCAGCAATGCCCCTGCCACGGCCATGCCACACCAAGAAGAACTTTCCAGAAAGCTTCCACCCAACCCCTCTCCAAAGCCCTCTTGGTCCCCCCCCCCTCGCCTCCGCGCACACCTGCCTCACCTTTCGGTTCCAATTTATTCAGATACCCCCCCCCCCCTTTACTGGCTTCTATGAAAGAAAATACAATATAATTTACCAAATAAATGTTGTGGCTCCTTTCCATGTAACCTTCTCAAAGAAATGTTTTCACAGGTGACAAACGGGGAGTGAATTTGGATTGTTTAACATCGCAGTGATGTGCTGGCCTCAGCCAGTGAGGGTGCCACGCATTTCACCCTCAAAGAACACGTTGACTGACGAGGGGTGGGGTGGGGTGGGGTGGGGGTGCAATTCCCCTCCGCCGAGATGGACAATCCTCCCTCCCAGTCACGCTTCTGCGGGGAGCGACTTTGTTACTGGAATGAATGATGCCTCCTGTTTAATTGCCATAGTAAAGAGCGTAATTGGTCACTCTGATGGGAAGCGTGAATAACGACTTCAGCTGATAATCAATCATCAAAACAATCGCTATTGAGATGGACCCCACAAGCACCATTCCGCGAGAAAAATTATCACCAATACACGTCGTTTGCACCATAAAGATACTGTTACTGCAATATACACCACAAAAATCAGCCCACAGAATACTGCCCTGAACTGCTTTTCTGTTACCATGCTGCAGTATCCTTAGCAACATACCACAGGTCAGGGTTCCTATTCAGCGTCACTTCGCCAAGCGAATGTATTTTGTTCACGTTACACCATAACCCTCCCGACCTCTGTGCGAAACAAGAATGAGGATGGACAAGGATGACCCAGGCTGGATTTATTTTTATGAACTCGGAAACCAGTAACCTGGACTGGATCGCAGACTGTCGGTTAGCAACGGCACAAAAAAACATGGCTAGTTCGGCAAAAACTATTAGCCGCTGCAGCGCTAACCAACGTCACAGCATTGCATTGGGGTATCAGCAGACGAAAAACAAAGAGCTAAACAGTACAAGGAAATCCACAAGTGTCTGGCTACATGTAGAAATATTAGCTAAATTAAGAGGAGGCGTTTACCGTGTTTAGCGCGTTTACCTCAAACGGAGTGACAAGTGCAGGCCTGCCTGAGTAAAAACTGAGATGGATGGCTGGATGTGTGCGGTTAATGCTCTGCTATTTCATTCTGACAATATTAACAGAAAACCGTCGTTGTCAAGAACGAACTTTACGAGCAGTGCAGCAAAAAACATTTGTAGATATGAGGCTCCACCTCCAGTGTCAACACATCCATTGACCAATCACCGTAACATGACGATAGACTGGTCTGCGTGAAGGCCACCTCCCGCTTCCTGGTACGGAGAAGAATCCACACAGTTATGTTTAGTCAAATTTTAGATGGAGAAAGAGCAACAAATCTCCCCAGAAAGGCTTAGCGTAACCCAAAAATGGATAAAGGACAGTAAAGTATAGAGGAGCGGCGACAAATAACCCTAAATCACGGTGCGAAAGCAAGAGTAATGAAGACGTAGCCTAGCCTAGTGTGTGACAGATTGTAAAGCCTACCAGGGTGCCATAAAACAACCGGGAAGAGCACCTGAAGAAAAGGATATAAAAAACAGTGATAGGCATCAAATGTTAACAACCAACAATCCCAGCCATATAAACAAAGAATTTTACAAGTGTAAACAGCCACAGCGGTCGGCAGCAAAACACTCCCATATTTACGCTGGTCCACATTATCTTTCAAACCATCTTTTCGACAGCCGAGTTCTCACAAGGATATCTTCACTTTCCAATGGGCAAGAATTCTGACGACAGATTTCCCAGTAAGAGTGAGCGCAGACCCAAAGGCACCCTCCCAGCCTGCCCTTACACTTTGAATAAATAGCGCTCGCATTATAGGTCACTCAGTTATTCCCCCAACTTTGACAGCTCTGATTTCTAGAGCGGCTGATGGTATGATAATCAAGGCAATGGATGTGCCCAAGAGGATTATGGGTATTCCACTGGAAGAAAAAGGACACAGAGGAAAGTGTGGCTACTCCAGGCATGGATTTCAAAAACCTTGGACTGTAGATGCAAGTGCTTCCTCAGAGGTGGAAGCACTTGCTTCCACCTCTCCACCCACTGGACCGAAATCGTGGGCCCCCCTGGTCCGATGATAATTAAGTGCCCAGGGAAGGACTGTGAAACGGACCTGCAGTTCCATATGCTATCTGCGGTATCTCCACCTGGTCTGAGGTCAGATCATGCTGCTGATGTCAGTCAATATCACACCTTGTCGGTACTAAGGGGGACTGGCCCGGATGAGCCCCTCCCCCCACTGCCTAGAATCGTCACGACGATGGCCCTCTTCTTACATAAGCAGCGTTCAGGGTTATCCCAGTCTTTTACTGACACACTATCATCGTGACACACAAGCCGAGTGCACAGGCTAAGGTCTAGATCTACAGCAACAAAAAAAAGAGGGAGACTTAAATTTATAGTCCACAAAGTCGGTGGAAGATTATGAAATTCTCTACATTCTGACTATGAATGGAATTGCATGGATTGAACAGAATGTGTTAGAGAAGCAGACTAGAAAATGCAGAGAAGGAACCCTGAACAACACAAGGTTATGACCATGGACAGGAAACAAGCCGCATCTATACCAAAGGTATTTCAGCCCATCGCAGTTGACCCCAGGCACTCAGAATACCTTAACATACGCAAACAATCACACGGTTCATATAAAGCAAGATGTGCGTTGTGCTATTGGACAAAGACTGCCAATTGACTGAACGTCTAAGTGCCCAGTGCGTACGGCACAGTCAGACGCCTGAACAATAACAGGCCTGTCAGGCAACAGCCGAGAGGGAGCACAGAACCACCTGGCCATTACTGGTGTGTCAGTAAGCATACAAGCCTCCTTTCACGGAGCTAACTGGCACTGACAGTCAGGGGGACAGGGGGCTTTCGCGTGGCCGTAGAAGAAGGACGGCGAACAGCTATGGAACCTCACAGAATTAGAATTCACTTTGTTGGACAGATACACTGACATGTACCAGAAATGCATCTCAGCATTATTGGTGCATATGTTCACAGACAACATGGATTAAGGAAATAAGAATAAGGAAAAGAAATAAAACAGATAAAAGTATGAGCAACGATGCAGATCAGAACAGACTGCGGTTAGTAAACCGGTATTTAGAAAATGTGCAATGTAAGCACGCCCAAGTTGAAGTAGAGGTGCGCAAGAGAGACGTGCATCACCATTCCCACCATGGGAGGCTGAGGAAGCCATCGTTCCAGAACAGCCATACTCCACATGCAGGGCCACCTGACTAAGCATGTTTCTGTGTGTGTGTGTGTGTATGTATGTATATATATATATGGGAATGTCTACATTACATTTTGGGAGACCAAATGACCCCCACAAATGTAATAAATACTTTTTACTTTGAAGTTGTGGTGCCTTTTTCCTGGTCACAAGGGGAGTCTGAATTTTATGGAAATCTGTGAATGCAATCAAAAAACTAGAAATGCCAAAAATTGTATATTTTGTTGGGTTACATGACGATAGGTTAGATAACAGGTTCGGGGTAGGTAGGGGTTAGGTCTGTCACAGTTGGGATTAGAGTTATGCCCATAGAATGAATGGACAGTCCCCACAAAGATATGAGTACAAACATGCGCATGCGTGTGTGTGTGTGTGTGTGTGTGTGTGTGCGTGTGTGTGACTGGCTGCAGGTCTGCCTCCCACACAGTTCTGTATCCTAAACACTAAGCCGTTTACACAGTTGCCATAACTTCATGGGTACATTTTAGGATAAGGATATGGTGGGAAAAAAAATTAGATCAACAAACGAACCATCCAACCAACCCCAGGGTGCGAAAGGAGCCCAAATCATTAACCATTATGGTACCTGCAGCCAACACAACATAAAGAGAAGGATGCTTAAGGAGAGCCTCTGGTTTGGAGAACCAGCCATCTGTTATATCAGCGATTCCTTCCTCTTAGGCTAAAGCTCGCCAAAGCATGCAGATAAGGAGAAGGAGATAAAAAAACAAAAACGACAAAAATGTAATAAACAAAAAATGAGTGTGCAGATGGTCACTCCGAAAACCATAAGCTCCGCAGATAAACCTGCTTTGCTTTTTATCAAAATGACACCATTCGCACCTACAGCATCGGCGCTTAGCGGCACCCCCGCGGTCCCGCAAACTCCCAGGAACCACCAGGGTTCACCCTCATCTGGACGGGAGAGTGGGCGGGGCTTGAAGAGCGGGTGAGGTTCCGCCGTGGTGAGTGGCCATAGGTGTATGCGGGAGCACTTGCGGGAGGAGAGGGGAGCGGAGGGAGGGGGAAGTGGGAAGAAAGATACGGAGACAGGAAAGAGGCCAGAGATGCAGCCAATGAGATTATCCCCCTAATGAGGGGGAGGGGCAAATTTACATAGGCTACATTACAGTAGTACCACAAACAAACATAGCCAGCTCTTTAATTTCAGAAGCAGATTCTGAATATGGCAGAAGGGGCAGGGAGATGTAATTAAGCGGTGACCTAATGCTGTGCTACTGGTGTGTGTGTGTGTGTGTGTGTGTGTGTTTGCATTTGACCAGCTAAAGGTACCAGGCCCCAGAGAATCTGAAATGCGCTTCACGCAGGGTGCAGACAGCCGGCTGCCGCCTCCGCGGGGCGCTAAAGCCGCGCAGCATAAGGGGTAATGAGGCGGATTCACCCAGCCGGCGCGTCCAATCACCGCAGGGCCACAGACAGCAGCGTTTAAACTGCCGCAGGGGCACATACTGACCGTCTCCATTCTCCCACCTTTACTGAACACCGAGAATATTCTGCTGCTTTTTTCCAGTTTTATGAAAATGAGTTTTAATATTAAAATGAGTAATTGCCAGGCAGTGATCATACATGTGCATACTTTATTATCTTTCAATTCAATTCCATGTAGAGACTGTGTGTGTGTGGGGGGGGGTTCTTTAAAGGTCAGAATTACAAAGGGTACAAAATATTTCCAAAAAGCCAGAGGATCCAGCAGAGACCCCAGTGAAATATGCAGGCAGCACGCTGGACGGAAACAGGCGGCACAGCAGGCCAGTGGCATCCAGGGTGTGTCGCCAGTGCAGGGGAAACATTAGACTGGAGCAGGAACACTGGCTGAAATTAGGCCTTTTCATGGGCGGCTCTTAGGTGGAGAAACTGTTAATAAGCTCAATTTAGATTCCTACCACCAGGGGGAGAGAGAGCCAAATATAGACTCAACACCCAGATTAAAATGAGACACCAGGAGGTGCAGCATCGAGCACCTCCATCCTGAAGCAGTAGTCGGAATGAACCTTACATTAGAGCACTTGTTCCACGTTAAACTGCTAGGCGGGTCAAATTTTCCATTTTACTTTCGGTCAAATCCCGCGGCTGATGATCCCACTAAAATGTGGAACTTCTTGCCCCCTGTAAAAAGGCTCTTTCATACTTTGGCGGATTTCGCCCTGGGGTATTTTAACACGTCGGTGTTTCATATACAGACACTTTGTGAACCCTAGTATGTGTGTGTGCGTGTGCATCCACCCACAGAGATTTAAAGGTAACAATGCAGCCAAACAGAAGTTGTGGGTTACAGACGTCCAGCCCGGGTTCTCAAACCTTCACTTCCGTGCAGATGGCTTTGCTTTTTAAGCGGCAGCACCTCCCGACATCAAAACCAACCAGGCTTTTGGGAATCTTGCAGGTTGAGACACGGGGGCCTTTGGTATTATAAACCCAGCCAGGGAACATGGGGAGGGGGAGCGCTTTGGTCCCCCATCCACGCCTCCTAATACCACACGACTCCGGCCACAGCGGCCTGCCGGCCTCCTTAAACATGGCGCCCTGACGGCCTCCGGCGTCTCCCTCCTGCCGGCCTCTTTGAATCAGCAGCACATTTAAATTTCAAGTCGCTTGTTTCCCACAAGCGGCCTCCCCCCGACACCCTCATATGCAGGCGTATTTGCATACTGCCCCCTCCCTTCTGCAGTCCACCCTCCACCCCCGCCCCCGCCCTGCTAGCTTCTGAGATGGCACGCCCCCGCCCACCCCCAAGCATACACACATAGAGAACAAGATAAGACAGCAAAGCTGAGATTTATGAACAGGCTGAAACGGACGAGAAGAAAGCGAAGGAGGGGAAGCCGAGGCGTGTCCGTACTGATGGCCAGCGTCCGCCAGCGGGCGAAACAGAGCTGCACTCAGGAAAGAAAGAACAGCGTCGGTCTCAGTTTTTCAGCTCCAGCGGCTGCCAAGGGCTGACACGCCCCCTAACCCCACCCCCCCACCCTTGAGGAGGGAAAATCGAAGGGGGAAAAAAAAACAAAAACCAACAGCCTCAGGCACAGCCGGAGGCGGCGCAGAGTAACGGGTCGGTATTACAAACATCCATACCTGCAACTGCGCAGGAATTCATCTGGCTCACCATCCCTGAAAAGAGCTGCAACAGATACAACTCTGTCGAGGGGATTAATAAGCTTTTGTATGTATCACTGCACCCCTCCAGATAGACAGTGATGCTGTTTCTCAACCATAATACCTTGCCTGTCCATTGATGTGGTCACGTGACCGACGACTGTCACTCCGTCTCTCTCATTGGCCGATGATTCTCGGTGACGTCCGTCGAGGATGAACCGTCACGTCGGACACGCGACAGCTCTGACGGGTGTAGCTGTTGCTGCCGCTAATTGAACGTGTGTTAATTTGATGAGTACGGCTCGTCTGATTTTGTTGCGCAATTTATCGCTCGCTTTCACATCTCAGTGGCAGCGTTACGTGCAATTTGACTACCTCAGCATGGTTAATTGCTCATTTGTTTACGTATGAAGGACCGGTCCACAATTAGCATTTACACCTGTTTGTAGGCAACAGGCTCAATAAAAGGCAGATGCATGAGACTCAAAAGCGATATGAGAAGGAAGCCAGAATAATGAGCATTCTTGACCCTCATTATTCAGTCAGTTTTTTAAATCCAATTATAATTTTCTCAGATTTATTTTCCAGTAATGGAAGTATCCACATCTATCCTGGTTGTACACCTGCTCCACCCTTCCAGCAAAAGCTTCCCAACTCCCACATGACCCCGTACTCGATATATAATTGGAAGATGGACAGAAGGAAACATCCAATCCCCTTCTTTACAGTGCTCACTGCCCTGCCCCTCCCCCTCCGACACACTGGTTTTCAGCTGCACAGCAGTCTTTGGTTGAAGGTATCAGTGTTCACTTCCAGTTCTCAAAGATGCTGGGGCAGCCCCCCTGGGACTCAAACCCGTGACCATCTGGGGCCAGGGAGGGGACGCGTACTCCTGCACGTGGGCTAGCATCGGCACCAGTCTCAGCTAAGATGACAAAACCACCAGACCACGGGCACTGTTACCCTATAATCCGGCATCATCAACCCATTAAGTGGGACTTTACATCATAAGATAATTATGGCGTGGCCCCAAATGCTATTTATTGAGCATGTTTCCCCCTCTGCGGGTCTTACGTTTGACATTACTATAAAAAACCTAAAGCGGGCCTTCATTAAAAACCCGACTGGGATGGGGGGGGGGGGGGGGGGGGTATGATGCTGGAGAAACCATGTTTTGGTCCTTCAGGGCTTTCTTTAAAATGATTTTGTGGACACCACCCAGCATAAGGAACAGCTACAAAAAGAAAATGACCTTTTTTTTGTATTGACAACAGCCTACATTTTTATTTGAGTCACAACTGAATTGTGCCTTTGCTATTTAAAGCCAATAGCTCGTCCTGCTAATTGGAGCATGAGGCACCGAAGTAGTTAACGTGCAGCTCAAGGCCACTGTTTGATTATATGACTCTTTCCCCAGTTCACAAACAGCATCTAGGGTTCATTCCCCCTCTTGAAAAAGGCCAGTAGACCCCCTGTAGCACTGGACCCCCCCAAAGACACATGGAAAGACTGCGATGCATTCACGGCCACTTTTAACACCTCGGGTTCTCTGACTCAGGACAACGCAGCTGTGAATGGAAGCTGGCTAATGACTGGCTCACATCTGATCAAAGGCAGCGTTTATTTACACTAAGGCGGGTGGGTGTTTGTAGTACTCCAGCTGAGACACACTCCTCAGATCCATTCACGCCAGCACTGCATAACATGACACCAATGAATTTCATGGAATGAATGAAGTTCACTTTGCGAAAAATGTCCTCATGACTCTAATCCCAAAGCGATATCCAGAGCCCCTATAGCCGCCAGATATCATTGATACACCGTCCAAAGGCACTTATCCAACAGAGGGTCACTGAGCTGAAGCTCATCCCTGGAAGCACAGGGCACAAGACAGGGGACACAGCAGCCAGGATTTCTATGGGCAAAACCGTAATCCCACCAATGACGACCTTACCAATAAGCAACCAAACAAAGTACAAGATGTTTGGCATTTTTAGTTTTTTAATTGCAGTCGCAGATTCTTATGAAATGTAATTTCCCTATGTGGGGACAAAAAAAAATGTTCCCCACAATGTCAAAATAATAGGTTTTTAATCACATTGTGGGGACATTTGGTTCCCACAATGTAATGTATACCTGGACCACCCACACACACACAGACAGACAGACACAAACTTACATACGAAACATCAAAAATCCACCATGGGACCATCAATCCACCTTCTAACCTGAACTACGTACTGAAGGCATGTCAACACAACCTGAGGTATGACTTATGAGCCACAAACGTCTCAGGCTCTGACCAAACAATTGGGTCCATCTTCCCTTTGGACCTTCCTGGCACTAGCCTAATTCAGCCCCATGCCTTCATCTCCTTCACATGCCACTAACGGTCCCTGCCCTCTCCACCCCACCCCCCAGCCACACCCAGATTCATCCAACGTGACATCCCTGTTTCTGCTGAAAGACCATATAAAAACTTGTCTCACTGGGTTGCCGCGGACTACGAGGGGGGAGCGACATCCCCTGTACACCCACCCCCCAAGAAGCTCATTGTTTATGCTCCGTCCGTAAAACATACTTCGCTTTGAGTGGCGGACTCGATCCTCAGTCATCTATCGCGCAAGCCAACAGCCCTCCATCACATTCAAAAGAACAGAGGAAATCAACAGTGCACCCCCAGTTTAACTTTCATTTCGGGACCAGTGTCTCCTGTGTTTACACTCCCTCCTACTGGGCTCGCATTCCCATTTAAACGCCAAAAAACGCGCTGAGAGGCGTAATCCAGCTCACCGCAGCCCAGCAACGCAGGCAAATCCGCCTGACACTCCTCATCGTCAATATCGTGTTGCAACCAGCTTCTCGGGCTACCTCACAAAAAGGTGCATTCGTGCACTTATCATTACCTATGCGGAACTGCTGACACCAAGCTGTTGTTGGCAAACAATCTTGAGGTTAAACTTTTTAACTTTCATACTCTGGGAACAACGAGGAAGTCTGAGAGAAAAAAAACACGGCACACGACATTCAGAGCAACCATTTCTCGAACACAAGAAGGCATGTTGCTGGTAGGTCCCCCTTCCCATGCCTCACCCCTTAGAATATCCCGAAAACTCAAAGCGCGTCTGTTTCTGAAAGCCCAGAATCAAAACGCGAGGTTTCATTTGCCAAAGCAGTGCTTGCAATACTTAACGTTATCCATACCGTCTATTCAGACGACATCTATATCACTTTTTTACAGTAACATTGGGATGTGATGTAAAACACCATTATACCATCCCAGGTAACGCTCTTTTTTTTACCTGTGACATCTGCGGACGGAAGTTGATCTCCTTAAGGTCCACTGATCCGGGCGAGAGATTGTGGAGCATTTGACAGAGGAGCACCCCATCCCTGAGCGCCTGGGCCAGGTCGAACACGGCGGCTGACGGCCATACGACCCGGTGGCTGGGAGGCAGGACCTTGCAGTCTATAAGCCACCGTCCGCATTGTCTCCACTCCTCCATGTCGGCCTTGGGAAACGCACACGGAGTCCGATAGACAGGCGGGCGTTCAGGGCGCACCGGCGTGGTCGGCGTCCTGACAGCCAAGATCCGTCTCCACCGTCCAGCACGCAAGTCAGGCAGTGAAACCAGCTAACCGACGATGCCGATTTTTTATTCAATCCTTATACGAACTTCAACACTTGTTTCTGGTGTTTAAAAATGTGGGCAAATACACAACTATCACTTTTTGTGTTTCCTTTGCCTTCTACTCCTCATCTGCGCTGAAGTTTCTTTTTTCCGCGTCAAAATGTCTCGTTCAGATTCAGAAGGATTTGGATTAGGCTATTTTACAGGCTGTAGAGAGCGACAAGCATCTGGACTAAACGCTTCTTCATGCTCACAACAGTTTTACTTTTGTAGTAGTAAATTCATTCATAAAGTAAATTCATTCAGAGACACGTAGGATTGTTCGTGGAACTGGCCAACAAAACAAATCCGCATGCCATTTGTATCCTCAGCACCCTCGAAGAAGTGCTTTGAATTATTAAAATGAAGAAAAAATATCAGAAATATGTTGGTCTTTCCTTGTCAATTGAATCCTTCACGTACCCTAGAAGTAAACTCCGCCGCCCGCAAAGCATTATGCAACAAGAGCACTGTTTAATGCAGACCCCCACTTTCTGTAGCCTTAATGTACTTCTACAGTACAGCGATGGAGACATGCGAGTTTCCTCCCAATCAAACAGGCTTCCCAGTCTTGCTGAAGGCAGCTTGTTCTTGAAGTTCGGCTTTTTCCCCCTCTGATTTTGCGACAAATTGCAGCTTTAGCGGGCGATTCGTGGTCGGTCCTTGAGCAATAACGTCGCAAAATGGGATGAACAGTCCTTGCAACGCCCAGTTCAACCTTCAGATCGTCTCCGATGCGGTCCAAACATCGTTCAGTGTATGAGCTTAAGGACAGATACGGATTGCCAGCACACGCTCATGTTAGACTCCTGTACTCAGCGGGGTCTCCGTTGTCTGCTCGGTTCCAGTGGTTGTCTATATACTGCTTCTCTTTTTTGCCCCTTTACCTTTCTCTCCTCTCTTGCTTTCTGCCCCTAAAAGCCAGTTCCTGTTCTTTTATTCCTTTTTGGGGTCGCCGTGTACTGAACAGCGCTCGCAGCTCGATCGCAAGCTTTGCGGGAAAAGCGGGAGCGCGCACAGCGGCGAGGTGGGCGGCGTGATTGAGACCGGATTCCGGCCGGGCACGGGCACGCGTCGGCAGCTTCCAGCTGGGGGGAGAAAAAAAGTTGGAAGATCCGGAGACACGTTTGCAGACCGTAGAACATGCCGTGGTTTTGACATGTGGGGGCACACGCTATAAAATGATTCGTTTTATATATGAAAGGAAAGGCAACACCTG
Source organism: Paramormyrops kingsleyae (assembly GCF_048594095.1). Taxonomy (NCBI): domain Eukaryota; kingdom Metazoa; phylum Chordata; class Actinopteri; order Osteoglossiformes; family Mormyridae; genus Paramormyrops; species Paramormyrops kingsleyae. The sequence continues at coordinate 31,940,402 of NC_132803.1, forward strand.
AACACCAACATCGCCTGTGCATAAACGTGTTAAGTTCATATATGCTAATTTCGGAAACATTAAATTCGCGATTTTTCTTTTTTTAACGTTTACAGTGACAAGTGAGGAAAGGGATTATTTTTCAATATTTAAACGAAGTGATTCAGATCCATGTTTCTGATGATAGCTTTTCCACGTTATAGATTATAGTTATAGTTAAACAACTTAATAGGCCTAGTCAAACAGTTCCAACTGAGCTCAGTGTTCTGGATCCGTTACTCACCCTGAACGGTAAACATTTAAAAATGACACCCCGCGTTGTGCCATTAATCAAAACATTAATTTGTTTCTACGCCTGCTTACCGACTTTTTTATCCAAACCATAATTCATTTGGTTCATGCTGATCAACATAAGATTTCATTGTGAAGAAGTTGCTATATCTAGATTGGCACGTTACATTGAATAATAGAATTTCTAATTACAAATTCGGCGTTGTTTTGACATTAAAAGCGTTATTCTGTGAAGTGGCTTTGTTAAATAATTGCAGACCGTGGTGGCTTTGATTATATAAAATGTTTTATGATGGAGAAGGTAAACACAGTGATACAATGTATTCTTTTCGAAAATCTGAGTGAGAAAGTAAACATCTCAAACTATGACCGAATCTTTATGAAGGAGTGAATATCCCGTTTTTAGTTAAGTGCAGTGGGGACAATTCAGTCCTAAGGTACAAATCACAAGTGAAGTTCAGCTGTGTCGGGGTGGTCATTTTCCCCCGAATCATGCAATGTCACCGCGCTCAGGGAGAATGATGGTCTTTTCAGGATTCTGTACCAGGTTGTTATTCTGATCGCTCTGGCCATCCATCATTACGACTCAGAAAACACACCGAAAAGGTCCGAAAGGCCACAAGGAATAAATCGGCTTATAACAAACTGCGCGGCGACCCAGGAGCAGAGCTCCCTTCAGCAGCAAAAGGACCACGCCCAGAATTCGGCCACAGCAACAAACATGTTGAACTCAGACCCTAGTTGGTCAGGTGCCCATCCAAGCTTGACATAAACACACTGCGGCGAACCTTTTGACAGAGTAATGTGTTATTTTCCAAGCAGGAGCTCTTCAATATGGTCTCGGGAAGTGTGTTAATTTTAGATTGAACGCGATGATGTATTTGATGCCTGCCACAGTTGTCTTCAAGGTTGTTGCCCTCCAGTTTAGGGGGTATGCCGTGCTATCAGACTCTTCCCTGGTGATTCAGCATCCACAAGGGCGAAGTAACTGCATAAAACTGTCCCCACATCTGTGTGACTTTCATATATGCTCTTATAATCAGCTATCCATCATTACGAATCAGTACGGACTGAAAATTAGCAAGATGTCTATTGCTACACCAGAACATTGAGTTCTTGCAGGGTCTAGCTCCGTCAATAACTTTTCTTAAAAAAAATCAATTAATTGGTTTTGAAAAATGTAACTGTTCCGAATCATGAGTCTTAAGTCATACAATGCCATAATGGTTGCGAAACCCTCAATTTCCTGATTAAATCACCAGTCTAGTTTTCAGTCACCCGAACAATTCTCTTTTCATTGTTTTTTCTATCCTCCTGCGTGTAATGGACTGGCATTTGTTTTTTTTTTAAGATTACACATTGGGTATGAAAAGCGCCTTTGATAATCAACTGCAACGATTACAGTCATACAAATAAAACACCCACAACTGTATCCGTGTTCTTTTTATTTGTATATTTCAAGGGTTTCTAATACAATGTCGTTGAAATTACACGTACATTCGCGCCATCTAGTGGTGCATTGTTGTAAAGGAGTCTCCTGCAGCAGGTAATTCTGGCGGGTGTTTTAAAAACGACAACAAAAAAGGACAATTGTATCCTTTTAAATTAGGGAGGATATTGGTCCACTGGGACAATAAAGAAAAAAAATCCTTTGTCACTCTCAGATATGGATCCTAATTATAAATATTAAAACAATTCATTATTGAAAGTTCAAGAACTGAGCATACAGATAGGGAGTATGAAACGTGTGTCCCACTTAACTAATATTCATCCTACTGCGAGTGGGTGACTGTCACCATCAGAATATATGCGCTCTGCGACCATCTGGCATCTATTCAATAGTGTACTCCTCAGATGATTCGATAAATCCTTTGCCATTTGCACAAGTACAAGTACATTACTCTCCATAGCTTGGGGGGGGGGGGTCACAGCGCAGGGTCAGCCATTGCACAGCACCCCTGGAGCTGAGGGTTACGGGCTTTGTTCAAGGGCCCACAGACATGTGACTATCCTGCTGAGGTCGGGGTTCAAACCAGCGACCTTCCGATCATGACCACGGAGATTTAGCCTCTCACGGCCCAAAAAACGAACTGGAACATAAGTCTACTGGTCTGGACTGGGGGCTCAGTATGATATGCCTTCATGTGGTGCAAAATTTCTAACGCCAACCCTGAGAAAGGATGCATATGAGCTAGAAATAGTTATGAATTTGGGTCTGAATCTTGCATTTGGTGTGCACTATGGAATGGTGGGGGTTCCCTTAAAAAATAAAGTGATTCTTAAATGATAAGAAGGTGTAATAAGAAAGAAAAACGATAGGCCTACTTGAACAGCATCAAGAGCCCATAAGAGGCAGCTTCATTTGGTGGGTGGTGCAAATCAACGTTCAAGACGAATAGCCATAAAACCAGAATTAAGTAATAAAATTCCTCTAGGGGACGGAAACAGCCATTGAACTTGACGACTCACAGAAGAGCAGAAAAAAACCGAAAGCGCTTTGAATTTAAATTAAGCATTAACACTAGTAAATTATAAAGTAAACGGCTTTTAATATTGACCCTAGAGACCCATCATCACCGTACAAGAGATGATCATCCTTTACATATCTTGACAGTTTTATAACCATTGATAGAAACAGTGTGGATTTATAATACTGTCGAACGGACTATTTTTTTCTTTAATTTTAATAAAATGCTTATCGTGGAAGAGATCACAGCACAAGGCTATATTTTTTTGCAAAAGCCTGATCTATTACACCGTTCACTTATTTCCTATCAAGAGCCCAAACAGGCCTACCTTGCTTTCCATATTGGTCTCCATGTGCCATTCGGTTATACCCGGTGATTCAGCCAACTGCCTTTTTCAGGTTACATGACAAAAGGTTTGACCTTGTTTTGAATCTGATTGTGGACACAGGTCCAGTTTATGAGCATATATGCCACTTGCTGCTTTTTTGACTTGGGGGGGGGGGAGGGGCGCATAATCACTGGGCATGTTTAAATCCAAAGTGAGAACTGCAATTATAGGAGGTGATCACAACCTTTCATCTGCATGAAGATGCAGGTCTGCCACCGACTGACCTGCTGAGCGTCACTGGTCCACAGAAGTCCACCATCCTTCTCCGAGTGCCAGTTCTTTTTATCCGTTTCATACAGAGCTATATGCCAGTGGAGAGCAAGACAGCAAGACAGACTGCCAGATCACCCCCCCCCCCTTAAACACAAACAAGTTTTCTTTGAAGTTTAATATTCCACTCTGACAAATTACTGCAACATTTCCCAGTGTTTATGTTTTACATTCTAAATCTCTTTAATATCAACTGATGCTCCAAACAGAAGCGATGTCAATCAGCATCCATTAAATTGTTTTGAAGAGACAGCGCTTGGCACGATCAAGTCAAGGATCAAATGAGAAACGTCCCTGTGATTTAAACAAAAAAGGATGCACACTTTATTTCCCCATTCATTGACAAAAAACAACTATTCTGGTGATGCAGAGACATTGATTAACCAGTTGGGCACCAGCTGAACTCCACCCTGCCTCAATTCCAGCAGGTTGTTACTGTAAGCAAACCCTAAAACTACTTAGTTATTGAATGATTATCAACGACTCACTGAAGATACAAAAACGGCACAGATGCGTGTAATTACAGCAACGCTGCATGCACTTTTAGGAATTACTTTGATCAGGGTTTTAAATTAAATTGCAAATGTGTGCGCACGAGTGTGCACACACACACACAAACACACACACACACACACACACCTGTCTAATGAACTGCTGACCGATTTCTGCATCCAAAAGTTTAATGATTCCGTGCCGTCATATATGCTAACATCAGATCAAACCGTACATCAGTATGTCTGAAGCATTTTACACTTGGTACTACTCACTCACACAGGTGCAACGGAGAGCTGGCAGCGGCCGGCCGACAGGTAGGGAGCCGCTGATCAGATGCAGGCGATGGTGGCCATATCTGACAAGTTATTACTTGATATGCTTATGGCTAAAATCACACGCACCCAGGAAACAGCCGTGAGCAAAACACCACACAGCTAAAACCTTAGGCCGTTCAACTGGATCACTTTTATGATTCAAAGATGATTACAGCAGGAGACTCAGTGTACAGCTCACATGTCACATCTAAGAAGAACACAGAACACGGACGGAGCAAAGTGTGTCAGGTAAAAATAAGCCACTCTGATGCAAAACCGGAGCAAAGATCATCGTCCCGATGCATTATTCATGAAACAGACATTACTCCAGGCATCCTACATCAATCAATAAAATTCTCTGGAAACTCCAAAACACACACACACACACAAAATATATAACTCCTCGTTATGTCACAGCGGGTATTTCAACTCTGCACTGTAAAAATATGGCATCAGAGACAAAAATACATTTAAAAAAGCATCTCGAAACACAGGTCAAATATAAAATACACCATTGCTACATTAAAATACTGCAACTCCAGGGACTCTCCAAGGACCTGCTAGTTAAATTAATCCCTTAACAGAGTGCAGAATTTGACGACAACAAAATGGATTTCTCAGGAGTATTTTCGAGGGCAGAGGGAGTTTGTCATTCCCACACCAGAATTAATGAATTTGCGTGTGGGTGTAAGGAAACAGCCACTCGCCAGTGAATGACTACTGATTACTTTGAGGTTCTAATTCGTGAACATTTTGCACCCTGATCATTATTTTCAGTATTAAACAGAAAAGCTTACATCATTAGAAGCCCAAAACAACAGAGTAGCAATAAGTATATTGAAAGCAATACTTCGGGGGGGGGGGGGGGGGGTGGCAAGCCTCTTAAATGGGCAAAAAGGTTTACAACTGGCTGGAAGAGGGAAAAAAAAAAAATTAGAACATACAGAGGGGGAAATCTGACATCATATGAGGGGCCTCACTCACCAATATAACATAGGCACTGAGGCCATTGGAAACCCCAGGCAGGGCTCCCTGTTCCAACTTTTCACTGCTTTGCTTATGGGACTGCTGGGGTGGGGGGAGGGGATTTGCTCAGGAACAGAAAAAGGGGCGGGGGGCCAGCAGTAGGCTGGAGAGGACTCCATCGGCCCAGATCTGAGGGATCGGCCAAGCTGTGGCACTAGTCATGCTGGGTTCTCCTTAAAAAAAAAAAAAGTCATGTGATTTTTCGCACCACCAGTCAGAAAGGACAGGTCTCTCATTGCATATCTCCGATGACAAAACATCGCCAAGTCGCTCTGTTCCGTTTCCAGACAGTTCCCAGAAATGTCGACTCCACATCCATGATAAAAAAAAAAAAAAAAAAAAAATCTTTAAAATGTTCTGCATTTGCTTTTTTTCCCCTTGTAATTTTTTATAAAACGAGTCTTAAAGGGGGTCAACCGCTGTGACTGCATACGACGCTCATTTAAAACATGGTAGGAATGAAGGAGGGTGTCCAGTCCCAGGCTGGCCGTCGGCGCAGCGTCAGTCGGAATCGCTGCTGTCCGAGCTGGAGCCACTCGAGCTGCTGCTGCCCGAATCAGAGGAGCTGCTGCTGGCGCTCAGTCTTGAGGCGCCCCCACCTGGCGCCGAGCTGCCCTTCTCTGCTGGGGGAGAGGGAGGGAAGAGCCGCTCAGACCGGGACATGACATGAAGCGGGACTAAATCACAAACTGGGACCTCTTACAGGAATTAATGGGAGTTTAGGCACCCAGGGGGGTATAAGAAATTAGAGTAATGCACACAGCAGGGGTGAAGAAAAGAGATAGTGATTTAGCCGTGTAAAGTACTGGAGCTTCAGAGTGGCTTTCAGGCTGATTGATGCACAGGCTAAGACAGACAGTGCTGGATTGGTCTCTGGAGATGAGGAGGGGACTGTGCGTGTGTGTTTGTGTCTGCATGTGCGTGCAAGAGACACGTTCAGTACAGTGACAGGACTCACCCCTTCTACACTCCCCTAAGTCTCTGTTGCTACAGACAGACCCCTTAAACTGCAGGCGGACAGAGGCAGACAGAGGCAGACAGAGGCAGACAGAGGCAGACAGAGGCAGACAGAGGCAGACAGAGGCAGACAGAGGCAGACAGAGGCAGACAGAGGCAGACAGAGGCAGAGCGCGCGCAGGACGCGGCGGCCGACAGGGAGGGAGAGCGCGCGTGCGTGCGAGGCGGCAGCGGCTGACAGGGAGGGAGAGCCCGACAGGGAGGGAGAGCGCGCGTGCGCATGCGAGGCGGCGGCGGCCGACAGGGAGGGAGAGCCCGACAGGGAGGGAGAGCCCGACAGGGAGGGAGAGCCCGACAGGGAGGGAGAGCGCGCGTGCGCGTGCACAAGGCGGCGGCCGACAGGGAGGGAGAGCGCACGAGGCGGCGGCCGACAGGGAGGGAGAGCGCACGAGGCGGCGGCCGACAGGGAGCGCGCGCGCCCAAGAGAGACTATGAAAGAACAGAAGGTAAGTAAAGGACCCTCCTTCCTAACCATCGCAGACTCGCAGCTTCCAAAAGGCACAGCAGACATCCTCAAAGGCTCAAAGTGAAAGAGCCTCTTATTCCACAGCCATGGTGTCCCCTCTCCACAGATCTGGCAAAAACAGGCAGAAGCCACTGCCGTCCGCAGACCCACACAGATGGCCGCCATGCAGGCCTGGCCTGGCCTCCTGCGGTTCATTTCCAGCCCCATGAAGGGCGGAAAGACGAGTGGGGGAGGGTTAAACGACAAACAACCAGGCAGTCGCCATGGACTGGAACGAGCGCGCTGAGCAGAGGGTCTTTCTAGCACAAGAGCCACGAATGAAATAAAACAAAAGCATAAAATAAAATGTCCTGCAAATCTTATCCCATATGCTTTGACCCGACAGCCAAATGGCAGCCTAATCATATGAGCAATTAGGGCTACAAAAATTATTACTGGTGTTAGAGGAATGTTTTATGAATGTTTAGCTGAATCAATTCAGCCTCAAGCAAAGGAGACTAAGGGGGGACATGATCCAGGTCTATACGATTTTAACAGATCTGGATGCTGTTCAACCAAATGGCTACTTCAATATTAGTTCAATACAAGAACTCATGGCCATAGGTGGAAATTAACAGGAGAACATTTTGAATTGGTTTTGAGAAAGTATTTCTTGTAGTTTGTAGTTAGAGTATGGAATAATCTTCCTGTTAGTGTAGTGCAAACAAACTTTGGGCTACTTTAAATTTTTATCTAGCTCTGATTTAACAACTGAGTTATTAGTTGAATTCTCCCCAAAACGAGCTTGAGGGGCCGAATGGCCTCCTCTCGTTTGTAAATATCTCTTAATTAGAATGCAATTCATTAAAAAAAATTGACGTTAAGCACTGTACTGTGTGGATTTGGCATCAGGGATTCCTCTGAAGCAACATTTTCAGAATCCAGGGGGTATCACTGGAAAACGAGACTTACACAAAGGCTTCAAGATGCTGAGAAAGTGTCTGGATGACGGGAGCAAAGGGAGGCCAAGATTTATGGGAAGCGGCCGAGGTGTATGGATGGACTTACGTAAAGGCTTCCTCTGCTTCTTCTGCAGGCACGACTTGACGTAGCGCTCGAGCTCGCGCAGGGTGGAGGGCTTGAGCGTCTCAAAGTCGATCTCGATCTCGTCGGGGTTGGAGTCCCGCAGCGAGGGCTCACGCGCCTGGATGATGTGCACAACACGGCCCAGCTTGTCGCCCGGCAGCCGGTTGATGTCTAGGCTCAGCTGCCGCTTCTCATCGTATGTCATGGGAGGAGAGTCTTCCTCATCATCAGACTCGCAGCTCGCGCCTGGGACTCCCTTCTTCACCCGCCTGCATGTTTGCAGTGGTCAAAGAGACACCAAACTGTATCAATAATCTGCATGCCTATCAATTACGGAACAAGTGCCATTATGCATGAGGTGATATGCAGGGAGAGCACAGGTGAAAAAAGTCCTCTGATTTATCACAAGATGATCACACGGGTCAACAAAGATTCTGTCAAAAAATGACTAAGGAGTGTCTGATGTGCTTTTTTATAGTGATGGCCAAATGAAGCATTTGCTGCATTTTCTGACCAAGATGGCAGTCTTGGTTTGCTTGGCGCATGCTTTGAGCCCTTTTATGAACAGAGAGCACCATCTAGTGGGGTCAGAAAATACAGCAAATGGTTCATGAACCTTCATTTGGCCATCACTACCTTTTTATGTCAATTTCAAAAATGCACTAAGAATTTTGCCCATAGGTTTGAGACGCCATTTTTAGTCTATATTGATAGACCTTGGATGTGTCCGAAATTGCGCACTTGTGTCAGTGCACTGAGATGTAGTGCGTAGTGCGCACTTCCTTCTGTAGTGCACACTACCATGGGTAAGTGCTGTCCTAAATGGAACACTAACGTTTTGCACTTACCAGAAGTGACGGACTAGCATTTGATCGCGATTCTCCAGCGCGTCAAAATATCTGCCGTGTTTTGTTTACAATTAATTTCCTTGTGGTTTTATTTGCGTGTATATAACCTATCTACTACCATCTAACCGGCTAAAAAACTGCTAACATTTACGTGTGCAAACTCTTCTAAAGTTGATATAATCGCACACTCAAACAAATTATCTATAACTGTCGTCAGAGTGAAAGGCTACACACCGCAGTATACATCAGTAAAATAATTTTATTAACGTTACATAGATTTATATGAAGCAGTTGCCTCCGCTTGGGCTTACATGTCTGTGTTGTTGTCCGCCTTAATTTAACAATAAAAACTTGCCGAAAGTGCCTCCCCTTCCGCTACGTAGTCAAAATGGCGTCTGTTTAGTGCGAGTAGTGTCCATCATTCTGGCCGTTTTCAGTGCACCATCCGGGTACTTTCAGTGCACTTAATTTTGGCTTAGTTGTCAGTGTGAACACACTACGCCCTAAAATCGCGCACTAAAAGTGCGCAAGTGCGCGATTTTGGACACACCCCTTGACTGAGCATATAATTCCTTATCAAAATCAATGAGCATATTAAAAAGTTTAATTTAGGAAAAATGATTTAATTTCTATTTGTGAACATTGTTAAGAGTTTACGGAAGGGTGTAACGTACTGCAAGTCTGTTTTACTGGGTTGACAGGCTATAATGTTTGAGCATTTTAAGACTGGAGTTTGCTTTCGCTCTCAGCCAGCAGACTTTTGCTGGATCCTCAAGGGCTCATTCCATGTCAAATTATCACACTTTCGGACCTCGTCACGGATTTTAACGAAACTTGGCATGCTGATTTCGTCACATGAGTAACTCAAGAAACTGAAATTGGGCGTGTCTTGGATAAATATTGAGGGATATTTAAGTGAATAAAGTTTTAACTTTTTTTTTGGGGGGGGGGGGGATTACAGCTATCACTTTAACGGGCTATATTTACACTAAAATTATCTGCACAGAAATGGTCCTCATATTGTTTTAAAGCTATTGTACAGCTCGCATTGTCCATATGAATAATTACTATGTAATAACCGATTAAACCATGAAAAATTCAATAACAAAAACACCTATATTTCAAAATTGATCAATTTTTTACTTAAACTAGCTCGTAATGTCGTGAACATCTCCAGAAAATTTTATCTCAATTGTTGCTGACATATCATCACTTATGTGAAACATGCATCAAAAACACAGTTCCTTACAGTGCTGTTAGCAGCAGCAGAATAGCAGTTAGTGATCAATGCATGGTACAGGGTTATGATTTTTATACCAAGTTTCGTTAAAATCCGTGACGATGAGGTCCGAAAGTGTGATGACTGGACATGGAATGAGCCCAAGAGGGATGTGTCCCTGAGGCCAAGTACCACAGAAAATTACTCTGGCACTTCTACCTCTTAGATGAGTCAGTTCCACCCTGCACATATACCCTGCACATATACATATAGCATAAAGTTTTGTTGGAACTGAGGTTCCGGCAAATGTACCTGGTGCTGGTGCCGGTGCCGGTGCTGGTGGCCTTGCGGGCCGGCGCCTTCTTCTGCTGGGCCGGCTTGGCCGGCTGAGCGGCTCGGAGCTTCTTCTCATCGTCCGGCTTGGCCTTGCGATCCTTGTCCTTTTTCTTCTTCTCCTTCTTCTTCTTGGGCTTGCTCACGGGGGCTTGGGACAGGGCGGCGAGCTGCTCGTGGACGGCTTTGAGCTGCGGAGGGGGGCGGGGGGACAGGGGAGCGGGGGGTCAGCTCTCGGCAGACGGGAGGACGGTGCCAGGTCGGGCCGAAGCAGGGCTATTACAGCAGCGTAGCTTCAAGTGCGGACCCATCAAACGCAGCCTCTCGACTTACCTCTGTCACTTTATCAGCGATTTCCCAAACTATGATATCCCTGCTTGCTACACCTGGGTGAAAATGGCTTTGCTCATAACCAATAAAGAGAAATCCACACGAGAGAGACGTGTTCTTGCGAAAAAAAATCATTTCGCACATTCAATTCTGCCGGCAGTGATGATTTTAATAGGGATGATTGGCCCGATTGCTCATCCGCAGTAGGATCTTTCCGTTCTGAAGAAAAATCCATAAACACCGGGTAACCAATCAAGGTCTTTAACCCTTTTGGTGCCAGCATGTGGTGATTAGCAAAAACAAACATAGGAAAGAAAAAAAAAAAAAAGAAAAAAAAACAGAGGGGGGTAATTATACTGGCTGCCTAGGAAATAATTTAAAAAACCATAATCTAGATTCTCATTCACCAGCTGCACCAATCAGCATCGCTGAGACCTACAGAGGACAGCAAAAGGCATTAGCGTAACCTTGAGATGCATCACCCAGCAAGCCCCGACGGAGCGAGAGCCCCACCCTTCTCCCCGCCCCGCGCCCAATCACGAGCAGCCTCCTGTTGCTGGCCCCTCCCGCCCCGGCTGGTTCAGCAGGACGAAGCATATAGCACTCTGTTCCGGAGTTAGTTTAGGGAGCAGGGTGGAGAAGTGAAGAGTCGGTCAATCACCTGCGAACTTTTGCCGCACCTGTATTTTTCCCCCTGCCCGTTACCACTGGGGGGCTCCACAGAGAATCGCTGGTAAGAGAGTTAAAGATATCATTGCCATTGGTCAAATGAGAGAACAGGTCACTGTACACAGAGAGCGACGTCATGGTACGTGAGGCCGTATTTACTCATGAATATATATCTACATACGGGGTGCCATGAATGCTAAGAACTGACAGGTCCAGCATCGAAGCTGATCACGATTACCGTAAATCACGAGGCCTGAAGGGGGCGCCACGCTCCGAAACCCACCTGCTCCTGCAGCTCGGCGAGCCGTGTGGCTCGTTCCTCCTCTGAGTCGGAGCTGTCGGAGCTGGAGCTGTCCACACTGCTCGCCCCGCTGGCCGCGCCCTTACCCGCCGCGCCTGCCACGGTGGGGGGGCTCGCAGGCGGGCTCTGCGCCACAGGCTCATCCGGCATCTTGGCGAAGCGCATCTCGAAGACGTCCTACGGGGCGGAGCGTGGTGCGGTTATACAGAACGTGCCAGAACCCTAACACCAAGCCAAGGGGGGAGGAAGGGGTGACACCGACCTGCAGCTTGCGGGCCATTGCCACGACCTCGTGATCCGGTGGGTTGTACTTGTAGCAGTTGGAGAACATCAACCGGACGTCAGCCGCGAAACCCTGGGCGTCCGGGTACTCCCGGCCGTCCATCTTTTTCTGCGGGAAAGGGAGACCAAGGGTTGCCAGATCAGATCTCCATCGCCACGCTCGATTCATCAAAAAGGGGGGAAAAAAACGAGGCCATCTGGAGGCCTTGGCCCACGTTCAAAAGAGGAGTCGCAACACTGCCTTCTGACTCCTCCGATGAATCTACTATGATAAATATCTGTTTCCTACAAGATGTGTAGTACAAACATAGAGACACTAGAAGACATTGACATCTACATATTATTTAGCAGAAGCTTTTATCAAAACAATGTACATCTGAGAAAGCATAATGAGACTGCATGGAGCAACTGAGGGTTCAGGGTCTTGCTTCGGGGCCCACTGGTGAAATCACTCTGCTGACCGTGGGATTTGAACCAGCAACCTTCTGATCACAGCCACAGTGCCCCTCACCCAATAAGCCAAAGCCACCCAGAAAAAACATTTGCAGGGCACTTGACTGCACATATACTGTTGTTGGTGATGGATGTACCTTGACGGTGCTGAGATCCATGGGGTGCTTGATGATGTCATGGTAGTCATGCAGCTCCAGGGCCTGGGCGTCCACGGGTTTGTAGAAGGGCCAGGCGTAGGCGGCGTGCTTCTTGGACAGCATCTCCTTGAGGACGTTCTCGCAGTAGCGGAGCTGCTCCTTGAGCTTGCCCCTCTTGGCGGCGTGCGGCGTCCCCTCGCTGTCCTCCAGCTCCTTCCGGGGGGCCTTGATGGGACGGCCCGTGCTCTCGCGGCGGGAAGGCGGCCTGGCCTGCTTCGCCTCCTGCGGCGTGGGGGACTCCTCGCGGCTGGCTGTGATGGCAGAGGTGGTGGGGGTTGTAGTGTCTGCTTTCCGCTTGACGCCCTTTTTCTGTGGAGGGGGGAGGACACCTCTGGTGACCAGAAGGCGGGGCTTAAAACGCAGCCTCACCGCAGCTTTGCACTTATACACACAAGCTTTGATGTATCACACGTTCCCTCTTGTCACTTGAGGGAGCCACACTAGTTTTGCAGCCCCAGAATGTTCCAGAATCTGCACATGGACATGTGACTATAACGACCTCAGTAAAAACGGCACTCGATTCACACCCATGATCTACGTTTTGTTCCTGTATGACAGTGACACCCCCACTGGGCCATTCATCGCTACGAACTCCACATCCCATGAGGCTTACTTTGACGACGGGCTGAGCGGGCGGGCCGACAGGCATCATGGGTGGAGCTGTGGGCGTGGCCTGGACCAGCGGGATGTTGGGGGTGATGGTGGGCACGGGGGTGGCCACGGAGATGATGGGCGTCTGGGACACTGGTGGGGGCGAGCTGGGGAACGTCAAGGGCGGGGAGGCTGCAGACACAGCCGGGTCCGGCTGACCCCCTGTTGCCAGAAATCAGAGCATGACTTCGCCCCCAACAGAAACACTCGGTTTTCACACTCACTGACACAGACCCGCCCCTCTGTCACGGCTCACGGAGGCCAGCAGGGCTAGGCTGGGGGGGTACCTGCAGTGGGTGGAGCCCCAGGCTTCCGCTTGCCTTTGGGGGCAGGGGGCAGAAGCTCCACCTCCTCCTGAGGCATCTGGGCCACTTTCTGCAAGAGGATCTTCTCCAGAGCTTGAGCCATCAGAACAATGTCATCCGTTTGCTGGGGAAGGAAAAGAGGAGGAGAAACAACAATGAGAAAGAAGAGCGTCCTCAGTACCAATGCTAATCTTTCAGTTCGTCGAGGCTTGGAATCCCATCCAATAAAAAGGCTTTAAAAAGTAAATCCATTGCTAGACATTTTATTCAACCAAGAATGTGTACTGCAAACTTGTCTAGCAGACAGCTCCTTTAAGCTTTAGCAAACAAAGCAGATGCACTGGGGGCAGCATCCAGTAAGGAAGGGCGCCTTTCAGTGCCGACAAGTAGCTTTAAGTCCTACCTTGTTGTAGATGTAACAGTTGGTGAACATGGTATTGAAGTCCTGCATACACTCGCTGGCGCTCCAGTAGTAGTTGTTTTCTAGCCTCTTCTTGATGGTCCCCATATCCATTGGGTTCTTGATGATCTTATGATAGTCCTGGATGAAGCCGCAGGCATAGAGGTCGCCCCAGTCAGTGTAGTTAGCATGACAAGTGAGAGGGGAGAAAATAATCACTGGTAATGATTCACTTGCATTTTTAGTTACAAGCTGGAAAGCAAAGGTAGTTTAAAAATCTTAAAAATAAGACACACTACTGGAAAATACCTAAACCTCAAGAACTGAAAGAATGGTTTAATTATATCATCTTTTTTGTATTGCGGCTAATGCTGCATCACCAGCTGTATGTACCCCATTCAGAGTCCTGCACGGGTCCACTTTTGGAGACGTGCACCCGCCCGCACCCGCACAGTACAGCACCACACCCGCCTGTGCGCCCGTGATTATTTCAAAGTTAAATCCGCACCCGCCCGAGCCCGTTAAGATTCCGCACGTTACCCGCCCGTACCCGTGATAAATTACACACAATTATTTTTTCTATGCACCTCTCAACGTGACAAGCGCTAGACCTACATTAATTTTGAATTGAAACGAAAAAGTCCGTTTAACACAAAATCAAATCATTTAGATCTAAGCTATCCATACTGTGACGAGCGTGAAAGAGAGAACACGACGACACGCTTCAGCAAGGATTCAGACGGGTATGTGAATGTTTGTGAATGTATGCATGTGAATGTTATCTAATGGCGCGTTCGTTTTTCTCTCGGAACTCGGAAATTCCGAGTTGAGTGACATCACGTCCGACAATCTCCCGTTCCAGCTACCACATCTCGGAACAAACATGGCTGCCTCCATGAACACGCTGCTGTGTGTCGTTGCTTTATATTTTAGCAGATTTGGAGTGAGATTATTTTTTCCGAGAAACAAACAAACAAGAAACACGAACTAGTCAAAATATTTTAAATATTTTAGCACATTATTATTTTAGCACATTAGCACATTCATAGCGATATTCTTTTTTTGAAAGGCAAACAAACTACAAACAAACCAAAGACACTAACAAGTCTGGTAACAAATCTGATATTGCATGATAGGATACTGTTTACGGTCATAATATGGTATTCTCTAAATCGAACATGTGCAGTTACATTTATAACTATTAATACATTTAACAAAATAAACATTTTTAAAGATTTATAAAATAGAATTACTGTTGAGTGTGTAAGCCGCCATGTTGAAATTACATCACAGGGGCAACTCGGACAACAAAATCTTGTCTGACATCAACGTCATAAGAGAGGCGTGTTTCCGACGGGAAGTGACATTTTTCGTGACGTTTTGTAACGTTTTCATCCGAGTTCCGACATCAGAAATAATCGAAGCCACCATAAGGTACCCCCGACATACTGAACACACTGTGATGACAATTTGTACATGATAGTCTTATGAGCAAAAATATCTATGTGTTATTTTTGCAGGCTACAATACTGTTTTCATTGACCTGCTACCCGCCCATGTGTAATGAATTACCCGCTCGCATAATTCCAGAACATTAAAATCCGCCCGTTTCAGCAACTATCTGCGGGTACCCGACCCGGTGCAGGACTCTGACCCTATTCATCCATGTATCCATCATTTTTTAATAGCCATTGTATTAATATTTGGTGTGTTGCTGGTGTAATGTTTGCCTTGATGTTTACTTGTCAAGTACCAACTTTGTTAAAAGCTAATCATTTGAAAATAATAATAAAAGACACACTGGAAAAACCACTCACACTTGAGTCACGTTAGGGCATCATGTCACATGTTTAGGCTAGATCACACACACGAGCTGGTGTAAATAACTTGCATGACTCTTGAAGTTCAGGTGCACCAGCGAGACACGAGGCCGTTCTGTACTTACGGGGAGACACAGCTTGATGGCGTCGACGGGCTGGTAGAAGGGCCACGCAAACTGGTGCTTCCAGAGCGTCTTCACCACCACGTTCTGCATGTACTGCAGCTGGTTGGTCTTCCTGCCAGGCTTATTGGGGTTTGTCACCTCTGGCGGTGCAGGGTTGACGCCCATGGGCGGGGTCTGAACAACCGGCGTCCCCGCTGACATGTTGGCGCAGGGGAGGGGAGAGGGGGAAGGGGGGTTTCCCACAGTCTCTTTCTCTCTATGCTTTCACTCTATCCTGTCTTCAGCTGGCACCTAGTGTATCCTTCTTCTCTACCCTTCCCCGGGGGGGGCAGTATGCCATTTCAAGGCCTGACCTAATGGTCTCTGAAGGACCAATCACGGCCGTCAGATGGTCTGAAAAGGAAGAGAGGGAAGAATCAAGACGTGGCTAAAACACCACCTGAACCACACCCCCACCCAAACACCGCCTGCTCTAACGTCTACGCTGACTCATATGATACTTCATTAAGAAGCAGACGGGGGTCTGTCCAGTGAGTAAGGATGGAAATGGAACGTTCCTTGTTCCACGGGGCACAGTCAACCCCTTTCTCAGCTCCGAACCCGAACAGAGCAGCATTTATTCCTGTTTCAAATACAATATTTCTACTGGCTCTACCCAAGCACGGTCATCGCAGCAGAGACTCTCCCGTGGCCCCGACCAAAACCCACACAGAATAAATTAAAAAGCAAAACAAAGAGCAAAAACACTGACTTAACCACAGGTAACACCTTCTCTACAAAGAACATTCTTCACAAGCACGTGAGGTTCTCAGAAGACACCTAAATCACAAAAGCTGGATGGAAGCTGGCCCAGCATGGCCAGTAGAGGGGGGAAAAAAAAACACGCAAAACATAACCGGTGAGGTGAAACTGCTTTATGCTTCTCAGGAATGAAAAGAGCAGCGGGTCCAACAGCTAATTCTCCCACCATAGCTACAGCTGAAGTAGAGAGCAAAACAAAACCTCATCATTTACCTTCATCTGGATTGTTACTATCACACAGAGGAGAAAAAACAAATCAAAGTAAATCCATAAGCGGCTATTGGCCAGGTGAAATCAGCAAAGCGGGATGAACTTTGACATGCGAGTCTTTCACGCAAAAAAAATATACATATACACGCAAACCCGATTTCTCTCAGTCCCGCTGCGTCTGACTCATTCTTCGACAGTTTTATTAACACTTCCCCAGAGTGTCACAAATCCAGGCACTTATCAGCTGAGACTTGCTACCGCACAAAAGCAAAGCGCGGCCCTCGGAGAGCTCAGTCACACATAAACGACGTTTGGCGGTATCCTTCACCCATGAGCACCAGCCCTCTAAACCTGAACCAATCACACACCAAACCATGACGAAAATACAGAGGTGGTGAAAAGCACGGGCAGTCTCCAAACCTGGATCAATAAGCGGAGTTTCCGGAAAGCTCTGGGTGCAAAGTCCAACCGACAATCCAGCATATAAACAGCAGTGCAAGCAATGACAGAACACAGTCAGAGGGAGCTAGTGAACATAGAGCTAATATCCTTTTCTCAAGCGCTGCCTCAGGACAGAAAATTTCAGATAAGAGAGCCTGAAAGACATACAATACAATATAAAACCACCATTAACTAAAACCATACATCTCAGCATCTATCCAGCTGGAAATAAGGACGACACTCAAGACTACGCACGATATTAAGAGTTCACTCCACTCAGCATCAGAGACACTTTCTGCATTAATGGGAACCAAGGAACTTCCTACGAAAACAGACATAAAAAGCAAATCAAAGCATTTCTGGCCACAGAAACTAATAGCATTTTAATGACTTGTCATGCGCTGGTTACAATTCATCCTGAGAACCTTCTGAAGTCAGAGTGGAGAAAACAAGGAGCGACATTGAAAGATACCAAACATGCACCCAAAAAGACCAACCCCACTGCCATTAAATTAGTATTAAAGGTCCCAGGCAAAGATAAAAACCAGCTTATTGTGCCTAAGATCTCATAGCAGGCCGACGGGGAAGACCACAATTACCCAAATGCCTCACAGTCAGACCGCCAGCTTTAATGAAACGAGAATAAGTAACATTATCTCAGAGAAGGATGACATTTTATACTAATACAACTGAATACAAGTGGTACATATATAAGTGATGACAATGAACATGTGGGAAAGACGAAACTAAAACTGTGTCTGACCAACCAAAGGGATGATCTATCACATAAAAGTATTTCATTTTTATTGCGGCCTGTTTCTGTCATACATCATGTTTATAGTGAGCAAATTACTTTTTTTAATAGTTTGCTTTGGCTTTCTAGTCTTCGATATCTCCGTCAGCCCAGTCGACAGTAAGGACCAACTGATGCGCATAGACAAATTCAAATGAACTATTAGGCTGTATTTTTCAAGCACGATAATAAAGCAAAAACCTTGACTTTTTATAATACTACCGCATGATAAGGTTAAAAACAAACAACTCGTACTTGGTACAGCCTGCAGAATCGTGTATTGGTAATAGCATACGTGGTGCTACGCGCAAAATCCTAAATAGATACACTAATAATGGCAACAGTACAATCGAAATGAAAATCAAAGCCGAGAGTATTAAAAGTAACGATCAACCTCAGTTATTAGCAAAACGATTTAAGTTTTACTGCCTGAAATATTTTGTGTATTGAAAAGTTACCAGAGTTGGGAGTTAATTGGATTTCTTGTACCCCTCTGGGTTTATTAAAAGATCGCAGAAGCTTTGACAGAATTAGCGCGGTTTACACTGACTGTATTATTCCCGGCTAGGAACCATCACACCGATCGAAGCGACACACGTACACATTGCGTTTTTTTTTTAAAGAAAGAAAAACAATTACTGTGTCAGATCGACAGCATAATAACGTGGATTAGCAACCGAAAGAAAAAAATCCGAAAAGTTCAAGTAACGCAAGGAAGTCAAAGGTAGCCAAACCCAACGTAGTATAGATAAAATATACTGGGAAAATGACATTTGGTTAAAAAAAGTGTCGCATATCGTATAACCCCCCACTGAATTACAGACCGCAATAAACGGAAAATAATGTCAAACTTGAGTATCGGCAGGGATACAAACCTGAAATCTGAGCCAGTCCGACCAGCTACCGAGTTTCAAGCTATAGTTACAATGTAATCATCGGCTTGTTGTTTGATCGTTTCTGGCTACAAGAATCAATCAAGAGGAAAAGCCGGCGGTCGCAGGCGAGCATTTGGGGGTGGGGGTCAAGGCAAGATCCCGCCTAAAGAAACAGCTCAGCGAAGCGCTTTTTAACGCCGATCCCACTTCACCAGCTGCCCAACCTTCAGATATATGCGACCGAACAAGCCGAAGTAACCAGTCGGCGGTCTGATTTCATGTTTATGTTACACTTAAGTTCGCAAACTACAGGACTAATCTCTATCTCACCACCGTGCGATTCATTATCACACCGATTGCCCGCATTATAGGTATAAATAAAAAGTAAACGATGGTGTAAGAAAAAAAAAAGCCGATCGCCATTCCTTTTAAAACCGTTTTTAACACATTCTCCTAAAAGATGGCGGGCAAAGGATAGGCAGTGTGAAATGCAGGCACTTAACCTATATCTAAACGAGCGGGCTTGCCTCTCCCACCATCACTACAGACCCACCTTCCGTCCGCCTCCACACGCATTCAACTTCACGCAAGTCGGACAGCCGCTAGTGAATTTAGCAACAAACTTCAAAAGCGTTAACTATGTTATGTCCGCGCGCAGCACGTTAACCACAACCCCCGCCTACACCAGCTAACCGAAACCGGGCTTTGTTGCATTGTTGCAACACAGAGGCAGCTTTGTCGGAATAAAAACATAACAAGCAGTTCTCCTAGGCTCAATGCGTTTTTTAAGGAAATACTTCGAGCTTTCAAAATTGAATTGCGGAATGCCCTTACTCAATAAGCACTAATGAGGGAGGGGAATATTTGAACGTATTACTTCCTCGACGACTCCGATAGCGTTTTGCTTGTAGTCTTCCTAAAAGCTCCTCTTTTATTAGAGCAACGCTAAAGAGCATAAAGATGAGGCAGAAGAAATGCCGCCCCCCCTCCTGCGCATGCGCATCGCTGCTATATGCGCGTCGCCTGGTGAGCCTGTCGGGTTCAACAGCCAGGACTACGTTTCCCGACAACCAACGCTACTGCCTGCACCGCCACTCAGTTGTTCATTCTCTGTAGACACTTTGATCGCCACAAAACGTGTGTCACCACGGCTTGTTTGACAGGTTTGCCTAATTAAAACACAATGGATGAAATATCATAAAAATCTCACACGCGAGCAGCGAAACAATGTAAATATTTTCAATAAGACGTGTAACAAGGGTCATAGTGGATACATGTAATCAGAGCTATACGTAGATTTTCGATAGATACTTTATTAATTCCGAAGCTAATTAAGATTCCATAAATATTACAGTAAATATATGACTGAAATACACACATATCTAACTTGATGCATTTACCCTCCGTCCTGTAGTGCATTCAAGGCATCACAGAGCACAAGGCAGAGCTACACCCTGCACTGGGCACAAAACATGGTTACAATTTATCTATATTTAAATTGGTAACAACAAGAACTCTCTATAGGTAGTTTACCGGTTAGCTTAATTTCATACCTTTGAACTGCGGGAGGAAACCAGTTCATCCTGTTAGCCCATACCTAACTTTAGGAAGTATACCTGTTGGTTTGGCAATGATGCAATTCTTGAGATTGACATTGCTGAATAAAAAGAGGTTGATTCTCTGAAATCAAATATTTATTTATTTGTTATTAAGGGAAGGAAACGACGGAAATGAAAGTGGTTGTCATTGTTGACACACCATAGCACACAGTGCACAACAATGAAATGTGTCCTCTGCATTTAACCCATATGTGACATTGTGACATGGCTGGAGGCAGATAATTCATTGCCCAGGGAGCAGTTTTTGGGGGTGGTGCTTTGCTGAGGGTACCTCAATGGTACTTTTCTGTTCAATTCAATTCAATTTTATTTATATAGCACATTTTCACAACATTACATTGTGTCAAAGTGCTTTATATTATCCCTGCCAAAAGCCCCCAATGAGCAAGCCAAGATACAGGATACAAGAGATACAAGATACTTTATTCGTCACATACATGGTTATACAAGTACAACATGTAGTGAAATGTACCGTGAAAGACCCTTAGACTGTGCAAATCAAATAAAAAGTTCAAGTCAACAAGTTGAAAATCTTACAACTAAAACTAAAAACTAAAAAGTTACAAAAACTAAAAATGTTCACATAATATAGAGAAATACAGAAGGTCTAATATAGAAAATAATTTTAAGGTTAAAACTGTACATGTGCATGTGGCGACAGTGGCAAGGAAACACTCCCTAGAACCCTATTATTCAAATCATGGTCTTCGAGGTCCGAGCCCTGCTGGTTTTCCAGCCTTCCTTTTCCTGTGAGTCAGGTGTGAAGCCTCTGACCAATCAGAATCAGTAACTATTAAACTAACTACCTGGAAGAATTGAAAACAAGGCCTGGATTTGGAATCGAGGTCCAGATTTGAAGAATTCTGCCCTAGAAGGAAGGAACCAGACTCAAAGGGGTAGTCCATCCTTAAGGGGCCGGCAGAGGAAGTCAAATAAGAAAGTTGGCGAACTCCCAATTCACACTGTCCAATCTTAACATGTGAGTTTCAAAGTGGGGGGCAGGCAGGTGCTCGTGCTACTTCTGATGGCAGGATGAACAGTGGTACGGCAGCAGGGCATTCAGGGAAAAAAAATCACTGGCAGAAGGGCGAGCAGGCTGGAAAGACTCCACAAGTAGTGGAGGCATTGCAGGCAGCAGGGAAGGCAGAATATCTTGATAATTTGGGGTCTCCAGGCAGCACAGCCCAGGAGGAGTAGGGGATATAAAAGGAGGAGTAGGGGATAGCCAAAGTAGGGGAGACTAGAGTCCGTGCAAACAGATGAATGCAATATGTAAGCCAAGCAGATATGGTTATGGCAGCACAGGTAGGATGGAGAGCAAGTAGGAACGCAGGCATGGGGAGTCCCTGAAACGTCGGCGCTCCAATTCCGAAGGGGGTGTGAAGCTAGAGTGACAGCACTGACAGTTCAGTTCAATGGCACTGATCCCCACCCAGCTCTACACCTCACACTGTAGACTTAACTGGGGTGAGCAGTTAGCTAGAGTGAGAACTAGAGTCCCCAAAAGCTAAGAACTAGAGTCCATATAAGCTAGAGAACTAGAATCCATGAAAGCTAGAGAACTAGAGTCCATATGAGCTAGAGAACTAGAGTCCATATAAGCTAGACTAAACAAGTGTGTTTTTAGTCTAGACTTGAATATTGAGCGTGAGCCTGAATCTTGCACATCCAGTGGAAGACTATTCTATAGCTGAGGAGCTCTATAAGAGAATGTATGTAGTTCCTTCTACTCTAGGTAATAATAGATATTCTGTTCCTTGAGACTGAAGCAAGCAAGGGTTGTAAGAGGCCAGTAGATCTCTAAGACATTCTGCTTAGAATTTTTAGAATTTAGTGATCATTGTTGATACACCACAGCACACAACAGCGAAATGTGTCCTCTGCATTTAACCCATATGTGACATAGCAGGGGGCAGCTAATTCAGCACCCAGGGAGCAGTACCTTGCTCAGGGTATCTTAGTAGTGCCTTGCTTGTCAGGGATTTAAACCCACAATCCGTCAATTACAACTGTGTTTCCCTAACCATTAAGACACCACTGGTACAATGGTACAGACATTGGTATAAGGCCATTCAGTGCTTTTCAAGTTAATAGCAGTATTTTGTAGTCAATCCAAGACTTAACTGAAAGCCAGTGAAGGAAACATAGAACAGTGGCCTGTACTACGAAGCAGGGTTACTGGCTTATTGGGGTAACTTGTCGGATTTAAGGTACCACAGTTTAAATGGACTTCATATTCATTTACTTACATTTTGCCCAGACTACCTTAAATCCGACAAGTTAATATGATCAAATTGTTTAGTGTTTGTAAGAACTGTGGGTGCTGCATTTTGTACCAGCTGAAGTCTATGCAAGGATCCAGATGGGCAACCACAAAGGAGGACATTACAGATGTCCAGTCTGGAAATTAAAAAGGCATGTATTAATTTTTCTGCATCATGAAAGGAGACCATCTTCCGAAGCTTGGCTATGGGCCGTAGATGGTAGAATGCAGTTCTAGTAATACTTCTTGTGAGAGCATCGAAACATATATCTGAATCAACCAGGACACCACTCTGTTAGGCTTAGTATGAAGACCACCTAGACGGAGGTTTTCAAACTTATTTCCAGTAGCCTTGGGACCAAATAACAGTTTCTTCTGTGTTTAACATAAGGATTTTTTTAGCCATCCAACACCAGATGTCTAGTAGACAGTCTTTTAACCAAGAGAGCTGTGATGTATCATATGGTTTAATATATATATATATAAGACCTCAGTCTTTCAATTACAAGTGTACCTCCCTAATCACTTTACCTGAATATGTCATAATACAAGGGAAATATACCATTATGCGTGTTTATAGCTGAATAGCGAATTTGATACTTTAATTTAATTCTTGACTATAGTGGTAGGTGGCACTAGATATGTAGATACTCTCTTTTAAACAAATATAAGTATAGGAATATTATCTAGAGAAAAGAACATGTTGATAGACAAAATACAACCAGGAACTCATATAACATGACTTTTATACATAAAACAGACTAAAGATTTTAGATGTGTACTTGGGTGCATTTGGGAGCAAAAGAGTGATGTAAAACAATCATTGAAATTCAGATTTTTCAGACTAACAAAGGGATAGGATTGTTCCAAATAGTGTTACTATAATATTGACCCCGTTCAACTGAGACGTCTTGATATATTTCTGTTGTGTTAGAAGGTAGTAAGTACAGTATTGACATTGGCTTGTAGTCAAAACCACTATTGATTTACGCCTTGCAGAAATGACACACGCCGAAGATCCTCTGAGGAAAGTAAAAGCGATTCAGTTTAACGCAGAGATTGACGGATTGACCCTTAGCGGATGCCGTAATGTTGTAATACGCCTTAGCTTCAGACTGCACATGCGCGTTGGCTGTTCGATGCCACATTCCTCGCCTGAGCTTCGAAGCCAAAACGCTGCAGCTTCATTACTTGTTAGCCATCATCAAAAAGACAATTACAGTTACAGCCAGCTCATTGTTATATAAGAGGACTTTATACCGCCAGTTAATAACTCGTTAGGTGGGATTCAAAATAACCGCACATCGTTGCGCCAATCGCCAGAGCGTAAGTGTGTCCGCTTTTTATTGTTTGAATGGAGTAACAGGCTAAGCAATTAGCCAGTAATGCAATGCATTTAAAAAAATCCAGAAATGAAAATAGCATGCATCTGCTTTGCGTTAATCTGGGGAGTGGCTACGACCCTGGGATGTGTCAAGGTGTGAATGAAGAGCGTAAACACAGTGCTGAGTGCATGTAGGCATATAGTGCTGTTGTGGGATAGGACTCGTAAAAGGCCCCTTTTCAGCCCATAGCTAATAACTCAGCCAGTGCCGCCTCCTTTATGCCTGTCTTTTTGGCCAGAATTAATTCCAAATAATGTGTTGTTTCTTTAATATATGTAATCCATTCATAAATGTAACTAGCTTTAGACGTAGTCGGTGATGTGATGTCTGAAGCTGGCGGTAGTGGATGGTCATGCAGTATTAATCATACACACGTGTCGTGCCGTACGTACATAATTGGCAAAATTTAACGCGGCCGTAGCTGATTTTAGAGATTTGAAGGATTTCTTTCATGCGGGCCGGCATGCGTATTTGTATAAGCGTTGGTAATGGTCCTTTACCTCTTCTCCTCCAAAAATTTGCAGACCCTTAATGCGTATGAGGTATACGTCTGTGTATTGTATACCTGCCACTCTCCAATGTAATGGGTAAACAACGTGGGATCAGAATTTGAACATTTGTCACCGACTTCACAGACAAGTATTACATAATTTCACTTATGTTGACTTCTCTGCCCTGTTGTTATCCGAAATGCACTTTTCTGTTAAGCACTATAAAATATTAGTTATTGCTTCGTCTCCGCCAACCTACCTCCACGATCTTCACGATTATTACTTATAGCCGAACGTCAGTTGTATCTGTTTCTAAAAAAAATAGAATGTTTCGATCTGATAGATGAACTATTTTTCTTTACATATATTAGCCTTTGAAACTTGGGAGTAGCCCAAGTGTGTTTACTAAGAAATAAAAGCAACAGTGTTGCAGCCTGTTTGTTGAGCAGGTAAATCTTTTGTCTAGTACTGAGAAGCTTTTCCCCCTTTTTTTTTCTTTCAGCTTTTTCACTGTTGTGAGTGATTAATTTTTTCAGTCGATCTTTTCTTTCTTCATGCCGCTGTTCCATACCAAGGCTTTGGGTGTTTTCCCCTCATTGTCCAATCCCACTAGGCAGTTAACTAATGCCGGCGATTTCCCAGACCAGTTCATCTAGTTTGTGCTAGCAGCTTGACCCTAAGCATTTTATTCATTTGTAAACCTTTGATACCTTTAGATTAGGGGTGACAGTCTCCAGTCCTGGGGGGCCAGAGCCCTATGCATCTTTGGGTTTCCCCTCATTTAACTCACCTGATTCACCTTCTTGTGCTAATTACCACACAGCTCTTGAGCTGAATCATTTATGGTGGAACAGTGAAAGAACTAAGCAACACAGGGCTCCGGCCCTGCAGGACTGCAGTTTGACACAAATGCCTTAGATGATAAATTCCTTCAATGTCCACCTAATGAGCAGTGTAGGTCATGTGTGTTTCCATGGTAGCACTGTGCCTGTCGTATAACAGTAATATCTACTTTTGTGATTTGAGATAAAACCGTAGCGGCTCCGTTTCTTTACGAGTACTTTTTAATTATTAATTTGAGTTTGGACCCTGAAGCTGGACTGCTTTTGTTATGCTAGAACCTTGAAAAGGGCTAAATTGCACTGAGCCGGTATGTAGCTATACAGAAGAGCAGTATATCCCCTTGCAGGCGTTAAGGTCAACCTGTCAGCAGAAGTGAGTGTCGCTGTTTTAGAAATGGCTCACTTTTATGGTTAGAGAATCAGAGTGGATTGCAGATAATAATCTCTGTCTGCCATGTATGTCTGAGCGTTGGGTATCAGCTTAGCCTCTCTCACCAAAGCCACACATACTGTAATATTAGTCAGCCAGAGAAAAAAAAAAACTACCAATATCCATCCATCCATCTTCCAAACTGCTTGGCGGGAGGGTCCGGAGCCTATCCCGGAAGCTATGGGCACCCCAGGATGGGGGGCCAGCCCAACACAGGGCACACTCACCTATGGGCAATGTCATTAACCCCAATAAGCCTTAGCATGTCTTTGGACTGTGGGGGGAAACCAGAGTACCCGGAGGAAACCCCACGACGACACGGGGAGAACATGCAAACTCCACACACACGTAACCCAGGCAGAGACTCAAACCCAGGTCCCAGAGGTGTGAGGCAACAGTGCTAACCACTGCACCACCATGCCACCCATATATATATATATATATATATATATATATATATATATATATATATAAAATATAAAATATAATATTTAAAACATATTTTTCCTCTCCTTCCTTGCTTTTTTTTTTACTCTTCAAATTGACTTACTGTCAACTTGTTGTATTTCCTCACCTTAAAAAACAAACAAAAAAAAAACAAATAAAAATAACATTCTGTGGTTCTCCCTTAGAATCACAAAAAATAGCCACAACGGCTTTTGATGTCTGCAGATTTAGCAATCGTTTATGAACCTCGTTAAGACTTTTACGGTTGAATCAAAGGAGCAGGGGCACCACGGGGGGGGGGCAGTTAGGATGATTCCAAGGGCCCCTGAGTGACAGGGGCCCAAAAATATAGGACATAATTACAGTCCTACGCCCGTCTCCTTCACAGCTCCGCCGCAGCGGCACCCATCCCTGCGATCCTGTAACCATGGCAACCGAGGAGAAGAAACCGGAGGCCGAGGCCGTGAAGGCGCAGACCGCCTCGTCTGCCTCCGCCAGTCAAAGCAAGGTAGGGGCCTTCGCTCGCGTAGCACGTGACCCACCTGTTCGCCGGGTCACGTGCAGTAAATGACTCGCAAGTTGCGAAACTGTTCAGCTTCTCTCCTAATCGCTTTATCTGAAGTGAGCTGTGCAGTATTAGATTTGACCGTGATGTGTTCCAGAGTGGAAAATTAAATTCTGAAAATCCATTCGGTGTCGCGTGGAAATTGAACTAGGAAACATACATCACGCTGCATTTGATTTTATTTTATTAATTCCTGTTACTCAGCTGGTACTTGGCAGGTATGTTAGCTGCTTAGAAACAGAAGGGCATTAATCTCTTTGGTCTTTCCAGATTTGAATCACAGAGTATAAACCCCCCACCCTCTATCTCTGTAAGCTGGATATGGAACAGATTTCCTCTGTTATGAGAGGAAATTCATTTTTGAGATTAACTGCTCTGAAAACGATCGGTGTATGATATTGTCAGTAGGTTATATATCGGTGAATACTTTGTGTGTATATTTGTGTGTTAAACATGTCCTTTTGTCCATCTTCCATAATCACCTATCCAGTGCTGGGTCATAATGTGTGTTAAATATGTATCGAGCTATTAGATCTGACCACATACGTATCGCCTTGTGGTTATGTTTGATCGTATCGTTTTTTCTTGGTGCTTTGTTCGTTTTGCTGTAGTATTGTAATTTGGTTTTTAAATCGTAAAGCGCTTTTTGACTGTGTGCGGAAGGTGCTGTGTCATTGTTTGCCAACCCTGTCCTCGGGACCCCCAGACACCAGGAGCTGGTGGGGATCGAAAACCTGGACCGTCTGGGGGTCCCCAAGCACCAGCTTAGGAAACACTGTGCTATATCAATAAACTGTGCCTGCATGTATGATTGGTTCTAGTGGTTGGGGGGGTTGCGCTGTCGCCTTTGCCTTCCATGGTTGGGGGTTCAGATGCTGCCATTGACTTTCTGTGTGTGTGGAGCCTGTATGGGCTCCCCATGTGTGCAGGGTTTTTATTCTGTATTCTCTGGTTTCCTTCCGCTGTCCAACCCATTGTGTCTGTCTGTCTTTGTCTATATCTGTTCCTGTTCCTGTTTGTCTTTGTCTGTGTCTGTCTGCCTGTCTGCCTGTGTCTGTCTGTCTGCCTGTGTCTGTCTGTCTGCCTGTGTCTGTCTGTCTGCCTGTGTCTGTCTGTCTGTCTCTGTGTCTGTCTGTGCCTGTGTCTGTGTCTATCTCTCTTTGTCTGTCTGTCTCAGTGTCTGTCTGCCTGTGTCTGTCTCTGTCTTTGTGTCTGTCTCTGTGTCTGTCTGTGCCTGTGTCTGTCTCTCTTTGTCTGTCTGCCTGTCTTTGTCTGTCTGTCTCTGTGTCTGTCTGTGCCTGTGTCTGTCTCTTTTTCTGTGCCTGTGTCTGTCTCTCTTTGTCTGTCTGTCTCTCTTTGTCTGTCTGTCTCTCTTTGTCTGTCTGCCTGTCTTTGTCTGTCTGCCTGTCTTTGTCTGTCTGCCTGTCTTTGTCTGTCTGCCTGTCTTTGTCTGTCTCTTTGTCTGTCTGCCTGTGTCTGTCTGTCTGCCTCTGTGTCTGTCTGTCTGCCTCTGTGTCTGTCTGTCTGCCTCTGTGTCTGTCTGTCTGTCTGTCTCTGTGTCTGTCTGTCTGTCTCTGTGTCTGTCTGTGCCTGTGTCTGTCTCTCTTTGTCTGTCTCTCTTTGTCTGTCTCTCTTTGTCTGTCTCTCTTTGTCTGTCTCTTTGTGTGTCTGTCTCTTTGTGTGTCTGTCTCTGTGTCTGTCTGTCTCTGTCTCTGTGTCTGTATGTCTGTCTCTGTGTCTGTCTGTGCCTGTGTCTGTCTCTCTTTGTCTGTCTGTGCCTGTGTCTGTCTATCCCCTGCGATATGCTCCAGGCTTATTTTGACCCCACAGTGGACAAGTGGACCGGGAATGTTGATGGGTTTGATGGAATATACTATATACTGTTAGTAATAAAATTAGTCTTGGCTGCACATTTGCTTGCTTTTTGCTGCTGTAAGCCTCGCATTCTGACCCTGCGCTGCATATGTCACGCAGTCTGCGCCGGTGAAGCCCAACTACACCCTGAAGTTCACACTAGCCGGCCACACAAAAGCTGTCTCCTCTGTCAAGTTCAGCCCGAGCGGCGAGTGGCTGGCCAGCTCATGTGAGTACCTTGCTGGTAGCCTCTCCGCTAAATGCCATTGGCCCAGATCTCCCGGCTCCACCCCCTGACCAATGGCCATCAAGCCAGTAGCTTGATTGACACATTGACCTGGCTTTTAATGGGTCAGTAGCAGCAGTTCTGATTCCCTGTTGCCATTTAGAGGTAAATGTCTGATTAAACACTTCAGTGATCTTAAGTAACACTGAAAATACAGAGCACATGTAAAAGACCAACCTGTCATATTCATAACTCACCTCTGTAGCCGGGGACCCAGCTGTTTTATCGTGGACAGGGGCTGGTGTCTGTGAGCTCTGAGCAAGTCTTTAGCGTTTAAGGAAGGGACAATATTGAGGCTTTTGTACTTTGCTGAACAGCTGCTGATAAACTGATCAAGATATGGGGAGCCTACGATGGCAAGTTTGAGAAAACGATATCCGGCCACAAGCTGGTAAGTAAAGGCGTGGCTCTTCGGAGACGGCCGTCGTTTTGGGGAGGACGCTCGCTGGAGCTGCTTCAGCTTGGTTTGGGAATGACTTTCTTTAGAGAGCCCTAGTGTTTAATGTACCATCAGTCAAGGAAACATTTATATTCTCTGTATAGTTAAAGGAGAACCTGCTCAGGGTGGGGGTGGGTGTTGGTCATTTCTTCTTACATTATCTGTCTGATTCCTCCAGGGCATCTCCGACGTAGCCTGGTCCTCCGACTCCAATCTGTTGGTGTCCGCATCTGATGACAAGACCCTGAAAATCTGGGATGTCAGCTCGGTGAGTGAGCATTGGGGGGGGGGGGGGGGGATGGGGTGTGTGTGTCTGTGTGATGTGCCGTGCGGTGCCATGCCATGGGAGGGGGGGGGGAGTGATAAGCCAGTCAGAAATCGAAACTTAGGAGGGCAGAAGTGAACATTCAGAGGTATTTCAATCGTGACTTTTAAATGCTTACATGGTGCTGCTGTGAGCATGTGCCTGTGTTTATTTGGCAATGACTGCGTAAACTATAAATGTAGGAAAAATGGAAGAATAAACGTATTTTGCCAATTGACAAACAAAGCCTTCCTGTAATTCAGACATCTTTGTGTAATTGAAGAGCACACAACCAGTGATTTATTTACTTTAAAAAAAATAAAATAAA
This sequence comes from Paramormyrops kingsleyae, assembly GCF_048594095.1. Lineage (NCBI taxonomy): Eukaryota > Metazoa > Chordata > Actinopteri > Osteoglossiformes > Mormyridae > Paramormyrops > Paramormyrops kingsleyae. The sequence goes on from NC_132803.1 coordinate 31,970,487, forward strand.
AATTCTCAGGCACAAAATCCTAACTAAACACAACAGAAGGCTGTCTCTAATTAAATACTTTTTTCCAATTTTGAGCACAACAAATATAGAAATTACAAAAACACTTAGTCACATATTTCCTTTGCCCCTTGGTTTAAAAGCATCTCGCTTATTGCTATGGTGATGGTGTTAAAAATATAAATGCGGGATTACCATGGTAACTGTGCAGCAGTTCCGTGCAGCAGCCGGGAATACCCCCGAAGCGGCAGAGTGCAGGTGTGGAAGGATTGTTTGTCCGGCAGTGACACCTGTGGTCCTCCTTTGGTAATGCATCTTTTTTTTGGGCAGGGTAAATGTTTGAAAACACTAAAAGGTCATAGCAACTACGTCTTCTGCTGCAACTTCAACCCGCAGTCCAACCTCATTGTGTCTGGATCGGTGAGTCCACACTCTTCCTGTTGCTTCTCCAGTCTTTTTCCATGACAGCTTAGCATAGTCCATACTACACTCCTGTCGTTCCTGCGGGTTGTGTGTACATTCCTCATTCAGCCGTGTATGCAGATGGTAATGGTTGGTTCCTATGTACGGCAATGATATTCCACCACAGTGTTACAGAGCAGATGTTGTCATCTTGGTCTGAATGAATTCTACTCTTAGCAGTGTTTGGGTAGATTCTCTCCATGAGTTTGTGTACTAGAATACATCTTAGTGCTCATTCAGTGATGGGTTTTATGTTTTTATATATGAGTTGTTCCATATTAAATCACCCAGTTTGAGAACTTTCCCAGTTCACCCTGTCAGATTCCTCTGAAAAAATTCACAGGAACTCCTACACCAAACTTACTTTTGAAATTTTGCAGTAAGTGTGCACTGATGTACAAAAAAGTCCACTAGAACCAAAATTTGGGCTGCATGCGCACGGTCTACACGGGCCCCCCCCCAAGGGAGGAATGTGAAACCCTAATGGTTCCCGCCCCCGGTGCTGAAAAACTGTCCCCGTTGGGTTGTCTCCATAGTTTGATGAAAGCGTGCGGATATGGGACGTGAAGACCGGGAAATGCCTGAAGACACTGCCCGCGCACTCCGACCCAGTCTCAGCGGTGAGGACGTGTACCACGTGCACCATGCTGTTACTGTTCTATCAGTGATTCACATTAATTCTAATACCTAACACCTGCCCCCCCCCCAATTCCAGGTTCATTTCAACAGGGACGGCTCCCTGATAGTCTCCAGCAGCTACGACGGCCTTTGGTAAGATTCTCTTGCTGACCTTAATTTGAATACCACTGCGGCTCCAGACACCTTATCAGAACATCTCCGTCTTTTTGTCTGCTTCCAGCCGAATCTGGGACACGGCGTCGGGACAGTGTCTCAAAACGCTCATCGGTGAGAGGAGTTTTGTTTTTGACCTACTGTGGTGTAAGACGACGAAGAACAGAGCGCAGTATATGTTTTAGCGTTTCGGCTGTTTTCTTTGTGACTCAAACCAGTGTCTTTCCAGTAATGAAACAAGCGAGCGAGTCGCAGGGAAGTTTCCGTAGTAGACTGTCTTTGTTCTGTTTTGTCTTTATACATATCCGTGTTGCCCCTGGCAACCTTCTGGGTGGAACAATCGGTTGTCCAAATGTATGACTGAAACGCTGATGTTGTTGGCAGATGACGACAACCCTCCAGTGTCATTCGTGAAGTTCTCACCCAATGGCAAATACATTCTGGCTGCCACCCTCGACAAGTGAGTGATGCCACCCCCCAAAAAGGATGTTATGCTGGCTTATTTGAATGAGACTTGCCCCACCCCCCAAAACCAGATATAAATCAGACCATATTTATATGACGTATATTCACCAGGTCATTTGTGTTATTTCTAGTACCCTGAAACTTTGGGACTACAGCAAAGGAAAGGTAAGGATTGTATTATTACACAACTCTAACCAGAAGAATCAGTTACTAGCTGAAGCTGCGATCTGCTAAATGTTTTAGTTTTTCTGGAATTTTCCTTTGTTTGAAAAGGCATTTTTGTTCAGTAACAGATGTAGCATTGTCTTCCTGACTGTTCATAGTAAGTAAATGTATGCATTTTTTTGTTTCAGTGCTTAAAAACCTACACCGGTCATAAAAATGAGAAGTACTGCGTGTTTGCAAACTTTTCCGTCACTGGTGGTAAGGTACGCGACTTCCACATCTCTATCAAAATGTCAGTGTATTTGTGATGCTGAGAAGCTGGTAAGGTCACTGTATTCCTTCTACAAAAGCAGACGGTATCACCAGTGAAATCCCCCAAACCTCATTGCTTTGGTAACATGTTCCCGTCCTGGGGCTACTGGCCTCAGTCTCATTGGCTGTTTGAGCTGCATTGATTATTGATTATTCATTGTCCACGTCTTCTGCCCCCTAGTGGATAGTCTCAGGCTCGGAGGACAACATGGTGTACATATGGAACCTGCAGACCAAGGAGATAGTTCAGAAGCTTCAAGGCCACACAGGTATTGAGATGACATCATTGTGTTGGCCTTTGATGCGGTGGTTCCGCCTTGAGGGTGGGGGGGGGGGGGGTGTGGCGTGTTCGACACTGAACCCTGTTGTCTCTTTCCACCTCCCAGATGTGGTGATCTCCACCGCCTGCCACCCCACAGAGAACATCATCGCGTCTGCAGCTCTAGAGAACGACAAGACCATCAAACTGTGGAAGAGCGACTGCTAAGCCCCATCTATGGCCTGTTGTTTCATTTGATTGCTTTAGTTAGGATTGTTTTTTTTTCTGTCCTCTTGGAAAGAGAACTTTAATGCCAGGATGGTCACATGTGACCCGTGGATCCACCCCCACCCCCTTTCCACAAGAACTGGTCCAGGGAAAAGGGGTCCAGCAAATCCGAAACAGTCACCCAGCATCAAAACCAAATCTGTCTCCACTTACTGAAAAAATCTGTTTCCTTCTCTGTCTCTCTCCTTAAAGAGGCCCTCCAATGAAAAGAACTTTGTTTTGTACTATGAGAACTTACATGTTCTCTTGCCTCCCCAGACCGAAGCTTCTCGTCTTGTTCCTGTTGCCCGGAGACCACTTTCCGAAGTGCCATAGAGTCTGTCTACTCTCTGCCTCTAAAACAAGTTGGTCTGATTAAAGTGAAGCAGTCTCTTACATGTGATATTTATTTTTTTGGGGGGTGGGGGAATTCAGCAGGAGTTCTTCGAAGCCTTAAGCTGAGAAGCTTTAAAGTCTAAACCTATCAGTCACTGGGCATGTGTGCTGTCCGCAGCAGATCACACTTGAACAAGCCAAAATGCTAATGCATTCTAATTAGCAAACACTAGCTATAAAATCTTTGGCTTTTAAGTTTGACGTAGCCATTTTTCAGTATTTGTAGTGTTTAGCTTTAATAGACCGCAGTATATAACACCAATGATTTTTTTGTGGAATACTTTTTTTTTTTGAACCAGCCTTTTTACTTGTGAAGAGCAGAATTGTTTTACAAGGCTAATGCAGTTCATATTTTCACTACTGTTGCTACAAAAGGGGTTTCGACTTCAGAATCCACAGAGGAATTTGTATGGCCAGTTGCCCAGATGCCTTTTTCTGACATAAAAGCGATTGCTTTGTGGGTGTCACAGTAGTTCGAGAAGAGCAAATAGCCTGCCCCAGTATCGTGTCCGAACTTTGGGAAGATTTCTGGCATTTGGATCTGCCTTGATACCACACAACACAACCTCTTATAGGCAGGAAGTCAGGCCATGATGATGATGTAGTTCACCGCATCCGTACTCTCCACAAACGGCTATTGTTCTGCATAATCCAAACCCACCCTTAGGCTTTCTGGATGAAGATGAGTCTTTGGTGTTTCCCTGTGCAGTTGCTGTAAGATCTATAGCTCCTGTCACACTTTCACTGTAGCAGTACTCCAACGAAATCGTTGTTCCCAAAGTTTGTTTTCTCCTACCCCCCCCCCACCTCTTGTATGGCATTTTTTGGGGGAAAACTTCCAGTCACAGATTTTTCTCAAGGAATGCAAGCAAGCCAGCTGTAATGCTTGGGAACGGAGGTTACTGTGACTGCATTCACCCGTCAACTATAACCTTTAAATATTTTTGGCTTTTTACACTCTGCCTTTCAATCGCGCCACACGGGACTACGTAAAAACTGCAAGAGATCGCCACTGTAAAGCTGCTTTGTAAGGATTTTTTTTTTTTGGTGCTATAAAATTGTGCATTGAAAATGTGGACAATATTTGTTGAACCTGATTTATTATTTCAAGGGTGTAAGTTGCAGTAAAATGGTTAAATGTTTGACCACAAATCCTTTGAAGTACAAAGAGCACATTGGATACATTTCCTGCCTTAGACTATCCTTGTTTCTTCGTAAGTCCTGTTGATTTGTCATCTTGAAACATATTTCCCCTTTAAGGCTGATTATCAGAACAGGACTTGGAATGAGATCCAGTCAAATTAGAAGCAGGACCATCTTATCACAGGTGCTTTGGAAAGTAAACTGTTCTTACCCTTGTGATTTATTACGCTTAATGGTTTTGGTTGACATCCAGTCTTATTTTCCTGATGGTACAATATAACTGATTGATAATTTATTTGGTCACTAGGCTCGCCAAATAAAACCGAAAAAATGGACTGTATATATGCAGAAATTTCATGCTTATGTATTAGTAAAACAGCAAAATTACCACGTTTCAACTTAATTTTCTTTTTAATATATGCATATATTATATATATACACTTTAGCTGTTAGGATATAAAAATAACTTTTTTCCTCATATAGATAAATTTAGGGATGGGGAAAAATATGTCAAATCTTTGACTACCTTTCTTGGTCTGAAGGATGCAGTGTTAAGAAGGGCTGCATGGTCACCACACCTGTATTATTCTGGATTCTGTGAACATGCATTTTGACAGTAATAACCTGTGACTCAATAAAGTAATTTTTTACATGCACCTCTGTGTTACTGTTGAGTCAGCAGAACAATCTGGCTGACCAAAGAAGCTTTATTTTTAAAGAGTAACATTTTTTAGTCAACACGTGATGGGGGAAGTGGTACATTTTGGTGCCAAGAAATAGGGAAAATGATAGTATTTATTTTTTTTAATCTTTTCTTCATTGAACGAACATTGTAGAAGAACCCACAAAGAAGAGATGAGTATTTTTCTCAAAAATAGGGGAAAATGACAACAAAGGACAGAGTCCACCTTCAAAGGATGGACCACAAGAATTAAAAAATAAAAAACGAGGCCAACATGAAAGGTGACAGGCGTGAGCATTGACATCCACCCTTTAACGCCATTGTTTTTTGAAGCTGTTTAAAAATAAACATTTACAGAAATAATGTATACAACAGCCCACATGATGATGTACATAAGCAAGGGAAATACATTTGTACAAAAATAGATTTTTAGACGTAGATCTTTTTAATTTTTTTTTTTATTATTTTTTTATTTTTTCGCTAAATGTCCACAGCTAAAGCGAACGACTTGTGTTGGGCTATCGGAAGGTACTTTGCAGGCCACCGTAGGTCCAGGTTTGTAGCGGGACAACGTGATTTCGCGTCCGTGGAGATATGCCGCAGTTTTCCGATCCGATGGCATTACTAAATGCTGATTTTTAGGGCAAAAAACAAGAGGCCCTGTACAAACAGATGAATGAAAACCGCACATCACAAAGTATTTCTGTGCCCGTTTTCGCCTGACTTTACAGACGTAATCCTGTCCCTCGTTTTCCCCCACATTAACCAGTAACATTTAACAGATTTATAAATATACATACATATACATATAGACAAAATATAGCTTTGTGTTATGTATAAAGCATTAACGTATGCATCGATGTTTCAGCGGACCGTTCTCAGCAGATATTTCAAAGTCGGTTTCCTGTGAGAGATCCTTCACTGTGCTCTTACACGCTTTCTTATGGCTTTATTTTTTCATTTGGAGAAGCCTGGACCGCACTCCAAACAGACCACCCGGGTATAGACAACCTCAATGGGCCGATTGCACCGCTGCAGAAACAGGAGAGCGCTATCGGCTCTACTTGGCTTAAGTAAAAATAAAGATAAAAACTTTGACCTTACAAAGTTGTCATAAAAAGGAAAGATACACTCAGTAAGTGTTCACCGTCAATTTGAGTTGGAGTTTTATTTCATGCTGGCAGAAAGGGGTTTGTGTCTAGTTTTATATTACACTCATTACATTCGCATTTCATAGACGATTTGTAAAAATGCCTTTTGTGTAATTTGACCGTCATAATGCTGATGTTGCATTTGCGATCACTGACACGAACGCCACAGTTTCCAGGTCTTTGCCGAGTGTTACTTTTTGTCTGATTGTGCCGCATTTTACTTGTTAATCGATTTTCACAATCGGGACCTGAGTTTCTCAGAAATCAAGGCAAGTCCACCTTAGACTTTCGAGGCTAAGAAACCGTAATTAGCTCCAAACGGGACGAAAACATCCATGTTTAATTTAAACTAAAGATGACATTCAGTTCTCGTTATCTCAGGACACGGATGGTGTTACAAGTGTCTTAAAGACAAATAAAAACGGAATCATGATAATCACGTATATTCATGATAATACACTACAAAATATACAAAATATGCGTCCTTACAGTAAACTGAGTGTATTGCTGTTTTAAAATTATAATTATTATTTTTTGCTTAATTACAGATGGATTTATTTACCCTTTTCACCAGTGCATAATCCAGCGGGTTGTTTCCTTAAACAATGATTTTAAAAACCAACAAGTTTCCGTCATTTTTAAGCTTAAATACTACATTTGCATTTTTCCCCAAACTGGACACATTTCAACCCATTTACCCTGTTGGATATTTTTCTGAAGCAATTCGGGTCAAATATCTTTCTCCAGAGTACGACACCATAGCCACTAACAGATTTTGAACATTTTGGTTACAATTACATATAGTTTATCACTATTATATGCAATGAAATAATAACAGATGTTACATATAAACTTAATCTCACTTTTACTACACTTTAAATGAACTGTTTTAATACTGGGCGGATGAAACAGATGCTAATTTTGCACTGGTGCATAGGCCTGATAAAATATGGCCAGTAATTACTAGTTTGTTACTGGCATTGTCAACTCCATTACAAAGTGCCATTTGTCTGATTAAGTACTTGTACAAAAATTCAAGTAATTTTGCAGTGTTGTATTTTTTCCACTAGAGGGTAGTAACAGCTCTCTCATTCCCCGATCGTGGCAGTCAGACCATCCACTGTACCTGCCTGACAGGGTCACTGCCTTGTTCACATCTAAAGAAACCTTCTGTCTTTGTACTATGAAGCAAAAAAAAAAAACGTATATGGACAATCTTTGGATACGGCACATACACACATTTGCAGCAGCATATAAAGAAAATAAAAGTAAAGCCAAGTGGGTTATGTGGTAAAGTCGGGAACGGTCAGTGAATATGATGGGATCTCTGCAGCCTGCAGGAGGTCTTGCAATAACATCTCTTGGAACCAAAGGAAGGTGGGGGAGGACTCGGGGGGGGGGGGGGGGGGTGTTGGGAGTCGGAATGGCCCCCGATGCTACAACTGCTCTGGTCCCCCCCACCGAGGTAGAATGAGCGAGGCAGAGCCTTTGCTGAGAAGCCCTGTTTGAGTGCCAGAGGATGGGGAACTGGACACAAACAGATTCTAGGTTCTACTGCATAGGTATTTGTTCCGTGAACTACCGACTTCCACGGGTCACGTGCTGCTGAGTACTAACCCCCCCCCCCCCCCCCCCCCACCACACCCGCAAGTTAGGGGCTGGAACAGTGGGTTACAAAAGAATTGCACGACTGTAGAACGCTACCAATACTGCATCTGGTGATGATGAATGTAGGATGTTGAACTGTGACGATGCCCCTCAGCATGAGGACCAAGGGGGGGGACAGAGAGGTCAGGGGGTGGGGGACGGCACCCCGAAGCACCACTTCGTTAGCTCTGACGAAAACACACCGCCTCCTTTTCTGCCTCCTAGTCCCTGTTCTCCTCTTCCAGCTCTGTCGTTTAGGCCAGGAAGCGGCGCACATTTTCTCCGTGTCCATGCCCTGCCCCCCCCCCCCTCCAGGGCTGAGAACGGCACAATTGTCCCAGTAAACGCTCAGCATCCTATGAAAAAAAAAATCTTGCTGCTCGTAACGCATTTCAAAAACTTCCGGAGCAGGTCTTCAGACCCCTTTCTCACGCACTTCTGGAGCTGCACCCCCCACCCCACTTTGACGGCACCTCAGTCCCCTAGTTTTTTTTTTTTTTTTTTAAAAACAGTATATTTATATGTTTGTACAAAGTATAAAACAGACCCATAGAAGCGATGAGCTCATCAGACAGACGTGAAGCCAAGCTGGCGAGGGAGGTGGAGGGGGGGGGGGTGGTTCTGGGTCACCAGTCTGTACAGATGGTTAGATTGCACGCCCCCCACCCCCCATCCGGAAATGGCAGGCCACGCCCCTCCCCCAACTATGTCATCTGATGCGGGGCTTCCAGCATCTCCATGAGGAAGGTGTCGATGGGCGTGTCTCCTATTAGCTTGAAGAAGAACAGGTGTTCCAGACACTTCAGCCCGATGGATCTCAGGGCAGGAAGGCGGAGTAACAGCTTGGCGAACCTGGAGCAAACCATACCGGCATTAAGCTCATGATGTGCAAGATGTTTTTTTTCTGACATTTTTGCATATAGTCAGTGGATAACACTCAAGGCCAGCCCAAGGCATAAGCGAACTGAACGGCTGCTTAGGGCCCAGTGGCCACCAGGGGGCCCCCCTCCATCTGATCGTCCTATCAGAATGGAAAGGAAGCTACAGTATCAAATGACAACTAGGTTTATCGAATTTTGCGCAGGGCCCCAAAGCAGATTTGGGGAACGTTATTTTTTTACACCGTTATAATAGCTGTTGTACTGATGCCCACGGCAAATTTATTTTGCCTTCACGGAAAAATTCCAAAACATGAATTGAGCAAATGCAAGGTGAATAATCAGCATGTTGTCAACTGATGAGCTACAGTAGTATACATTCTATTTATCTAGCAGACGCTTTTATTGAAAAAAAACATGCTTTGAGAAGACAAGGTCAGACTGTCTCCCGTATAATTGTGGATGAAGGGTATTGAACAAGGGTACAACAATGATATCACTCTGCTGCCTCTGGGATTTGAACTGGAGACCATCTGATCATGGATACAGTGTCCTAGCCCTCTGAACTACATACCAGCCCAGATAATAACTCTTCACTATAAAGACTGATAAGTTACCTGATCAAGGCAGTGATTCACTCTGGGGAGACTTTATAAAAACGGTCAATTGGATTGGCTACTTAGGAAGACAGGAAAAGGAAGGAACTGGGGTTGGTACCTCCCAGGCTGGTCCGGGTACTTCTGCTTGCAGTAGGCCTCCAGTGAGGCGTATACCTTTTCCCTCAAAGCCTCCACCTCCCCTGGGTTTGACAGGCCTTTGGAATCTGTGTGGTGGAGCAGGTGACAAACATTTATAACCCTTATAAGACGGGCCAGAATATCAGCGCCTGCAAGCCTCCGGTTCTGATGCGTCTGTCTACAGCACCACTTGGTGGATCACTGGGCTTGCATGCAGTACCGTGTTTGCTGGAGACATTGGTGCACCAGGGCAGCCTCCTACAATGCGTGTTTTCCATGAGACACCACAATTTATTCCATGTTTTTTCCACCCTGCCACTGTGTGATTCACAGATAGGCAGAGGAAGGATGTTGTGGGAACGTGTACTGGGGTTGGTTGCAGGTGATTGGAGGATCGGGGAGGTTACCTGGGTTAAAGAGGACGATGGCTCGAAGGCAGCCCAGCTCCGTCTTGTCCATCTGCATGTCCCTCATCTTGGACACCAGCTCTGTCAGCACCCTGAACACGGAGGAGAAACGTTTTTGACCAGTGCCCCCTAGGGATCATCTCATCACACGGCAACATTACTGCTGTGAAAAACCCACTTTATGCTGACAGACTAACTGCTGCCCTGTGACGTTACACTTCCGGGTCAAAGGGCATCCTGTGTATGATGTGTGAGAGGAAGCCACTGACTGCTTTCCTCATTCATCCGAACGAGCCGTCTGAAGGTCACCGTTAATAACTCACTCTGACATTTGGAACAATGAAAGCAAAGAGATCCAAGCATTTAGACTAACTGCATCTGTCCATCATGCTGTCAGTCCAAGAAGAATAAAAATTACCGGTCCTCTGAAATTTCCTCAGTACGGTTCAAAGACGCAACTTATCTAATTTAATCTGGTGGGAGATGGAAAGTTCAGTTTGTGCTCTTACGAGCAATTTTGGTCTTCAAAGTGCTGCAGAGAGCTTCACTGGTCATGTGACGTGGGATTAGCGTTACAGTAAGATGGAGGACATCATAGGGAAGACAATGGAAGCTGACACCCCCTTAACGATGGACAGCATCAACCCCTCATTAAATCAAGCTCTCAATACAGTCATTTGGCTTGAGATCTGGGGGGACCAACCTGTCGAAAATGGCCCCCACTCCGGCGCTGTGGGCACTGTTGCGGTGGACATGCAGGCCTGTAGCCAGAAGGATCCCGTCCTTGACGGTTATGGAGCGGTGCGAGAAGGAGGCGATCAGGAGTTCGTTCCACCCTGAGCAGAGAGCAGAGAGGAGGAAGGACATTTTAGGTCCCCTCACATCAGTGGTGGCCAGGAGGTTCATTCCGGAACACTGTGTTCTTACATCAGCATGGCTGATAGGGGCCGGTAGGGAGGTGAAGCTGCCCCTCAGACCCACAACCGCCTTCAGCCACAAGGCCGCGTCCCACCTCCATGTAACCACATGGATTGGCAGGCCCAGATCAAACCTCTGGTCCCACAATGCTCCACGCTTTCCCAGGGTGGCGTGAAAACACACGGATGCCTGTTTTTGTTACCTTGGGGCTGTTGGGGGGGGGGGGACACTCATTCGCGAAGAGGAGGTTGCACTCGCGAGACTGTAAGTGCTGTGTGCGAGACAAGGGGGGGGGATTGGGAAAGGCGGCCGCCTTCCCCCGTGCCGCTGCGAACAGACGGCGTTAATTAGATTTAACGAGGAGCGTTCCAACGGCGGTGGCCAGCTGCCAAGCGGGGGCCACGCCCAGCCACTCCCTCCTGGAACCTGCACCTGAGCGCAGCCTCGGCGCATCCAAACATGCTGAGGGCCAACCTGTCCGAGGAGCAGCTTAAGGCAGCTGGGCGGAGCCGGGGAGCGCAGTATATATCTGTCGTCACTAGAGGGCGCTATGCCTGAAGTTTAAATCCCCTAACATTCCTTGCTAGCGTATCGCGTCTCTTTAACGCCATGGAGACTGAGAGGCAGATTCTCAGAGTTTCTGCGGTGTCATATGAATGGGAGGCTGAGCCGTCTCTCGAACTGACCCTGTGCCCGCGCCAACACACACTTGCAAGCGCCCCCCTATGGGGCAGACCAGACGCCTAATTAGCCATCACCTCAAACACAAGAGGTTTTTTTTTTTATTGTGAAGGGTTGCCTTCTTGAGTTAAAAAAGCATACTTATGCATCCTTGCCTGTCTTGGTTGGTTCGATTTCCATCAGTGTAGCCAAAGAGTTTGGTCCCTTACTAATAAAGTATGACAGGAATGCCTGCGTTGCCACGGCAACGCGATTCTGAGCACTCCGTCACTCTCCGGATCAGCTTGCCTGTGGAGAGCCCTTTCTGCATCAAGTTTAGCAGCATAAAGGCGAAACCCAGGCAGGGGGGACAGAAATCACATTGCCCGGCCCCCTGCTCAGGGCAAGCACGGGGGGGGGGGGGGGGGGAGCTCGCCCGCAGCCTCAGCCCAGCGACTCTGCTGGGGTCTGAGTCGGCGAGGTGCCTGGGTCTTGGGTGTGTGGCACTCGAAGTGGAAATGCTACTGTGAGCTTAAAGAGAAAGACGGGCATTCAGGGCACTGAGTGCTGAGGTTATTGGAGCATTTAGCAAAGTTTGAAAAGTGAAGGACGAGGAACTGGAAAAGTACGAGAAGACAGTGACCTGCAGTTTTGGAAAAAAAAATCAGTCCACCAATAAACTCAGTAAGCATTCACACTGCAATATAAAAATTAAAAGTCAACAAATTAAAAAAAAAGGAAAAAAAAGAAAAATAAACATACGTACACCTTCAACAAGAACAAGAACAACAAGAACAATAATAATAATGAGTGTGAGACACTGTGGTGTCCTTGTTCTCCACGTCATAGTTGTTTAAATATACTGTACACACTGTAGACGAATCTCATTCTCCTTTTACTACAATCATATATGCTTTTTATGCTTATTATTTACATCACACAATGTATACTAAGTACATCACTCTCTTGATGCATATTTACTAACTGTTAATATATCATACATGTACATATTCCACAGTTAATCTAATCTACCCGCTGCCCAAATAAAAATATTAATAACAACAATATTATTATTAATAATAATAACAAAAACAATCATGACAACAAGAGCAGTAACACTAATGAGGCTGACAGGGCATACCTGCTCGCAGGAGGATGACCTGGTCGTCCAGCGGCAGCTCAGAGAAGTGTGGGATTCTCTTGGCCCACTCCACCAGCGTGAAGAGCTGTTTGTCCGCAGCCTGGCAGATGTTAGTCACCGGATCGTTGGGCTGGCAGGAGGGGACACGGGGGGGTGGGTCAGGCCTGGCGGGGGGTCGAGGACCCACCCAGCATGCCTGATGTCATTGTGAGAAGGACAGAGAGTGATGCAGGGCACAGAGGCGGAGCGGAGGGACTGAACCGCTGCAGAGCGCTATGGAAATACGAAGGCTAGAGGCCTCCAGGTGAAATATACATCCGGGGTTGGAGGGTCCTCGGCCCCCCTGCTCGGAGAGCCGCTTCCCTCCCCAGGGCCAGACACACAGGCCCAAACAGAGGGGGATGAAAAATCTCGCTCCCCTCTCCCGAAAGAGGAAAAAAATGAGGGGAAGGCAAAACAAACAGGGAATCTGTAGCAGGAAATACCTGTGGGGGGGGGGGGGGGGGGAGGAAAATGGGTCTCTTGAAGCCACACATGAATCTGCTCGGTGTGACCTTGGGCCTTTAGGATGCAGGCCAGGGTGCAGGCCACAGGCTGCGGAGATGCCCCACGCAGGCCCTGCTTCCCAGGTGACAGTGCGGCACCCAGTTAAAGGTGGGGCCAGTCCAGGTATCCAGGAGGCCATTAAGACAACCCTACAGACGACGAACACGCACATGGAGGGATGCAGGAACGATTTCTCAGAAACTAAATAAATTGCTAGCGACTAGCGTCAGAAAGTCATAGCTACTTAGCTGATTAGGAACATGTTTAATCAACATTTAGCTCAGTGATTGTTTGTGTGCAACCGGCGGCCCCCAAACTTCAAGGGTCGCTTGCAGATGCGTGGTTTGGGTGGTGAGAAACACCACCACTGGCGTGCGACCAAGACATGAGAAAAGCAGAAAGTTTTGGGAAGTGCCCGTAAGTGAGAGGAGCTAAGTTACAGCGACGTTCCCCAACCTGGATCCAGAGGCCGCCAGGGAAAGCAAACCTTAGAGATCCGCACCAGGGTCCAACAGCTGAAACAGCCGATTCAAGCCCTAAAGGCTCCTGAATGTTGCACCCTTTAGTTTGAGGTATTCAGTAAAGCACCCCAAGGGCTCGAACAGCCATCCAGATCAAACAGCGGCGTGACATTTCTTGACAAAAAGTTCACAACCCACAAGATGTGCGAGGCGGCTGTGCCCTAACCGGCCGCAGCTGGCTGGCGCTGGCTGGGGCTCGGCGGCGAGCTGGTTAGTCTGTCGACAAGATAACGATCAGCTCATTACCATCCGCTGATGGCAGCAGCTGCTTATTGACACACTTGTGATGATGTGATAGCACCATTCGGGCCTCTGACTTCCTAATGTAATGCACTTACATAGAGAACATAGACTCACAGACACACATACTCATATATCCTAGTTAAGGTTCCACAAATATATTGCAAAACCCTCCAACAAAACACAGATAGTGTCTTTTTTTATCATTTATGATGAGAAAGGAGCTCTGACACTGAAGAAGATCTTGAGAAGGTGTACTTGCTGCATTGTGATTTAGCACCTTAGCTTGGGATTATCAGTAAGTGTTACTGTTCAGTCTGGGGCTGACCAATGGCGAAATGCATGTGAAGTCACACTGCCAATCAAAAGTTTTTACTAGGTTTTCCATTTATTTCATAAACTGCAGATTTTCTATTCTTGTTAAGCATTGGAAAGTCGAGTCAATGAAAATATAAATCAAATAAAACAAGTTTCCTTTATAACAAGAAAGAGGCTGTAACAGTGTATGTCTGACATCCTGTTAACTGGGTGTGTGGTGATGGCAGAGTCAAATTTCTAGACTCTCCTTTAACTTTAACCGCATTAGTTAACTGCTTCACCCCATGAAACAGAGCAATATGTGAAGTACCTTGTAGAAAGAATGCCTTGACTTTCCTTGGCTGTTATACCTGCTAGAGGAGGTTACTTTGATGACTCAAAGATATGACATTTTCTTGCTAATAAAGGTACTCAAATGGTGAAAATAATGTAAATTTATTTGTTAGGCAAGAAAGTTGAGTGCATTTTTAGTAAATGTTAAGTGACATGCAAATGTAGAAAACATGAATTAAACATTGTGAGTTAACGTTTTTCCTGGTCTTAATGTTTTTTTTTTAATTTGTTTACAAGGTAGTTTAGTGTTTAATTTTTGATTAGATTAAATTATATCAGCCAATATGTTTCCAGAATAAAAAAAAAAAACTTGTCCATGGACTGGTGTGCTGAGGTATTGCCTGCTGCATGGCTACACTCTGGGTTCTTATCCCTGAGGTGGCTTGTTGTGTGGTGGGTGCAGCACTGCACTGTAATCAGTGCCTGCTCCTTACACACTGTAATCAGTGCCTGCTCCTTATAAACTGTAATCAGTGCCTGCTCCTTACAAACTGTAATCAGTGCCTGCTCCTTACACACTGTAATCAGTGCCTGCTCCTTATAAACTGTAATCAGTGCCTGCTCCTTACACACTGTAATCAGTGCCTGCTCGTTATAAACTGTAATCAGTGCCTGCTCCTTACACACTGTAATCATTGCCTGCTCCTTACACACTGTAATCAGTGCCTGCTCCTTACACACTGTAATCAGTGCATGCTCCTTACACACTGTAATCAGTGCCTTCTCCTTACACACTGTAATCAGTGCCTGCTCCTTACACACTGTAATCAGTGCCTGCTCCTTACACACTGTAATCAGTGCCTGCTCCTTACGTCCTCATAACTGACATCCCCGCATGGTGGTGCAGTGGTTAGCACTGATAAGATTTTAACAACTCTGAGCTATTAGTTAAGTTCTCCCCAAACGAGCTTGATGGGCCGAATGGCCTCCTCTCGTTTGTAAATTTCTTATGTTCTTATGTTCCTTATAAACTGTAATCAGTGCCTGCTCCTTACAAACTGTAATCAGTGCCTGCTCCTTACACACTGTAATCAGTGCCTGCTCCTTATAAACTGTAATCAGTGCCTGCTCCTTACACACTGTAATCATTGCCTGCTCCTTACACACTGTAATCAGTGCCTGCTCCTTACACACTGTAATCAGTGCATGCTCCTTACACACTGTAATCAGTACCTGCTCCTTACACACTGTAATCAGTGCCTGTTTCTTACACACTGTAATCAGTGCCTGCTCCTTACACACTGTAATCAGTACTTGCTCCTTACACACTGTAATCAGTGCCTGCTCCTTATAAACTGTAATCAGTACCTGCTCCTTATAAACTGTAATCAGTGTCTGCTCCTTACACACTGTAATCAGTGCCGACTCCTTACACACTGTAATCAGTGCCTGCTCCTTATAAACTGTAATCAGTGCCTGCTCCTTACACACTGTAATCAGTGTCTGCTCCTTACACACTGTAATCAGTGCATGCTCCTTACACACTGTAATCATTGCCTGCTCCTTACACACTGTAATCAGTGCCTGCTCCTTACACACTGTAATCAGTGCATGCTCCTTACACACTGTAATCAGTGCATGCTCCTTACACACTGTAATCAGTGCCTGCTCCTTACACACTGTAATCATTGCCTGCTCCTTACACACTGTAATCAGTGCCTGCTCCTTACACACTGTAATCAGTGCCTGCTCCTTACACACTGTAATCATTGCCTGCTCCTTACACACTGTAATCAGTGCCTGCTCCTTACACACTGTAATCAGTGCATGCTCCTTACACACTGTAATCAGTGGCTGTTCCTTACACACTGTAATCAGTGCCTGCTCCTTACACACTGTAATCAGTGCCTGCTCCTTACGTCCTCATAACTGACATCCCCGCATGGTGGTGCAGTGTTTAGCACTGTTGCCTCACAGCTCTGAATCCCTGCCATGGCTCCATGTGTGAGTTTGCATGATCTCCCCATGTCTTTGTGGGGTTTCCAGGTACTCCGGTTCCCCCCCCCCCCCCCACAGTCCAAAAAAAGCAGAGCTTATTTGGACTCACCAAATTGTTGGTAGGTGTGAATAGTGTGTGCCCTGCCATGGTCATTTCCTGCCTTGTGCCCATACCTTCTCGGATAGGCTCCCCCCCCCACCATGAATAGGACAAGCGGGTACAGAAAATGAATGGAAGGATGATCAACAGTCAAAACGCACCACGGAGACTGAGTACCCTGAGAACTCTGTTGTGCCAGAATGGCTCATTGTTATTCTCCACACCATCAAAGCCTGGCAGTGATCACTCTCTAAACCCCTTCAAGCGGACTCCCCAGAGACAGGCTACCCAGCAAAAAAAACATAAAGGCAATTTATCCCCTTCTGGAAGCTTAGATCTCTCTGCTGGTGTGCATGTTCTCATCCTGATCTGCTGCATGAAACACCACTGGAATTTATACAATTCTTGGGAGGAGAGTTTGTCATGTGCCCCAGCTAACCAATCGGGTGATTCGTTAATTCAACTCCTGCTAACATGACCTCCTGCAAATGTTTCTGTACCTACCTTTCTGTCAAAAAAACACTGAGGGGGCTATTTGTGGGAACATCAGCCCTCAATACTGTTTACTATGCATGTCAGCAAATTGGCTAATTTGTTCTGAAATAAACAAGGGTGTTGCGTGATAGTGTGAACAGACGACAACTCCCAGAATGCTCTAGGGAGCAGACATGCTCATCAGTGACAAATGCAAGGGCATAACTTTTGGGGTATTGAGGTCTCCAAGGGGGCCTAGGGGGTAGTATTGGCTAGTTTTGATTACTGGGGGGGGGGGGGGGGGGTTACAACTCCACCAAAAATCTATGCCCATTGATGCGTGGGTCTTCTTTAAACTGTTCGCCTTGAACCCATTTCTCTCTTGACACAACATCTTCTGAAGCTGTAAAGTCAACCTTGTCAATATGATCAATATGGGGCAGTGGTGGTTTAATGGTTTGGGAAGCATACTTGTAATTCAAAGGTCGCAGGTTCAAATCCCTGACCAGCAAGGTGCCGCCCCCAAGCACTGCTCCCTGGCTGCTGAATTAGCTGCCCCCTGCTATGTCATGATGTCACATATGGGTTAAATGCAGAGGACACATTCCATTGTTATATGCTGTGATGTGTCAACACTGATCACTTAATTGTTAATTCTATTACTAGCTATTCTCCCAGTCAGGCAGCCATGCCAGTTATAGACTGTAAGGGTGGCATTGGGCAGGGGTGGGGGGTGGCGCTCTTCTTTATCTAGGTTGCTGTTAGTTACGCTCAATAAACCCACGAAAACCGAAACGTCTGCTTGTGTGTTACAGTTATAGGGGGTTACGCCACTCATGATTGGTTATTAATACACAGGGAGGGCCCTTTGAGCGCCCCCTGTGGCCAGACAGCCTTTGAAACGCTGTCCGTCTCCAACCCTGGGGCTGCATAATTCACAATGTCTCCCCCCGGCACCCTCCCGCCTGTGAAAATTTCAGCACTCGTGACGCTCCTTGACTTTTTAATGTAGACTTTTGTTTCCTCGTCAGTTGAATCATAACCGTAGGAAAACACTGGCCTCAGTTACAAATGGTTGCTGAGCAGGCATGGCTTCAGAACACAGGAACCCTATTCCCTAACTGAAGCTCTGTAACCAAGGCTGACAAAAAAATGTACGGTATAGTTAGTGAAGGGGGGGGGGGGGGTGATTCCAAGGGAAGTGAAAACAAATGGAGTCTAGAGTGTTCCTTAAGGAGGCTTTTCCGTGAAGGACGTCACCCCCACCCGCTTAACAGCCGGCCCGGGTCGCCCCGATATAAATACAGTTTACTGGGCTTGGCCGGAACCCAGCTATTAAGCAACAGCTCTGGGTTCCCCCTATGAGGCGGCATAATGAATTACTGCGGAGGGTGGCAGTGCCCGATGAAGCCGGCGGGGAGGGATGGGGGCTCCCTCCCCCCTGTCCTCCATCACACCTGAAGTATGGCTGGGGGCAGTGGGGGGGGACACATATTGCCAGCCAGGCCCCCCCCCCAACCTTGTTAAAACATCATTCCACAGCGAGGGGCCCTTAATGTACTTCCTGAATGAAGAACACATATGATTTGTGGGCCAGTGTGGCCCTATAATGCGGGCCTGTACGGCGCTTCTCTCGCTCCCTTGACATGAGGGCGTTGGTCGGTCTTCCGGTTCCTTTACGGATCCCCACACGCTGGCCTCAGCAGACCTGCCTCGCAACACAGCGGACAGTGGATCGGGACCGAAGCTGAATGCTGTACAGAACCAGCAGGAATCTTCATCCTCTGGGCCAAACCACCATCTCTCTGCAGGTAGACGGGCCCTGAAGGCGCCAAGGTGACACTGACTGTCCCAAACTTGACAGCTTGCCTGCTTCTGCACAGGCCTACGCACCAGTGCGCACACACCAGCCCCCTCTGCCGCTCACCATTCACTGCTCCCATCAAGTCTGCAATGGTGGGACTGGGCTCCAAAGAGAGGTCAGACCCGGCTCATCTAGAGGACCTTCAAGTGCTTACTAGGTCCAACATATTACACAAGGGATCATGTGATCATTGTTTTTTATGACTTTAACCTGGTTTATACTGTAGTCTTGCAGTCATGCTCGAATCTGTCTTGTGCTGTTAACTGTCCTGTGTGTCAGCCTTGGCATTCGCATTGGAGTCACCCTGAGTAGAGTGATCAACATCCCTCACATTGAAGAGTGTCTTGCATCACTCGCTCTTTTAGCTGTTTCTCTGTTGTACTAATTTATGATCCACTCCTTACGCTTCTCAGCTCAGCCATTCTTACATTACAGCCTTTGATAAGAGGTACCATCCTCTCCCCTACAGAGTACATTCATCTTCTCCAAATACCTTTAAGCAGTTTAATCACTTAATCCACACGTGGTTATTTAAAAGACAGCAGCAACAACACCTGACCATCAACGTGCACGTACAGTGCATTATCTTGGCAGCAAACACTCGTTAAACACACGCGCTCAAATGATCTACCCTGTCAAGCCCGAAAAAAAAAACAATACCTTCAGGGGTTGTCTGCTCTGCAGGGCACAGTGCCAACAAGGATGTTACAAGGTCAGAGCTGAATGAAAGAGTCTAATTCACGCTTCATAAACAGACTAGTCAATGATGTCAAGCTGGGACACTGTAATCATTACTAATCATGGGGATAGAAATGGGTTAATTGGGAAATAAGCTATCAACCACAACAATGGACCACTGCAGCATATCGTACGTAAAAAAAACAAACAATAAAACGCACAAAGATCTAAAGTCCCAGCACGTGTTTCTACACCTGACCTAACCTGAACTTAAACACCAAAACAAAGTGACAGGTGGGACATACACAATTTAAATACCGCTATCGACCGCTTCTGGAAGGCAGCGCGCTGGGAACAAACGAAGGGATGGGAGGGAGGAAACGATGCTAGGGATTCGAACCTTACGGCACAGAACAGGTTTTTTAGAATCGTCCGAACATTTTCCCTCCAAAATTTACTTTGATTTCAATTACTGTGAAACTTACTTTGCACCAAACAATCATATACCCTGCAGCCAAGAAAGCTCAAAAGTATTTACATTTATTTTGTAATTAAAATCACTAACGGCCATGTGATTATTCTTGATCAAAGAGCAGTGAAATTAACATTTCTCTGATACCCTCCCCTCTGGGTCTGTTTTGTTTACGCTTGCGTCTTCAGTTTCTAATGGAAGTGAGTGGCTAGCATTAGTTATATAACGCGGAGTGAGCAACAGAAAGGTGCGACTTTTATAAAACATGTGAAAACGTTGTACTCCAATGACATACACCACTTTCAAACACGAAGCAGAGATTCACAGACACCTATCAAGGCTGTTTTCCCCTGTGCCCTTAAAATCAAAAGTGCTTTTTATACTGCAGAATACCATCAGCGCTAGCAGAACATTTTTAGAATTGCATAAAATTCTGAACAATATTATAATTATTTTGCAACAAACATCCTAAATATGAAATTATTATATAGAGTGGCAACGATAAATCCTGCATTGATTTTTTTTTCATGGCATTCAACTGGTCTTTGGTCATTAGAATAACCAAAGAACTGATTTATGTGTAGGAAACATTTGAAAACTTCATCAAGGGCCTTTTTGTGAGACTCCCCCAAGTTACTGAGGCCCCCATTTTTTTTCTGATCTTAACAGCAGCATTTTATGCTGCAGATAGGGCCCCAGTGATGACTTTAGTCCAGGGGCCCCCACCCCTGTAAATCTGGCCCTGGACTTCAGGTATTTTAGGTCTCGCTTAGCTAGCGGCCGTCGTCAGTGCGCTAACGACGCTTCACCGGCGACCTGGGTGAACTCAGCAGGATGTGACACTCACCAATCGCTAAGCCCCTGCCAGGCCGGTCAAAGCAGGCTAGCTGGGGGCCAGAGGATGCTGAAAGGCACAGGAAGGGCCGCTAACTTCACCCCTTGTCTTATATATTTGCAACTCTGTAAAATAGCCTCCATTTGCCCTAGTAAAGAGCTGTTGGACCGGTCTTCATTTCTGGGGATTTCGGGTTCCAAGAAGATGCTTCCTTATAAGAACATAAGAAATTTACAAATGAGAGGAGGCCATTCGGCCCATCAAGCTCGTTTGGGGAGAACTTCACTAATAGCTCAGAGTTGTTAAAATCTTATCTAGCTCTGATTTAAAGGAACCCAGGGTTTTAGCTTCCGCTACACTAGTAGGAAGACTATTCCATACTCTAACTACATGGTCGTGTAAAGAAGTGCTTCCTCAAATTCGTTTTAAAATGTTCTCCTGTCTATTTCCATCTATGGGTACGAGTTCTAGTATTTAAACTAATATTAAAGAATCGAGACCTGTTAGAATCTTATATACCTGGATCATGTCCCCCCTTAATCTCCTTTGTTTGAGGTGAAACAGATTCAGCTCAGCTAACCTCTCCTACATTGAACCTTCTCCAAGGCAGCCATGTCCTTCTTGAGGTATGGTGACCAAACCTGCACACAATATTCTAGGTGGGGTCTTACCAAGGAATTATATAATTGTACTTAACTTGACTTAAACTCCACACACCTAGAGATGTAACCCAACATCCTATTGGCCTTTTTTATTGCTTCCCCACACTGGCGGGAGTGGGACATGGAAGCATCAACATACACACCGAGATCTTTCTCGTAATCAGCAACCTTTATTTCAGTGGAACCCATAAAATATCTGTAGACCACCCACCTTGGTGTCAATACTGTATGTATTGCTGTCAATATCATTAATGTAAATTAGGAACAATAGTGGTCCTAAAATTGAACCCTGCGGTACCCCACTATGAACGCAGGCCCACTGTGACATTGTGTCTCTAATAACTACTCACTGCTTCCTGTCAGTTAACCAGTTTTCGATCCAAGGCGCTACAGTTCCTAAAATCCCTGCAGCTTTGATCTTAAGCAAGAGGCGTTTGTGGGGGACAACATCAAAGGCCTTCTGGAAATCTAAGTAGATCACATCGTAGGCCTTTTTGTAATCAATTTCTCTTGTAGCTTCCTCAAAGAACTCAAGTAGATTCGATAAACAGGATCTACCTCTCCTAAATCCATGTTGGCTATCCCTCAGAATGTTATTTGCATCCAGGTAATCTACCATTTTCACTTGGATTATAGCTTCCATTATTTTTCCAGTAATGCTAGTTAAACCGATTGGCCTATAGTTTGCTGGATTACTTCTATCCCATTTTTTGAATATGGGCGTTATATTAGCATGCTTCCAATCTGAAGGTACCACACACACAGATAATGATTTTTGGAATATTAAAGTTAAAGGTTGGCTAATAATATCCCTCATTTCTTTTTAAACTTTAGGTAAGATGCCACCAGGGCCCTGCGATTTATTTATTTTGAGCTTAGCTAGGCTTAGTACCACATCAGCCTCAGTTATACATATATTGGTCATAGACAATGCTGTATTCGTACTAAATGGTGGTAAGTTCTCTACTCTGAACACCCATGTAAAATAATCATTAAACTCATTTACTATATCAATTCCATTTTCAATTATAAGGCCCTTACTATGCTGCAAGTTAGTGATTTCAGCTTTTAGAGCTTTTTTGGAGTTAAAATATTGGAGTCAATATTATTGTCATCCTTAGCCTCCAATGCAATTTTTCTTTCTGCATTCCTCTTAGAAAGTCTAATGCTGTTTTTTTTACTCAACCTGTAGACCTGTAGATACTCCTGCTTAGTTTTGAAATCATTAGTTATTTTCCATTCATGGAAGAGAGCCCTTTTCCTCCTGACTTTATTCTCAATTTCCTTAGTAAACCACCTTGGTTGTAGTTTCCTAGATTTAGTTTTGCTGGTAACAGGGATGAAGTCCTCTTGCACTTACAACAATGTGCTTTTAAAAAATTCCCATGCCTCTTCAACCGTTTTGCTATTTAACTCCATCCAGTTTACAGTTTCTAGTTTCAGTCTCATACCATTAAAGTTAGCCTTCCTAACCTTTCCAGTCCGCAGTTAGCCTCCTACTCACGCCCCCCACCCTTTTTGTCTGGACTACAGTGACACAGCCCTTGGCAACACCACTGCAGATACATACTCTGGGGATTACTCTGAGCTTGTTGTGGCATTGTTCCTCATTTTTCACACCCGCATACTGCGCCCACATATCATAAATACACAGAAATGTTTTACTGTCTGCCACGAAAGAGCATTCCGGGGCGTCCCCAAAGAGCTATCTCAAATTGTAGGTGCTGCCAGGGCACAGATGAGGAACGTAAGAATCGCAGAAGCTGCATTTCCCACTCCCACCAGCAGGTGTCAGAAACTGTGTTGTTAAAACTGTGTTCCAAGACAAACACACCAGTACAAATACAGCAGTAGAGAAACTGCTAAAAGTATTTTATTTACATGACTGCTTCTCGAATTTGTCGTATTAATCCAGCTCCAACACTTTATTAACAGTGAATGCCTTTCTTATCTCATTTAATCTGAGAGATCAAGCTCTTTTAAAGACATAGCAGATCAAAGAATACCACAGGAGGTACGTCAAACAGTCACGTTAGATAATTCTCTCTATTATCGGAGAATATTGTATACCGCAGGAAGCACCTTATATAAAGGACACAACCAAGTCACATTACTGAAAGACCACTGTGGATGTTAATATTTCCCTCACTGCCTGTAAATACAACCCATAAAAATTTCCACCTACAAATACCTGGAGGCACCAAACCTTTGGGAGATCCAACCACTGGCAGATACACCAGTCTTCCCAGTCTAACTCGGCGTGACTTCAGTTTAGCTGTGGGATTAGACTCAGTGGTTCAGGCTGTTGACAACAGAGGTCTGACCTAAAATTGTTGGAATTGGTCTTTTAAAATAACACAAGATATCTCCACATAAAACTGAACCGCTGACACAAGCTCTCTGAGGAAGCAGTGCTGAAAGGATCTTATCAGGTGGTGACAGGAAGTGATGCAACTTGACAGGAAGCACTCACCGAGCTGGATGTCATGCCCAGGCTGGTCTCAATGTAGGTCTCGGTCTTGGGCTCCACAGCCAGCTCTGCTTCCAGAATCTTCTCTACGGGCATGTCCTCGTTGGCACTGCTGGTGGACTCCACCTCATTCTCGTTCCTCTCTTTTGCGCGCTGACGCTCTTCCTGGACAGCTGCATATACCAACACTGTTTTTGGTCACAAATGCCACAGAACTGCACTTCTGGCTTAGCCAATGGGCCGTCGGCCATTCTAACTGAGCCTCGTTAAATGAAAGGATGTTTTTGCTATTTACGCAAGTACAGGTACATTGAAATGCTTCTTTTCACATATGCCATCTTGCTCTCCTTTTAGGCACACATACATTCATACAGTTGAGAATGAAGATTTTGTTTCAACCAACCAGTTGAGTGACTGTGACTCTTCATTCCAAACTGGTTGGTTGAAACAAAATCCTGGTTTGGATTTTTACTTTCTGGACCTGAAATGTCCACCTCTGGGTCTGAGTCCGGGGTCAGGTGGTATTGTCTGGCACCCCTGTGGGATTTTTCAGGGGGTTAAGGGTCAAGGGCTCAGCAGAGATGTGACGATTTTGCAGAGGTCAACTATCAAAACACCAACAACAGAAGCCCACTGAGACCCATTACAAAGTAATTTACCAAAACTTATCCCTGCAGCTTTTTTCCTGAAGCCCCCCCCCCCCCACTTCATTACGCCTTGGCAATACAGTTCTATACTGTACCATGTTACACAACTTCTGTTTTTGGCACATTGATGTTATTTTCTTAGTTACTGTGCTGAGCTATAAATGAGTATTAATGTGTTCTCACTATGTTGTGCTGTTGTTTTGCAGTAAGTTGTAACTTGTTTGCAAATTATTCCTGCACACTGTGAAAAGATTTATCTAAAAATGAGACTTAGTTGCTTATGCTTTATTGACTGAAATATTGTACCATGAAGTAAAAGTAGATTCCTGATTAGCGAGCCTGACTTCCTGTTGGTGTGGACATACAGGAAGTGGTTTGCGAACCGTGCAGACAGTGTGAACGGGACGCCAACACTCACTGTGGCCAAGGCAGCAGTAACCGCACTTCCGCCCTCTGTGGTTTGGGGATGGGGGGGGGGGGGGCTCTATCCCCCCACTACCTCCATCTCCCCTGCTGTAAGCACACTTCACCTCCCACTATTTTGTTTCTGGTTTGGGACTGCTGAATCACGGGGGGGGGGGGGGGGGGAGAGATTTGGGAATGGGGCTGACAGGGCCCCACTTGACAGGAGGTGCTGTCTGGATGGGGGGGGGGGGGGTCAAGTGGAGGGTAGAATATTTCTTCAAAGTCACGGAAAGGTGAATGGGGCACTGAAACTTAAGGGAGCTGCGTTTTGTTTTTGCTTGCTGAGATGGGGGGGGGTGGGGGGGGGGTTGGGGAATACAGATTAATTAAAATTTCTCATAGAAAGGGTTTTGTTTTCACTGCTGGGGACTGTGTCACTGCATAACATAAGGCACACACGTGAAACATGAGCTTTTGACACTCGAAGCATAATGAATTTTAAAGAGGAAACTGATCACATCTCTTAAAGAAACGTCAACATGAAATGTCCCAGAAGAGAAAACTGGTCTCGACACATCCTCGTTATAAAACTTAATCTCATCTAGTCCAAATTATAAAGTGTCATATAATATTGTGTCATATCATCTGTCAAACACCTCTCATCTCTATTCCCAGTCCGCAGAGTCTCATACTGCGGCGGACAGCACCGTGGACCGTGACTCTCACCGGGTGAACTGGAACTCAGGCGTGGCCATAAATCACGCTGCTCGCACATTTGCCAAACCAGACGCGGATTAGGGCCGGTTTGTACTGCATGTCTTCCAGACTAAAAACGGGGGGGGGGGGGCGGTGAGGGGAAACACGCTAAATATAAAGGAAGACGGATGCCTGTCTGTGTGCCTTACTCCACTCAGACAGTGGGCCGGCTTATCGAGACTGATAAGCAGAGCTGTCTTCCTGATGAGTGCGCTGACCTGCCAAGCTGCTTGGCTCTGCCTCAGAAAAGCCGGGTGTACAGGGTAGCCCTCCCGAGTGATTTAAGCTTATGAGGTCACTCTCTCAAGTCAATGAGGCGTATGAAGTCACCGAAGCGAGTGAATGACGGGATGTGAGGTCACTGTGATGAGTGAATGAAGGGACATGGGGTCACTGTAGTAAGTGAATGAAGGGACGTGAGGTCTCTGTATTGAGTGCATGAAGGGATGTGAGGTCACTATAGTGAATGAATGAAGGGATGTGAGATCACAGTAGTGAGTGAATAAAGGGATGTGAGGTCACTGTAGTAAGTAAATGAGATGATGTGAGGTCACTGTAGTGAGTGAATGAAGGGACGTGAGGTCACTGTAGTAAGTAAATGAAGGGATGTGAGGTCACTGTAGTGAGTAAATGAAAGTATGTGAGGTCATCGTAGTGAGTGAATGAAGGGATATGAGGTCACTGTAGTGAATGAATGGATGTGAAGTCACTGAAGTGAATGAATGAAGAGATGTGAGGTCACTGTAGTGACTGAATGCAGGGATGTAAGGCCATCGTTGTGAGTGAATGAAGGGATTTGAGGTCACTGTGGGAAGTGACTGAAATACATGAGGTCACACTCGTAAAATTTCATGGCATGTAAAATGAATTCTAATGGGCATACCTTCTCTCTTCATGCCCATGGCCAGACACTTCTGGTAGCGGCAGTACTGGCAGCGGTTCCTCTGTCTCTTGTCAATGGGACAGTTCTTGTTGTCTCGACAGGTGTAGGTCAGATCCTTCCTCACTGTCCTCTTGAAGAAGCCTTTGCAGCCCTCGCAGCTGTACACGCCGTAGTGTTTACCTGCCAAAGGCAAGACAGCTCATCTTCAAGGGCTGGATTGATTAATGAGGTCCAACTCTGGATTCAAAGTCTTTAACCCCACACAATGCTGATGATATGTAGATCAACTGGAGTGTGAACATGAAACAAGATATGGTATGCTGCTGGGACTTACCCGAGGACCGGTCACCACAGATGGTGCAAATGTGCTTGGTGAGAGCCAGCGGGTTGCCAGAGGGCTGGGCAGGCACCTTCATCACGCCATTCAGACCTAGCGGGGGCTTGATGTCCTCTGAACTGCTAACCGAGTTCATGGGGGAGCTGAGCTGAGGCCGACAGGGACAGAGAAGGAGATAAATTGATGGACGTGATCACCATAATCAACACAACAGCATCCTCGTCCTACAGTTACCTGCATACAGCAAACATGAGAATAACGGCATAGGTGGCATCATTTGGAGATGTGTTGGAGCTTTGATCCTCATTACCTGGACCTCTCGAGGATACTACAACAACCTGAGAGCTGATAACCCCACCCTCCTCCACCGTATGCCCTTACATTTTGACTCAGAAGCTTGAGGGAACCTGGGAGTCTGTTTGTTTGTGGGCTTTCTTTGACAGTTGCCCCCCCACCCCCCCCACCCCCCCACCACCGGTAAGGGAAGCCTCTGTGGATGTCTGCCTTGCAGCTGGCCGGGCCGTGGCGCTGCGCAGCTCTATTTCAAAGCCCGTAGCCCAAACTTGGGCTGCCCCCCCAGTGAGCTGCGGTCGGATCTGATTTCCACGATATTTTGCTTTATGGCACTTTCAGAAAAAACATCATAGTGACTCATATGGTGTGGCCAATGAGTATGGTCAAAAAAGGTAAGCAAAAACAGAATTAATCCTGACAGCGTGATCTGGTTACAGAGCTTGGGTAAGGCAATGAAATGTTCCCGGCTTGACAAAGACACGGATACCTGTTTTGGTGAGTGGGCAGACTCCCACCACCCTGCGATGGCGCCGAGCCGGTCGTCACGAGCGAGAGGCTCGCCCCTCCGGCGGCCCGCCCGCGGCACCCATCGGCTCAGCCCATCTGCTCCGTATTTACACTCCAGGTCCAGGGCCTATGCAGCTGGTTGGCGACCACCTCCCGCAAGACATCCTTAGCAGAGCGTCCGATCGCCTGCGCTGCTAATTCCGCTAGCCCATATGCGCCTTCCGTGGTGGACTTGCTTGCTGTCGCCAAGGCCCCCTGGTGGCCGTCCCGACGGCGCAAAAAAAAAGTGCGGCAGCTGCCCTAGACGTTGGCTGGGCCCAGATCCACTGGGCAGTGAACGCCCTCGTTGTTGCTGGCCCGGCTAATCCACTAGCCGCTGTGTCTTTTTTTATTTTTTCTGGCCCAGACACCACCCCATTGGCTGAGATGAGACCCATCTAAGAATGTAGCCCTTCTGCGGATACTGAACATAGTATCACGGGAGTCTGAGTTCCCACACTTTGTTTACGTAAGTGGGCTGCTTAGGGCTTGCATTCTTTGCAATTTCATGCCTCAAAAGTCTCCTGGTGGTTTTCACAGTTATTATATATTTACAGAAGTAAAATAAGGCCTTGCGCTGCTCCAGAGACATCTCTCCTATCTGATCCCTGTCGAGTGCCTCAACATTTGCACTCAAACCTTCCTCCTTTTGTAAATTAAAGAGGTATCATTTCCAATGAAGGTGCAGATCTGATGCGATCAGCATAACAGGACGATACGTCTGCCAGCGTGGTCCAAACTTGCTGCCACGGGCGCATGTGGAACGTACATTTCAAATGGATTCTTGTGGTCGTATTAGATAAAGGTTTGGTTTCCGTGCAAACGGCAAATGCGTATTCTGTTCCATAATCTCCTTGCAGGCATTACTTCT
Source organism: Paramormyrops kingsleyae (assembly GCF_048594095.1). Taxonomy (NCBI): domain Eukaryota; kingdom Metazoa; phylum Chordata; class Actinopteri; order Osteoglossiformes; family Mormyridae; genus Paramormyrops; species Paramormyrops kingsleyae. The sequence goes on from NC_132803.1 coordinate 31,999,156, forward strand.
CCCTCATTCTGTGACATGGAAAAACATCCGCCCACAAATCCACGGCCATCCCGTCATCCCGAATCTCCGACAGGAACACGTCAACATCAGAGACATGGGAACACGCATTACTTATAGGCACACGCTGTGAGTTACCTGTGATTTTACCTGCTCGACAACATCCGCTTGTTCTCATAGAGATAATTGGACCCGGACAGTAGATCATGACATAAAAACATAACAGAGCGTCAGACAGAGTTCATGCATCCTCAAAGAGTTTATTCTGAGGTGCTGAATCCCATCCTGTGATTGACTCAGACTCTACAAATTCCTGTTTGTTGTTTTCGGCACCTAGAAAGGCAACCAGCTTACACGGAACTGGACAGATACGTAGATAAGGTACAGCTCAACTCTGCGTTCAGGTAACCTGTCAAACCAGTGAGTTGCTGTCCTAGTTCAGCCTCTGGTGAACATTTATCTGATGCCATCACATATAAAAATACATAATCTAAATTATCATAGTAGACCTTTTCCTGAAGAAAGTTCATCTGATGATGCAAACCATAAGCTCCTCTTCATTAGCCTTATTCAACTCAAGAATCACAAAATGAAGAGTCTTTATGGGCCTGATACCTTCATGTGGGTATATTTTAGCTTACACCGTCTTAACACCTGCCACTTCCCTCTCTCTCACGCCCAGACATTCTGCTCCAACAATTTCATCTTCTCACCAGTGACACAACTGATCGCAACTGCTTCTACTCAGTAAATACAGTTTCAGTAGATCAGTGACTCAATAAGCCCTGCGAGACACTGTGCAGGGCTGGGGTGTTGATTCGTCCTTATGATCTGAACTGTGGGGACACAGGAGGTAGGATCCTAGGGCTCGGGGGAGGAAGTAGGACAACTGGCCATGTCATGAATGAATTCACAAGCTGTGGTGAGCCAGGGAAAGGGGGCGCTGACATGTTAACATGCAGGAGATTGGTAGGAAGGAGAAAAGGGTGAGGCACTGGTGACCAGCATATAGTAGTGAGTCACATACAGGACCGCGGTATGATAGTACGCCTGACTTCAACCCTTGTGGCTCTTTGTAAAGTTCGGTCTGGACCTCTGGCCACGGACACAAACGTCCATTGGCTTACAGAAGGATCTACAGGAAAATTGAGCTTTCAAAGCCCCAGAGGGAAAAAAAAACCTTGGACACAGACAAAAAAGATGACAGATTCCTTAATGCCCACTAAGGTCTGTCTTTCATCACGGCTTCCCCCGTGAGAGATCCCCCGAGAGAGATCCTTAGAAAAATCCATATTGGCAACTATTCAGTCTATAATGATATTCCCTTTTATAATGCTGATACATATGTGTATAATGGTGCAACGATCTTCCAGCAAGGGATTCAAACCGTACGACTTTGTGGGCTGTGGTGTTGCACCACTGCCATGGATATGACCCACAGAGACCGCTCACACCCCTGTTACCCAACCTGCCTAAATCCACTGGACAAGAGCTCTGGGGAGAGCCCTCAGAACATCTAAAAGCCCTCTCATCTGGATAAAACAAAGACGAAATAAAACTTTTTTTTTTAAGAAAGCACCACCACGTGAGAAGAATGGAAGAACAGAATACATTATGCGGAGATTCTGACTTTCATGCAGCGAGAAGCTAGGCAGGACCGACATGTAAAACCGACCCAAAAATGAGCGCCACAGAAAACCCGAGTGAACAGTCGGGGAAGTTGGTGCAGATGCTGCTTTTGAAAAAAGCTCGCTTGCCGTCTCAAAAATTTGTTCGGAATGAGTCTTCAAAGAGGTCCGCTGAGCGTGAGCCTCTGCTTTCGACGGGGCGAGGGAAAAAAAACCCTTTCCTTTTTTTTCCCTTTGAAATCGCATAATCAGCTTTCAGGTCGTTTCATCATCAACGTCTCTGGGCCCGACGTGTGTGAAATGCATCGAATCCTGAACTAGAGGATGTCCTTCCAGTGCCCTTAAAGTGAACAGACACGGGGCGTCTTGTCCGAAAACGGCTCATTCATACTTTGCACATTACTCTGCCATATCTGCTGTCTCAGCCATTTCTGATACTTATATTATAATTAATATATTTTGTTTAGTCATATTTTCTGTTTCAGCCATTTCATCTATTTGTTTCATAAATATGCATCTCTGCAGCTAGTTATATGGCTACGTTTTGTAAGTACCTTTGTTTGGTGATTTGGACCCATGACATTTGCGTTGTTCGCACAATGATCTAGGTGTTGAGCTATAGGAACAAATCCTGTAACAGGTTACATGTTACTGACCAGGTGATGCAGGTAATGAACTTGAATGAACAAAAAATCTTGAATTCGCACTTGGACCCCAGTTAGGAGCTACAGAGTGACAGAATGGATTCTATCCATAAATCATCTCCCTCCCTCTTGAGTGCCAGCTCATCTTTATTTTTACGCCAAGAGTGCCTAATAACATTCCGGTGAATCCCCGATTTAATCTTGAGTTCGGAAGGAATCACCAAAGGTCCAAAGCCGAATTTTCATATCCTGCATAGCAAATACAGTTGCTTTAAAAGTACAATGACAAAGCCTTGGTTCAAAGGCTGTCAGATTTTCAGAACGGAAGGTTTTTAGGATTATAGGGCAGACATAGACACATTTACCTGAAAACCCAAATAACGGTCATGCAATGGATGTGGACGTCTGGGATTCTGAGATGATACCAAAACTGTTCCACTTACATTTGACTTGAACACCTTTATCTCAGCCTGTCAGAGCTGTAATTGTAAATGAGATGGGTGCTGCCATAGTGGGAGAGGCTGGTGCACCATGGGAAACGGAGCGGAGTCTCAGACACAGTCAGACCACTTCCCATAATTTATTCCTCAACTGCCCAAACAAGCTTTGCTATAACTATGACTGAAACTACCAAGTGACTGCTTGTGTTCTTGTGCTCGTACCTTCTGCCTCACTTTGTATCTCCTGACACCACAAATCAAAGATTCTTTGGTGTCCTTTGTTTTTATTATCAGCAGAACAAAAAAATCACCTGTATACCTTTCCCTTTTATTTTCCGACCTAAAAAACAACTGTCATCAATACTTTTTGTTATCCTTCTGGAAAACTCTTGACAATGGACAGATGCATGACTTTCAGGAGACAGTGGACAGATTGATGACTTTCAGGAGACAGTGGACAGATTGATGACTTTCAGGAGACAGTGGACAGATTGATGACTTTCAGGAGACAGTGGACAGATTGATGACTTTCAGGAGACAGTGGACACATGCATGGTTTTCGCAAGACAGTGGACAGATGCATGTTTTCAGGAGACAGTAGACAGATGCATGGCTTTCAGGAGACAGTGGACAGATTCATGACTTTGATGAGAGTGGACACAAGCATGGTTTTCAGGAGACAGTGGACAGATGCATGTTTTTTGGGGGACAGTGGACAGATGCATGGCTTGCAGAAGATAGTGGACAGATGCATGGTTTTCGGTTAATGCACTTCTTCCCTACACAGCTTCAGTTCAGTAACTATGAAGCCACGTGGCGAGCCTCACTTCGCGGTCTCAGAGCCACGAGAACCCCCTTGAGTTTCACAGTGAGGCATCAGTGCTCTTTCTGCCACCCATGCCAGACCCGGGTGCTGCCAGGAAGCACGCGACAGAATTTCGACCCCGACCGCATCTGTCTGAGGTTAATGTCTGCACAGAATTGCACACACACTCGCGACGCCTACAGTTTTTTCACCCTGGTAATGCGATATTGCTGTCACACAGGAAGCCACTCATTTCTGCTTTTTTTCTATGTGAAACTTCAGGCCTATGACTTAAGGACATCACACAACCCACGTATAAACCTAGACTCTGCTCGGCGCATAAATGGGAGAGCAAATTTTGAAAACCCACTCGGTCCTCATGAAATCCGACAAAGAACATTTGTAAAAATTTCCGAAACTCCCTAAGTCCATAGGAATTGTATTGAAAATGTATCCCATGGAGTAACTGAGTTTTGGAAATTTGCTTTTCGATTAGTTTACATTGGCATTCCATGTCACGCGCACCCTCAGTTAAAAGTACTGTAGATATCACCCTGATGGCAGTGGTCTCTCCAGCCAGGCGGCAGGACCAGAGCCCGACGAGGGACCCTGTCCCAAATCTCTGTCACCTTCAGGCGCCCTTCCCTCCCGGCCTGTGCCGTGTCCACAAGCTGCCCTCACTCAGCTCCCGGCCAAAACGCTCTCATTCCTCGTCCGCGGAGGAAGCCAGATAAAACGGCTCCGCGGGACCCCTGGATTTTGTCAGCGCGTATTAAGTTCCATTGACAGAATGTTTCTGTAATCGACTCGGTCACAGAAACAATGCAATCTGTAGAGCCCCATAGTTCGAGTCAAAAGGAATTTGCTGCATTTGACGTATAATAACAGCAAAGAAAGATGTCAGAATAATGTCAGTGTTTTTCCTCAGACTGTTCCAAAAGCATAGCTTTGTAGTTGTGGTGAAGGTAAGAATACACATTTAGCATTTTTTTAAAGGTTAATTTTCATACATAATACAGGAATATAATTAGATAATAAAAATATTGCTGGTAAATCAGATCTAAACAGTTTACTGGATAATGTGACTCACGTGCTAATGTTTGTGCTGGTTTGATAGGGCTGATTAAGGCAAAAAGATTAGTACTTTTTAATAATTCTGTACAGTGTCACTGTTTGGGAACCAGTTTCTGCACTTCCAGCTAGACTGAACGATGCGTTCAGAATGCGATTTGCCGGTCTTAGGAATGTATGTAGCAGGTCTTAGGAATGTGTTTTGTGAGGAGCAGCTGTGGTGCCCTTCAGCCGGCCGCACGGCATTTGCCCGGCAATGTGGAGGGTTAACAACAGCAATCAGAACCTGAGTCTCCACCGAAACCCGATCGGTTGGTCTTTATCCACTCATTCCTTTCACATTCCTTCAGCCTGCAATTCCTGGATCACATTTGACTGTGTAATAGCCAGGGACAGACTTTCTTAATTATGCCTATTTGAACACAATACAGTCAAATCGGTCCCCCGTCTTCCCTTAGTGATTCAGACTCCACTGAGGAGAATCTCTAATGTGGACCGCCCCGTGTCCCTGTTCTGGAAGAATACCCTTACAAAGCTTCAGTCTTGCACTTTCCTCTCCAGAAAAACAGGATAATAATGACTTCTGTTTGCCTCCATGAGGAAAACGAACCCCTTTAAACAAAGACCACGTTTGGGGAACATTCCCCAAACGTTCCAGATCACTCTTTCGCTCTTAGAGCTTTTTGGAGCAGACATGGGGAGGTGAGGCAATCGATCACACAGCACACTAGCCGGATAGCGGAACATATTTGCCTCCTGACTGAGTGATGCAGCATGCGAGGGGCAAGGCTCCAGGGCCGTGTGGCAGGGGTCACGGGGTCATCCACATGGCGGGGATAATAAATCGGCAAGGGGCCCAAACCTTTCTGCAACACAAACTGTCCCACAAGCTCACGGTTCCCGCCCCCCCCCCCCCCAAAAAGCTCCCGCGCCGCATCAATCCAACCTCGAAGTCTAGACGGGAGTGTTTTTACCTCCCCCGTCACATGATCGCTCGTGTCACGTGACCTCCTATAAACCTATGCCGCTCCCTTACTTCACATTCAAACCAGGTGGTCGGAATCAGGCAGAATTCACACACACAGAAAAAAGCGATCATTCCGACCAATTATCCCGATTAATCACCCCGATCTCTTTCACGCCCAACCAGTGGCTTGCGGAAATTTGAGTGGGTGTGGCGGCTGATCAGCTCTCCACACAGGCCGGGCCTCGCCAAGTGGCACAGGCTTGCCCGCTGCGGCCACCTGCCGCCACTGTGCCCGGCCCCCAAGTACATCTCTGATACCTGTCAGCAGATGAGCGCTTCTCTTCTGCTCCCCGCTCAGGCCTTCCTCCCAGGACCACAGATAAGACACTACAACACAAGCATGCTGCATCTTATGTCACATCACACTCAGCCAAGGACAGGAACATTTTTCCCTTATAGTTTATATGTGTTTATGCACAGTGATGGAGCTGTTTTGTCACAAAAACATTTCGCTGCCGCTGTACCGTACAGTTGTACATGTGACAAATAATAATCTTAAATCTTGAATCCAGAAGTCGGTGTCAGCCTCTGGTCTTTGATAAAAGGTCGTTCCCTTCATGCTCCTGATCTGAGGTTTGAGAGCAAGTCCTCCCCTAGAGGTTATTCCAGCTGAAAAATGAGCCCCTACTCAACGCCGCGTTTTTTTGGCCGCAGAGACACGGGCGGGGCACCCCGAAACACCCGCATTAATCCCGGGTGGGACTGCATTGGCCTGGCGTGCTCTCTGGCCGAAATTCCCCACAACATTCCGGAGAGTGGAGGAAGAAAAAGAATAATAATAATAATACGAAGAAAACCACTTTCTGGGGGGAAAAAAATCTGACACTTGAAGGAAAAATGTACTGAGGAAATCTCCATGTGTGGCCTTTTAAAGACACAGAGGCCATTCTGATACGGAACAATACGCAGCACAGGGCATGTTAGCACGTTAGCGCGATAGCCTCAGCCTGAGCACCGAGCAGTCAGGCTTAAAACAACACAGACAAGCTGTCGCACGTCCTGGCGGCTTGGTTTAGAAATCCCGCCGGTTACTTAGAGTGCACTGGGGGGGCGCTGTCGTGCGTTTGGGGCATACTGAGAGACATTGTGAACACCTCTAGTATGGGGGTAGGACAGGAGAGCCTGCAACCCCCCCCCCAAAAAAAAATGTTGCGGGGGTGTCTTCTTTACTAGTTAAAGACAGAAGTGTGGGGTTTGACCCCATCCCACCCCGGTGTACCTGGAAAAAAAAATTACCTAGAGCCAAAATCATCCTCCAGCAGTGGCCCATCATGTCATCTCCACGACCAGCCACAAGCAGCACATGAGGGGTGTGGGGCAGTAAAACATAAACAGCATGTGGTCTCCCCTTGCCGCCTGCAGAGGGCGCTAGAGGGCTCTGGGATCTGGCTCATCTCTCTTAACTCCCCGGTGAGGGTGACAGGAAGCGGGGACGCGGCAGACGGGCCATTCAGTGCGGCACAGATGGTGCCGCAATCAGACGCCCAGCGCTACCTGGGACAGACTGGGTCTCCCTCAGGATTATCACCCGGAACCAGGAGCTTTAGGGCTAGCGGTGCTGTGCTCAGCCTGCCCTAGCAGGTCTGGGGGTTCTTCTGTACCCTCTTACAAAGCTAGCAAACCACACTGTACATTTCTAAATTTATATACCTTGGGAACCGACCATTTTTTATAAAAAAATATGCCTCTTTAAAATCCCACAAAGAATCCCTGAAGGCACAATGCTTTCAAAATGTCAAAGAAACCTATCCGCTTATCCTGGTCAGGATCACAGGGAATCTGGAGCTTATCCCAAGCAGCACAGGGCACCAGGCCATAACACCCTGGACGGGATGTACGTCCATCACAAGGTCACATATCCAATCATTGAGCCACCATACCAAAAAGTCTACTTATTAAAAATAAATACAAAAATGGAGGGAAAAAAGCTCCTGGAAACATCAGCCAACATGTGTTCCAACCTCTTCGTCTTAGTTACAGTGCAAAGATTTAGGTCACCACATGGATGAAAGGATTGGAATTAAGGCAGAATGGAAGAGAATCCAGTCTCCAGCAATGGAAGCGAGGTGAATAGACAGAGCTGCTAATCCAGACTCGTTCAATTTCACCCATAGCTGGTGCCTACGCGAGTTGGGATTTGGCTCGGCCTCGCTCGTGATGGCCAATAACAGCACCAAAAAAATGACCCCCCCCCCCCCAACCATGTGACCTTCAGAACAGTTTGGAAGTGATTTGGGGTGAAAAACAACAGCTGAGGCATCTCATTTCTGATTGTTTTTGTGTACATTCATCATCTGAATATTGTATTCAACATAATTAACTGTAGAGGGAAGGGTCACAATTTTATATGGGTTTACTGGGATGCAAACCCACAACCTTTGCATCAGTAACATGTTGGCTGACCCTGGGCTGTGACCACCAAGCTACGAAGAACAAGACGGGGTAAGCGAAGAGAAGAAGTTTCAGTGTACCTGTACTGGTATTTGTGAAAATGGCAAATAAAGCATTTATCATTTATCGCAGATCTATTCAATGTGCGAGGGCAGAGGGGTAAGTACCTGGTAGGGGGTTACCTGGGGGCTGATGCTGGGCCCATAGCCCATCCCGGGCGAGGGCACCGACATGGAGTGGGCACCCATGGGGGAGCTGATGACAGAGAAGGGCGGACCCAGGCCGTTCATGGAAGAACTCAGAGTGCTGATGGGCGAGTGCAGCGACGGCCCCGACGGGCCCATGGCAGGCGGGCTCAGCAGCGATGGGTGCATGCCATGGTGGGACGTGGGCGAGCCCAGGGGTGACGGCGTCAGCTGGCCCGAGGAGTCTGTGGGGGAACCGGGGGGAGGAGTCAGGATGGAAATCATATAACCAGTAACGTGTGTTCATTTCTGTGCAAGATCAGACACCCAGACACTGGAGATGAAAACACAAAATGACAGTGAACACTGTTTGACTGAACACAGAACAGCAGTAAAGACTTCGACTGAACACAGAATGGCAGTGAACACTGTATGACTCAACACAAAAAGGCAGTGGACATTGATAGTGATCCCTGAATGGCAGTAAATACAGTGTGCTGATTACATTATCACAATGGACACAGGCAGTGAACACTGCAAGAAAGTGAACAACAGCACTGAACACAACATGACACTAAATGCTGTATCTGTCACAAAGTGTCACATCAGTGAACTGCCTTGACTTGCTCTTGATCTTTACTCGCCTGTCAAGCAGGCTGGTAGTTTGAATGAAATGCATCATGGGAGTGAATCACTCCACAGAGCGGCCCTGGGTCTTGCGTGACGAGCCACTGACAGGCCGCTGGGGCGTGGGGGGGGGGGGAGCGACCAAGGCCGGCCATCTGACTGGGTGCCACGCGCTCGCTGCCTTGCACCTGCCGCTTTATCGCCCATCACTGTCACAGACGGTATGGGGGGGGGGCAGACTATCAGCTCCGGACTGTTCCGGATTGTGACCAAGCAGTGTGTCTGATGCTGACAGCTACAGATCTATGCTCAGTCCACACCCCTGCAAGTGCCGCTGACACTGAAATATCACCAGTTCGTGTTTGGAAACGGTGAGAAAAACATCCATCCATCCATCCGTTTCCATGGGATGCCAGTCTATTGAAGTTTTGCTGTCTATCTAACACTTTTTAACTAGAAAATACAATGGCTGGTGTATTTGACAGCTTCTTTCCTTCTTTCTCCACTAGCCCACCAACAAGCCACCAAATAAAGGCCCAGAGCTCCGCAGCCTGTGTGGCCCCAACACTGCCGGGCCTCTCACCCTCATGCCAGATCATACAACTCCCACTCAGCCTGATCCTATCACCAGAGGTCCTGCGAAGAGTCCAGGAGCAGACAGAAAGGGACATGAGATGCTTTTCGGGAGGCAAAAAAAAATGTATATAAGATGGACAAAGTGACCTGCCGCTTGGCCCCCGTTTCTTCATACCAGATGGGTAGAACCTTCTAGACCTCATTGTACATCCTCATCCCTCTCTCCCTCAGGTGAAGGAGATAAACCAAAGCATTCACCAGCAGCATACGGCAAAGGCCTGGGGATCGGCTGTGTCAGCTGTGTCACCGAGGGCTACCTGTGTCACCTGACAGAGGGGCTACCTGTGTCACCTGACAGAGGGGCGCTGCTGGGACGGGCGGCAGGGGGAGGCACAGGAGGGAGGGGGAGCTGCAATCCACAACCTTCCCAGGCTGTTTTGCTCCACCTTCAGTAGTGCGTTAAGCAAACACGCCCACAGGATAAGACAGGGCTGGAAATAGTGTGTCAGCGCTGAGGGGATTCCCCGGAAAGCAAGCCGGAGCGCAGCTCTCCGCATCCTGGCTCACAAAAAAAAGAACGACAGCCAATGGAAACAAGATGGGAACTGGAGGTGGCCTATGATACACCCCCCCCCCCATCCGAAAATGCTTTTTAAACAGCCACTGTGCTCCCCTAACTCCTTGAGGGGGGTGCCTTGTTTGGCTGGGGTACGAAGTTTTCAAAGAAATCTCTGTGACTCACACACACAAAAAAACAAGAAATAAACAAGACAAACACATGGCCAACCCAAGGTCTTCGGCGATATTGTACAGTCAAATGACCCCCCCCCCAAAAAAAAAAACAAAAACTGCGATATGACTGGATGGGGTTTCGGCATATCCCCTAGGGGGTTTTTTCCCCACCCAGCCCATCAGCTACATCCCTGGACCACACACAGCCACCCAGACCTGCCACCACTGGAGAGTATGACTAATATCCACATTTGCCAGGAGATTGTGCTCGTTAATAAAGACCACCCCCCCCCCCCAAATCACCCACCCTCCACCAGGATGTTACAGCTCCCAGTGTTGGGATAACTGGGCCCCTGAAGTGCAGTGACAGCCTCCAGAATCCCATTCCTCAAAAAGGCAAAAACACACAAACATGCGGATCAACTGCACAAATGGTTCTGTTGACCAAAAAGAAAATCCATATGGAAGAAGGCCAGAGCTGAAAATACAGAGGCAATTAGACAATTTACAGCCGCTATGCTGGCTCCTTGGTGGCCGGGGACATTTCGGGGGAGGGGGGAGGCAGGAATCAGAGGCCAATAGAAGCTACACTCATTCGTCAGCTGGACCCTGGACCGGGACTCTGAACTGAGACCATAAGCTGAGACCCCAGCTACGACCAGCGCCCCCTACAGTGCCTGGCATCCCCGGTGGCGTGCAAACAGCGAGATCGCGGCCATCTGGAGATGCCCTGTCAGCATCTGAGAGGACCGGCGAGTGTCATCACAAGAGCGGTCCAAGCTGTTCAACCCCAGAGAGGGTCGTCAAGAAGTCATCAAGCTGCAATTAGCGTATGCGTAGGGATTACTCACTTCATGGTCTGGCCCGCTTGCTCTCATTCTCACTCTAATATTGTTCTCAAAGCACCAAACACTCACTCTTACAACATGCTGCATACAATGGCTTTGCAATCCTGCAGGGGGAACAGTAATTAAGAAACTGAATAGCAATTAAAACAAAGATGTTCAAATGATGCCATATCCTTGAAATGGCATTTAATCATACAATGATGCAGCGATAATTTAGTTGGGGTCATTATTCTTTTAATCGTTAATCGTTTTAATCATTGATTGATTTTATATGCAACTCATTAGATTGCAGTAGAAAGAGAGAGACATTAGCCGTGAATTAAAGAAAAACACAGATATCTTCAGGTAAAATCACTGCAATGAGGAGAGTCGGCTTTGCGGGGGGGGGGGTTAGGGAGATCTGCTTTGAAAACAGTTCAAAATTCTTCCAAAGGGGAAAAGCAGCCGAGCGACTTCATGGTGATTCTGGAGTGCCGCTGTCCTCGCCGCTTTTGTTATATTGGGGTAAAAATGAGTCATAAAGCGAGAGCCAGACAGACGAGACAGACGGAGCATGAAAGAGTCTGTCATCGAATGTCTTACTCCGCGGATCCCTTTCAGAGCACGGGCTTTGAACCCGCCCCCCCCCGCCCACCCTGCCCCAACCAATCACAGCCAAACAAAGTCGGCTCCCAAGTAATTTGAGTGCAAAGCCTGCCCGTGCTGGATTTCCCCCTGCCCACCCAGCTGAAGCCCCTCTCGCACCTGTCCCAGGCAGCCGGGGGGGGGGGTAACTGCGACGCAGGGAGGGGTTACCAGGGGGTCGGGGTATCCAGTTGAGGTTCTGTGCGGCTTTGGACGGCTACATCACTGTCTCGGTCTGAATGGTCACGGAGTCATGCTCACAACGCTGTCGTCCAATCAACTGCTCTCTCTGACTGCCCCTCCCGCCGCATTCCGACCAGGATGCTTCAAAAACATTAACATTAAAATGCTGCTGATGTCTAAGAAGCCAGCTGACAAGCAGGCAGGTTGGCCGTATCACAAAGGGCCCGGAGAGCTCAGCTGGTAAAGCATCAGACGTTTAAACTGCGGGTCTAGGGTTCAGGTCCCTGTTCGGCTAATGGACCCTTTACGGTGCTTTAGTCTGCTGAAAGAGTTTTTTTAACCTTGTTTCTCTGAAAATCCGAATGGCTGAAAAATCCACGTCACCGTGTAGTGCATTTCACCAGCATTCAGTAATCTGTGGGTGGTGTGTTCACCATTAGCCCCCTGAGCAAGGTGCCTACTCCCCCAATTGCTCCAGGAACTAACCTTTGTGTATTGCTGCTTGATGTGTCTTTCCTGTTCCACTGATGGCTCTTAAATTTGACATGATAATACACATAGTCCTCTTCCCCTGGTATAACCTGTGTGTTTCAGAGACACATTCAGAGTTGTCTGTCCATCCATCCATGCATCCATGCAACCATTTATCCACCACTATCCATGCATGCATGCAAGTATCCATCTTACAACCACCCCCCAGTTCAGGGTTGTAGGGAATAGAGTCCCCCCTCCCATAAAATGGTCCAATCCACTGCCAGCTCTCCATGCAGCTGTGACCAGCTCTCTCATTCTCTCCATTCCACACACACATACACACATCTCCTATAAAATCCTCTGAGGCACTTAGTTGGAGTGTGTGTGTGTGTGTGTGTGTGTGTGTGTGTATGTTTGGGGGGGGGGAGGGTTCACGTGACTGGCGTCGAACCCGGATATGACCGCTGAGAGTCTTCACATCTCTTGCCTGATGACACGTAACCTCCCAGAAGCAATGTTCATCAGCGATGCTGTGAGACCAAAAGCAGATCAATCCACAGGCTAGTTCTGCTGGAATATGAAGCTCTGATGATGAAGGTAATGAAATGAAAGAGGCCACCCCAGACCGGTGCCTAATGAAGTCCTTACATAAAGACACGTTCATTCCTGAGCATGTTTGTAGGTGGATGTCTTACTCTGAAGCCTGCAGGACTCATATCTGACTGAAACAGAAATAATTAGTCCTTTCAGGGCAGGTCTGGTTTATTTATAGACAGGAGAAGAATACCCAGAGCGCTTTCAAGCTGTCGGAATAAATTCAACACACGCAACATTAAATTTTCTCTGCTTGCATTCAATATTTGTCTGGCAGAGCAGGAGATTGGCGTGTGGATGCTAATCACCGTCCAGCACGTCAAAAAAGCTGATGTAGCGAGGAGCACTTTAAAAATGGTAACAACTATTAATTGCTAATGGCAAAACCAGCACTCTGCTTGTTATTGCAACTGCCAGACAGATGGCACAGTCTGCACACTCAGAAATGTCCTCCACTCCAACTGGCCCGTGTCAACGTTGCCGCTCAATGTGTTTACACACACACGGGGCATGCGAGAAGAGGCTCCGGGAACAGGCCGCCCACCCACGCGGATGAGAGGCCTGGGGGATGCTGGGAAGGCGTCGGAACGAGCTGGTGAGGGAGACGCGATCCTCGTGAGAGAGGAGAAGCTGGGATTGTCTGGGATGTCGTCACATGACAAATGAATCAGTTTTTTAAAATATTGGTTATTGATTGATTTGAGTTTATGGATCAGTAATTTCATGAATTTTGCATAATGTATTTGGGAGAGGTAAGTCCCCACAAATAAAGACAAACCTAATCTAGAGGAGGCAGGACCAAGACATCTGACTGGTTAGTCTCACCTCATCTAGTTGCTTGGACCCACCTCCTCTACAATCTGAGTGGTTATCTCTCTGAACCAATCATTTTTCATTCTGCCCTCAAAACAGTTTTGTGTAAGTAAAACTCCCATGAGCAGGAGGGGCATCCTGATGGTGGTAAATGGGGGGCTGGTGCTTCCACAGCTGGGGAATTAACATGCGCGCCGCTGGGGCCTCCTGGTGGGACCCTCGCCTTGTCCCCACACCCACTGAAACAGGAAAGGTGCCTAATTGTTTTCACAGCCTAGTCTTGACGAGATGAGATCAGAGTCAACAGTGGAATCGCAACTGTAACCGGATCTTCCGGCAGCCAGGGTGAAAGGGAGACCCCCCCACCCCTCCCCGTTCTGCTCAGAGCGTACGACAAGTTCCATACCACTGTGACCAATCAGCTTGCACCACAGCAGCCAATCATATCGCACTGGTGAGGACAAAAACTAAACAGGTCACACGTCGCATCCCTGTGGGATCCAGCCCTCGCACCGGGGTCCAGCCACCTCGCCTCGGCACAACCTGCCACTGGAAGCGTATCTCTAACACCGCCCACCGGTTCTTAATGCGTCTTTCCTCTTTAAAGAACCACCTAACAACACAGGAGTGCGTTACAGAGCGGGTGGCATCGTGTAATTAGACAGAGGACCAGTGGCACTCCCTCGGGAAGGCAATTACGCCTCGGGAGACGTAGACGCTGGGGGGCCTCATTACTCCATGAGCCGAAGTCGGTGCTAAGTCAGCGTAGCCTGAGCAGACGCCCCGCAAAGAAGCTTCAAATAGTTGCACTTTCACACGGAAACCATTCTTAAAAGTGGCTGTTGGAAGTTCGGGGGGGGCTTTTCATTTCATTTTATTGTTTTTGAAAGTGAATGTGAGAGGGGAGGGTCACACCGAGTCATCCCGCGAGAGTCCATTTTGTCCCGCCGCCCGGCTGCTCTGGGGATCTCCCACTAAGCTCTGAGAGCCGCACCGCTTATTAGATGCCTGTAGTTCCGACGAGCTCAAGAACGCCCGCCGTCGCTCAGAGCGTGCGGGAAGTAATACCGTAACCGTGGCAATAACGCCCCCTCGGCTGTTAGTGAGTCTGACACTTCAGCAGGTCGACGGGAAGGGGAGGGGGCTGGGCTTAGCGCGCTGTCACATATCGGGCTGAGTGACTGTTCGATGTTACCGCTTTCGAGAACAAAAGTGTCAAATAACACATAATTACAGAAAATCGGGCTTCAGCAGCTGGGATGGCTTGAACTCGACTTGAAAGCCTGGGAAACTGACATCGGCAGAAAAGTGTAATGTGTGCCGACGGAGACGCAGTGGCAGCAATCCCGCATCAGCACAACACTGCGGTTAATTAGGCTCCGCCCACCGCAACCGCCCATAACCAGAGTGATTAAACCAGTTTCAGGACACCTAAAACGTCTACCGTTCAGCTGCGCTGTTGCTACAGGGTGAGGGCAGTGAGTCAACCTGATGACAGGAGTTGACTTTTGTGGCTTTCCCAAAATCCCCTTACGGCAGAAAGGTACAGGGCTGTATCTGACCACGGTAATGAAGGATATTTTGCACAGCAATCCCATGAAAACGTGATTTGAGAGGCTGATTCAGCCATATTTTACTGCAGTTAATGAAAATGATGTGATTTTAAAACATGCGTGAGATTATATTTACCAGACAAATACACATAATACAGTCGTCACGGAAACAGCAACAGAATCTCATCTCAGCCACTTTCATTAAAAATCTGCAGAAGTCCACCCATCCATCTTCCATCCAGTCCGAGATCATGGGGGGCTCTGGAGCCTACCCCAGGCAGTGCCTGATACGCAAGGCTGTGGGTTCTAATCCTGCCCAAGCTAAATTATCTTGCTATTAGTTTCCTTTTTTAAGCATTGCAGCTAGACTTTATAGACCATGGACACACCAGCAAATCCCCTCCCTTGACTTGAACTTGCTACCTCCAGGGCCCCCCACCCACTAAGCCCCCTCCTTGCAACCTAAACGAGGCAGAGTCGAATTTCCCAAAAACACCGCAAACAACCTCAAGCACTGACAGGGAACTCCGACAGACGCTCCGTTTCTGCGCGGCCGAAGGCGGTCTGGGTGTCTGGATTCTCCACTCTGTCAAAGGGCTTCCTGTTCAATCAAGCTGGGGTAGGGGCTTCATTTTAGGGTAGAGGGGCCGCTTTACATAGAAAAACAGAAAAAAAAAAATTGGATGGATGATGTCAACCGTTCGCTGATGCAGTTAATCGTTGCTGTTATTTTTCCTCTTTAAAAAAAAGGCTTGACCGATGCCAAAATCATTGCTTCCGTCCAGCCTGTTTCCGTGATCCCGAGGAGACAGACTATTCTGGGATGGAAGGCGTCCTGGGAGCAAATGACGAACGACATCGGCGGAGTGGGACTCTTCATTCATACAACGGGACGGTCAGTGGGGGGGGGGGCGCGGAGGGAGCCAGCCCATCCGAGACGCCCGCCCCCTCTTTCATGCGTGAGTCCGTGAGAGAAGCTGTAACGCGGCCCGTACAAAGGACAATGACAAAGGGGCTGATCCGGCGTCACGCTGGACCTCCTTTCTTTGCCTAGGGGATCCAGCAACCGCCAGAGGAGCCGCTCCAGTCAAACGGATGGATTTACTGACCACATCACAAAGCTTTGAAATCCTCCCCTGCTTTAAGGCTGCCATTGCTTTGTGTCACCACAGCCCCCCGTAATGGACCACAAATGTGGGACGGCCAGGATTTTGGCCCTCTGGGTTTGGCTCATAATCCTCATACCCCTATGGAAAAAAAAGGCCGTGAGAGAAGTTAAAGGATGGGGGGGGTGGGGGGGGGGGGTACTCAGGGGAGGCCGTGTGTCTACGTGAGGCAGTCGAAAGCTCAGAGGCGGGAGCAGAAGTCCAAGGATGGCTCTGCCTCATGCCCGCGACATAAAGTCCAGTGTGACGGCGTGACTGATAATCATAATCGCAGGCACAGCTGTCATGGCGGGCAGCATGCCCCCCCTCCATAACGGGGGCCAAGGCCCGGAGCAAACTAGCGCTCATCTGACAGAGGATCTATCCAGATCTGAGCTGCTCATAACAGCCCGAGCAGCTTCTTGGGCTTCCGGGATGGGGTACAAGTGCAGGAGATATGGCGCAAATGGCCAGAGAACCCCAGCTAAGCGCCTACTACTTCCAGCTCAGTGAGCGTCAAGCCTAATGACCCGGAACCACACTGCTCCGCGGGCCCCGTCCGTCTCCAGCCCGGATGCACCGTGGCGAGGACTGACACTGGCCCAGAAGGCCTCATCCTGCAGGCCGCAATGTCTCACGCGAGCCCTGCCGGCTGAAACCTGCGGGGTACAGCGAGACCCGTCTCAGCGGTCGCTGCCACGGGGCCTCAAACTGCTGCACAGAAGGCATCTGGGGGGAGAATCACAACACGGCACCATCCCTTATCCTGCGTGTTTCAGTCCGGCAGTTTTTTTCCCATGTGGGCTACATGACATCCACTAGTAGAAGCTAAAATAATCCTCAGTAATCCCGATATGACCGAGTAACACTCACCATTACACACTCTGTGCACCAAGATGCACATTTTTGGATGGTGGGAGGGAATTCGATCACCGAACATGCAGAGACAGGGGAGGGATTCGAACCAGCAACCCTGGAGGTGTGAGGCTACAGTGACAGACCCTGAGAGAAACCAAACTCATTCTAGAGTTAAATGATGAGGTTAAGCAAGACTTTCTTTACCAGCGTTTCATCGACTAATAACCTTTTACAAGGTTCTTTTGGTCTGTGTATGAGTAGGTTTTATGTGGAAAGAAAGTGGACAAGTCGAATTAAGAATGTGATTCTGATGTCACTGAATCTGTGACTGTTGTGCAATGACTGTGCTGGAGGTGGACGCTTTGCAGATTACAGGGGACGGCGTTCAGTAAGAAGGGAGTGATCACACGAAATGGAGAAAATAGATCAGAAACATCTTGAGATACAGTCTGGGGGAACCATCCTTGGTCATGTGATCGCTGAAGGGAGACGGGGTCGCGTTTACAGGAGATGAGGGGCAGCGTTAAAGGAGGACTTGCCTCTATGGGTGGGATAAAAGTACTTACAGATTCATGGCTACTGCAGAAGACCTTTCACCCTGCTTTTGAAATGATACTTTATTTGTCATTTGCACAAGTAGCGGTAAGTAACAGTGCTTATTTATGTATTCCATCTTCTCACACATGTAAAGGTGAGAGTGTAGCTTGGAGTGTAGTGTCAGCAATTTATCTGGCAACCCCAGAGCCGGAGGTGGAAATTTCTGGTCCAGAAAGTAAAAATCCAGTCCAAGGTTTTGTTTCAATCAACCAGTTAAGTACTCTGTGACTCTGACTCTTTATACTTAACTGGTTGGTTGAAACAAAATCACGATCTGGATTTTTACTTTCCGGTCCTGAAATTTCCACTTCTGCCTGGAGCATTTTGGGTGATTAAGGGCCTTATTGCAAGGCTCAATGGAGTTGTGAGTATTCTGTCAAGGATGAGATTTGAACCAGTGACCTTCTGGCCGCAGGCCCCTAACCCACTAAGCCACACACTCCAACCATTCTGAGACAGAAGAAAGGTGGGAGGGGGCCTCTCCTTTCACACAGAGACCCTCACAGCATGTATGTGGTGGGAATCGTCCCCCAGGGTATCGTGGGAGCATGTGACTCCTCCACAAACCACAGCGGACGCGCCGCACTGATGAAGGAGACCCGGCCGTCTGCCCAGGAATCGTCGCACCCTGCAGCTGTGGTCATACATCTTATGCAACCGGGCAAATTAACATTCATCCATGTTCTCCTGGGAGCGTAATCCACCTCCCTGCCTTTCCCATCCATTCATATTCAGAACCCGGAATCGTCACAATCCGGGGTCTATTGTCTATTGGCACATCCAGTGCGGTCAGGCCATCGTGGGACATGTAGGCAAACTCACCGACCGTTCATATGACCCAAATTTACAGGAATAGCCTGCGTTAGGCGTGTCTAATGTGAGAGCACAGGTGCCACAGAGATGGGCCTGGCATGTGACCTAGAATCCAAAAACCTGCCACGGCACAAAGGCACCAACTGCACCACCATGCTACCTTTTCTAAAATTCACACCAAATTAAAAAAAAAAAACGTCTCATTTTACGGGTATTTTAATTCTCATTCCCGTTTCCTGAATGCTCAAGAACAATTCACCGATGGTCAGCTCAGGCACTGCTGCTAGTGAATGGGCTGTTATGATTGGCACATTGGAGCGATTCCTGAGTAACAGGTGCTTTTACTGGCTCAGAGGCATAAGCCCATAAATCAAGTGCTGTGATTGGCTGTACATGACATAATCTCATAAAATGGCTTGAAATATGCTGAAATCTGGCGCACATGTGAGCGTTGAGGCGCTCCTTTCATTGGCTCGGCCTGTGGATGCGGGGCTACAGAGGCTGCATACTTCAAATATACGTTCTGATGCCACCACCATGGCAACTGGCAACAGACTCCTAATTTCACTCATTTCCGCTCACTGAACTGACTTCAGATAAATACAGCACCTTACACAGCCCTAATAGGGTTTTTTGTGGTAAAATCATGAGACATTTAGCTGGCCAACGTCAACATTAATTCCAGACTAACAGTAAGGAAGTTATATGTAATGGAATGTACAACAAAACTGACAGCCAGTAGGTAGATGAAATAGCAGTGAACAGTACAACACATAAGTCGCAAAAAGTGGTTTGAAATGGCTTAGATAAAAATACAAATAAATATATGCATAATAATATTCCAAAGTGTAATTCGACCCTGAAAACATACAATGTCAAGGTCAAAGTGTGGCAAAAACTTTTTGATGTCATCAGCACTAATGAATTATTGTTCTTTAACTAACAGGTCCGTGAATGCAAAATGGACTCGTCTTCAGCATTTGCTGGGGACAGTATCACTGAAAACCAGGACGGCACCATGTGCAAGATGTGACGCCATGTGACTTTGCCAAAAAGTGATGTTAACGCTGTCACACCATATGTCAGTGGTACTGTGATGCGCTCAGGTCTGAGAAGTGCCCTGTGACGGTTGAACTTCCTGCTGGAAGGATTATCTGAACTAAAATGACCCTGTGAGAAGGGGGAGGGGGGAATCTCAGGGGGGAAAGTCATGTGATTGGGGTCGTTCCTGCTAATCCAATCCAACGACCCCCCCATTCCCGGTGCCCATCCCGGTACTGTTAGTTGCACAGCTGAACCCCTCCACCACAAATGTGCCTTCATCTCCCTTTCTCACAGTAAGAGCCTTTTGTTTTTCGCCGTGTTCCTGCCCAGCAAACATAAATGTCACAAAAGGAGAAAGCCCGCCCCCCAATAAAGCTTTTCCTCCGTGGCCCCTCGTCCAGTTCCCAGTGACTCTCACAGACCCACCAGGCTGCTCTCCATTTACTCACCCCGTCATCAAAGTACAAAGCTAGGGTTAGCCAGCAGTAGGACAATCGGCTGCCTTAAAGGAACCACACCGAAGTGCAACAAAATCGTCGAAAGCAGCTCATACAGAAAATAATCAACATTGTGTCTTACTTAAGGCTACTGAGGCATCACTCTTTCCTCTGTGACTCCAAACTGACCTCCTGAAACCTTCCTTACAGATCATCCGAGGTGCATAAACATCAACGGCACTTCTCCGCAGTGTTCTGGAACGTTCCATGAGCCAGCAGAATTACGGCTGTGATGATGAGTCCTCTGGCCTCAGGTAGCATGAGCTTAATGGGTTTGTAAGTTTGTCAGACTCTGAAGATTGTGGTGTGACATCCATGTAAGAGCCACAAGGATCCAGAACAAACTGGAACCTCACCTTCTACAGTAAAATATCCAGCCCTACAAACAAGCAAAAATGATAAGAGGCTTCAGTAAAGTCAAAAATATTGACTGAGCAAAGACATCGCTAATGGCTAGCAAGCAAAGATCAGCAGTCACCACCCCCTCAACGTCCACCCCTAACACTGAACTCCACTTGCCCTTGACCTAATAGCCAAGGGTTATAGGGAGCTCAACAGGCTTGTGGCTGTGGGATTCGCATCAGATCGGCCAGAATGGAATCCCCTCTCGGTCAGTCACTGGAACCTGCATGATAAGAGCCGGGAAGCTCGCCGGCTTCCCACCCGCACCGAACAAGATTAACACACCAATTAGCCTGAAGACTGCTGGCGCCCCCGCCCCCCCCCCATACTATTTCCCACACAAATACATTCAGACAGACCGGTCTGGATTGATAAACTCTCCTTCCGAGGTTGTTGTCCCATCTATTTTGAATAGGTACCAAGCAAAACACTCCATGGTGTTTGCTATACGGCTTCATGTCAAAGGGGCACAAAAGACTCAATTATGGTCAGAATGGAGAGGACTGGGTCTGATCTGGAGTAAATCAGCTGCTGGGGTATTTTGTCGGGGCATCCAGAGTTTAATCACCCATAACCGCAATTAAGGTCGTGCAAGTCTGATTCATAAAACACAAAAAAGCAGGCGAACTCCGAATTCCAGTAAAGCCAGTAAAACAGGAGGCCGATCTATTTTCGTATCGGCTGTAATGGCAGGGTTTGTGTCTGCAGGCAACTGGAATGTCGTGCCATCTCCCAGGAACCGCAGAGAACCGCAACATGTAAACTCAATTCTGGGGGCTGCAGTTTTTCCGACACAGCCCCCAAAAAAAAGACCTTCAAGGCAGCGTGTGACAGATATTGGCACGGATCCTGGTGGGGGGATGAGCAGGATGTATCTCCATCTCCTCTTCAGAAATGTTGGAATCTCTTCTCCACCCCGCCAGTGTCACTAACGGCCAACAATCCCAGAAGCGCCCATGCATGTTGCGGCAGGGACGGCCTTGTCCTGTTGTTGCCTTGATGGGATTAAATGCAAGCATGCATAGGTGATGCAGAAAGGCACCTGCCCCAGCCCCACCCTCACTCAAACAAAGTGCCTCATGGGAATGGGTCGAGGTACGAAAAGAGATTCCTGCAGGTTATGCATCGACTGCTAGCCCAGAGGGTCAGGGACTAAGTCCAGAGAGCCTTGGACCTTCTGCAGAAGTCGAGATGAACCAGGATGCTGACCACCTCCTCAAAGAATGCAATGCCAGCGACGATGGATAGAGCTGAGGTGAAGCCGGTGCACGGGGTGATGGCTTCGGCAATTTGCACGGGTGAAGAAGAAATTACGCAGTGCTAGCTAAGGAACCAGCAGGTCTTGTAGAGACTGCTGCCTTAGGCTGAGGATGGAATTAACGTGACATGTTGACCCAGGTGCTAATGAGTCATTCTGCACCCTCGAGAGCCTGCAGCATTTTAAGCAGGATAATGAGCGGAGGGTAAAAAATGCAAACTACAAAATCGCAACTGTTATTCGAGCAATTAGTGTGTTTTGACACCTGCAAATGCAGCACTCGGGGGAATAAAGTTACTGCAGCATTTTGGTGGGCTGTAGGAGATGTCTACCAGTTGTCTTGGATTCTTTTCCAAGCTCTGGATTATGGACCCATCAAAACCACAAGGCGAAACATAAACAGGAACGACAGAACAAGCCTCTGCCAGAATCTGTACTGGGAAAATTAGGACCGCTGCTATGGTATCGTGCTGACATTCTCCACCAAATGAGTGATGCATGGCTGGGGTCAAAGGGCAGGAACAGGTCAGAGAATGAGAACCTTCCTGCGGAGACTGCAGGGGCGACTTGATTCATGACCGAGAGCCTCACTGTGCCATCTCTCCTCTCCTTGAAATGCCTAAGAAATCAAATTACATCAGGGCAATTCATCATGGCCTATCCCTTCTCTGCTATTATCAGAAAGCTTATTGGCCATTCAGCTCATGAGCTGCACAGCGCGCTACATAAACACAAACTGCCAGGAGCAAAGGTTAATGTGTTTCAAACTGGTGTGCAGTCATTTCATCTGCATGACAGCATCTGAAGCCTGAATTCACCCCCACCCCGACCTGTGTCAGCTCCTTAGTAAACAGTAACTGCGCAACAAAGGTTAAGCGTCAAATACCTGAATCACGAAGCTGTTGCAGAAAGTCTTGGTTCTGCATATCCAGTTAAGCCATCAAGCCTTCATAAAAACCTATTCAGCTTATTCAGCGATTTTCATGCTTCTTTCCTTGCGGAAATAAAAATGATGGCTACAAAACTTACGAGAAGCATAAAAAGACAGAAAATATGTGTGGGAAAAGTGATTACAGACAAATCTGACAGATTGAGTCTTTTTTTTGGAGGAAGTAGAAAAAAATTGCCATTTTTCTCCTGGTCTGCACCTGGACTACACTGGAAAATGAAGATTGGGTCAATGGCAAAATCCTTCCCCTTCCCAATTTAAATCTCACTTTTCTTGACACAAACAGGAAGTCCGCCATCCCCAGCTTCCTGTGGAATGTTGCTCAGGTGACTGGGCTTCCAGACAGGAAAAGGTGCTGTTGTTTTAAAAAAGCAATTTCAAAGATCGAAAAGCACTTCGTTAAGGCAAAATGCAACCGGGGGGCGCAATTTATAGACGTGATTTTCAGCAACACGCTGCAGTGGCAAAATGGCATAGCGGGATGAAACCAGCTCAGTTTAAAAGGCAAAAAAAAAAATAAATAAAAGGCACCCTAGTCTGAGTTGGGGGGTAAAATCCAGCCACGTCGAGCAAGGATAGCGCGATCTCTCAACCAACCCGCGAGACTCTCAGACGGCGACTAGCGGTATGCAAGGAATGTAGTGAAACCCTACAGCATGTGTTCCTTACGGGGGGGCACTCGGATGCTGAGTTCAGAGCTGACGCTACGTGTATAAACATATATATATAGCATGAGACACAGCTCTACTGAATGGAATTACTGTTTTAAACCCACCCCCAAACCCGTCACCCCAACCCCCAAGGTCTATAACTTTTAATGGCCTTGATTTAAGACCTCACCATTTGGAGGTCCTTGTTAAAAACGGGAGGGGTAGGTATTTCAAGACAGAAGCATACCAGTTCACTCTTAATTCAAGGTCTAAAGGGATAATGGGGGCTCTCCTCTGTGATACGTGTTAATCCCTCTTATTCATTTTAATCCACTTAGGAATTGAAATTTCTCAATGTCATTGAGCTGCTTGAGTAGGTCCTTTAAGGCAGTGTTTCTCAACCCAATCCTCGGGGACCCCGAGACAGTCCCCGTTTTCACTCCCCCCAGGGCTTTAGGAGGAGCTGGGAGGGAGCAAAAAAGGTGGATGTCTGGGGGTTGAGAGACACGCTTTAAGGAGTTCCACGGGAGGAGGAGGCGCTTATCGGAAAGAGGGTCCTGTAACAGGTTGGGGGCCGCACTGATCCCGGACCAGTTTTATGGCACCACGTCTTTCGGTTTCGCTAAGCCTCTCTTTTGTACGGCACTGACTTTTGGGGATTACCCCCGAGCCACTCTCACCTAGGGGCCAAGGAGTCATTTTCAGTTTCCCACATTGGGCTAATAAGCTGATTTGTTTTTTACACCCCGCCACCACCCCCCATTTTTGCCTGACATCTCTTGGCGGACTCACTGATGCAGGGCCGCAACTCACATGCCAGGCTGCTTCATCACAGAAACAAGGCGGGCAGGCGAGCGGGACAGAACCGGGATCCTTACAGCATCACCACTGAGCGGGGCAGAACCGGGATCCTTACAGCAACACCACTGAGCGGGACAGAACCGGGATCCTTACAGCAACACCACTGAGCGGGACAGAACCGGGATCCTTACAGCATCACCACTGAGCGGAGCGGAACCGGGATCCTTACAGCAACACCACTGAGCGGGGCAGAACCGGGGGAGTCTTACAGCATTACCACTGAGCGGGGCAGAACCGGGATCCTTACAGCAACACCACTGAGCGGGGCAGAACCGGGATCCTTACAGCATCATCACTGAGCGGGGCAGAACCGGGATCCTTACAGCATTACCACTGAGCGGGACAGAACCGGGATCCTTACAGCATCACCACTGAGCGGGGCAGAACCGGGATCCTTACAGCAACACCACTGAGTGCACTTTTACACTTACATTGCTTCAGCACAGGTGCTCTCTGTGACTAATTTACCTAAAAACATGTATCTGTTTTCCTAAAAACACAGCCTGACTATTGGACGCAAGGCCTTCACAGTAATAGCCCTGCGTTTCATGGGCACTGAGCCCAGACTCTGGAATAGTGAGGAAAAAACAGTCAGGACAAGGGTCAGGTTTATTCCCTGGGTTTGCTGTGTAGAAACACAAGAGCTGGAAGGTTTCCAGGTACAGGGACCACTTCTACCACCAAGGACCATTGACCCAGAGTGCTAAGCGGCTTTCTCTTGGCAGAGATCCGCTCAAGACTCTGCAATGGGGGAATGGGGGTGCAGGATTCTAACAGGCCACCCCCAGGTGAGGATAATCGTTACTTAATTGATTGACAGCCCCACCCTCACTGGCCCGCAGCGGCAGGTTGGCACGGCCCACAGGCGTGACACTTAAGCACAGTTAGATCTCAAGCTACGGGCCTGAAATCCTATAACTACGATTTTGGTTTTGAATCAGCTGTCCTCAAATGTCCTAAAAAATGTTTTGATCTGTGAAAAGCTGAATATTTATGCTGCCTTTCAGCATCTCTGGTGATGTTATCGTCTATAAGATGAGTCAAGATAACTTGAAACAGCCTCACAGAGTATCTTCCAAGAATGATCCACCACATGAAATGTTACCTGATCACAGCCATATGACTGAACGTGGGAATTAAGCGACCAAAGCCACTCTTCTGGGCAATTACACACCCGCGTGAAAACAATTAGATTTAATGACCCCAAGTCATCACAGGTTCACAGGTAACTGAACACCAGCATGTGAGGCAAACTGGAGACCGGCACGCCGAATGTCATCCGACTGCATTTGGAAACAGAACCGCCAGCGCGATCAGGGGTCTTTATGCGGCCCGGTGCTCCTCGCAAGGATTCTCCGGTCTCCTGTTACGAAGGAAAACTGAATGGGATAACCCATGTGTGACCGGCTGGGTCAGGAAGCGGACACCTGCCAAGCGGATACAAGCGAAAGGGCCATTCTATGGCACAGATTCACCCCAAATAACTAAAAAATCACATCATGACCAGTGTTGTTTTTTTTTTTTTTTTTTTGGGGGGGGGACATAAAACCACCCCATCCCTTCAGTACAGGGAACAAAGAAAATGCACAGGATGAAATTCTTTTAGATTCTCGGAGTCCAGCACTTTATAGGGATCCCAAAATGTAACACTGGGGCCCTCCTGTGCTGGGGAAAGTCTATCGGGGCGAAAATCTACTGGGGACACCCCCTCACTTGGCGAAAAGTACCAGGGGACCCTGGGAGGGGGGGGCAAGGTTATATCAAGAAAACGTGCCCCCCCTCCCAATCAAGTGCATGACAGCTCAGCAATACCCCCCTCCCTCCCACGGCGCAGTACAGTCGGCGGCCCCGTGTGCGGACACTGCGATCCGCCACGGCAGATGGCTGGAGGTGTCAAACGCTCGTGGACGTGTCGGGCTCTGGTTACGGCTCAGTGCAGAGCAGCTGCGGGAGCTGAATATGACAAAAGCAGGAACGAGGAGAACCTCCTTCCGGCCAAATGAGCCGAGTGACCTACTTCACCCTCTGATTAAACATATATCTGTACATGAGCCAACGAGGGGTGCTAGGTGACCCTGAGCATTGCGTCCACACTCACGGGGACAAGCTGACCCCACAGAGTTAACCCATTCCTGACCGGTGGGCTGGGGGATCCAGTGAGGGGAGCTGCCACCATGCGCTGACTCTGGCACTGCCACACTGATCAGGGATCAGCAAGATGCTCGGGTGCCAAGCTGGACATCAGCCTCCAGAAAGGGGCACCAAGATTTCACATCCGAAACGCGAGCCGGTGACAGATGTGGGAATAAAGACCTCCTCTGTTTCCTTTCTCGGCAGCCTGGCGCCCTCCCCGTACCGCCATAGCCCCCGGAAACCTCACCATGCTTTCCTTCCTGCCTCTGCTCACAGCACCGACGGTTCCGCTCGATTCTCCCACTCGCCTGCCTCATTAAGCGGCCACGGTGGTTAATTAGCCTGTGTCCGTGTCGGTCCCGGACTTGGGGGGGTTTATGATGGCCCCGACACTCGCCACTAAAGGCTGGGGTTCTGCCATGGCTCCATTGGGATGTGCCGGGTGTACCAGGTCATGGGCTGAGCGGTTCTGATGCCCTCCTCCTCAGCACCCAGATCAATTTTCCCCAACAGGTCCCCAGTTGAGGGGTCCTTCCCATAATCCTCAGCAACACTCTCCGCTGTCACCAGCCCGGGCATGTATCCCAGCATGCATCAATGGTCGTCACAAGCGATTTCATCCATTTGCGACACCTCAAGGTCACGGTTCAAGACCCCCAACTCCCAACACGCCCGCCTATTTCAGCGACTGTGACAGCCTGCCATCCCCCCAACCCCCCAGCCTCAGGAAGTAGGCCTGGAAAAGGTTGTGCTCCCCGAAGTGGACAGCCCGAGAGGGGTGGGGCTGCCATATCCTCAAGCTCCGACCCGCTGCTCCATAAGATCGGCTTCTGTGACATTCGGATCAGACTCCCTGCAGCGGCCCTCCCCTCTCTGAAACACTCCCCCCCCCCCCCCCCCCCCCCGATGCTCCTCAACTATAATGCCAGGCATGTCCGATCGCTTTAGCGTCAAAGTGCCCACAACTCCCCTCGCCCCCCGGCCCTGCTCTCCCCCCAAAGGGATGCGGCAGGAACGGTCCAATCCCTGTCTCCTTTCGCCCTTCGTGTTTCTGGGCAATTCCTGGGCCCGGGACGACCCGTCCGGCTCTTGAGCCGTGACCGTGTGACTTTGAAGGGGCTGGGAGTGGCATATACGCTCCCATCACAAACGTGCGTGCCGGTCGGAGAGGCAGATGGGGGGAGCGGGGCCTCCACGCAGATGGCAGGAAGTCGACCGCCTGCCAGACGACAAACATTACGGCTTTTCAGCTTTGAGTGTTTCGGTTGTCTATGTGACTGGTGAAAAAAATGAAACACAAATAAACACACAAAAAAGAAATGATAACATCAACAGCTACCACGGAAAGTTATTATTTTTTCATTCGTACAAGAGGGTTGTTAAATTTTTAACGCCTGACAACAGAGCTGACGGATGAAGGAGACGCAGTCAAGCTGACTGAGCAGATTGGCAGCCCTCTGTGTTTCTGATCCAAAGCAGGCCTGGACCCCAGGAGCCGTGCCTGGTCTGGGCCGAAATCGCCCCCATCCCAGAACCCTGGGAGCAGAGAAGCGGGCTGGAGGGGGGTGGGATGGGGAGAAGGGGGTTTGGAGGGTATTTTGGCGGGCTGGGCTGTTCTGAGAAGCTTTCTGTCGAACGGCTCATTTGCAGGAAAGGGGAGAATCGCAACCGAGAACATTCTGTTGTCCTTGGCGGGCTGGCGCTAGTCCCGCACATACGAGCAGCGGCCGCGCTCCAGCTGTACCATACGTCCAGATTGGGCACGCCGGTCCGGTGCTGTCACACCGAGATTAAGCGAAAACGTTCTCTGGTAACAGACAAATGAGTCGCGGCGAGTCTCCGGCACGTAAGAAATCTGGGAACACGGGGGAAAAAAAACAAACAAATCAATAAACGAACCGCACAAAATCAGGCCCTTCCTTTCTGGAAAGGCCTCACCAAATTTCCCGCTTTGTTGATCTTTTGTTGTTTCCGAGTCCAGATGGGTCATTTGAAGCATCCCGAGAGAGATTTATCGTCCTTTTCCTAAGTTACTTAAAAAGCACAGCAGAAACCCTTTGCTGCATTTATACGGAATATACAGGGGAGAGGCTCTCAGTCTTAGTTTCGATGTGTCGGGATAATACAGATATGCTTTTAAAAAATCCATTCAGCTAGAAGAGCTTATAACCAATTCATTGGAGGGTTAGGTGCCAGGCACAAACCCCTGTGCTTTTGTTCAAACATATGGCAGCTGCATGATTGATGCATGGATGTAATAAAAATACAATAGGCGTGTATGTAGAATATGTCTAAATATGTGTATATTACATATGTAAGTATTAAATACTGACACAACATACACAACAGTTGTTCAGGTCTCCTAATAAAAATATTGCAGACCAAAACAGCAGCAGGTTAATAATTAAACATGAAGCACAGCTCAGAAAAAAAGAGTATCTGGTTCACGAGCTGTTCTTAGGGAACCTTTCCTCTCCGCTCAGCGAGTGACACGGGGAGCGAGAAGGCGCTCATCCCAGGCCGATTCCCATTAGGATCACGCACCGCAGTCCGTCCAGTTCCTGCCCTCTTCAGGTAAAAGCACCCCCCAGTGCCACGGAACAGACCCCGGGGGTGAGAGGTAGGAAGGGAAGGAGGTGGGTCCTCAGGATTCTGTGACCCTCCCAGTCAACGATCACATGACATACTATACGGTGAACTGCCATCCCATAATACCCCAGCGGCCACCTCCCATACTCCCACACCTCAAAACCTGCAGTCTTAACAGTCACGACAGTTCCCCTACAGCCAGGGGTTGGGGTCGGGGTTGGGGTTGGGGTCGGGGTCGGGGGGGGGAGAATGTACCACGTGATATATTCTGACCTTCGCCCTCCCTAGTCAGGTAGGATGCAGACCACTTCCGCAGGAGTCTGGCCCCTCGACACGCACCAACAGTGAAAAATACTTTGCCGCAGAAGTCGTCTTTAATTTCAAAAGAATCTGCAGTTTCTTTAAAAAAGAAAAAAAAAAGTCCCGTTACTGTTTCACGACCTCGTCGTAGTCAGATGATGGGAATTTACAGCGCGGCTTGGAGAGCCTGAGCCACCCCTCATTTCCTGTGGACCTCCAAAAAAACAAAGCAGAAGAAATGCATATGACGGGGGCGGTTGGGGGCAGTTGGGGGTTGGTGTAGCCGTTTGGTATTTTTTTTTACATCCCAAATCACAAAAGACAGTGTCCAGAATCTGTGGCGGAACAGCACAGATTAAAATGCCTTTCTCCTTGTTCTAGGCAACGCTGTGGCATGACATCATTTAGTTTCGAGTCCCGGTCTGAGCCCCCCCGTTATAATTCTGATTGCTGGTATTCGCAAATCACGGTCAAAATAATGTCTTTCTGTCACTTCTGAGGCCAGCAAAGGTGCCCTGGCAGACAGTCTGCAGTCACATCTGTCTGCAGTCGACATTTGGCAGCGGCAGAACTACGTTGTTTATAAACAATAAAACAAACGGAACAACACGAGGTACAGAGGATTTTTTGATCGCCTATCTTTTTGTCTGGATCATCACGCTGCACGGGTTTCATGGTTTCTTCAGTCACGTTCAGGGTGGCGGTGTGCTGCTCAGCTGGGTAGAACATTGGACCTTTGATCGAAAGGTCACAGGTTCCAATCCCTGGTGTCAGTGAAGTGGTCCACTGGCGGGTCCTTTTTGGAAAAAAACATCTGCTATATAAAAAAAGGGTAACACTTTGCATTAATGACACCTTCATAATGCCTTCATAATGCATTCATAGTGCATTCATAAACAGCATGTTCGTATGCCTTAATATCCTAACAGCTTTAATATACATTAGTAACACAAATTATATGAGCATACGATGATAATTTTTGCTATATGATGTTTGTTATTGATGTTAAGGCTATGCTGCTTATGAATGTTCTGTCTATGCATTATAAAGGCATTATGAAGGTGCAGTTAATGAAAAGTGTTACCAAAAAAGTAAATGTATGTGAACAATAAAGTTGCACCTTCAAAAATGAAGCACTGTGAGCTGGTCTGTTAACTGCACCGACTATGTGGTCACAAGGTCCGGCGGGCGGGGAGACGGACTACAGCTGGGCCGAACTCACGATCCGCTCAGCCTAAACTCTGCCGAGCCCTTTCCCGGGCCGGAGCTGTGGCACAGGTGCTGGAAGTCCACACTGACCCCACACGTGGTGCGGGAGGTCGCCCCAGAAACATGCCCGCCGCTCGTGGCTGTACGCATTAGGTCATTACTTACTCCCTGTAGAGGCGAAGCAACAAACCTCGCTATAGTACCTTTCATCTCCGCTTTGGGGGAGAGAAAGAAGCAACTGTTATTTCTTCTAAATGGTTCCCGTCGATAAATCAGCTCCTTAATTAGCCGGCAAAACAATTAAGCAGCGTGACAATTTAGAGTTTTGGAAACAATCACCACAATTAAGCCCCCGTAACGAGCGACGGAGCAGTAGGGCTTTTAAACGTAATTAAGGCTAATCAAACGATGGAATAACAGTGGTAATAAAACGCAGAGTGAGGAATACAGCCGCCTAACTAAACACGGTACCTGCACAAAATCTGGACCTGTCCCTCAAAGGACACTGAGGGGGGCGGCCTTCCTCTGTTTTTCCTGAACCCCCCCACTTTTTATCTGCGTATATATTCCGGCCCACTTAAAATGAAATGAGGGATGTAAAAAAAAAAAAAAAACAGGCTTTTTATACCATTTCGCGCAATGTTGTTTCTTTAAAGGGGAGTCCGTCATTTTTAGGGGTTGAACAAAACGAAAAAAAAGGATGTGTACCATGTGTGAGCTCAGCGCTGGCAGCCGAAGCCGCTTACGGGACAGGCGGCTGTGTTCATGAGGAAAAAATTAGCCCGGCGCTCCTCGGTGCTCACTGATTGGCTGCCGGAGTGGACCGCTCCGTTTGAGAGCACCCCAGACATTCCAGCGGATAATCTTTTCCATTCCTCCGTTACTCTCCACTCCGAGAGACAGAATCACAGCACAAGGCCTGCTTTGTGTGCCCCCCCCCCCTAAAAACTTGTTTTTCACTCTCCTGTACGAGGTCCTATCCAAAACTTGTTCTTTTTAGACTAAAAAGAAAAACTTAAACAAACGGTTGCCTTTTTTGAGATGGTTAAAAGCATGGATATTTCACTTCTTGTGGTTCTTTCTGGAACCAGTACTTATTTTTTTGGTGAGTGAAAGCAATGTAGAAAAAAAAAAAAAAACTCCACTAAAGTCGACCTCGGCTGCAACAGTAAAATGGCCCCAGTTCGCATGAGGGAGGCTGGATCAGCCCTGTGGAAATCTGCTTTCACAGAGTCCTCAACTTTTGTCCTTCACGGAGGGTGCCCACGATACAGTACCTCACAGTTTAAGTGTGGTGGGGCAGATTTACAGCAACACGATGCTTAATTAGAGAAGCCACTATAACGTCCGCCTGTAAACTTCAAGGATCCCGGCTCCTCGAACCCACGGTGCACCCGGTAGAGAAACCACAGTATTTCCACAGGCCCCAGCTAATCATAACACCCTGCATCTAAACTGCAAAAGAGCATTTTACACGTTTATTTTAATGCTCCGCTTGTGAGCCGTTATGGGCTGTGAAAGGGGGAGTGCCTGTTCACCTTTGTCTCGGAGGGCACCGGCGCAGGCGGGCGGGCACCAAGCAAGGGCCTCGACACGTGGGTAAGCCCTCCTCCAATCAGCGGAAAAGACGTCACGCGGTCCGCCGGCGGTATGCGGTCGTGTTTCTGGTGATAGTAACACAGCTTTGGTTATAATGACAAAATGTTTTGAACAAGATTATTTTCTTTAAGCAAACTTTTTCAATACCCAGACAAGGTGGTTTTGGAGCATTTCTCCACTGACCTCGGATTATTCAGAGAATGCTTCTTCAGCTGGGAAAAACATTTTTATTCAGCAGGTAAAAAGATTATTAATAATAATAATAATAATAATAATAATAATATCTTTTGGTTCATTTGTTGTGTTGTGGATTGCCAAAACTAGAATAATAATAATGAAATGAATCATTTAAAAATAAATAAAAAGTTAATAACTCACTGCTGAGGGAAAACTGACCCCCCATGTGTCATGACAAAGAGATTCTCTGTAACACAGCTACAGAAATACTCACACATCAGAATATATCATTCCAGAAACACGCGTGACACATCAATGCTGTATTAAGACAAATATTCTGCAGGTCAAGAAACACACAGAGTACATCAGGGGTCAAAATCACTGCTGACATTCAGACCATATTACCAGTGTTTTTAGACACACAAAACACAGGCAGATAATGTGAGTGAAACAGCCATGAATGGGGAGGTAGAAAGTCAGAGGCCAATTGACCAGATGACCCCCTCAGCACTAAGAGACCCCACACTGGCTTATCCTGTCCGCATCTCACCGGTACCAATCTCTGGCACTAAGGGTCAGCCAAAGGTCACAGTTGTAGCAAAACAGGCCTTGGTGACCCCCCCCCAAATGAAGAAAATTGAAGTGCAGAGCTGTGGTACCGCCAGTGTGACACTCTCCCCAGTTTCACTGCTGACTCGAAGCTATCAATTACAACGAAAAATCACTGAACATCTGTAAGTGTCACCAGTGGAATGGTCCAGTACAGAGACCAACCAGGCACTGAGACCAGCCAACATCTGTCCTGCAATCAATCATCAGTTATTACTTTACATTCAGTTGCTTTTCATACTTTGACCAGTTTATTCAGACTGGCCCCTACTGGTTAAGCACCTTCATTGGGAGCTTGACAGCTGGAATCTGACTGGGGAGGGTTTCGACTACTGAGTGATCAGCTCGGGGATGATGGGGGTCATACAGAGCTTCTGAAACCCTGGACTGTACATCCATGGTCCCAGAAAGTTTTAATATTTTAACCAAATTTAGGATGTTTTTTTGTCAAGATTTCTTTGTTATAAGAACACAAAATGAAGTAGAAAATGTTTTTGTTTCTCATACAGTAATAATAGCTCACATGGTTGTCGGGTCATGACACATGTGGATGTGTCACGTCTCCATAGCAACCAGTCTCCGCCTTAAGACCTTGTAGCGATAAGGCAGGGCTGTTGCTAAGCGAGTATGCCACCTAGTGCCGTGTGACATTTAGAATGATAGAGCAGGCTGAGGAGCGAAGGTGATGATTAGCCAGTTGGCCTGGGTGGGTGGGGGCGTGTAAGAGGTGTAGGTGGGGGGGTGTAATACCTGTGGATATGCGGCGCTGGTGAAGCGGGCACATGCCGCTGAAGCAGGAACAGGCCTCCCCCGGCCGTCCGCACTGGGAGGGTGCCGCTAGTGAGCACTGGGGCTTCAGAAACCCTGTGGGGGGAGACGAGAACAGGTCAGAGATGAGAGATGGGAGGAGAGAGAGAGAAAGAGAGAGAGAGATTAGAAAGTGGGAAGTGTCACTTTTTAGGTAAAGAAGAGGAGCATTCATCACACTCTCAAGCCTTGACCCCCAGCCTGTCTAATTTCTCAAATTTATTGCCCCCGCCCCACCCCCACCACTGCCAGTAGGGGACACCCCCGTTCAGGGGTTAGGAGAGGCAGCCCGGGAGAGAAGGCTGAATGCCAAGCAAGCAGGCTCTGTGGGGCAAAGGGGGGCAAATGGCCAGGGAGGCCATTATCTGACACAACAGGTCACCCCCCCCCCTCCCCCGCCACCCACAGGCACCACCTTCAACTCAATGCTGACAGACCCAACTGAACTTTAACCCTCACGCGACATCCCCCCCCCCCCCCCCGGCCTCCCACCAGGCTCTGCTCCCATGCCCTGTTTTCATGCCCCCACCCTCGATGCCATTGTCCTCGACACCTCTGCACCGCGAATGGCAGACAGGGGGCAGCACAGAGGGCAGTACAGGCTTTGCCCAACCTCCACGCTGAAGCAGGGATACTTAAAAAAAAATACCCCCTACCCCCCACCCTAAGTAAAACACCCACCATTTCCTCTGGGTAAAACCCTGTCACTCTGCATGGGCTCAGCAGGTGACATTTAAAGCAGGCTCAGGGACTGTGAAGAACTCTGGCTGGGGGGGGGGAGGATGCTGTCAGGCATATTCCTCGAAGCTTTGATTAAAATCTTAAAAAACAGCGGCAGGGGACTCCGGCACGCCACAGACGCAGAGAGGCGTCGCAGAAGGACCACGCGAGTGGCCCCCCCCACACGTGGCCGCGGAAGGCTGCCAGCCGCCGAATACGCCCGGAGACGGGGGCCCCTATATTTCAAACGGTGCTTTTCTGCTGGTTTTCCTTTCCCGAAAGAGTGAGCTGTGTCTGAGTGTCTGATTTTTTTTGGGGGGGGGGGGGGGGGGGCAGTGGGGGAAAAAACATCAGTAGAAAGACAAACTGAGGTGGCCATTAGTCAGAACCAGGACACATTTGGGCCTAAATCCTGGGCTAAGTTGCCCCCCACCGCCCATCACAAGCCTAAATCCCAGGCTAACTCACCCCCCCCCTAAATCTCTGGATAACTTGCTCCCCCCATTCCAAACCTAAATCCCTGGCTGACTTGCCCCCCAGGGCTGACGATGACGGAGAGCACATGGCTGGCTCATGTGTCTGCCAGTGATATGATATGATAGGCTGTCTCCGCGGTAACAGTCACCCAGGTGTCACTTATATGAGGGGGGTTATTGTTTAGATGGGGACTGGCTCACCTGCCTCTGGACCTGACGTTCCCTTACAAGCTCCATCCAAAATCATCGATGCCAAGGCACGGTACCTCGAAACAACCTGACGCAAGCCCTGCATCCTGAACGTTTCTCCTTTATTTGACTCAGAGCCATTATTTGACGCTCCAGCCATACACAAACACGACCCCCACACCTGAACTACACTTATAGTCCCCAGACACACTGTGTTTCTGAACCCAGTCTTCGGGGACCCCCAGACAGTCCACATTTTTGCTCCCTCCCACCTGCACCAGGCATTCTGTGTTCTCCATTGGCTGGGAGCAGGGAGGGAGCGAAAACGTGGACTGGCCGACGGTCTCCAAAGACTGGGTTGAGATACAAAGCTCTACAGGATAAGGATCGGATCCTATGCCCAGCCAATCCCTAACATGCTCGGATGTAGGCATGCAAATTGCGCATAGATCATGGCTTCTTCCACGCAGCAGAACTCAAAGGGTAACCGGTCCGGCCGGTTCCGGCAGCGGCCCAGAAAATTGCAATCCAGGGGAACCAGTGGAGAGCAGCACGCCGAGCCAGAGCGTCGCTGAATCAAGGAAATGCATACGGCAAAGTCACAGACGGAGCAGAAACGCTTAAAAATGCGACATACAAACCACAGCATCACAGAAGCAGTCACACCAAGGACAAGTCTGTATCTCTGGACCCAAATCCCTATGGCGCAGAAGCTACGAGGTGTTCAGAATAGGGCTGGCAAACTTCCTGCCTAATTTCAACTGTGTGCATGCATATATGTATATAATTTTAATATTAAATTATAGAGATTCACTGGAAAAAAATGCAGCTCGGGTAGCGGCAGGGAGAATGAAGATCAGCAGTGTGGAAATTATGTGGGTCAAGGTGAGTCACTGTGCTGGCGGAGGGGGGGGGGGGGGGGCTTTCCCCGCCGGAGGGGTAGTGAGGTTGGACCACGGAAGCTTTACGCTAACATCATAAAGGTCGGAAACTGGGTGACCATTTAAATGATCATTCTCGTGAACTGACAGGAAACGATAGAATAAAAATTCACTGTAAAAGTTTCCCAAACCATATTTATTGTTATATGTACAATGAACACTGACAAATTAACCCAAATTCTGTAACTGATTATGGCAACCTTCTGGAGAATCCAGTCACTCAGCTAATCAACAGTCTCCATGTCTCGATCTTATTTACATTTTTATCCAAAGCCTTGTATATTTTTTGAGAAAGCAGCGTCAGATGGCCCGTGGAGCGACTGGGAGTTAAGGACCTTGGTCAGGGGCAGGGGGAGAAGATTGGTCTCACACAAGGGGGGTTAGAGTGATAGCGGGAGGGGGGGTTCCCTTGTCAATTTTGCAGTGAAGGGCTTGGGGCCAAATGTCCCTTCGGTTGCCGCCCCCCCTCCTCTCCTACAGGGAGGACACAACTTAATACTTTTAATTCAAAGGTCTAATTATTGGAGGGGATGCAAGAAACCAACACCCAGCTCAGAGACCCATCCAAATCAACCCTCCAACTGCGGGACTTGAACCGATGACCCTCCAAACACAGAAACAGCTTCCAAACCCACAGAGCCACAGACTACCCTAATTTTCCAGCCACTCATCTAACACAGGGGCTTGGAGAGCCAAGCGGCACAAGACACATGGTAGGGAACGCCCCCCCCAGACAGGACGGCAGCCTGCTGCGGGGCTGTGAACCAAAAGCGGAGAGAGAGCCTGGGGGTCTGACGGTCATCTGAGGAACGACAGGATCACGTGGATGATCAGCCCTGCAACTTCAACCTCTCCCTGTCTTCGTTTTTTTTCATAGAAGAAAGACGTGGCCAAGCATGATCAATGGGACACCCCCCCCCCCCACTCCTTAGAACACCAGCCTCATGGCTACACAAAGAATCAGTCCGAAATACTGCCATTCTGTACAAACTTGTTAACCAGCTCTTGCGCGAAGCAGATCTTTATCTCTGTGAAAGGGGAACCAGTTTCTGCTCCGTCTCCCAGCAATAGCTGCAGGAAAGGCAGCGACGGTGGGAAACGTGCGCATGCAGGTCCACCTGGCCACGCCTGGACTGGTGGCGAGAGGAAGTTTAATGATCCTTCTAGCTCTCTGATTGGCTCTCTGAGTCCTGTGCACCTCTTGGCTTGATACAGATGCTTGCTTGGTAAAACCAGATTAGATCTTTTAATTTTGTTTCATTTAGTTTTTCCTGCCCAGTGCAAATTCTTTACTAACAACACAGACAGGCCCCAGTGGGATCAAACATCACTTGAACATCCAATCTCCAGATGCCACGGCCTCTCTGGGGACGTCAGTGACCCAAGAGCTTACTCGTTAAAGCTAAAGTGCTAATGAAAAGTCGTCCTGAGAAGTGGGCGGAGCCTGAGAGTACCTTCCAGGTCACTTTTACTGGCTCCAATATCATCTACCCCTTTGAAAGTCAAGCTTTACAAGACCCGCGGCGGACCTGGGAGCGGCCATATGGTAGCCCTCGCAATCCCAGGCTCTCCCGTTTGTGTACTGTTGCTACGGCAATGGAACCCAAGGTCAGAGTTCAGTGGGCGGTGGGCTATAGATCACAGGACTCATAAATGTCCCCGGGTAGCAGACTGGAGCCAGGCCTTCAGGTGGCAGGACATCGGGGACCTCCAGCGTGGACTTCTTCATTCACCTTCAGACATCCATTGAGGAGCATAGACCCCCCCCCCCCATAAAAGCCCCCCCACATGTTTTGGTGTGTACAGAGGCCAGTATGCCTCCTCTGTGCCATGTGAGCACTCAGCTGAAGAGAGGTTTTCACCCTGAGGGAGGTTTCTATGGCGTCACAAGGTCATGTTCAAGCTCTTGCAGGCCATGAACAATGCAGAGAATTCTCTGGCGGACCAGCACTGAGGTCAGAGGTCACAAGTGCATGTTTAAGTACAGCTCTCCTTAATCTGAGCTCCCTGTCCAGCTTTCGTTTAATGTGCCGCACTGCTTTATAGCTGGCCAATCCGTGCGATTTTTCCTCCTTCGGCTCTGCACATGTGTAAGTATCCAACTGTGAAATAGTTAGCAGACTTTGTTAGTTCTTCCTTAGGCAGTGCCAGTCTCAACTTCAACATTTCTTCAATCTCGGTGCATATCTATTAAAACCATGGTGAAGATATACAGAAGTAGGAAAAAGGAAGAAGGTTCTGTAGACTCTTCCTCTTTAAAGGAAGCTCTGAACGACGGGACCTTTCTGGAAAGAACGTTCTCTCTTCAAGGACCATCAGCACAAAGACATCCTGTGAGATCCTGAGAGTTCTGCTCAATCAGCAATCTGTGCTCTCTTGTTCCACCTCAACTGACTCTCACTCTGAGCCATCTCTGCCTTGAAGCATGGCACACAAAGTCACTCTTTCGAGCTAGAAAATCTCTCTCTCTCTCTCTCTCGCCTGGAAACAGGAAAGGAAGCACTTCAGGAAATGATTGTGCACATTTTGGAAAACACGGCGTAAACATTTTCACCGTTGGGGAGGCAGGGGGGATGGGGCACCAACATTGTCTTGCCAGGGGTGCGGTGGGGTGAGGTGGGCCAGGGGGGTGGGGGTGCCGAGTAATATCTCAACCGATTGCATTCTGAAAAGGCTGCTAGTCAGAATGAGACTTCCTCCGGGTTTCCCAGAATGCATCAGCAGATGACTGTCACTGGTGCACTAAAGCTAAGTCCACACAGATTTGTCAATGAAAGTGGTTCTGCATGTGCCCCCGTCATCAAACGAGAAGGCCGACTCCATCTAACTGCACCCCACCTCAAAACTGGCTGAACTGTATTTTATTTCAATAAATAAAAAAAAAATAATTATTGCTATAAATACATGTACCGATAACAAATCTCTGTGGTCGTCTGTGGTGTATGTGATACATATATAGTGTTTCATATATATATATATATATATATATATATATATATATATATATATATATATATATATATATAGTGTTTCATACCCATCAGATTTAACTAGGAGGTTAATACTTGGCCGTGACACATCGGCCTGGACGCAGTGCGGTGTGAGACCACATCGCAGAGTGACAAATCGCCGCGCCTCCCCCCCGCCCCCCCCCAGGCAGGTCACATGGCGCGTGTCCTCAAAGCCCGCGCCCTCCCAGCAGGCCTGAATCTCACGCGGCGGATGTAATCTGTTTAAAGCCAGGCCCAATTACACAGAGCAAACATTACGTTATTTAAAGAGGTTGCGGGGCTTTCGCAAAAGGCCTCGGCTACAACGAAAGCCATTTTTAAACACCCGTTTGTTCCACGATAATGACCTAATGCGCCACATGCATGGAATGTTACGCAACACCCCTCAGGGAAATCATTCTGAATATGAACCAACTGGCCGTGACTTTAAAACAGATTTCACTTAACCGTCTGCACGATTTATATTGCATGTCTGATATTTCAAAATAACTTTTATATAATTCAATATTTGTGCCGATGATGAGTATTATTATTATTATTTCATATTATTATTATTGCTAGAGCATCTGGATTCCGTCTCTAGCTGGAACCCGACACGGTATTCCACTCAATGTGTCGTAAAAACCCAGCGCACGCGAGCGAATAACGAGAGGCGTAATCGCAAGCGAGAGGAGCGAGGCTGTGTTTGGGGCATGGGGTGGCTGGCACGTGCTCTTTCTCCCCTCTATCAAATCTGACACCATCTGTCTCACAAGGAAACGAAACAGACCAGTGAGCGAGTAAGAGAGAGAGAGAGAGCGCATCGCCAAAACCGTATCTGCTGACAGCGAGGGCCACTGTTTCGGAAAAAAAAAGCAGCAAAAAAAAAACCACGTTAAGGTCTGCCCCGCGTAACAGGACGGC
Source organism: Paramormyrops kingsleyae (assembly GCF_048594095.1). NCBI lineage: Eukaryota > Metazoa > Chordata > Actinopteri > Osteoglossiformes > Mormyridae > Paramormyrops > Paramormyrops kingsleyae. The sequence goes on from NC_132803.1 coordinate 32,039,105, forward strand.
CCGCTGCGCGTGGGTCACCAGTGAGCCCATTTTGAGCATGGGGGGGGGGCGGTGCACTTTTACTGACCGAACATACAAGGGCACATTCGCTGAGGAGGATGAAGGTCAGATAGCTATTTACGGTCTTCCTCACAGGCCTGACCACGCAAGGCCTCTGCTCTCCACGCGCCCGTGTGCCCTTTGCCGCGGAGCTGCAACAATTACCCAGTGGGCAGGGGGGCTGGACAAAATATTCAAGCCTGTGCTGTACACCATCTTTCATTTATTCAAATAAATGTTCTATTACTGTGTTATTAATATGCAGCGTGAGACACGGGGCCAGGGAGGAACCAGCAGAAAGAATTCCCAGACGGGCTCACTGAGCGCGCTCCACTCCGGTCACGTGACTCTCCTTTTTTGCTTTACCGGTCTTTAATTTTTCTTGGGGGGGGGGGAAGGGGGGGTCCCGTCTCTTTGAAAATGCTACCACAGACCACAGGAAACGGGTAAGGGTGCGGTGGGAGGGAGCACGGCGTAGGGTGTAGGAATCTCGGCCTGGTTTCATAAATTGAGTTCTCAAGCAAAAACTTTTACATAACTTTAGCACGTTCTGCGGGTTCCGGATCCGGGCCCAGACACACGCGCCCCTGTAAACCTTAACCGTAAATCACTCCAGAAATGACACATGAGCATCAGTACGGGTAGGCCAGCCTGCTGTCTGCTATCAGCGCTGCCATTATTCTACCCCCTCTAGGTTTTAGTTTGAGGGATTTTGACTCTCATTATGAAACCGACTGTTACTTGGGCAGGAAAAGTCTCAATAACACCAGGCCCTTCAGTCAGCGAGCGTTCCATCGCAGTTCAGCTAATTCTGTCCAAGTTCAGGTAATCCTATGGTCGAAACAAAGCACGCCCCCCCCCCCCCCCAAGTAAAAATCCCGTAAGTGGCACAGAGCACCTGCCGCCTTGTCAAGAAAACTGCACTTGTGAGAAAACATCCCAGGAAAAAACACTCCAGCCTTCAGTTTCCAGCCACATACATCTACCAGGAGGACAAAGAAAAAGACCGGCGTTATTTCTTGCAGTGCTTCTGGCAGTGTTTCCTGCAGTGTTTCCTGCAGTGTAATCTCCGTGGTGAGCTTCAGCTGGAGATGTAAAGCTAGTCTCCTATGCCAAGACAGCAGAACAAACTCTCCCGTATCGCTAGCCCGAGTTGGGAGCCAGAGACCGACATACCGAGACAAACATGACCATTTTACTGGTGTGCCGGCTACAAAATGGGATTTCTGGTAATGTGAGCACAGGATTTCAAAGAGCTATGTGTGCAATGTGGCCCCTGGGGGAATGTAAGTTGTCTTTGAATCGCTGCATCCCTTCAGGGTCCGTCCCTGTCTGACGTGCAAGTCCACCGCATGCTCGCAGCAGGAGACGGCCCGGCGTGTAATTAGTCCATCTCTCGCTGTGCTGGAGCCTGCGGCCAAACTGGCCTCCATTGTGCAGGAGAACTTGGCGTGCAGGTATGGGATGGGGGGTGGCACTGACTGTGCTGAGATGTGTGTGTGTGTGTGGGGGGGGGGGTGGTTCAGGGAGACAACAGCATGCATGGGGGTCCTTTTCCCTTTTCTTAAGAGCAATACTATAAAGTGGTCCCTTTTCAGAAGACAACATGATGAATTCAAGGTAGGAGGGAGGCAGACCTACCGTCTTGGGGAGACAACACTTGGGAGAGGTTGCATGTCATGGGGGTTTGGATGAAGTGATTCTGTCCTGGGCCCTTGGGCAGGAGAAGGTGAACGAGAGAGTGTGGTAACAAGGTTGAAGTGTAAAAATGGACGGAAGTGTGGGAAAAGAGTTCTGCTCGTGCCGCGGTACGACACTGCGTCCCTATGGCAACAAAAATTACTCTCTGCAACCGCGTGGGGCTTCGAGACTCCAACAGCTGATAAAGAAATTCAATTTGTGCGATTAGACTCCGGGCTGCCTGTGAAGGGCTTCATCTCCATGGGTGGGGACATGAATGACTTTGGTGTCCCGTGTCCAACTAAGGAAACCTCCGTTAATGAGTCACGTGGATCAATTACTGCCTCAGCGCTGGTTCTAACAAAGTAAAGGAGTAATCGAGCACTGATTCTGTGAAATCACATCAAAAAACAGATTTATCCCAAGCAGGCCAAAATGGCCCCCATTTCATTAAAAGGCTGTTATCAGAATCACTCCACTCTAATTGCGCATTATAATTATAACACGATTTATCTTGCCCGTCTTTATATAGGGACTACTTATAATGATATTTTATTGGGTGTTCTTCGGTCAGGCTTAGTAATACTTCACTAATTAATTTAGTGTCTCTTGTCAGTGGTGTTCTTAAGATACTGTACTGTACTAACTTAAGATGCTGTACTGTACTAACATAAGATACTGTACTGTACTAACGTAAGATGCTGTACTGTACTAACTTAAGATGCTGTACTGTACTAACTTAAGATACTGTACTAACCTCCCAGACAAACCTGCTGAGCCCCAAAGGAGGGCAAAGTTTGGATGATTTCCCTAAAAAATCTGGAACATATTTGGATTGGTCTGGGTTCGCCCAACATTTAGCCCCCCCCCCCCCCCCACCTACGAACACAGGAGCCCCTAACCTTGCCAGCCCTCTCCACCTCACTCTCTGTCCAGCCCCGATTCTGCTGGGGACCCCGTGTGTCATGCGACGCCCCGGCCCTCCCCTGGCTGGGAAACAGAGGAGGGCAGAAGAGGTGGACGATGGCCCGACTTTACAGGACAGGGGTGCCGCTCTTTGTCACGCCTGAAACAGGACTCAAGGACTGGGGAAACCTCACCCGAGTGAAAAAAAGTCATTCCTTCATTACAGAAAACGAAACTGTCAACATGCTCTCCAGGTAGCTCAATAACAGACTCAGACGCACCCCCAATAAATTTTTAAATTTCCTTTCTGTTAAATTCATCGACAGCTCAATGAAGACGTGATGTACACTGGAAGAAAAAAGGTCAAACTCATCTTGCCACGATGATTTAAATGCTTAAAATGTAACATTTATATCGGGCTAGTAAAGAGAGAAAAACTGCCAGAGTGAAATATTCATAAAAACAGCCCTGGAGTTATGATGGGCTGTTCTTGTTTGGAATGAAGACTCTGCCAGATTAAAAGAACATAAAATCCCCTTTTCTGCCTTTTAAGCAATTTACGTGCGAATTTTCTGCGTGCCTGCTAAATGGGACAGCTTCCGTCTGCTTCAGCTTCCGTCTGCTTCAGCTTCCGTCTGCTTCAGCGCAGTCGGCAGAATTGATGATTCGGACGAAAAGGCGAGGTCCGTAAAGGTCTGGACATGCACAAGTTTCTTTTGAGCAAACGAAATGGGTCAGCAGAGCGTTTTTTGTGTCGGTGCCTTCGACAACTGTCTGTGAGCATCTGCTCCTCACGTAAACAGTAAGAAAACAGCTTAATTGGAAGCAGCTGTATTAATTGGATTTCTGTTCTGTTTATTCTGGTTGTCTTGCTTTTAATTTCGTGTGACACCCTCTGATTTCCTCCACAGAATTGGCTCTTTCAGTCCCAGTCACATCTGTCCGGTCACCTGGTAAACGTTTTGTTTACCGATCGATTTGCCTACGGTTAGTGGTTATTCCTGTTTTAGGAAATATTTCTAGTTGAATGTAACTAAATCTGTCTTAAAATTAAGCCGATTTTTAACATGGTTTCTCAGTTGTATTTATAAAGTTTTTGTTTGTTAATTTAAGAAATGTTTGCCAGGAACATGCTAATAGATTATGCCTCATCCATCCATCCATCCATCCATCCAAATCCTTGTGCTTATATAACACTGAGTCTGGAGCCTCTCTGGAAGCGGCACTATCGTCCATCACAACAATAACACACACCAAGCCCAGTTAATAATGACATTAATCAATCAGGCATTAATGTATAAAGGAGGGAATAGCCTTTGTCACTGGTGGTAAATGACTCTTCCTTCTGCATATACAGCAAGGATCCATTGGGATCCTGGAGTTTTGGGAATGGCTGACCTCCCCCGGCAGGAAGTGCCCGGAATTCAGGAAGCAGAATGTCGTTTCCCAGGTGGCTGACCACACCTCAGCGCTCTGACTCCCTCACGGGAGTCTGCTGGGAGTCATAGCCATTCCAGTAGAATTCTCTCCAAGTGTCTCCAGCTGCGTTTCCCAATCACTCCCTCGCCTCGGCCCCGTGTCCTGGCCGTGGGGCGGTCATGCAGGGCCGGGGCCATGGGGAGGGCTACGGGGCAGACTTCACCTGAACCCAGCCACCAGCGGATGTCAAGGGGCTGGGGGGGGCATCTGACAACATGGGCACAGCAGGTGCCGGGGGGGGGGGGGGGCACGTGCACTCACCTGCCTCCTTCTGCCGCTCTTCAGGAATGGCCACATGCCACGCATTCCACTCGCAGGTTCCCGCCGTGCCGCTTCACGGGGCGGGGCCTGTTGCCGAGCAACCGTGTCGCACAGGGGTTTTGGCTGCTACCCGGTTTCATGCTCCCCCTCATTCACCAGCATTTTTCAAGGCATGTCGCTGCAGCTTTATTTCCTATTTGCCGAAAAAAGACACATGCCCCCCCCCGGCCCGATCTCCTGGGACTCCCACACCCACCAACAAACATCCCCGCCCGCCGGTGATGTCATCGAGTTTCAGCGATGAAGGGGCAGAAATCTCTGGAGTAAAATGCAAAAGAGCTGAATGGAAACGTGTCCCGATTCAGGTTTTTCACCCCCTTGCAACTCCCCCCCCCCACCCCCAGAGTAGAGAGCAGCGCTGCTCCTTCATCCTGTTCCCCGGCAGAGCATTGTTCTCCGATGACTTCCCGTTCCGCGGGATCGACAGAGAGATATGAGGCGTAAACACAGCACGCCACAGCCCCCTACACCTACTGGCAAGCCTCTATGTTCCCTCCGCTGCCCTACTGTCTTTCCCTGAGGAATGTGACTGACAGCTTCTAGACACCCCCCCCCTGCCCCATTCCAGATGCTCTATCCGAAACTCGCAAAAGCTTTTAAAGAAACAATGTGCCCCATCAACAGGAGAAGTGCAAACAAACACAGAGGCGTCGGCCTTGCCGGAACGCTTTGGGATGCATGAGCTGGCTGGGACAGTTAGATAATTACCAACAGATACCAGCGCCGGCTGCTGACAGGTTCCCCAGTAACGGAACTCAACCGTCGAGATGTTTATCGATCCAAGCGAGCCGCATCGGCGTGAAATGCTGGGCGGGAAATCGCGGCCCCGCGCATCCGGCCACATTCCCGGCGCCCTCAGGTGCAGCTAAGGCGAGAGAGAACGGCGTCGTTACGGGAACCGAGTCCAAGCACTTGCGTGAAGCCGCCCTCGCATTGCCAAGCGGAGAGCGAGAGAGGGGCGAAAGTAGGTCAAGGCACACGCCGGCGATCGGATTAATCTTCTACAGCGCGTGGCTGCAGAGTGAGCAAATATGTTGAGTTTCTGGGGGAGTGGATCAGGTCCACAACTCATTGTGCTTTTTCTTGTGATTGTTGTTCCTATTTCTACCTGGAGGTGGGAAGGGGGGGGGGGTGTATACAGCAGAATGAGAGGACAGTTTCCATACGGGTGACTAAGATTCTGCAACTGTTAGTGACAGGTTCGCATAGAGTTTCGTGTGACAGAAGAAAAAAAAAAAAAAAAACAAGAGCAGATCGTATCGCTCTCATCCCATAGCAGGTCTTCTGCGAGAAGTGAGACAGCAGAAAGCTAAGGGAAAACATTTCTGAGAAAGAGATCCCGGGCCGTCCGAACCGAGGAAGGGGGTCAGCTGGCAGCGACCCGCCTTGGGGGAAAAAAACAGCGAGATGAGGCGTAAAAAAAACCAATGGGGCATTTGTGTGGATGAGGTTTTGTGTGATGTGAAGATGGCTAGAAGTCTGGGGTCTTTCAGGGCAAATGTGCTGGTCTTTATGGGCACTTTCGCCAGAAATGAAAACCCCGCTATAGTCAAAAAAGCTCCTTCAGCACTGCAGGGGAGTACGGACATAAGGAGGGGCCGTAATTCATAAGGAGGGGCCAACCATATCATTAGCCGATGATATATTTTGAATCGGTGAATGACCGGGAAGGGGCATGCTGGGGACCAATCAGCTTTCAGCCGGGGCCAGTGCCCCTGAGGCCCCGCCCCTGCATATGCCCCCTGCCAGGACCATCATGAGAAGACGCTGTCTTTCGTCGTCATTAAATAACAAACGTGGACACGACAGACGTGAGAAATCCAGAACCTGGGGTTGTTGAGCTGTGTGCGTGTCGTCATTTAATTGATTTCCAGCGAACGCTTACCCAGCAAGTCACAGGGGCCTGGAGTCCCTCCTCAGTAATAATAGGTCAAAGCCAGAGATCCACCCTGGGTGGGGGGGCATGGGGCAGGGCGTCACGCCATGCAGAGGTGCACAAAAGGGCTATTTAGAGCAACCGGTTCACCCAACCTGCAGAACCGTGGGAGGAATCCAGAATGAAGCATCAGGCCAGACCTAGAACCATGTAACTAAAGGGTCTGCAGGACCTGATGGATGATCCATCCTGTTCCCTCATATATAAACATTTGTGGGAAATATTTTCAGAGCCAAATTCTTCAGGAGTGATTAACTATGGTGTTTAACAAGCAAGTACCGCGATGGCAAGGTCTTTAGGCAGCAGATGTGGCACCTTGCCAGCGATCGGACATGTCACAGATTAACATCAGATCACCTGACAACTCACTGATTGCGATCGGTCTCTCAGGACTGTGTAAAAGTGACTAAAAAAGAAAATGTTGATTTTATCTCTGTTGCTGAAGGTGCTTTTCTTGAGATCATCATTGCAGAACAAGGTGCACAGAAACAGCGCCATGAGTTAATTAAAGGCAGCTTGAATTAGCCCAGCAAGACAGAAGAGATATCAGGCACTGATTTAGAGAGACAGAATGTCACAGTTTGTTTGCTGGACATTCTCAGGCCACCTGAGTGCAACTCAAACTGGGCCAAAACCGAACAAAAAAGGGGAATGATGTGACACAGCTGGACAGTGTGCTTCTCAGCCGCCTCCGTCACACACAGGGAGCTCTTTCTCTCTCCCTCCATCACTCTCTCTCAATCCCTTTTTCCTCCCTCTCCCGTTTTCTCTCACCCCATCTCTCTCCTTTCTCACCTTCTCTATCTTCCTCTCTCCTCTTCACTCCATTGCTCTCTCTCCTTCTCACTCCCTTTCTTCCTCTATCTGATTTACCCCCATATCTACCTGATTTACCCCCATATCTACCTGATTTACCCCCATATCTACCTGATTTACCCCCCATCTACATTATTTATCCTCATATCTACCTGTTTTACCCCCATATCTACCTGATTTACCGCCATATCTACCTGATTTACCCCCATATCTACCTGATTTACCCCCATATCTACCTGATTTACCCCCATATCTACCTGATTTACCCCATATCTACCTGATTTACCCCCATATCTACCTGATTTACCCCCATATCTACCTGATTTACCCCATATCTACCTGATTTACCCCCATATCTACCTGATTTACCCCCATGTCTCTTTACTAGCTGATCACGGCTGCGGTGTGTCTCGTTCTTCACAGGTACTCTGATGGTATCAGGCGCTAACAGCACGAGGGCGTTTGTAAGGAGCAGGATGAGGCTGCAACACAAGGCCCCAGCCACCCCCCCACACCCCCCGCCAAAGCCAGCTGTCCGATCAGCCAGGCAGAAGAACACAGGCCATCTGCAGAGTGACATGGTGAAAACAGGCCACGCCTAGACACAGGACGCGCATGGATTCGCCCCCCCGCCAAGCCCCTCTGACGCAGCCGCATCCGACAAAGCGGTCGGATTTGCTTAAATCCTTTAAACGCGTGCAGCGTGAAGGAGTCCAGCAACCATACTGGGCTGTTAAGGCCTCTGGCAGCACTGGGCCGCTTCAAACACAGAGATCAGAACTCCTGACTTGTGCGTTTCCGCTGCCCACGCGTACGTTTGCGCAGAGGATCATGAATGGAGACAGCCACACACGCTCTGAACTGCTGTCTTGGTGGACTATACCACCTTCAGAACCTGGGGGGGTGAGGAGTTTGCCTTTGTGCAAACTGAACTAATGCTGAGTGGCCCACAGTCTTTGATAGAGGAAAGTAAACCATGTGTATCGGTTCCAAATTTCATGGGTCGCACCCACCCCACCCAAAAGTGGGTCATGCCGAGTTGAAGGTGAGCCCAAACTGAAAATGACAGAAGTCCCCCGCAACGCAGATGGCATGTTGTGACTGTTCATCATGGGGTTGAAGAGGTCTGTCTCACAGGCCTCAGTTTCACTGATGGGGGGGTTCCCTTGGTACATTGTGGTGACTGGAGGGGGGACGACCCCTGCTCTACTGCAGCCAGGGAATGACATCATCAATCTTGATGCTGAACTAAAGCAATGACAAAGCTGGACTGAAAAAAAATCACTTCAATAAATGCACATTAGCACACTTGGGCACTGGATACCCACAATGCCCCTCAGCGGTGCTCAGGATAAGCGGCTGGACCATGGTTGGATGGATGGATCCCCATATTAAACATCTCTCTTCCCTGGTGTGTGCACAGTTCTCTCACTTCAACAGTCGATTGCAAAGTCGAAGCCCATTTGCGATTCCCTCCCTATCAGCGAAGGCCCTGCCCTCATTAAGGACTCTCCGGATGGAATCGACATTAAACACGCGTCCGTGTGAGCAGCCGCTCCATCTCCCCGCAGCCGCCCGCCATCACTCAGATACGCCCCGCTTCCACCGTAGCCAGGTCTTCCCTCGACGGGCACTTAATTAGCAAAACTTCACTGGTGGCGGGGCTCATTTGGGTCATAGTAAAGCCTGGAATGCCCCCCCCCCCCCCCCATCAGCTCAAAGAACCACAGCAGAGGGGAAAGTGTAAAGGAGCAAGAACAGAAAGCAACCAAAGTCCACCAGACGGTTGCGAGACGATCGCTTGCTGCTCCAGATGTGCCACCGCCAATGCCCCCCCCCCCCACACAAAGCTAATACCATGGCCTGCTCCCCCCACACCCTTCATTTGTTTTACTCAGTCTCATGCCATTAACTGCCCCCACTCTCCTATAGCACCAATGTGAGAGTTTAACAGCCCCCCCCCACCCCGGTCCCCCAGCATCTTTCAGATCCTGTCATAAATGCCCAGAGCTTCCTTTTGATACTACAGAAAGAATGTCTGCATGAAAGCAGGGCAGACAGAAAAGGGGACATTATCTGAGTGCTTTGCCTTTCCTTTGTTACTGTAACAATGTAGCAGAATAAATGACTTTTGTATATTTTTGATTGTAAGTTGCACTGTACAGGTTGGTACAGGAAGGTGTGGATCCACGCATGTAAATCTAAGGTGATGTTATCTATCCTAATAACGGGGTCTATCATACACCTTCACAGCCACTTCCCTTTTTCTCCTTCCCGGGCCGACGTCTGAAGATGCCCCCGTTCATCCCCACAGGCGGATATGCAGAGCGGAACCCAGACAGCCTGAATCGGCCAAAACCAGTCATCCTCCGCCTGCACCCTTTCATGTTATTGAGGCCCGAGCTTGTGTTACTGCCTTTTAACTCATACAGGCACGCCCCCCACGCCCCAAATGAACGCACCACAACCTGCCGATGTGACACTTGAACCTGTCAGCGCAGTTCCTGCGGCCGTGGAATGTGTGGGGTGACGACGCAGACACCACCGCAGGCTGCCCCGCTGCGCAGACTATTGTCATCTGGGTAACAGCACCACACAGACATGCTGAAATGCTTCTGACATTCCCCCCCCCCCCCCACCCCCAGTGCCTCAATAAAAAGACAAGTCTGACGACTTGGCGACTGTGTGGAACAAGGACAGGAAACAGGAAGTGCCTGGATTGCCCTCCATCACAGGGCCTCGGCTCTCAGAACTTTGACTTGGGCCCTGAAAATGCCTACCGATTTGGGGAGACGCCTGATTGGCCCACTGCCGAAGAAGATGCCTGATTGGCCATCTGCTGAAGGAGACGCCTGATTGGCCCGCTGCAGATTTCCACAAGCTTGAGCTGTACCTCCAAACCCCCTGCCAGAAGAAGGGGACAACGCTTCCCCTAATGCAGGGTGGCTTCTCTCTGCCAACAGCCGCAGACGCAATGAGGTATGGGGCGTCCAATCATCTGAGAGCCAAGGGGGCTGGTGGGCAGGACTCTGCAAATACACCCCCGAGACCTAAACTTATGGAGTAAGACCTGAGCCAATTGAATACGACTGTGTCCTGGTGTATAAAGATATGTAATATGTAACTATGTAATGCTAAAATACGCAGTGCTGGCTTTACCGTAAAAATAACAACGTAAAATTAACAACCAGCTAAAATTATTCAGTTGTTTTACAATAACCAACACCATCTAAAGCAGGGGACTCCAACCGCTGGTCCGTGCCAGGATTCCACTGCACCCAGAAACATTGGGGGTTTGGGGAGGGGCGGGTCAATTTCCAAAAATGAAGTATATTTTTTACAACCTTACTCTAAAATAAATTGACATGGTTAAACTTATTCAATGGGTCCCGCTGCCCCCCCCCCCCCCCAGTTAGCAGACAAGCATTGATGTGGGTGATACTTTCCTATTACTCATGTGTAATCATGTGTAACCCTCCAGTTCGCATGCCAGTCTGCGGTTGTCAAAAGTTTGGGAAACCCCGACTCTACACCCGTGAGTATCAGGGTCAGGTTTTATTCGTTCTTTTTCTCCCTCCAGTTAACATTGTTTCCTTTTGGTGTGGGGGATTAGGGGTGGGCCTGGCTGGCAGGTAAAGTCTTGTCGGCAAACCTCAGCCGCCCAGAATCCACGCGGAAGCCGTGACGAGACGGACACACGCCGCTTCAGCCCCTGAATGCTGGGGGATGCAGGCGGCGGGCGAAGCGGCATTGGGCCGAAAGGAGAAGCGGGGGACTCGGCACATGCAATAAATCACTGCCAGCTCGCTGCTTGGTGACAGTAAAAACAAAAGGCGTCTCTCCCACCACTTTGCAAACTCATCGGACGAGTTTGGACTGAGCTCACAAAGACTGAGAGAAAAACAGACACCTTACCACTCAAAAAGTCCCCATTCAGAAAAAAATGCATTTTCCACCAGACCTTAAAAAAGTATATTATACTCAGACTTTTTGTTTCTGTAACAGATCTGGACTCACCTGGAATGCGAGAAATTTAATCACAAGGAATTCACCATAAAATCTGAAACTTTAAGTCTCAGAAAGGATACACATGGACAGTAGAACAGACTGTTTCATGAAAGGCTGTTTAGCACATGGTTTCATAACCTTCAGTGTACAGAACACAAAGTTCCAGTTTTGAAAAGTAGCTGCAGAATGACCTGTCCAGGACAGTTAGTGTGCAGGTAACTGACCTGCTGTCGAGGACAGTTAAGATGTCACACACAGTCTATACAGGCAGCTGTTACGCAGGCAGGTAGACATGAGGCAGGGGATCAGCAAAGCAGCGGAATGCACAGCATTATACTGTGTATGAGTCGCAAAGGCCAGCTGTCCCGGACCCCGAGAAGACTCTAAAAAAGAACCAGTAACTTTGAGGCTGGGGGGGAGGGGGACAGAGCTACATTAAAAAGCAGGTTCTAACAACAATGCAGGTAGGGACCATAGCTACAGGATTAGGCATGTTTGCTACTACTGTATGTACTCATAGTGTGCTGCCCCACATCCTGCACCCTGCACTGCCACATGCAAGCAAATCAGAGGTGTTTTTCACTCGGGGGTGGCCGTGACGACCGCATGGGGACAGACTACAGGTTGATCCAGGGAGACCAAATGATGCCACATGTGAGCAGTTTCTCAATGCTGTCGGGGGAAGTAGTTAACTCGATGGTGGGGAGATTGGGCAGGCTGTTTCACGCACACCCTGGGCTCACTGCAACCGGCAGGGGGTCCCCGAGAGCAGTAGCAGTACTTTATTGATCCCTAAGTAAAGTACTACTGCTACTTTCTGGGACCCCCCCCAGCGGTTGCAGTGAGCCCGAGGTGTGAGTGAAGCAGCCTGCCCAATCTCCCCACCACAAGACCATAGCTAACATCATCAATGCCATGCAAAGACAGTGGTCTGCAGAGAGTGGTCTGCACTACAGTTATAGAGTCATAAAGACCTGTCTTTGTTTTGGGGACATCGGAGACCGTCATTCCTCACAATGAATAAGACCAGCCTTTGTTTGCTTAAAGCTACATTTGATCCAAACAGGATTACTTAGTGTCAGATGAACTGGACTTTCCATAAATAGAAAGACTCGTGGTCCGTGAATATCAAGTATAGTCGATGGGCCACAAGCGTAAATAATCGCGGAAAGTCGTAACCTGAGACCATGCCGGCCCGCGGAGCGCGGCACAGCCGTGTGCAGAATCGCACATCACGCCCGTCCTTGGCAGCGTGTTCTGCAGCACGGGGAATAAAAAAAGATGGGGCCCAGCAAACACAGCGCCCATGAAATATAATTCGCGGGGCTGGGAGGGCGAGGGGGGCAATCCGAACCCGGCGCTCGCTGTGATTTACGCAGAAAGATCGGGTCGAATCTCATCAGAGGGCTTCCCCACTTCAAAGGGCCAGGCTGTGAAGGTACGCTCTGCACCATGAACGGCATGCATAATGGCATGCATACAGACCCAGTGCCAGCTACAGCCTGGGAAAAAAAAGAATGAAAAAAAAACGCTTGGAATTTCATTCACTTGATGACATCACAATTGCACTCTGGAACATGCCCTTAATTCTGAAATAATTCAATTCACTTGGAACTTTCCGGAGTGCAAAGGTCAAAGCGTCACCTGCCAGAAAAACAAACAATGAGAAATAAAGGTATTTAAGAAAAATGGTCAGTTAAAATAATTACATGCAATACTGTCCGACCTTCTAGTACATCTGCCAGGCCTGCAGATTGCACTGCATTCAAGCAGAGGGGCTTAGTGCAACTTTATTCAAAGACACTGCAACATCGAACCAACAGGGCGACATTGAGATAATCCAAGCAAGTGCACATATTTGATGGAGCACCTCCGCAGAATCGGGGCTAACGGCTGTCAGGATCGCCTCCGACTCTCAGCGGCCCTCGCGGCTGTGTTTGCAGCCTGGACTCTGCCCGTCTCTTCCGTGCCAATGGGGACCGGGGTCGGCACGATGACCACATTTGATTTGGAGAGGTGCAAAAAAGCAGCGCTGTCACTTTAAGCCATTAATGTTGCGTATAAACCCTCTCCAATAAAAATGACAGCTGTGGACATTCACAAAGGGGCCAAACTCTACCCCGGCAACAAAAACGCCACGCTGTAAACCAGACCCCACCCCCAGCTTTAGCTTTGTTCTTGATTTACTTCCAACTCCAGGCCCCCTAAATCCACCCCCTCCTCCATTTTTTTCTCCTACAATGTCAGTCTCAGGCGCTCATTAAAGACCGTGAACCTCAAGCAATTGGGGGAGGAGGGGTTTGCTCCATACACTTGAACCCCCCCCCCCCACACACACACACACACACTCATCACCAAGTTTTGATGAGTTTATCCAGAGAAGCAGAACATGCAAGAAATACACTCAGGCTACCAGCAACAAAACAAACAGCAAAGCAGGTGCCTTTGCCTACTTGCCTGGTACCGGGACCTCGGCACCTGGACCCCTTGTCCAAACGACCCCCCCCCCCCCACCCGAAAGCGAACCATCTCTAACTTTTTGGATCTCTTCCCAGACATGTCCCCACCATGCATGAGACCTTGAGCAAAGTTGCCTTTCAGATTCCTGCACTCATCTCTCAAGGTAGATGTCATACTTACTCAGCCCACGGGCTCAAAATCATAAAACTAATAGCTGAACAATATCAACTGGATTGTAAAAACATTGCCTGTTATTTTGGGGTCTATGTCCTTTTGTCCTCTAGGGCACCATTCTCTCTCGCTGCCCCCCCCCCCCCCCATGACTAAGGGCGTTACTGACTGTCTCCTATGAACCCACTGCCCCATACGGACCCGCTGAGGGTCCAGCAGACGTTGTGCTCCGCACCACCCAAAATCCATCCAGCGCGGCAGCAGTGCACCGGCGGCATGGTGGCGGCTGCTTCCTGGCACCCTCGCTGCTGTGAGGCGAGGCTGCTAGTTTGACGGGGGCCGCGGTTTCGCACATCCGCCACCTTCTTGTATCCCCTACTCACTTCTTCCTGTTTAGACGCACCCCTCGTGCCAGCCATCAGCTCTGCGGACGCAAAGTTCACCGCACAAGGACCTGCACATTTGGAGTCGGGGGCACGCAAAGGCTGCAGCATTTTGTCCGCAACCCTGCCACTGCAGGCAAGCATGCTCTCACATGCGTATTCCTGCTCGGCTGTGCACAGGACTAACTACAGACACACCTTATCCCTCTATCGTCCGCCAAACCCCAAACCCCGAATTCCACCATGTCCGCCTCGGAAGGGAAGCAATTCAGCTCTGGTCATGAAGAGCTTGCCGACAGATGCTCTCAGGTTTGAAGGGGCACACATTATCTTAAGGGGGGCCATTCGGGCTTGTGTGCATGCGCTCAGGTGTGCATCAAACCACGTGTGAATCATAAGGTCATGATTATACATGGTACATCTCCTGAGTCTCTATAATCAACATACACTGTGAATTTGACATTTTGTATATGAAAACAGGCAAATCAAACACACAGGACCCTAAATTGGATAAACAGAACTTAAAATGCACTGTACATATGGATGGATGAGTGGATGGTTGGATGGAAATAATAGTATTGACATACACATTATATAGCACATATAAATAACAGAATGCAATGCCGAGGGTATAAATCACGTATTTAAAAGTAAATATGAACTACTCTACATTGCGGCCGGTAAACATACATGTGTCTTAAACGTGCCACTAAAGTTAAGTTAAGTGCAAGAAATTTAAATATCAACGCGTTCAGTCTGACTTGCAATCGATAAAAACTGCGATCTCCGTTTCGGCGCAGCTGTCGCCGCTATTGATCAAACGCCTTTAACTTGCACAATATCCCGAGTCCAGCCGCAAAAAATACGTGCAATCTGCACATTTCCATTCACTGATCACTGTTTTAACCCGTAACGAAAAGTCCATCCCCTCCTCCGTAGACCTTGACGAAGCTGCGGACGTGCCGCGCAATCAAAGGCTGCGAAGTGGCATGATCTTCACGCCTCGCACACGGACGATTTCGCATTTTTTTACACCTTCTGCTCCGGGAAGTGACAGCCCTGCAACATCAGCGCTGTTTACAAACAGGGATGCTTCGCTTGGTTTCCCATCTCGGCCGACTTCAGCGATGAACTTCAAAGTGTTCAAGTGCAAGGGACAGCCGGGTCGCCCATGCGACTCACCGGACCGAAAAGACTTCCTGGGGCTGCCGTGAAAGTGAAAACGGGTGCCCTACCTACGGGCAGTTTTTTTTTTTTAAAGAAAAAATAAAAATGTATTTTTAGGCTTCCGAGAAAAGCTATATTTTTGGTGATCATAAGCAGCTACCAGAACCTAGCCCACTTATGCTATGTCCACATCACTGTGTGCCGCGTTATATATAATCTAATTTGGTTACTGGCATCCGAACCATCCGAACCATATAGTCCGCGCCAATGCCAGTCAAATATAATCGTATCAAACAGATGCAGTGTATTTATGTCAACGCCAAAGCAAGCTATAAAAAGGGCTTTCTTACCGCAATTACAGGAAATAATAAGACGCACACATTTAAAGCACCACCGTAAACTGTTATTACCCACGCTGTGGGATGTACGGAAATCATTTTAAAGTTGCATTGGATAACTAGGCTAGAATAACGATACTTTCATATCCGCACCCCACCGCTTTCGGTCAGAAAGCAAACTTTGGATTGTAATCTTGCATTAAATTGAATGTATAATTGTTTAGGAGGAAATGCATGGTAAGAAATACCGAGAAAGTAACCGGTTGTAGTTTTTCAATGAAATGTCACTTGCAACTCAACTGACTGTCATCAAACTCTGATCGCACTGTTACAGAGATGGTGACGTGCCTCTCTTTTTGACAAGCCAAAGTTCATCTTTTTAAATTAATTTATTTTTTCAAATACATCAGGAACCAAAATCAAACTACGCGGAGACCATTAATATTAAACTAGGAATAATTAAAGGCATTCTGCACGATTTTATTCCAGGTTCGTGTTAACGCAATTTTCAAACGCGGCAATAAGTGGCAAACGACAGCGGAATAGGGAAATCGTATGCCGATGAAAAGCATGTAATCTTGTTGACAATTCACTGCAATCCAAACCACCAAATAATTACAAATATAAAACGGTATACAATTAAAGACGCAGCACGAAAAAAAGGGAAACCGAAAAATAAACTTACCCAGTGACAAGAAAGGTTTTGTTTCCATATCTTACGGGTTAGCTCATGCCAGCCAACGCGAACGTGTTTTCTGAGTTTTCAAGATTGAAGGCGATGGTGGCTGTTGCTGACGGCACAGGAGGACGATCCTCGAGCAAAAGTGACAGCGTCAAAAAGCCGCGTCCCGTCGTGTCAAAATTCACTGAATGTAAGTAGTACTTTCCGTTCACGGGCTCCTCTTTCCCCCTCTCTCTCTTTCTCACTCCATCTACTTCGCGAACTACTGGACTGCGCTGCAAAGGGGACCCTCCCAGGGGGGACTCCCACTGCCACAAACACCCCCGCAACGACGTGCCTAAATGAAGAATGTGCGAGGGGACTAATTAATCACACTATTAATTTGTTGTCTGGCTTGCTTTGAGTGATTTTGATCATATATATTTCTTAGGTTGTTTTTGTATGCCTGTCAGAAATTGATTGAAGTTCTTTCTGTAGACGGAGCCGTGTAGGATCACGCGTTACTTAGTGTGTTACTGCAGTTTCTATACGTTTTATATATAAATCCTTTCCTCAACTTGTATAACCGGATCACATATTTCCAGACAAGGCCATACTCTTTGTGTGCGTGTGAATGTATATGTTCATATGGGAACACTAAAAACTCGTTAAAATTTTCCGAAAATTACGTCATGCACGATGAAACGCGCTCATCGTGGAGAACGATTCATTACTGTTTTATTGTGCGAGAGCAATACACAGTTCTCCATAAATATAAAAGGGAAATCGGTATATTAAACAGAATAACTGCTAGGCAAGGAACCATTACAGATGTGGCTATCAACAACAGAATTTAACGTAATACTTGTGGAATCCATAAATACTTGTCAATTATTTCCACCTATCTCCTTTCTTACGTGTTTTAAAATGTAAGTTCTAATGTCAAATACAGTGATTTACCGTCTGACAAAGCAAAAGGGAGGGCCCCTCACATACTCAAAAATCCCCTCTGCCTGAACTGGAAGAGGTGCTGCGGACGCAGTGCGGTTGCAAAGTCGTTAATGTAGAAGGTGGAGAACGAGCGTCGACGATCGGCATAATGTCGTGGTTATTCCATATTTGTGTTAATGTCTAAGTACCAAGAGACAGTCTAGTACACTAATGATAGTGCATGTATTGTGAAACACTCGTGTTGTATATATTTTTCTTTTTCTACTTCGGCTAGCAGGAGTGAGTTGACTTGTTCACGTGTTTAAAGGTAAGCAGGGTCTTCGGGGTACTCAGACGTGCGGCGATCTAGAGGCAATCAATGCAGGAAGATCAATAATTACTGATGTTAAAATCACTGATTATGCCTAATACAAAAAAGTACATCTGCAAATAATAAGTTATGACAATTATATCATTTTTTTAACAGGGTTGTCAAGTTCATCACGATTCACTGACACAGCTCACAAAACACAGATTTAGATGATAGCGACAATCAAATTTACTAGTTAAAGAAACTGTTAATTAAGACAATTATGATAAGTTTCACCATCTCAGATTATAGAAAAAAAACAACATAAGACGCACATTCCACTACAGCCCCGCTCCGAATGACTGATTCACAAAGCTAAGCTTCGCCTCATTGTTTCAGGTGAGGTGGTTTACCCAGAATTCCGGTTTGTCCTGCCGTTCATGAGAGATGGTTTCCGTGCTGGAGCCCAAAAGGATTAAACACTAAGGCACACTGTTTTGCGTGGGGCGATATACAGGACTACGCTGAAGACTGGACTGGTGAATCAATTGCCCACCCCGGTTTTAAATATGTTTATTAAATCTGTAATTTAGCAGTTGTAGATCAGGCCCCCTGGGGGGCTGACATCCCATCCAGAGTGTCTCCTTATCTTGTGGGCCAGAGAAATAAGTGGATGGATGTTTTGGATGGAAACCTGTTGTCGTGCTGTAAACTGAAAGCATCACCAGAGTTTCTTTGCTTGGAATGTTTGATGGGTCTGGTGCCAGGGGGGTTCCCAATCTACAGCCTCGCATTTCCAGCCCCAGGCCACGACCCAGCCGGTTCTCGCCTCCAGGTGAGGTTGATTGTCCGGGTAACGACCTCAATCCCGCCACCGATTAAGCGCAAAAACACTGCCGGTATATCTCACTGGCCTCAGGGACCGGAATTCCCCTTGCCGGGTCTGATCCAGTTTCACTGAGCTTGGGAGTGAGCATGTCTCGCCCCCCCCCCCCCCCTGTCCCTTTAACCTCGCCAGACGGGATCATGGCACCCGTTTGTAACATACAAGGCCCGATAAGCTCATAAGGAGATCAAACACAGTGGGCACAACAAAACACAGGAAGAGCTTGGTTTGGGGATGAATCCAGTGAAAGAAGAAGAAAAAACTGATAAACAAAATATTCAATGGCTGATAAGCAGTTAATTAATTATTAATGATTATTATTAGTGTTATTAAGATCCAGAAAATATAAATGTGTTTCTAATTTGCAAAAGTGATAGCCTGGTAGGTGGGGGTGTGGGTGGGGGTGGTTATGTTGGGTAATAAGCCTGACAGCTTGCTCTCCATCAAATTAATTGATTTCCTGAGATCATGAGTCAGTGAAATTTCAGCGTAGAGTTTGTGCTGCCTCCCCATCTCCTGCTGAACCAGGCCGGGATCACAGGAAACGCGATGGATGTAACGTGCAGCGTGTCAGTAAGTGTGGGCATTGCTTAGAGATTTGGGGGGGCAATCTTATCCAGAAAGGGCTGGTGTGTATGTCGATTTTTGCTGCAACTGCCTAATTGGATAACAAATTAGAGAATTGACTGCCTGAAGAGTCCTCACACCTGGATTTGAACAGCTGACCAAAACCCTGCTTACACCCTGCGGATAAAATTGCCCACCCCCGGTTTCCCAATTTGGTCCTTTTTTTGCTCCCTCTTTTTGCTCCTTCCTAGCTCCCACTGGGAGGGAGCAAAAATATAAACTGTCTGGCAGGTAGCTGGGAGGGAGCAAAAACATGGACCAGCTGTGGGGAAACACTGGTTTAGAGCCTTGTTTTGTTTCATATAGTTTTTTTTTTTAATGAATGAATGAATACACAACAGCATGTCTCAGATTCACCTCTCAAAAGGCTGAGTATGAATATTTATACACTGTGTCTGCACTTGGCGAAATGAGGAGAGGGGAAAAAAATCCAACATCCAGAGAATGTGAAAGCTGGAATTTTTTTCTGTGTTTCTGGTGGCTGAAATGTAATATTTTCGCGGCCAATCATAAGCATACGTGAACGGGGTGAATGGGCGGGGTTCACCCAAGTTTGAACCTCATTTAGGGAGGGAGCTTATTCTCGGCCAATCGGGATGCACTGCGGGGCAAGTCATAGGTTAAAACAACAGGCGGGCTGTGATGTGAGCCTCGCCGTCGGTCGAGGGCCTTCTCTTCAGGAAACGTGCACTTTCAGAAACTGTTATTGTTCCATTTGTCTCCGGCAGGGAGAACCCACAAACCAAGGGAACTGTAACAGCAGGGACTGGGGATGTAGAGAGAGAGAGAGAGAGAGAGAGAGGGAGAGGGGCGACCCAGACGAAGGAACTCATCAGACTCTTGGTTAAAAAGTCAAGAGGAGTTGAGGAAAAGCTTTTTTTTCCACGTTCTTGTGCCTCTTTGCAGATGCTTCCTGGGCTCCTGCGCTGTAATCTGAGACAGACACAACATATTCCTTTAAAATGCCTCGCTTGCTGAGTCTCTCCTGTGCCACTAGACCAAGCAATTTAATCCTGCTCTCTGCCTGTGATTAATAGCTCCCTGACCATTCACCTTTTTTGGGATAAATCTCAGACCACGCGATTTTGGATGCAGCATGATCCTCTCTGTTTTTTTTTTTTCTTTCCCCAGACTTTGGGTAGCTATGTATAGCAAGGAGACTTTATTGATTCTTTTAGGTTGTTCTATTTTTAAACCGCAGTCATTTCGTAAGAAGCCCCAACTTTACCAGGGCTATCGGATTGTTATCCGAAGTTTACTTCTCCTTTTTTTCGTTAAAGATACAGGTGTTTTCGAACAGCTCTGTACTTTTGTCAGAACAACGGAACAAGAATGCTTAGAAAAAAGTTGCTGTCTGAACATGTAACCACCTCGATATTGGAAGTGGGTGATTCATTAAATTAATTACCAAAAAATGAAACTCAATATTCATTTTAGCAACTTTCAGATTTTTCTTCGGTATTGGATTCATATTTATCTGACAAAATTTTTTTGTAAAGATCACTCATGCAATATTTTTAATGACGGTGAGGGTGGGTGATGAATGAGGGGAGAATGTAATTAGGGTGGAGACTTGCATGCTAATTAATAATTTAGAGAACAGGACAAACAAATAAAAATACATTATTTCATGCTTGATCAATACAAAGAATAGCAAGTGAATGTGTATTATTCAATTTTTATGGCCAGACAGGCAGCTCTTCTCAGACAGGAAGGCTGAGGTAAGACTAATTATTTAGGGTAAAGCTGGGGGGGGATAGGTCGAAGTGGGGGGTACCACGACTGGCTGCGCATTTGTACACTTCTGCACAAACTGTGAGGATCTAGGCTCACATTCCACATGCGGAGGCATTAAGATCTAGCGGACGCCACTGGGCCAGGAGTCAACATCTGGAACAGTGGAGTACTCGTTGATGGACACTTCCTCTGAGATAACCACACCCGATTGGGGCGGCGGGCATGGCCCACTTCAGATTTCCACATGGCAACCGTGGCAAGATGAAGGGCACTGCTGGGCACAGCATTAACACCACTCAAAATAAATGAAGAGTTTATAGCGAGAGGTCTTGATGGGACCTTTAAGATGGTGGGGGCTGGGGTGTTCCTAGTGGTGGGGGGGGGGGGGCAGTGCAAAGATTATCCATTGGCATGACTGAGGACAATGGCAGGCCAGCAAGAGGGCTGATATTCAGTATCCTTCTCCCGTCACTCACCGATTCAAAACATATCATTGGCTAATGATGATGTTGGCCCCTCTGTATGAATCATGGCCCCTCTTAGGCCCCCCACCTTAAAAAAAAATCCTATAATCGCCCCCCAGGAAAGAACCAGAAAACCATATACAACACTCATGACAATGAAGTTCCCCCATAATGCATTGCACCGTTTAATTTTATACTTCTATATAAGGCTATGATGACTCTGGTTCAGTGCCATTATCGATATTAAATGCTGCGTTGCCGCGGCGATGCGTCTGAGGTGTTTAAATAGCTCCACACACAGGTGCGGCTGGAGACCGTAAACTGCAGGCGCAGTTTGCCCCATAGGACATGTTTCGTTCTTTAATAATGCATTTGTCTGAAATCGGCCACATGCAGGTGCGACAATAAATGTCTGCTCCGCCGTATGTGGTGTTTTTTTGTTTTTTTTTTTGTACAGCTGAGATAAAAGCAGGGAACTCTTCCTCCCTGTCAGGTGTAATCTGGTTGCCTGCGGTGTGTTGTTAGGCGCTGCTGGTTGGAATCCAATATGCGGGGTTTCTGAGGAGGAATTAGAATGTACCGGAAGGCGGCGGCGGAGGAAGGAACGCTCCGTGGGGTTGCGTGGAGGACAGGTGCCCCCTTTGGGTCCGAGAAACCGCTGCCATCCGGCTCAGGCTAAATGGGTGTGGCTGGGGGGTCCAGTAAAAGGAGGCGGGGGGAGGGGGGGGGGGGGCGGTAATCTACCAGGATCAATTTTCAGCTGCAATCAATTTCGTGTATATGGACTTCACTGAGAAAATGAGTGGGGGGTGAGGGCAAATTCAAACCCCCCCTCAGCCCATCTAACCAACCTGCTGCATTGCACAGCACACATTATCTGCACCAGGCACATCACTTTAATTTATTTATGTATATGATTTATTATATTTGCTCATTTGACAGTTTCCCACGACTCCCCAAAGTAAATTTCTTGTTTCTAATAGGACTTGGGGCAGTACGGTGATGTGCAGGTTAGAGTACTGTAGCCTCACATCTCTGAGACCAGCATTTGAGTCTCTGCCATGGCTCTGTGTGTGGAGTTTGCACGCTCTCCCCATGTCCTCATGGGGATTCCTCTCAGTACTCCAGTTCCCCCCACCCCGCCACATCCAGTATGCATGCCTTGGTGAATTGCAGTTATCAAACCGCCCATAGGTGAACATGTGTTTGCCCTGCGATGGGCTGATGGCCGTTCTTGCCTGTTTCCTGCCTTGTACCTGTAGCTTCCAGGCTCTGGACAAGCAGTTACAGGAAGTGGATGGTATAAGGATTGGCTGATGGGATTCCGATAGGATGGGTGAGTTTTAGCGAGTTGAGTGTGTGAGTACACAGTAAGCCCCAGTGTGGGGTATAGGTCCCCAGATGGGGTGTGACGCTCATTCCCTGTAATTTAATTGTCCCGTGCAGTAGGGGGCGCTCCTCCATGGTACCGCTGCTCCTGGCAGACCAGCAAAAGAAGCCAATAATAGATAAAGCGGCCCAGGTCTGTTGAAAGCCACCAAGAAGCAGGGGTGACCGCGCCCTGGCCTCATCTCATCGGCGCTCCGGACCCCTGGGGGGGGGGGGGGGGGGCGGATCTGAGCTGTTCGCTGCGATGTTGCACAGCAGCGTAAATTGAGAAGTAGTTCATGCCTGGGGTCAGCGTTCCTCCGAGATGCAGAAATTCCTTTCCTCTCCCCGCCGTCTTGCCTGACGCCTGAGTCCGTTAGGTACGGAGGAATCGGACACGGGTACAGTTTCCTGTTGGGGGGCGTGAAGGCGGTGAGCACTAAGCTAATGTGTGGGACATGAGACATTTTTGGGACATGGGACATGGTTCTTTGTGATATTCTGCTTTTTGTCTGGAAATGTTGATTTAAAACCTCACGAGCCACTGACATTACCGGGCACTGAAACGGCTGAATTCCACATTTTATTGTTCCTTTATCCCTCTACGGTTTGGAATTGACCTATAACTAAACAAAAAAAAATCTGCAATTAAACGGCAAGCCAAAAACAAAACTTGTTTTACTGAGGCTGAGCAAAGTCCAAGCACCTGGACGAGGAAGCTCTCGCCAGACGTGGCCAGCGGGGGTGCTAGAGAGGGGACTTGGCCTGGCTCTCCGGGCTGTTCCAGCAGCGGCCGCTCGACCATCTCATCCATGCTCATTATCTCCCCCTGCAACTCCAAGTGCAATGGCTGTGTCTAGCCAGACCACCCTTTCATGGTGATTTATTGCACCCCCCCCCCCCCCATTACCCCCCCTGGTGCCCCCCCATCCCTGCAGGTCCACTGCTGCAGCGCCCATAGCCGGCGGTGTCATCTGCCATAAATCTGAACACTTCCTTCCACTGTCTTGCTCTTCAAGGGAAACCTCCTCTCTTGCAAACACCATTAAGTTGTCTTGCCTTTCTTACCCTCCCCCTACGTTTACTGAACTACAGCAAACAGGCATAACATGGGAGTCTCCCTGGGCCTGTCTGGGAAGCCAATTCCCCATCTCAGACTAACAGAGCATGCACTGTTTATTTTGAATGCTTAATTTCCACATGCAAATATAACCATTTAGAAGTAAGATGAAATTTTGCATAAGAAAGCACTGCAACATGAATAAAAATTAGCTAAAGAAAACAAATGTTCCGTCTTTTCTCTTGAAATTAGGATCCGTTTCGAGGAAAGTTCGGCAAACAAAAACAAACAAAGTGAAGGACAGTCTCCTTGAAAGTATTGAATTTCCAACCGGTTTCCGCAAAACGCTTTCGGCGAGAGGAACTGTCGCTGATCAGCAGAACCGGCCGCGTTCCGGCGTTCTCCGCGGGCACCTGGGAGGGTGGGGCGAGCCGGGATAAAGACAGAGCGCCGGCGAGAGGCGTAAGCGCATTTTTAAAATCCGAGATGAAAGGAGCCACGGGCCGCAGCTACGAGTCACAGCGCCGGGAAGATTAGCCGGGAGGCTCACGCTCGGAACCCAAAACTAGGCCCCCATCTTCCTGTGCCACCCCAGAACGGCAGCACCGAAACCTGGCTTCCATACCCATCCCGTCCCGCAGAACGGGAGTCACAAATGGAGGTTTGGATGGAGACACTGAAAATGACAGATCTGAACAGCAAGAGGAACTGAAGGCTGTAGAGGGGAGGAAACACTAACTGCTGTCTGTCAGGCAGAGCGCCCCCTGTTGTCCAGAGTGATGAATACTTGTGGGCAGGGCTTATGTACGAATTACAGTTCTTTCTACGTAAACAACCGATGTCTGGATATGAATAGTGTCCGTTGTCATGTGACCTCACGCAGGGCAAACTGCTGTAGACTCTAAACTGCTCTCAGAAAATCAAGAATCAAACTTTTTCTAATCGTGCGGATGGACCCCTCTTGCAAATCCCCCTGTATCCCTCCCCGGAGCGTTAAAAAAAACTGACTGGCAGAACTGTCAGAGTGCAACAATCTTGAAATAACCATGTGGCGGTGACAGCCAGCATACATGAGTGGAGATGACCACCCAGAGCACGGAGATTTATTTTAAAGTGACAAATTATTAGTATTTATGCAAATCCACATTAAGTGGCATTTTATGGCTCGTCAGGATCTCTTAGTTGGAAAAGAATTTAGTTCTGGGATGTGAATGACAGCAGACGGACTTGGTGTGAATGACGCTTTCTGTGGGGAAACCGAAACGGCAAAAACGGGCTGCAGTTTCGGCGGACGGCGTTTGTAGGGCGTGTCACGCCTGCCGCTGTGCCCCCCCAACACGCATCCCAGCTGTCCGGCACCGTTCAGCGTGTATTCAAGGTTGACAGAGGCAGTGTGAAGGCCAAAAGCAAGTGGACCTGTCACCAAGAGGGTCACTAGATATTTATGAAAGGGGGGTTAAGCGTTTACTAGGGGGGTCTGAAGATGAATGAGAACACGCTATTCAAGCTAATTACTGTATATTTATTGGGGGAGGAGGCTAAAGGACATTTTTGGGGGACTAAAGCACCCCAGGACAGCCCTAGCTATACCCTGCTTGTCACCAAAGGTCTGTGGTGGAAATTCCAGAAATTCTTGTTGCAACCATAAGGAATGACCTGAGTTACTTTGGGAAAGATACGCTTGTACAATGAGAGAGGAATGAGAGAACCTTTATAGGTTGGACTCCACAACTCAGAACAGAGACTCATCGCCCCATCCTCTCGCACCCTCACTCCACGGATCTCACCCTCCCCCCAATCCGAAACTACACATCTGCTCCCGGCAGGTTTGTGTCGCTCGCTCACGTGGAGACACAGAAAAGCACTCCGCTTGAAAACAGCGTTGCCTATGAAAAGAGCTGCCCCCCCCCGAAGCTGTAACTGAGACCACATCTGTAAATGATGTAAACATAGACGTGTTTTTATCATAAACTCAGGACCATCTGTACTGGAATTAAAGCGACCCTATTATAATTGTGATATTTTATTTACGTGAAATTTTATTTCTAAGCATTCTGAATACACTCATTTTTTTTATAGTTGTGACAGACACATTACTTTATTTCATTTAAACTGATACATTATAATAAAAATGCATTTGATGTAGCTACACAATATAAATGTAGATAAATTTGGAATCTGTATAGCCATAGTGATAAGATCAAGACATATCATATGTTAAACAGATATCTTCACTTGAACGTATTGCCATGCATTACATAATACAGCTGCTGTAATTTTTTTCCGAAGTGCTCTGGCATCTTTACATTTTTCTCCTTCAGCTGAAAGATGAGTGTCTCTGTTGACTCTCTGAGTCCCCTTTGGAGGGGCCCCTTTCCTGGGGATCTACCATTTTGTCAGACTGTAGAGGAGCCATTGGTAGGCTAACTTCATTGCGTTGCGGGTCAAGCCGGGTCGCCCTCAAGGATCCTGTGGTCAGGATCCCCCTCATCCCCATGACTACCCCCCATGGTTGAGGAAAATACCATGGGAGTGGGGGGGGGGGGGCACTTGGCTCCCACAGGGGATCTGCTATCCCTTACAAGAGCCCTTGTTGACAGTCTGGTGACTAATAGGGCAACTTCATTGACAAGTACAGATGAGTGCCTGCAAGGCGGCTATCCAAGAGACAGGCCACCAAATTTAATAATGTCACCGCACCCGCAGCTTCCCCTGGTTCTGTGATGTCATTTGTGGAGCAGGGCAGGGCATCGCAATCTCTCTTCCGCCCATCTCTCAGAATTGTCGCCGGCTTCCTTTGTGCGCTCATGGGAGTTTTACTTACACAATAATGTTCTGAGGGCAGAATGAAAAATGATTGGTTCAGAGAAATATCCAGTCAGATTGTAGGGAAAACGGGTCCAAGCAACTAGAGGAGGCAGGACCAATACCTCTTCTATATCTCTCTGAACCAATCATTTTTTTTGTTCTGCCCTCAGAACATTTTTGAGTAAGTAAAACTCCCGCAAGCCTTTTGCGCACCTGGGTGTCTCCGTATAAGAGGATTCCTCAAGTTTTCAGGCAAAGCACGTGGCTCATGGGCAGAAATTCTCCCAGTAAAACATTAACAAGGTGCCGTCCACTCTGGATGACCCCCAGAAGTTTTAGGAGGGCCCTTGTACACTGTTTTTATTGCTGAAATATTAACTTACACTTTATGGCCGAAACATTGACATAAACTTTGATTCTGGCATTAGACGCTTGTGTCGGTGGTCCAAGTTACAGCTCAGGGATCAAGTTTTTAAGACATCCTTTAAGTTGATTTGGGGTTGGCCAAGATGCTTATGTATTATCTGATCATTTCTCTGCTGTGGCTTAACTGACAGGTTTGTCTCATGTTAATAAAGTATATCCTGCGTTACTTAATGAGATAAATATTTAGGTTGTGGTTGGCGTCCCTGTCCTGGGTTATTCTCTGCTTTGTGCACATCCCTCCTGGGATAGGTTCTGAACCCCTGCGACTGAAATTGAATGAATTTAGAGTCCACTATTCCCTAGTGCCACTGCTATACCTTGTGCAGAATGCAGTGATGAGGTGGAGAATGAAACATGACATGAAGTTGATTTTGGTTTCTGCCTTTTGATGCTCTTGTATCTTCTAAAAATGCCTGGATGGCCAGTGGTGGCCACAGATGTTGCCAAGCTGGGTGCTGTCCCTGCCCCACCATGCTGCCCCACCATGCTGCCCCACCATGCTGCCCCACCATGCTGCCAAACTGTAGCCGATTCATAAATTCTCGGATTGCTACCAGTGTAAAGTTTGTCGTGTGATACTCTTCCCCCAGCCCTAAAATAAAACCGGGGTGGGGGGGGGCGAAATGAGAGCCCAGGACTCGGACGCCGACATTGCGTGTGCTGCCAGATCCGATGCCAACCCAGTAACGTCCTCCCCGGCACGCGGCCCCTGGCGGGAAACGGCGATCTGAGATGCGTCGGGATGCAGCGCCTAACCCGGCGCCCGTTCACCGCGGGCGCCTCAACACTCCCGTGCAGCCCGGTGACGCCACCATCTGCCGCTGGCTGCGTCTCCTTTGACGAGCGCGACTGCGCTTATACAGGTAAGAGCCCCGTGTTAATTCATCCTGACGTACAGGAAACCGCTGATTGCTTCATGCTGCTGCAGATTAAACTTTAACTACTCCTGAGAGCAGCGATGCTCCACACATCATATACAGTACATCCCACTCGCAACCCCTGGATTTCTCCTGCCCCCATCCCATATTAATAGATGCGTCACCCTGCTCTCCGGTCGTGATTATGTTGTCTGGCGGATTCGTCGTCCTGAAGCAGCTCAAGATTTCTCCATTTTTATGGCTGTATAATTTCATTGGATCTATTTGGGTCCAGCATACACAGTGGTGACTCTTACAGGACTTGATGGAGACAGTGAGTCCTGGCCCGTAAAACCCGCCGGCTCCCTGCCAGCTACGTGACGACGGCTGTCCGTGGCGGAGCAGCGCAGGCTCCCCGGAGCTCCATGTCAGGATGGCCGCAGCTAACCCTGCTCCTCTTCAGCTCTCCTCCTTCTGTTCCCCCTTCTGTCTGCGTGCTGTCCCAGTTTCCCGGGGAAAATGAGATGCAGCCAGCAGTCGGCTCGTTCACGCTTGACGTTAGGGGTGTAATCGGAGAGCGCTCTGCGTCGGGCAGCAGGAAGCTGCGCTTCTGACATCGGGCCGGAGCAGGAGGGTGAAGCTGGCGAGATCCGATTGAGGACCGGGCAAACGTGACCGACGCTCACCCCAAACTCACCCCAAACTCACCCCGGACACACCCATCCCCAAAATCTGTGTCTGGCAAATTGAAGGGGGTAACCACAAATGGCGGCTTGAATGACCATCTGGAGTCATGATTCACTCTCGTATTGAGTCATGTACCCCCTGAAATTAAGTTATGCAGGTTATCAATTAAATTTAATTAATTATGCTTATACCTAGCTCTTGAAGTTAAGTGAGGCAATTAACAGTAATTTGTGTGGCTGTCGGTTCCTGCCGCTTTAACAGCAGTATATGGTTGTATGTCATGAATGCCGCACAGGGTCCAATAAACATGCATTTATTTGGATTAGAGTCAGCCTTCCCAGGCCCTAGTATCAAGGGATCTGCCTTCATTTCCCTCTCATTTAACATTCTACGCGTGACAGAGGCGGTAAATCAGACTTATTGATCTCCCGGCGAATTCCGTGTGAGAAAAAAAGAGAGAAGAGAGACGGCCATCTTTTTGGGAGGGTCGGTTCAGCGGGTGCCAAAAGTCGGTTGGCCGGCGAGTCACACAAAGACCCGCAAACACCTGCGCTGCACAGACTCAGTCTGGACCGCGGCCGAACAAACCGGGACTCATTTTCTGCACAAACAGTCCCACTGACCGGACAGAAAGCGTACAAGCACTGTGTAAATATAATTGTTTGATGAGTAACTGATGAATAACAGAGCTTATGCAATGGAATATCGAATATTTATGCATGGGAAGATTATAAACGGCACACCCTGGAAACTCTTGGCGCACGGAATTGGGCAAGTTTTTGCTCATGTGCTGGGGGGTGATTATGCCTGTGTTTTCTGTGTTTATGCTGTTTCATTGTTCCTCTGATGATTTCATGCTGAAACAGTGAAAAGAGGGGGGTGCATTGATACACCCTTTGGTGGCTTGGCCATTGTAGCGTCAGTCGTCCTGTACCTTACAGAGAACCAACTGGAAAGGGGCTTCCGGAGTAAATACTTAAGCGTGTTCAGACTGACCATGCCCCCCCCCAGTTTATAGGTTACTTTTCAAATGCTGCGCTTTATCCATGACTGATTTATAGCAGTAGGCGGGAATGGAGGTCAGACCCTGAGTGATCTTTTTGTTTTTGACTTCACCGTTAGGTTTGTGTCTCATTTCTTAATTAAACAAATATTTAGGCTGTTCCCCCCCAAAAAACCCTCTCTCGAATTGCCTCCTCCACCAGCAATTGTCAGTTCCAGTTAGTTCCATTTTGTGCAAGAGTGCAAGATGAATGTGGTGATGAGGGGGAATACTATATACCAAGGGGTATATATCCCAGCGATAATTGTGAAAGGCCAACATGATGTATGACAAAAAGATTAAGACTGTTCATGTTAGATTAGATTAGATTCAACTTCGTTACTGTAAAAAGTACTAGTACTCAGACAACTAAATGCAGTTTGGTACTAATCTGAAACTGCAAAATAGCAGGTAAGTGTTAGAAATACTTGTACAATATATAAATGTGTCATACACAAATAGAAAAATGGATGTCTTTACAATGGTATATGTGGTATAGATAGTTTGCTAAAAATAATGTGGTCAGAATGGGAAAAAGTGCAGGATGTCAACACCTGTGGTCAAACGACAGTCACAATGGGTGTTTCTCAATACCAAGAACACAAAGACCGTACTCGTGGTCTTGGCAAGACTGGTCTTGCTAACTTGCCTCCCAAGAACTTGGGGAGCAATGAACCATGGGATTGGTCTCGTTTGGCGAGGATGCAATTGATGTTTGATCCTTGATATTTGGGGGGGGGGGGGCAATGACGACATCTGAGGATTTTTACCATCCTCTGTACTTCTGTTCTTGAGTATTGGAACTGGCTTTTGGCAATATGACGTAAAACGGGTACACGAGCACACAAGTACACAAGTATATTGAGAAACAGCCAGAGATTCTGGTGCCCCTGGTCTCGCCCTGGGCTCACGACTTAGATTGGGGTTACTAAGGCACCCACACCAATCTGTAGCTAGCGGGACCAAGGGCAGGTGAACTGAATCTCCACCAATGCTCACAGTAACCAGACCCCGCCCCCTCTGCTGTGCGCTAATCCTGACCCCACTGCCCTAACAGCCCTATGGAGAATATCCTTCACAGACTTCACATCAGAAATCATGCCGGGTATTTGGTAAATATTTTTGTTTTCTTTATATAACCACCAATAATTCTGGAAACTGATAAGTCTGCTTCTTACATTACCATCCTGTGTTGGTATCTTGGATGATGTAAAGTCATGGGGGGGAGGGGTAATCATATATGGGTAAGGATTTTAGGACAAAAGTAATCACGTTTTCCACAGTGAGAAGAGAGGAATTTTTAGTCAGGTCTCTTGCCCCCACCCCCCACCCCCCCATCCTCCCCCTACAGCTGAGAAAGCTATGTAATGTGCTGCTTTGAAGAGGATGCATGTAAAATCACCTTGTTTAAATTCTGTGGTCCCCAACATGTATTAACCTATACATCCATTAACCTTTTAATTTTCAGACCAGGAGTTGAGATTCTGTGTCATTTCCAAGCTCAAACAAGGAGTGGAATCACGGACCTTATAGGAAGATTTCAAAACAGCAGAATAAAGGAGCTCAGCATTTTTTTAAGCCGACATCAGCAAGGTCATTAGACGGCGTGCAAAGAAAAAATGTCGCGTGACACATGTGCTGAATATTTCGTTTGCATGTGACCAAACGTGAATGACCATCAGACCCAAGCTCTGCAGACAGATCTGCCAAGCCCAATTCTTCCGTTTGGTGATGGGCCCACACAGCATCTGAGGGTCATTAAGAAAATAGGCCAGCAAGTTCTTTAACTCTTCAGATTTTTTTTTTATGTATAAACCGCAGAGGCCAGAGAAAAGTCCCATAAATGACCTGACCTTGGGCTGATAGGGGAGAATGTGACTTGTCCTGCGCCGTCGCATTTCCACACTGCGAACACTGACTCACATGAATTTCCTGGATCTGGAGGCTGATGCAATGACATCACCACTGGATATATCCTTCAGGATTTCAGACCGCCCATATACAGTTACGAAGATCTTACAGGAACATGAACTGAGATCACTTGGCAATGCCCTGTCGATCTCTAACCACTGCCATATTAAATATAGCAGGATTTTTAGGATTATGTTAATTCCACTGTTCTTTGTATCTCATGTTGTTTCGGCACATTGTACCCGCTTCAACATAAAATCGTCAAAAACGATTGCAGTGATGTCTGTCAGTGATGATGATGATGAATCATGGGATTATGCTTAATGGATTTGCGACTTAATCTTCCCTTATCTCACGCGTAATTAACAGTAGGTGTTCAGGAATGGAGTGATACTCGCTTTATCATGACAAGTCTTACATGTCTAGACTCTAGGGTTTCTAAATAGGGATAATCTTCAATGGCGTGATTCATGCTGTATGATCGCAGCGGAATGAACCTGAGAGATCAAATTATATCAGTTTTAGTTGAGCTGCCGTCTGTGTTTTCCTCCTGTAACATGGCGAGTATGTACTAAAAGCAAGAAATGCTGCACAGAAATTATTCTAATTGTAAGTTGATTAAATTATTCATTATGCTGGTGTACAGCCCCCCCCCCCCAACCCCCCCTGTAGGCTCAGGGCAGCGTGTGCGTGGGGATAGCACCTGGGGCAGTGAGGGGCATTCTGGGTAATTACCACAGGACAGATGATGGAGGATGGAATCCCATGAGTAATGGTTCTATTTCTCCATGTGCTTCAGGTCTGACCCAACTGTGAATGGACCGGCAATCCAGAATGCCTCTGTCTCACGGGTTACAGGGACTCCCTCACATGGACCCTGGTGCCATCCAGGGCTTGCAAGTGGAAAGCTTCATTCCCGCAGGTCCAGCCAGCTTTTGAGTAACCGAGACTCCCTCCCTTTGGACCTGGGACCGGGTCAGGCATCCCCCCCCCCCCCCCCCCCCCCAAGCTGCTTGTGATCAGGGCATCAGGACAAACATGAATGCTGGAGAATCACCGTTGGTGCCCAGGTGCCGTGATGGCCCAGGGTCAGGCAGAAAAGTAGGGTAGGCCAATTTAAAGCGCACTTCAACTGTACCTTCTCAGGATCTTCTGCAGCCTGTGTTTGCTTTTATTGGCTTCTGCCCACAGCTTCTTCCCAAGCCTTTTATTAATAAAGCTTTGTTTTCCTTTTGATTATTTCCAAGGTGACTGGGGAGCACGATGTGTTTCACAGCCTCTTTTACAACATGTAAACATCACTCACAGCTTCCCTTGCTGTCATCTCCAATGGGGGGGGGGGGGGTTGGTGAGTCAATTGGACAAAGAAGTCAAGGCTGTGTTGCAGTCAACCCCTCAGGTGATATAGGCGGCTGCCTAGGGCATAATCCTCTGATGGGGCACTGATATAGAAAGCCAATTTCACCTTGGGGGGTGGGGGGGGGGAACAAAATTTAGAGGACGAAAGACCTCAGCTTTGTGTCTGTGGAGTCTTCACCCCGATCGGGAAACGCTTAAAAAATATGTTGGAATTTCTCCAGCGATTATCTGATTATTATTTGTGGAAAAGGCAGCAAATGTCATGAGCAGTGAGACCTGCGTCAGCCACTGAAATCGCATGCCAAGGTGAATTTATCATTCAGTTACATAACAGTGAAGGTGAGGGAATTTCCCCTCAAACCTGTCACCTCTCTCCCTGACGCCCCCTAGCGGTGAGGAAGAGTGACACACCGCCTCTATCCTCCATGTTCTGGGTGTGCTGAGGTGAGCTGCACGGGACAGGGGGGTGCCTTAGATCCAGGCGGAATCCTCTAAAGGAGAGCTGGTGGGCTGTGGGGGGGTCCGAGAGACCCAGCTGTGACATCACTTTAATTATGCATGCGCAATTTGTAAAGCAGACAGGCTCATTAAGCGGAAACAGCTGTTAAAAATCGATGGTTATCAGCGCGTATGCGGGCAGCTCAGACACACTAAGGCACTCTGGGTAAATCCCAGACTCCCTGGCTCGGCCTGGGGCCCCAATACGGAAGCCCAGAGCTGCCTTATCTCATGACCAGGGTAATTAGGAATACGTCCACTCAAAGGATCTCAAAGGCAAATTCCCTTTATTAAGTGCATTTGTGTTAATGTCGCACTGAAGCAGGCCATCAAAAAAGCACAGGACCGATTGCAAGTGATGGAAGTAAAATGACCAGAAATGATAATCGTGTTGCACAGATTGCCTGAAAGTTCATACTTTTTATGACTGACCCAAAGTGATGGTATTTGGCAATAGCTGCAGCTGGTGGAGATTCACTGTGCAGCACTGCAGCCTCACAATATCAAAGCTGCGCGTTTGAATTCGCGTGTCCTCTCTGTATTTGCGGGATTCCTGATGATGTCCCAGTTTTGCCATTTCTGTCGGGTAGTGTGTGCCCTGTCCAGGGTGCCCACCCTGTCCACCCTCCCCTCTACTTCCTGGACTGGGTCACTGTAACCCTGTCCTGGATAACTGCTGATGTATAGATGCATCAGCCATGAAAATAGGAAAACTGCGCTGGAAGCTACGTTTTTCCGTTTAAACTTTAGAGAGACTCTGGGTTCCTTCCTCAGGGATCTCTCGCTGTAATTATTCTACCCGCATCTCTCCAGATTCAAGCAATTAACTACTAATCATGTCTCTCATTAGTGATGCACTGATAGTGGATCAGAACCGATAAACAAGGTGGCATCAGGTTCTGAGGTTTCTGCGTAGCTGGAAGCCGTCGACAGGTATACTTGATATATTAACTGTTATATTACAAAGCATTTGGCATCGTACTGCAGAAATGATGTCTCCCTATGGGGGGGCAAATGCAATCCTTTTGATATCTCTTTAATACCCAATAAATGTATTTTAATATTCTTAAATATTTGACTCAATACAATGCAGCTCCAGCTAAACACAGTGTGCTCCCTGGGATAAAGGTATAAGGACTAACCTACATCCACAGCAACATTTACAGTACATATTGTAGACAAAATTTTAACATTTTTAATGAAACGTCACAACTCAGTACTGGGTACTGGTAAGGCAATATGAAAGCAATGTTCTTTTTGCAAGCTAATGCCTGCCGTTTGATTCTACCAAGCACAGTCCAAAGAAATTGCCTTGAGAGGTTCGGCCCTGTACCCAATCAGGACAAACCACCAGCATTCCGTGTAAAGGAAATCCTGAAATCCACGACCGGGCTCCCATCGGACCGAGCTCACTGCCCTCAAACAGGAAGACGGCTGGGTTTTTTTTTTGTGGGACCGAAAGGGACGTTAAGTTCACACCAGAAATAAAAGAGACTTCAAAAACATACAATTAACAAAAAAAAGAGTAAAAGAATCTGTAAGACATTTTGTCATAGTGACACAACAAAGAGTTGCCACACATACGAAGTTGCAGAGTGATGGTCCATTTTAAACGAGAGGCTTAGAAAGCGAAGGCTCCCCTTTGTTGTCTGAAATTAACGTGAATTTTCTTTAACGTGAAGTGTGCGTGAGAGAGGAAACCGGGCAGGCGCCGCCCCTTTCCGACACCCCCCCTCCCCCCCCACTGACAGCAGACCTAAAGGAAAGCACCAGTGACCTCAGCAATGGGGGCCCGCCAAAAGATGTTATTATTCATTGTGTTGCTCTGAGGCCTACCATGAAGAGAGACGCCTAATAGCTTAGCGACGGTGCGCTAAGGAACACGAGCCCCAGTGGCTTCTTCCCTTCGCAGTCTCGCCCCCCTTTTTTACGAACTCCTTGGCTCCCATCCTAGCAGACCTCCAGCGGCACATTTTAAGGATATCGTCGATTATTTTGCCCCCTCGTGAGGGTTTATATAACATACACAATTTGGTAACCGAGTGAATTCCAGACGCCTTTGCCAATAATTAAGTTGATATGTGGCAAGCTGGGAGAAAAAATATGCTTTCCTCTGCAGCCTGTCTTCTAGGGAGAGCAAGATGGTTTAAACAGATGGGATCTGCAGCAATATACTGGGGGGTGGGGGGGGGAGTGAGCTCAGGGAGAAACTCCCAGGGAATGCTCGTCGTTGTTTTAGGGCAGCCTTCAGCGTCGACATCCCCCATTGGCCGTGTGTGAAGTCAGGCCAGGCTGGGCGGGGCCAGGGGGGACAGAGAAGGAGAGGACTTCCCACCACGTGGAGTAGAAATGCATAGAAGCTGGTCAGGAAGCCAGTAAGCTGTCTGCTGCTTTATTTGTGTTTTATGCATTATTTGCCATTTATGTCCTGAAAATAGTAAACATAGCAGAATTTAGTCTCGGGAATGAGATGCTTCCTATGGGTGACTGTTCGTACCTGCATCCTGTCCGACCTCTGACCTTCCAGATGCCCCCGCAGGTTCAGGGTGGCTACCAGATGGACTGGAACAGTAAATATTTGGCTATAGCAATGCATGGCATAATGCACACGAAGAAAAAAAAAATCCTGAACGCTGCCATGCCATTGTATCCTGATTGGACGATGATGCTCCTAAGGGGTGTGGCCTTTCAGTCACCTGGCCAATGAGAAACTTGATTCTAAAGTCACAGCAAGTACATGGCAGGCAGAAATATCCATGGCGGCTTCACACCTCCAGGCCTGGGGTTGTACGTTTGATTCCCTGGCCCTGTGTGTCGGTGAAGTTGGCACATTCGCCTTGTGTCCTTGTGGGTTTCCTCCAGGTACTTCATGGTGCTCCAAAAACATGCATTTCAAACGAACCGGCTTCCCTAATTTGCCCTTAGTGTCTGATTGTGTGTGCATACATGTGCCTTGTGATGGACCAAAATCCCGTCCAGGGTGTCCCCTGTCTTATATCCTGTGTTTCCTGGGATGGGCTCCAGGTCCACATTCACCCTATATCAGTCTTCCCAGTCCAGTCAGACAGTCCACGTTTTTGCTCCCTCCCAGCTCCGGGTAGGGAAGTGGACCAGACTGGGAAATTCTACCCTATATGGATAACTGCTTATAACTGCTTATAACTGCTTACAGAAGATGGATGGATAGATATTGGCTCGTATTTGACGTCCACCATTCGGTCAATGCCAAAATATCTGCTAGAATCAAAGGACCTTGGGGGGATTTACTGAGCAGAACAGTACAGAACATTACGCCCCCCCGACCCACATACACACAAATGTGACCTTTCCCTGCACATCAAATGAAAGTGATTCTCTAAAGCTCATGTCTTTCACTTGCTGTTCTTCTTCCACTCTGACTGAGTGAGATATTCAGCTAAAATAGCGCATAACAATCACAAGTATTGCTTGCTGCTGCAGAATTGTTTTATTTCAGCAGTGTACAATTTTGCTTCCTTTATTCCCCAGTTTGAGCACGGGGGGTGGGTGGAGTTGGGGGGCAGGCTTCCAAAAATAAGAGCTGAGAGCGCCACCTTCCTGCACGTGTGGGTGTGGCCTGTTCCTCAGAGCTGCTGGCGCAGGCAGCCCTGCGGCGCCATTCCTGCGGCATCAGCAGAGACGCCCAGCCGGTCGTCTCATATACAGCTTCCCCTGCGCAATGCTTTCACTACGGTGCTGTGACACGCGGTCACATGACATGAGGCCATCGCGGGAGGCGTGTGGCCAAGTGGGTTAAGGAGCTAGGCTATGAGCAAAAGTCGGAAGCTTCAATCCAGTTATAGGGAAGGCATCTTCACTGTTACAGGCTTCATGATCCTTGGTGACACACGAGAGAAGCAGTTGGATGGATGGATGGATGGATGGATGGATAAACTAGTCTATATGGATGGAGAGGTTAAGGGACAGCCAAGCATAACAACCTCCTTCACTAGATTTTTAAGGGCTTCTGCACTGTGACAGCCAGACCTCTTTATGCACTGTGAGGGACCCAAGTACTGAGAACCTAGCATGGCAAATCTGTAATGTCACCTGTTTTTATAAAATAGCAGATGATCTGCAGTTCAAAGGTTTAATAATAATAGCTCATATCAAGGGACAGCAGGGTGACTGAGTGGGTAGAGCTGCTGCCTGACTGCTGCTCACACCTCCAGGGCTGTATGTTCTCTCCATGCTACCTACCAGTTACTCTGGTGCCCCCCCCCCCCCTCCCACAGTCCAAAGACATACACTTAGGTGAGTGGTTGCCCCTAAATTGCCCACAGTATATTATTATATGTGTATGAGTGTGTGTGCCCTGCAAGGCACTGGCTTCCTGCTGTGTGGCAGCCGGGCCTGTTGTATGCGTGTCCCTCTCCATGTTGTTCCAGGTCACATATTTGTCAGCCCACTCCAGCCCGTGTTAGTGCCCCTCCCCATTCTGGCCTGCCATTGGCAGAGTTGAGTAATTCAGGTGCAGATAGTTCTGTCTGTCTGAATTGTTTCAACCAACCAGCTGAGCATAAAGAGTCACAGTCACAGAGTACTCAACTGCTTGGTTGAAACAAAATCCCGGTCAGGACTTTTACTCTCTGGATCTAAATTACTTAACTCTGCCCATTGGAGATCAGATTCTTGCCTTGCTTTTAAAAACGACCTGCAATTCATGCTCCCTCCCTGTTCTTCTTCAGCTTCTTTCTTTGCTTAAGGTTGTTCATGCTGTTTTCCAAGCCCTCCTTCTCGATTCCTGGTTGCTCCTGTATCATGTACGTTTGTTCCATATGTAAAGCTCATCTTTTGGATGGTAGGACATAGATGCCTTTTCCTTTCACACAGTGGAGGAGCCAATGAGGGAGCAGGAGCAGCACCACCCCCCTAGAACTGATTGGCCGCTGGTGCTTCCCACCCCCTGTTTTCATTGGCTCTGAGTGATGTTGATCATAGAATGCAGAATGTAGTTTTCCCAAATGGAAATCTGTGACGCAGCTTGAATTTTAGTGGCTCCCGGAAATATACACAAATCATGGCTGTAATTAATGTGTAATTTAAGAAAACATGTTTTTGTTTATTATGTGCACTTAGCAGAACGAAAGCAGAGAGCCTTAATTTTTACACTTTGGACGGGCTTTTTTTTGTACTGTTTTCTCCTCTGAAAATAAACCGGAGCCATCACCACTATCACATTCTCTTTTGTGCATGTATTTGGGGGCTGCTACCCTAGGTAGATGCTTGTTGTTTTGGCCAGGTCCACATCTGAAGTCACTACCCATTAAGGCTCAAATACACTCCCCTTATGCATGAAAATAAATGTCCCTGTTAAATGATGCAACCGTCAGTGCCCACAAACTTCCATGCGTCCTTCACGTTGGCATGAATAACACATCTATCGGAGGGCATGAGAGGGCACAGACTTCCTCCTTTTTTCTTTGCTACAATCCAACTGACATTTAATTTCCGTCCAATCTCCTCCCAGCTGCTCTGTGATAATTGTTTGTCACAGTACCCCGGGCAAAGTAACATTACAAAGCTGTTTAAGATTTCACACCAAGTCGCACAGTCACTTCTCAAGAAGTTCTGCCATTTTTTTTATTTCATCATTGTGTTCTGCATAGGGCTTCTCTTGAAGTACTGGCTACACTGCCCCTCTGACTGCTCCGGTTAATCTGTATAATTATTAGATATTCCCCCATTGGATTTGAATCTATAGTCTTTGTATTACTAACATAACACTCTACTGGTGGATCTACAGGAATAACTATGCATTGCTGATCACTGTAAGTGAATCACTGCACAAATATCCTCTGCTATCTGCAAATTGCCTCCAGTTACACACACTCACAAATTCTGTGGTGGCCCGACTCTGGAATGAGCTATAACACCAGTGTGCCCCGCGCTTCCCAGGGTAGGCTGCAAGCTGGCTGCGACCTTGTGCTGGATCAGTGATTGGAGGATGGATGCATGTTCACATCGGCGCGTCGTACAAATATCTAGGACTCTGTGCGTGAATTACTTTTGCCCCTCGGCTCTTGCACGTATTCTACAGAGAATCCTGTTTGAGGCAGTAACCTGGCACTTGACATATATGTTTACATCACTGGGTCAAAATGCACCTGAAGCAGAAGGATACTCTGCTCAGCTGGCCAGCTTCCTGTTGGGTGGAGACTGGCTCTGAGAAAAATAAAACAGGAGGGCATTCATAACGCTCTTTGGTCTCATAGACCCACATTACAAACATTATCCCTGGGACACAGGTGCTGAAGGACAGAGGAGAAGCGAGCAATGTGTGAAAGCAGAGGCGAAAACACCTCACAGCAGATACGACATGAAAGCCTCACTTGCTCTTTCATCTTTTGATGGTTTTAATGGCTTTCTATTAAATTATTCCCTAGTTTCCTCTGGTTAGATTAAAGAAAAGGGCTAATTAGACAGATTATTTTTCCTGTTTGTGGAGAAGTAAAATTAAGATTTACTAACTAATTATGTATGTTTGGTGCTAGATCATAAACAACTAAATAAAATTGGTTAAAAATACAAAAAGAATGTAATTTATTTTTGTCACCTTCAGTAACTTAATTTAATCTTTGAAAAGTGCTTTTCGCCACCGTGATACTTGACACTATATTTGAGACATCTCCCAGTGAATGTGACAAATTTGCAAATCCCCAGGCATGCAACATATTTGTCACACATCCCCGCGCATACGACATATTTGTGATGCAACCCCATGCAGGCAACATATTTGCAATGCGTCCCTCTACATGCGCCACATTTCAGCCAATGCACTTCAAGGAAATCAAATGCATGTTGTGAAGCACATCTCAGCAAGGTCCTTCAACTTGTGCTCCTGCTGAGAGCTTCCAGGTGCATCCAGCAGTGTAGGGATCCCCTGTCCTTCTTCTCGCGGGCAAGAAGGGTTTTTCTCACGATTCCCGTAAAAACGGAAATGTGCCACGTCTTTCCCTAAAGGTGGGAGGCTGAGCAGAAAGCACACAGCTAGTACACGCCAACACTAAGCACATTGCTCTAAGGAAACACCTCGTGCGGGCACACACGCGCACGGACACACACTCACACACACACATTGAAGCTTATGGTCACTAGAATGCACCAGCAAAAGCTAACAGAGCAAATGTATGACCAAGCTTGCAAAACACTTCATTATAAATGATTGTGAAAGAAGAACAACACAAGCATTGAGATATATTTCCCACTAAAACAAATAAAATCTATTATGTCACTAAAATTCATAATGTCAATAAAATGTTTTTTTTTTCAAAGAAATCTCTCAAATAATTCAAGTTTGTTTTTAGTTAAAAATTATCACTAAGGAAAATTCTCGTGCGAAAGATATCAACTACAATTAGTAGATCATGTGATATGGAAAATATATTCTACCAGAGATAACCTAACACTCACATTGTGACCTTACTGGAATTAATCTGCCCCATCTGTTGGCTTAAGCAATTAAATTATTAATCCAATCTCTCTCACTTACCCACACAGACACACACACACGAGTGCATCCGCACACGCCGAGGTACATGGCCAACATAAACTCACAAATGGACAGTCGATATGATTAATGGACAATAACATAAAGTGCAAAGTGCCTTTGACATTTGACTTTTAATCTGGCATCTGGGAAAGTGGCATCAATGGCAGATCGAGCTGTAATAAGCAGTAAGGCACAATATTTATACACAAGTTGAATTTTGCTGAATCGTTTTTCTAGAAAATATACTGTATTCAAGCTGCCAGTTAATAACAATGCACACCTGCCATCAGGGACTTGTTTTTAAATACAGGTCATATGTAGACTGAATGTTTTATAGAATTTTTCTAACTCCAAATTTATTTCGAATGTGATAAACTGTGCAACAAAATACATGCATCCATTCATTTCCCATAACTGCTGATTCAGTGCAGGGTCACAGCACATCTGGAGCCTATCCCAGAATGCAAAGGGCATGAGGTAGTGGACACTGAACTGGATGCAAGTGGCTGTCTTTTGTAAGAGAGCGATGTGCCCCCTCAGGAAATTCCGGGAGGACAAACCAAAGACCAACAAATATACAACATAAACACCAATTCGTACAGTGCTCACAGAAAGTCTTTGGGTTGCTTGCTTAATTCTGTAAAAATATTGCTAATTTATTGGTTTCATAACAAGTCCATTGACCGGCAGTGTTAAACATATCTGCAAATATCTTCTGTCATTTTCATATTTTTTTGACTGACCCTTTCAGTTCTTTTGTTGCAATTTTGCTATTAATTGCAGTTGCAATCATTGGCTCCCAAAGGGATACTAAACACAGAAGTTTAATGTTCTATGTTATTGCAAATGTGTTACTAATCACAAAGCACCCAATAAGCCTGCTTGTCAATCAACTTTTTAACTCAGAACAGCTATATTAGAACTATAATTTGGGTTTCAATGTATTACTACTTGAAATGAATGCTGTACTTATATATCCTGGATGTTTCTAATGTGATAATGAGAAGTAATGATTTTTGTTAAAAAAACAAATAAATTTCCTTATATTTTTACTGAATTAAGCAAGCGTCCTAAGACTGTCTTTAAGCACTTTATATTTAAACATATACATTGTATTTCAGGAACATCAGCTCCTGAAGTTTTCTCTTACAGTCGACGTCTCCTTAGGGGTCAAGCATTTCTGAAGGCGCCTCCCAATTTTCTTTTATACCAGTTCAGACTGCAGCCACTGGACGGCAAGTTTCTCCTCCCCCCACGTGAAAAAAGAAATCACCAGGGACTCTCACCCAACCCCCGGGGGACCACAGCCCCCCGCCCAACAAACGTGAATCTGGGGCAGGCGTTGTGACCCAATACATCCCAGGAGTGATGGAGACTTAATGTATACGCTGTCCTAGGCTATAGCCCGGGGCCTCCTGAAACATCAGGGCCCCTCCCCGCCTTGGGGAAATATTTGGAATGGGAAAGGGGCCTCGGGTAAGTTAATCAGCCCCCTGGCCAGGAGCGGCTCATCCCCAACAATGATGCCACGGATTGCTGTCCTGAGGATAGGCACCATGATTCTGACTCTCTGGAAGAGTTTCATGGTACAGGACTTGGGCAGACCTTTAAAGGAAGGGTAACTGATTTCCTCTGAAATGAAATGATGCTTTATTTGCCGTTCGCACAAGTACAGATACATTGGAATGCTTCTTTTTGCACATCCTGTTCTCCCTTGAGACAAACAAACAAACAAGAGTGAAGCCTTAGGTCCAATCATAGGGTCAGCCATTAATCTGGTGTCCCTGGAGAATTTCAGGGGGGGGGTAAAGGTTCTGCTTAAGGGCCCAGCAGACATGTGACTATTCTGGTGAGGACAGGATTCAA
The DNA here is from genome assembly GCF_048594095.1 of Paramormyrops kingsleyae. Lineage (NCBI taxonomy): Eukaryota > Metazoa > Chordata > Actinopteri > Osteoglossiformes > Mormyridae > Paramormyrops > Paramormyrops kingsleyae. The sequence goes on from NC_132803.1 coordinate 32,081,816, forward strand.
ACCTATGACCTTCCCTTTACCCCAGCTGAGGCGTACATCGCCCCCGTCGACCCCGATGCCGTATCATGTTACAGATACCAAACCGTATGTGAGCGCAAACATCGTGGCGATGGAGAATGGATGGCAAATTGGGGGCCAGAAAAGAAATGTAATGATCCTTTGGGCTGAAACACTGGGCGATAAAATGAAAGTGAGGTATCGTGTTCCCTGGCTGTGGCGCACATGTGCCGTATCCGGCGGCTGCCGGCGCTGCTGCCCGGACATCAGAGCTCCCCGTCCCCGTTTGTCCGACCAAAGCCCCCGCACCGGATCGCAAAACAGCACCAGATGGCGTTCCCCGAAACCTGTTACAATATTCAATTTGTGCCGCCCGCCACAGCACCTTCAAAACAGGTCTCGTATTTCGTGCGGAAAAGGAGTCATTAACGTAATGGCAGCGGTTACCCGGGCGACCCCGTGGTCACGCCACCGCCCTGCATCCAGAGCTCCCCGGAGGGCGATGGCCCTGCCATGCTGGATCAACTGCCTGTAAAAACACAGCGGGATGCTGGTTGCCAGGAGACGTGATGCTGAGAAGAATAGACGCCAACAGGTGACATCATATCTTCACGCCTAACTTACAGCCCAATGGTGAAGCAAGTGTCTATGCTGATTGACCAAGGCAGCATCCATTTAGCAAATAGGTGGTTGGGTGTGGGTGGGTGGGTGGGTGGGGGGCTTTTTATTAGCTGGCCTGCAGTGGTTACCCGAGACCCGAAGATGGCGCCGGTAGGCGCGGTGGGTTTGCATGAAACACTCTAACTGATTAGGTTGAGTTAATCCCTGCATGGGGGACAGTATATCCTCTAACCTCAGCCCATATTTTTTATTTCCTTTCACTCTCGCTCGTCACCTCCTCTCACCCCGAGTCTGAATTCAGCGGAGATGGAGAATCGTACTTTTAAGATCAGCGGCGAGCGCTTGATGCCAGTGCAGCAAACACTGGGGAGCAGCCGCTGATCAATGATGACATTTACACTCACGTTTCCCATGTTCCACTCTGGCAAATTGAACTGCTGTTTATTGGTATAGAAGTGCACCCAACAATGTGCTTTGATTTAATCACTTTTATGGTTTCTTATATTTCCCAGGAAAGAAAAAAAAAAACAGGATAATGCAGGCTAACCGTGCTGTGATTTGTTATCAAACTCAGATCAAGTATCAACTCTGGAACATTCATTAATGGTGAATGTTTTTAATACAGTGTGCCTCATATCACTGCATGGTATCCATTATGTTATGCATGTAGACACTCAATGAGCCAATTTAGGCATCTCATAAGTGTGCTTTGATGTCTATGACATCACTCTCTGCTGCTGGTCCTTACACAGAAATGTCTTATATTTCCAGCAACACTACCATCATAAATAAAGAGCTGAACAGACGTGCAAAACATTGCATAAATATGTATGTATTAATAGTTAAAATGAGTAAATAACAATTATTCCAGATTTCCATTGAGGATCTGAAGATCATAAATTAGTTGCCCCGCAAGAAGCTATTTTCTCCAAGTTAATGTTTTATGGGTGGTTTGTGGGGTCACATCGATGCCGCTACATTCTGTCCACACTGGTGGGATTATACCAGTCCATACCATAGAGTCATTAACCAGTTTATTCAGCTGGCAAAATGACTCCAACTTGCCACAGTTTATAGCTCATTGGCTCAGCATCCCAAATGTATACGCCCAGATGGTACATGTATCGGTATTGCAGGAATAACAGCAGCAGTAAGACGAAGGGAGTGCGCGATATTTCGAGCAACTTAGCAAGTTTTTGAATGAGTTGAGGAGACATTTAACACATTTAAAAAATGTCAGATCAAAGACTTAAATCTTGTGCATACGCAATAACTCCCTGTCACATTTAAGGCCTGAAGGAAGTATTTCCTTAACTTTTTTAAAGCGTGTTAAAAGCCTGTTAAAAGCAACTGACCCCATTCAACAATCGCCCTCGGTCTCCCCTACACACATAGATGGAAAGAATTCTGTCTTGGTTGTTGCCTTCTACTTAATTTCTTAGGCTTCCGAAGGTGCAGGAACTTATGGCTGAAGGCCGACGAAAGATGGAAAACACATGCATATATGTATCCAATATTCATGCCCAAAGTGGCGGAGGCACCCGCAGTCATTAGTGCACTTACAATCCATCTGACAACCATATCTCGTCAAAGAGGTCAGGGAACTTGGGCCTACTACTCCCTGCAAAAATGATGAATCTCCCATCTCTCTGTGACTAGACAGCTCCCCATTTGGGTTTCTGCCTTTTAATATTTCAATTCAGGCAATCTGGATGGACAGCCAAGACTCTCTTAGCAGTGGAACAAGTCACACGCGAACACACGGGACTGAGCCAAAGTATGCGGTCGGAAGAGTGTAACAGAGGCAAAGCTTGTTATCTGCGGGTCACCATCGAAGCCCGATTCACAGGGAAATATGCGGCGAAAAAATCGCCCGGGTACACGAGCGAGGAACGAAGTATCACTGGCAGCACAGCGGATGGACAGAAGAACAAAAAAGGACCCATGCGGACGTCTCAGCCCGCAAGCAAGAAAACCATTAACTCCAACATCAAAGGCCGGATCTTTTACGTAATTATCTTCAAAGGTTTCCCGAGATGAAACCCAGCTCAGCGAACGACATCCCCAGACTATCCCTGAAGGTAGCATGCAGGTGTAAAGCTCCTATGAATGGTCGTTCATCGTTAAGTTAGCACTTTGTGTAAGAGGCAAAGCACCAATCAGCACATGCTTTTCTGCTTCCAAGAGCTAAAAGCTAGATTCATTACATTATACATTTATTTATTTAGCAGATGGTTTTATCCGATGCGATGCACATTTTTGAGGAAGCAGGGTCAGATGGTCCCTGAAGAAAGTGGGGGTTAGGGGCCTTGTTCATGGTCCCAGTGGTGACATCACTCTGTCCACCACAGGATCTGAGCCGGTAACCATCCGGTTACTGCCACAGCACCCCAAATTCCTTAGTCATACACCACCACCCCCCCTCACTAACTTTCATTTTATCCTATGTAATACATCAGCATCCGCAAACACCACAGTTAGGCCCTTTGACCGATGATTAAAATTGAGCAGTACTGCTTTCCCAGACCTCGACAGGCCTCTGCAAGCTACACCACACCAATCTTATGGTTGCGGTCAGGTTCAAACTGTTAGCCAACAGAAATATGTGGAAACTAAACTGTGCAGATCGAGAGAAGGCCATTTTTGGAATAGAGGGAGTGGCATTCTGGCATGAGTGGTCTTGGATTCCTCAGTGTTTCAGAACATACTGGGACCAGTAGCATAAGGAGACTGAACCAGCTTTAATTGCTGTGTATCCTCTGGAGGTTCGGAAGACCACCCTGGGGTTATCTTTTGGTCCTGCAGCGATGTGTCATGCTTCCCTCATCCCAAACACGGCTGATTATGTGTTAGTGACCTTACAACATCACGCGACTCAGTGTCTGGCCTCCTGCCACGTTGTTTGTGGTTCTGCCTCTGAGTTCTTTGACGTCTAGGAGACCAAAAAAAAAAAAACACCCTCCACAATGCACATATGAAGTGCATTATTAATCACATCATGTATTTGTCTCTCAGTACCACTGTAGCGGAAACAATGCAGCCTTTTTTTAGCGATGTCCTAACACACTGTTTATTTTGTTTTGTTGGTTCCAGTTCCACAAGGAGCAAATCCGCGTGTGACCTCACAGAGCCAGATTTCAGCTTCCACATCCAGTGCCAAGGGGTGGGTTGCTCAATGCCTTTTTTTTTGCACCCCTCACCACGATATCCAACTATCACTGGAGGGGATTTCCATTGGACACAATGCCCCCCCCCCCCGCCCCACGCCAGCTCCCACAAATAAAGTGGTGAAAGTCTAGAACAGTGGCCTAGAAAAATGTAGATTTTCCAAATTTTGCTTTCTTGTTTATTTGTCATATCCAGGTCTATTGATATTGAAGGGCCACTAATACAATCTACTTATATTTTTTGAGAATGGGTAAGGAGGATGGCGCTGTCACTCCTGTAGCACTGCAGAGACCAAAGGGAAGTACTGCCCATCCACCTGCACCAGCTTCATGCCCCACAAAGGCAGCCGGTGCCCCTATTCATCTTTATAATGTGTCAATGTGCACATGGCACACGACACCTGCTCCAGCCATTACTGCTGTGACCCCCACCTCCGGCCACGGTTCGCTGCAAGCTTGGCGGTGGGGGCTGGACCACACACCACAGGAGCCGATTAGCACCGGCAGAGGCCCATAAATCATCGCGAAACATCATGCTTATTGTCCCACACCTCTGCGATAATGGGCCTCATCTCTTAGTTTGCATCATGGGGGCTCTGAAGGACAGCAACAGGAGGAGATGTCCCCCCCCCCCGTCCACCGATTGGTGGACAGAAAAGCAGAAGGAGGGTGGGGTGGAAAATGGAAAGGACAGGTGAAAAGAGGGCAAGAGAGGACAACATAAAAAGAATATACTGAAAGAAACTTGCATGCAAATGTGTCAAGCTTTTCGTTTTTATCTTCGGCCATTAAAGCAAAGATGCATGATCTGAGACAATTTTTGAAATATTTTAAACAAATTTCTGAAATCGGTATTCAACCACTATGTCCATATATTTGGTGCATCAAGCGTGTACCGAAGTCCTTTCATACAGAAGCAAATCCAAGCTTACTAAGGAATGAAATGTGGTTCGGATCTGGTCCAAGGTGTCCCAAAAGGATTTATTTTTCGCACATGATGAGACCACATCATCCTCAGCAACTGACCTTACAATAAAGCTGTACTTAACGTGGCAACTGTTGCTAGGTCTGACTTACTTTGGCCCATATACAGCACACAGGGGGGGTGTCTGTATTTTCTCTTTAAAGTGAATAGTTTTACAAATGAACCATCGCCACGTTACGATTACCCATGATCCTAGGCTAAGAATAAGGCTTTGTGCAGCCAAGATTTCTATTTTTGTCCAGGGTTGGGAAAATCAGTTCATATAGAATTAGAATTCCATGCACAAATTCCTGCCACATGGGTACTTAGAAGATTTCTTGTAACTGCTATGATCAAGTTTTGAAAGGAAGGGTGTCTGCCAAATTGAGCACCCTGAAATAATGGTCTTACATTGTTTTTTAATGAAACATTTCTGTTGTTGAAGCATCTGCAAGACATCAGAGTCTTTTTTTCTTAAGAGCCAGGGTGGGCACGCATGGAACACATATCCTTCCTTGCAAGGAAGTGTCTGTTTCCTTTTTTTTTTTTTGGATCGCACACTTAGGGGTGTGAGCGTTGCTAGTTTACCGCTGACTGAGCAGTATTTGCTGGAATCAAAATTATGCACTCAAATGCTGGCTTTCCAGAGAAGCACCAAGTCTAGAAAAACACAGTCTTGGGCTGATTTCATGTCAACTGCATGACCCATTTCATCGGAATGAAGTTCCTGAGGTGAGCTGGCACCAGCGTGAAGTTCTGCAGGATCCCCTCTACGTGAAGGGTCCTGAATGTCATCCGACCCGGTTAAACCCACAGACATGGGTCTAGCGGAGGTCCCACGGCCTCGACAGATTGCCTCTCCTTCTGGAGATGCCTCCGACTGTTCCTGTGACCGGCGTTGTCTTCATCACCATTGGTTCTTTTTCTTAAAGCATTGGAATATCCTACATGTAAATGTTGTCATAGTTACACACGTAAACACTGCATTTGCTGGACTCATTGACACAATGGTTAAATATGAGTCTCACAGACCAGTGACACTAATGGAATCTATTAAACATTCGACACGTCTACCAAAGCACCTGTACTTTCTCCTTGGCAGTTAACCCTCTTCATGTCCAGATAGCTAGCCACTCATCAGTGAAATCACGTATACCCCCCCCCCCCCCACCCCGATGCATGCCTTGAGTGTCAGAGGCCTTCAGACAGGATGCATGTGCGTCTTTGCGCGTATTCGTATAATTCCGTCAACTGTCAAGCCAGCCACATGTCGCTCCTTCGCCGGTGGAGAATAACTGCCGTAACGTTGCTCTTTGCTCCCCTTGGTGCTGTGATACCGCTTTACCTGGGCCAGTATAGTCATAGAAGAGGCACCTATTTCCTACATTTTGGGTCCTTTTCCTCTTAAATTGAGAAATTTCACAGTTGCCATTCAGGGGCTGAGAAATTTCCCTGACAGTGGGAGAGGCAGTGTGCTCTCCCTTACTGGATTCAGGGTGCCAGTGGGTGCAGAAGTGATGTGAGGTGAAAGTAAAGGACAGAGATCGGCAGCTGATGCGCATCCCTCTGTATTTGTAGTGCATTTCATTAAAGTTTAATTACAGAGTAATTGGTTTGTAACTGTAACACTTACCAGCCCATTAATAATGACCATAAATGCCTATAAGTTACCTCCCAAGTTACCTGGAGAGCCGAGGTAGGATTACGGTGCTGGTATCGACTGATTGGCGTGGCGGTCATACTTAACAGACTCTTATGCAACCTCAAGTTACGGGAAGATCATAGGCGCTAGGAGCTAGAATAGATAATGTGATAGGAAAGTCAAAAACATGTGTAACACACTTTTATCACATCCAAAAATCTTCATGTAAACATACACATGTGAAAAAAATCAGAGGAACTTGCCAGAAAATGGAGGTTGTGAAGGTGGTGTAACAGCAACACGTATGAAGAAATATTTCTCGAAAGAAAGGTATTCATTTTTTTTAACAAGTTTAGGATTTAGTGGTGGATTTAATAAGCCTTATTATAGTAGTTAATTCTTAGCTTTTGGGAACTCTGGGGTTTTTACATACATGTTCAGAAAAACCCTCATTTATGTTATTCCAATTCATGCTGGGTAGTGACTGAATGTCTTGTACTACTGAAAGAAACCAGAGACCAGGTTAATTTAAGCGTAAGGACGTAAAAATACAAAGCAGCTCATTGCTCTTGACGTCTTCTAATTTTAATTGAAGCGTTTTCCCCAGAAGACAAAGGGACCCATCTGTTTCTGTCCAATTGTGGTGAATATGGAGTTTAAAAGTTCCATAAACTGTGACAGGGCTCCATGTAAGCTACCCCTAGGAGATGTCAGTTTCTTATGTTTCCAAATTCCTGACCGAGATCCAGTTTCCCTGCTGGAATTTCCATCACAGGACTTTATGGTGAAAGGCAAGAATGAAGACTTCAGGTGACAAATGGAACCATTTACTATTTAACGAGCCATGACGTCGCCGTTAATATGGTGAAATAAGCGGTATTACATCATGGCGAGACTGAAACGAGGACGACATGAAGTACTGCAGTGCTTCCAAACCACACAGCAGCAACTTCAAGCCTTAGCTTCGGTTTACCAGCACAGATGTGGGAAGAGGAGAGCTTGGTCTTTCCAAATCAAATTTATCAATTTTTACTGAGCAAGACAGCTCTGATATTACAATGTCTGAGAGCTAAAGCAAACAGATAGTAACAATTCTGATGAAGACTAGAGACTGAGAATCCACAAAATCGGTGCTGTTGAGTGCCCCCTTCCCCTAACATACCCTCCCATCAGCACGCAGCTGTGGGGGCCTCACTTTGAACCTACGGTGGGGGGTCGAGTTGCTACGGGTGGACCTGACCGCGTAACTGAACCCCGGGTGGACCTGAACTCTCTGAGATGCGGATGGCTTCATCCAGCTGCCACCGGTAAGCAGATCCAGGGGGCAGATCACCTGAGAACACTGGAGCAGAACACTATAGGCATTCTCAAGTGTCCCGCCTCCTCTGTGGTCACGGGGGCGTGGTCACTGAGCCACCCACAATCTGATCCTCTTACCCAATCACACAGCTGCATGCCGTTCCACACCAATGACAAGTGAAGAGGCCCAAGAAGATCCCTTCTTGATCATAGCCCTTCAGGTTAAGCATATGTATATGTAGACACACATGCGTTCCCTCACAAACATACCACTTTAAACAGTGATAATCCATTGCTGAGAATAAGCAAAGAAACCTGTCATTGAAATTGAAGTGAAGAATTTGTAAGTGATATTACAGTGTACAATGTTTGCACAGGTAAGGGACAGCCGACAGATCCTGCAACAACAACAGACCAGGATAAAATCTTAGTATGACAAAAAAAAAAGCTATAGAAAGGACACAACAGCGAATGGGTGTTGGCACAGGTAAGTTTTACTTACACAAAAATGTTGTGAGGGCAGAAGGAAAAATGATTGGTTCAGAGAGATAACCAATCAGATTGTAGAGGAGGTGGGTCCAAGCAACCAGAGGAGATGGCACCAAGACATCTGATTGGTTGGTCCCGCCTCCTCCAGTTGCAGAATTTTTTTGTGCAAATAAAACTCCCATGAGCAATAAAAACGCTGTTAGTTAGACAAAAAGGTCCAGCTGACGTTTACACCCACCCTCAGTCTCCGAATCTGTGAAGCTTCCTGCCAACAATTCACAGCTTTCTTGCGAGTGCGGCTCAGGGGCAGGCTTTTGTGTACATGTTTGTGCCGGTGTGTTTATGCGATTACACCCCTATGTTTGGCCCAGCAAAACAGAAATGCGAAAGACAACGCGACACGAGTGGGCGAAGGGGCAGAGCAGCAGCTGTTTTGGGAGGGAAACTCAGGTGACCAGGTTTAATCATACTGATTGGCTTGTGCTCTGCTTTTCTCCACCCCCAGTAACCTGGGTGGGAATACTGAAGCCAGCAGTGGCCAGTGCTCAGTTCCTGTTTTTTCCTTGCCCCCATTTCACAAACCTGTGTTTGATTTTTTCCATCCTTTCTGAAATGGTACTTTCCATGTGTCCTTGTGCTGTGTCTGGCCCATTCCCACCTGATTCCCGTCACACCCTTAAATAATAGCATTCGCCCAGCTCGCTGTCCCAGCGCCGTGTTGAGTTGTTCCGTGCGCCATTGTGGTATCCCGATGGGATATTAAATAACACTGCCTGTGTAACATGCTAATTTAAAGCGAAATGTTAAATCCCTGTCCCTGGACTGATGGGACCGGCCCCCCTCGTTCCTGACATCTATACGATGCCTTGCTGTCGGGGAGCTGTTTCATGGGTGGGGGGGGGGTGTTGCTGTGATGTGATTAACACGCAGGATTTTGTTCACATTATTAATTAGCTACTTCCCATGTCTGGGGGGGGGGCATTAATTACAGTCGGACTTTAACGGCTTTACCTTAGAAAATAGCGGAAGACAGAGGCAGGTGGCAATGGCCCCCACTGTCGCTAATGTTCCTGGGCGTCACCTCCGCTGTGTGTGTGTGCAGTTAGCATGTAGCATGTTCTCTCCGTGTAGCATGACTTTCCTCTGAGTGCCACCCAAAGTCCATAGACATGCAGTTAAGCTAACTGGCATCACTAAACTACAGTAGTTAGTGTGTGTTTGTGTGTGGTATGTGCCCTGAAACAGACTGGCATCCTGTCCAGGTGGCACTCCAGCCTAATGCCCTTTGCCACCTCGGATAGGTATCAGCCCCTCATCAAACCCTTATCAGGATAACCAGATAGAATATGTATGTATGTATGTATGGATGGATGGATGAGCAGGTGTGCTAATTTTTGACTTTGCAGAAGTGAAATATAACAGAAGACAGGAACATCTTTTTCTTGTAGCAGTGCGAGTCAAAGAGAAGCTAGAGGACTTTTCTCGCTTGTTATGCGCTGCATGCACCAAGGAGTTAGTTATTTCCCTTCCCCTTAAACTCTATAAACCAAAATGATGAAATCCAACTTGGAATTTGGAAGCATGTAACGGAGAGTGACGTCCTACCTGGGTAAGTTGTTGCCAATCGGCAGCGGACCACAGAGACCCCTTAGACTCGCTCACGACTTATCGGATCCACACCTGTCTCTCAATGGGCGGATCGGATTACATTTGCGTTCTGTGAAATCATATAAGCGCTTAATCTGAGTCAGCGACTCGGGACAGCCATGAGGGACAGCCGCGGATTAATTAACAAGCGGTGACTAATCGCTCGCCTCGCCCCAGGGCCGGACACTCGCCGGTCGCCTCTGTTACCGTAGCGCCAATTCTCCTCCTGCCGGTTTATTATGCAAATCATCTCTGCAGTCACTCGTCTGCTGCTCTCCAGTAGCTCAATGATACCGATTAGACACTCTTACGAGGCACTTCAGATCACCGCTGTGCTAATCTTGAGAGTTCAAGCGCTCTGCCCCTCAACTATCTGTGCCAGGAAAATCCACAGTGAGAGACATGTTAGATAAAATGTTTTCCCCATGCAGATGATCAAACAAATATATAATATCCAGGTAATAATGTATTTTGGGGAAATCCATGCTTGTTAAGGAACTTGACTTGAACTGGGTTTCAGGTTCCACTTGGGGCTATGATCGAGAACCAGTTGTTGAAATGGAAAATTGTAACATGCAACAAGTACAGTATATAAACCCTTACAAGCTTATTCAACATTTATGCATCCCTTTATTCATCCATTTATCCATCCATTTATTCATCCAAGCATCATCCATCCATCCATTTTCAAAACTCCTATGTCATTAAGTGATGTGAATTAGCAGCTGAAAGTCTGTCTTAATGAATTACTCTTTCAACTAGGATTTTTTAGCAACCTGGTCGACTGTTATGAGACCTTCGTAGATGATAGGTGACAACAGTGCAGGAGGAGCTTAAATGTCAGTCTTGCAGCTGAAATCCCTCCCTGTCTAGCTGTACCCCCGCCTGCCCTAAGGGGCCACGTTCTGAAAGGCTTTGTGTGTTCCTGCCTCCTGGGAAGGTGATGTGCTTCACCTGTTCTCCAGGTGGCCATTTCAGACAAAGGGATCCTAAGTACTGGAAGCTTCTGAAGGTCCTGCAGCTTTGTCCTTCTATAAAGGCCCAGGTATCCAACGTGGCTTCAATGTAATTAAACATTTCTACACAATTACGATGATCTTTAATGAAGGAGGTTTGACCTCGCAGACTTTCGGCCACAGGTCAGGTTTGTTTAACCCAGAGAGAAACATGTACTGAAATCAACGTCGAGCGACACCTCAGAATCCAGAAAGTCAGGCTATAACAAGAGAAAACCTGCATGACTGGGGAAAACCAGAGGGGGTGGGGGGCAGGGGGGTGAGTATACCCCATTCATCATATACAGTATAATTGTAATAATAATAATAATAATTTGAATTTATTCATTTCCCCCAATAAATAGACATTTCTGTTTAAATTATGGAGTTCTGTCGCCCATCTCTAGCAAGCTGCTATCCTCTCCTGTGGGACTGGGCTCCTCGTCATAAATGGAAAGAATATTAGTTTCTCTGGAAGCTAAACAAAAGGGTAACCTTGCCAAAGAGAAGAGAGAGAAGACCTACCCGGCAGATAAACACACGGGATGGGAAATTAAATTCAAGGCAGGCGGAAGGCGGACTGAACGGTCGAACGGGACTGCCGGGGTCGCGAGGTCACCGCCTTGTGTCCTGGCGTGAGATGGAACCCAAACGGCGCTGTTGCAGCGGAGCAGAAAAACCGGGACAGCTTAAATGTCAGGACATATACGCTGCTCAAAGACATTTCCAGGAACTGCTTTTAATTCAGATTCCAATAAGCTTTCTTTTGTAAGTAAACCCAACGCATGCTTTCAATTTTCAATTTATTTGCCTGGCAGGCTGGCAGAAAAAGTAAAGGACCTTCATCATAAAGGCAATAAAGGTAGCCTGGCAAAGAGCTACAAGTATTATGGGCTGCTATTCCGAGGTGTCAAGGCAATTTCCTTAATAAAATCTGTGTTTGGAAAATGAAGTATTTTAAAGCACAGCTTTGCTCTGACCTTAATTGAAATTCGAAGCTCTGATATGAAAGTGAATAGAATCATATGTGCATGCAAATGAGGTTTGTTTTTTCCTGTTTGTGTCAAATTCACTATGTAGGCCTTCTCCTTACCTGGCTTGGGGACGCCAAGCGCCGGCTATGGTTCAGTGAGGCACTTGGAGTTGTTTTTACTGCACAAAGATGGGAAATGTTGGCAAAGACCACAGGTGTTTGACATTGTGCTCCACAGATGGTAAATGGCGTTCTGGTTTCGAGGTAATGCTGTGTACACGGCTCTGCATTGATAAGCCATTAGCTGTTAATATTAACTAGGCTGGTACCAGACTCTGATTTATACAGTATCTAACAACTGCTGCAAGCTACAGATGTATAATTCCATTATTTTGTACTGTCTAGCCTACAAAAATCCATATTCAGTAATCATTACTCTAAAAAACAAATTCTAGTGATATATACTATGTTATTTTTATGAAATGGAAAATGGCTGTATCTATATATCAGCAGAAAAGAAGACATTGAAAACCATATTTAAAACCGCCAATTGTAATTAATTAAGAGTGTAATTACCTTAAATTATTCAGCATGTGCTTTTAACCAAAGTGACATACAATTCAGAAAGTTGGGGCAGTCGGTTCCTGGAACAATCGGGGTTAACGGCATTCCTGTCAAGTTTTGGATTTGAAAATAAGGGAAATTTTCCGGCACCCACCGCGAGCCACCCCACCACCCCAACCAAGCTCCAGTGTCCCTTACATTTTAATACAGGTGTACAAGAAATCTAAAATAATCACTGTCATTTACATTTTATTTTCATTACACATTTTCTTTTAATTTCTCATGTTCACTCGTGGCTCTCTGGCATTCACTAATGACTTATTATACAGATTTGTTGCAGACTTTGTATCCTTGTTGAAGTCGTCACAGAAGGTGGAAGTGACGTTGTTTTTGGCACACAGCATTGTCATTTTAACCTCCGCATTTATGACCTGGTGAATGTTGTAAATGACCTGCAGACTACTGCAGGTGACAGTTCTCATGAGGCTACTGACAGTTCAGTTTGGAGAGGCAGAGGAATTTTTTTAAATGATATTATAATACGGGACATTTACAGGAAAAGACTAATATGGGAGGACGGCGGGAAAGAGAGGTAAAATACGGTAGTTTCCCGGCCAAAACGGGAGACTTCACAGCTATGGTTAACGGTCTTGCTCAAAGGCCCAGTGGTGACACTGCCGACACTGGGATACAGTGACCTTCCAATCACAGATACAGTGTTCTGACCCACTGGGGCAGCCCCCACCCCCCATTAATTAATTAAGCACTCCACTGCAACTCGGGGTCTCAGGGACAGGTTAGAGAGTCACTGGTATGGGTGACCTTAGATAATGGAAAAAGGAAATTTACAGAAACTGCTTCCCCACATAATGCAATCCTGGGCCACTGCAGGAGGTGAAGCACAGATTTGTACCATATTCTTGGTAAAAGCTACAACAAAGTACTGTGGTATCTATGGGTTCAGTAACTGGAAGGCCTTACCACGGCACATATGCAGTGACCTTATTTTTTTGGTTTCCACAAGACATTTTGGGCTCACCTTCACATATTTATACTTCTACATATTTAAGCTTCCGTTGTATAATTGTGTCCCCTTTCCAAAATCCTAGATCTTCCTGGTCATTCAGGGAACTAGGGGTGGTTGATTGGGAGATTCAATAAAATGTATTTTTATATAGCGCCATTCGCAACAGAGTTGCCGCAAGGTGCGTTACATGGGTGTATTGTGATACATTACAACATCATTAAGACAGGTTAATGCAAAAACAGGGAAAAGGAAACACAGAAATGAAAGAAAGTCAGACGACAACAGGGGAGAGGAACCAAAAATTCCCAAAAACCTCTGGGGGTCAAAGGTCAACTGGCTGGCCAACCCCCTTGGGCATGCTAACATTACGGAAAAAGAAAGAGTGGGCTTGCTTGCTAAAAGCAAGGTGTTCACGGTGGCGGAATCTGTAATAACGGCACAAGACGGTAAAATTGGCCAGCCTGGGGCAGCTTGCCAGATATTTCTGCAGCATCGAGGTGACACAGCCACTGTCCTGTCTATCGTGGGTGGGAGGGGTGGGGGAGGGCAGGAGTGTGACTGCAAAGGGGTGTGTGGAGAAAAGTGCGGCTAACTGTAGGGAAAGTACGGCAAAGCTTTCAAACACGCAGAAAAGTTCTACCACAGCGCGCTAAGAAACGCTTCCTGCTGCCACCAGACACTTTAATATCTCCTCCCAACAATCCCGTCGCCACCCCCAGCCATAACACATGCCAAGGGAGCGTTTAAAAACACATAATGACACCCTGCGTCAAGTCGAGTCAAGCCTAGTGGGCTTTATTGTCATACCATCCTTATACGAGTACACACCGGCATGAGATAACTCTCTCCAGGGAACGCGGCGCGACGTACAGACAGCCAGTGACAGGAAACGGAGGGATTCGCAGGCGTGAAAAAAAATGTGCAAAAACACAGGGCTGGGCTTTAGACTATATATACATGGTGCCTGAGTATGTAATCAATGGTAATAAATAATGTAGCAGCACAGAACAGTAGCAGCATAGAACTGTGACAGTACATTACATTATCTATCTATCTATCTATCTATCTATCTATCTATCTATCTATCATCTATCTATCTATCTATCTATCTATCATCTATCTATCTATCTATCAAGCAGTCTAGAAAATATTTTTAGAATAGATAGAAAAGGTGTGGAGTACAGATGTGGGAGGGAAACCAGATGGAAATGTTATTTTTCTCTTCTTAAGTCCTCATGTAACAGCATACTCACAAGAGCTCACTGTTCTAGAAGCATAATTTTCGTCTCCCTTGTGTTGTAGCTGCTGTGTTGAACCCAGTTTTAGTCCTCCCCAGACAGCGTGTTATTGCGATAAATATTCATGAGGACAAACAGCCTTCGGGGAACACCGGTGATTTAACAGGCTGGCTTGGACAGGAAAATGTCTCAGTCCTAGACAAGTTATGTCAGAAAGCTCAGCGGGGAAGCATTACTCTTAGTTTGGGAAGAACGGAATCGTGTGCTGTCAATAATAATAGCAGCTGCTTAGACTGTAAAAACAGAAAGCCTTTTCTATTAGCCCCTATCACTCCCCCCCAGATCTCCTGAGCTGTCCCATAACGCCAAATCCTCTCCTTTATTTATTGTTCATTGCCAAGCTTTCGCGACTCTGATAAAGCAGCCAGCAGATGACAGAGCCGGATCAGAAACAACATCAGTAATGAAGTTGCAGGAGTAAAACAGGATACAGGAATTATATTTAATAACAACCACGCACTTCTCTCGACACCCATCCCCAATACTTCTCTTTTGTCTCACATGACAGCTGTAGTTGTATCTTCATAGCAGTAAAAAAATACATTTTTAAAAAGCCATATTAAAAACCACCAACTCTACTCAGACCAAAAAAAAAATTTTAAAAGTCACAAACGTTTGACAGGTAGTTAACTAATTAAGTTAAATTAAACTCTGGGCTCCTTGGACTTGCCTGTGAAGGTTACCCGTCAATCTTGTCTTTCAAAGCAAATCCAGCATATAGAATGTTTTCAGTTGCAAGTCTTCACTTGCCCAATAAAGGCTTGTGGGTCACTAACCAAAACCAAGAACATTTTTTCTGGAATATCTCCCACCTTTTACAAAGATTCTTAAAAAAGAATATCTCCCAGAAAATTTAAAACATGTGCAGAGATAAAAATGAATATTCACATGTGCCTCTGATTTCCTCTGAATTTTCTCTTTAATAAGTCGACTCTACCGATAGACACGGAAGTCGCCTGCACCGTTCAAGGACACCTCTGGAGGTGATGCAGGCTTTGGGGATCTTAAAGAGGTCCCAGGGAAAGTTCCCTGCCAAGGTCGCTCATTAGCTTCGGCAAGACAAACAAACCGAGGGTCCCTTTAATTCCTGCATCCGGTCTGTGGCAGAAATGGCCAAAAAAAGGGGGGCAAGAGAGAGGGGAGGGTGGAGGAGGATTTTACTGCACTACACCGGAGCCCTATAAATAACTGCGATGGAAGGGGGAATGCAAACACCTGTCCCCGCTCAGTGTGCGTTCTGCAGCCCCTGCCCCGGAGCGCTGGTGCATGGGGGACACGGCACCGGCTCTTCTCCGCACACGTTGGACGCTGAGTCGGCCCCCATCCCCGGCACGGCTGTCGAGCCTCATTAATGCTCAGCGTTTGGCAGATCGATAACGGCAGAGCCCTGTTCTACCAAGAGTAAGGAGTGAGGGAGAGAGAGAGAGAGAGAGAGCTGTACACTTCCCTCCCTGTCATTTCTTTTTGCTCGGTATAGTTGAAAAATTTTACGTTTGAGGACTGGAGATGATCCACCTTAACAAGACATCAGCAGACGGAGAGGAAGCAGACAGGGATTAGCACCGCTGTTGAACCGCAGATGCAGGGAGACTGATTTCCATGCAGATGTTGATGTGGCGTCCAGATGATTTTTGGCAGGGCTGACCACACCCTGCCCAAATACAGCCCGTGCAGAACACGAGCACGGGAATCAGCAGGATTTTACTCGCCGAGTTGTTTTGCTTATTCTGATTGATTGAGGCGTGCTGTGATCTGACCTGCATATGTGCTGGTATTTCGCTGCATCTTCCATTGTTCACGATGGTGTTTGGCTCTCATCAGAATATCCCGCATGGCCCGTTCGGTGCGGTTGTCGTGCGGGGCATCTCTGTTTGAGACGGGGCGGATGCGACACGATGTGTGCCAGCCGACGGTCACGCCACCGCCTAAGGCGGGGATGGGGGGAGCGGGGCCATCGACTTCGACCTCCGAAAACGCTCCAGCTTTTGCAACAGGCCTGCATTCCGGGGTCTTCTGCCAGACCCGTTGCAAAATCAATACTGGAAACCCCTGCTTAACAAACACACGAGTCGGCCCCAACAGAGAGAAACCTCTCCTTGCCAAAACTTAATTTAGTGATATGATCAAATTCCATTTTTTTCTGTCTTATTTTCCCCAATGTTTGAAATCCACGGTTATAATAAAGCTCAAGTCAACATACCTCTGCCCATGTGCCAATGTGCTGATATACAGATTCATAGTGCCACATTTCGCGAAAATGGTGTCTTACTAATGGTGATTTACTAATGTACTTACTCTGAATATCTTTGCCCTTGTCATGTGAAGAAAACACCTTAGTCTATTTGCTGAAAATATCACACATTCCCGTCATTCACCATCCACGGCTCCGATAACGATCAGCTACGGTGTGGAATATGTGTGTAAAATATAATACTCACACTCAACGTGGGGCACCTTCTGAGTTCCAGTTGAATAAATAGCTCAAGTAAGTAAGACTCACCCATGTGAATGTCAAGGTAGAAGGGATCCATGTTCGGCCACAAGCGCTGGGCATCCGATTGAGTCTGCGTGAATCCCGCCGGCAGCGGGTGGCCAGTAGGTTAGTCCTCACTCTCAGACAGCTACTGCAGAACAGAGAGCTTCTCTGGGCACCTAAATAAGGCTTCACACCACAGCGTTTTACCACATAGAGTCCTTAAACAAAAGGCTGTCCCCTGTTGCAGATCAATCTGTTGAGAACTCCCGACTCCACGTATTAAGAAATGTTGGCTCTCATGTTCTGGAAAGTAATAATGAAAGCATTGCAGAATGAAATAAGGGGGACTTACTCAAGAGTCTGGCACCTTCAAGGACAGCAACATCGCTCTGGGATTTATATTCCTTTAACACAGCTTACTAACTGTTCTTCACAGTCTATTAAGAAGCCCACCATAAAGCAGTATCTGGAGATTTCAATGACAGACAGTTGGTATTTTCTTTTATATGTTAACAAGGTCTATAATTGAAGTGTATTATCCATAGAAGACTGTGCCTCAAAGTTATATAGAGAAGAAACTATATAAACCTCTTTTGAAATGCACAAAAAATGGAGGACAATTGTGAAAGCCACTCATGACTACATGTTATGGAATGGACATCCCTGATATATTTATACAACAGACAATATCAAAGCCTCTCTGTCACTGTTAGGCAGTGATATGTATTAAATACAAAAAAAGCTTTGATAGACATATCACATATCCATATGTTTAGGGCCTTGAGAAGCTCCACAAAACCTCTCCACAGGTGTGCTCCATGGCACAACACTTGGGCCCCTACTTTTCAGCTCCCCGCCTCATTATTTTACTTCTGTCTATGCAGTAACTTTCCAGACTGTCCAGCATCGATGTCTCTGTAATGCAAAGACATACACCTGAGATTTTATTGAAAAATCATTTTGATTTGTTGGGATTCTGTCATAAATCTAGTGCCCCAAAACGGTCATTATGCACTATATACAGTGCTGAATATTACAATCTATAACTGAGGCCATTTACTAAATCACCGTCCCTGGTGCTGGCGAGATAAATGAGGGGGTCGACCTCACTTCCTCTGACATTGTAGAGTCGACCCTGACCGAGGCCTCATTCAGTTCCCAGCCACTCGATGCAACTGCATCCATGACTGGGCCGTACAAATGAGCCATTGAGCAAGAGTGAGTGACGTCTTTAATATACAATGATGATACTAAAGAACGGTATCAAAAACTCATAGAAGGCGGTCGGTAGGAAGAGCTCTTATAACGGCGTGTTAAGCTGCTCTTATCCATAGTCCCAATGAGACTTAAACAAATTCAAGCAGTCAGATGAAATATTGCAAATTTTCACCATAGAAAACAACCACTACCCTTTCAGCTCCAGGTTATATGGCAGATACATAAAATGGATGGATGGATGGATGGATGGATGTTTAGTATGACACTACTTCATTCATGCCAAGCAAAAGATATCATTCAGTGTTTCTCTATTCTTAAATTGTATTAATATGACTCCTGGTAAAAATTATGTAGAAGAATGGTAATCTGGGATAATCCCAGAACACTCAGTGTTTTCCCTAAACAAGCCATTGACATAAGGCCGTAACTCTGAGGTTGTGGTCATCACAAAAACACAGCACAGCAACTCATTAATTCCTGGCAAGGGAATTGAAATGCGCATAGACACCACTTCCAGCGGCCATGACGCTCTTTCCAAATAAGCCGAAGCAGAGGACATGATCTTCTCACAGAGAACGTGATCTTCTTGAGGAGGACGTGTTTTGCAACGGACTGGAAGTAAACAAGGGCCGCACACTCTGTTTTAAGCGCCACATCCAGATGTGCGACAACAGCGATTCCTAGAATCGGTGGGGAGGCTGCGTGTTGATGAGCGGCAGACAGCCCCTTAAGGGCTGATTTCAGACGTAGATGGCTGAGGTTTATTCCGGGAAAGTCCACAGAAATCAGGCGGCCGGCCGAAGAAGCACGTATGGCACCTATCCCATGGAACGGCCGTAACTTCTGTGTTATCGTGACAACACAAGGCAGAGCTAAGCATTATAATACATAATGTCTTTAATATAAAATGCTTTTCTCAAGCGTTTTGATTTTTTTTGCTTTTAAACAGTGATTTAACAGTTTTAAACACTGTCAGGATATTTAATGATTTTTTTATCCTTTGGAAAGTGACCTTGGGTTTGTGAAAGGCACTATATAAATGTCATTTATTATTATTTTTATTGTTGTTGTTGGTGTTGTAAACCTACTCTTTGGTCCACTATGTAGGACTCTGAGGTGTGTACAAAGAAAGCTCAGTTTTTAAGGATATTTGCAAATAACAAATATCGAAATGTAAAACATGCCCCCCTCATAGTTAGCAGCCATAGTAAATAAAATGTTTCTTTTATTTTTGTTCATCCTTCAGTTCCAAGAAATTGTTTCATGCGAATTTTATTTAGCCCATTTAGAAAAAATTGCAAATATTTCCTAATGCATTAGTGTTCCCTAAGCAGAGCAACATTTTGCAGTGCTTTGGTTTGGAAAAAAACGTCCTCTCTCTTTGAAAGGCCCAGATCTACGGGAGAGATACACGCTATTGATTCCTCTGCACTTCAGCCCAGCCATTAGCAGAAGCTTTAGATAAGTTATTGAAGTGCTCTTCTACATCAGCGCCTTTTTTCTGTTTTTTTTCCGAACTCACGTCTGGGCTCGGGGAGAAATTGTGCTGCCGTTCGGCAAGGCAGCAGAGCACTGCGGCGATTGGCTCGGATGCATTACGCTCCTCGCACACGCAGCCTGCCATTGCCTGTCCAAATTGTGGTCATAAATGTTTACAGATATGCTTGTCAAAGAAAAACATACACGAAGTCTAGTGTATGTCAGGATCACAAAGCATGGCTTTATTTTTAAATATAAAGGAATATTCTGTCGCTGCTGCTTATTGCTGAATTGTTGTTTGTGTTTGGCCACTTTTTAATCTATCTACAGTATCTATGTCATACTTATACTGTGTTGTTCTTGTCTTCGTGTCTATGTGTGATTGTGCAGTTGTAATGTGAGCAATTTCCTCCGGTTTTAGTAAAGTATTAATAAAGCATCTATCTATCTATCTATCTATCTATCTATCTATCTATCTATCTATCTATCTATCTATCTATCTATCTATCTAACTATCCATCCATCCATCCATCTATCTATCTATCTATCCTTCCATCCACTTGCTTAGCTTTCCCTTACCTTCAGTTTTCAGACCTAATCCTCACACACATTGCAAACCAAAGACGGTTTCATCCTCGGTGGGCAGGATGACTCATGTGATGAGCGTGATAGTTGGAAGAGAGTGTGAGGCTGCCATAGTCAGGCTCTGTAATACGAGGGGGCCCAACCAATGCTCCGGGGGGGGGGGGGGGGGGGGGGTTGTGAGAAATGGGATCGTGTGTGTGTGGGAGATACCTGAATACCTGCCGCTATTCAAACATGGTGTGCCTTGATTCCAGTTTAAGAGTCTTCCATTCCAAAATGGGACTTGAAGAATGTTTGGGTCTTTTGTTCAACCTCTGAGCCGAAATGGGATTTTAGCCGAAATGGGATTTTAGCAGTGTATTTCTTTCCTATTGTTTTCTGCCCAGAACAGGACTGGGAGAGTCTTTCACTGACTGCCTACCTTTTCCTAACACATTAAAGAAATTTTGCATTTCACAACTGTGGAGTTTTAGCCATACCTACGCCTTCTCTTACAGTAATTGTTTTGGGTCAGCTCCCTGTGCTTGAGGCTGTGCTGGGCTTCTCCTCATGTTACACGAATCCTTCCCAGATCTGACATCACAGTTCCGCACCAGGTGGGCCGACAGCACTCAATCCGACCATCTCAATGCCAAAAAAGCAATATTCCAAATAATGCTTTGCTAGGATTAGCCAGTCCGATACACCAATTTCTCCGTAAACAAGCGATCACATCGACAGCCCGTATGCTGTATCGTATTGTAGCCGCCCGCTAAAAAACCAGCGTGGCTTGTCAAGTTCTCTCCGGGTGCCGAAGTTAATCAGAGGAGAGTGAAGCTTCCAGCACAGTGCACATCCTCTCCATATGGCTGTTTTTTTACTCAAGTCCACAGGCACGTTCTTCTCATCTTTTTATGTGTATGCCGCTACATAGCAGTAGTTCCTAATTCCGAAAAAGTTGGCCGGGCGTACAGGGCAGTCGTGGCCTCACACAGGACCGGATGTTTGAGTAAATCAATCCTGTGAACCAAAGACTTATATCAGGTGGCCCAAGGCATGCAGACTCTGCACTGTGAGGCAACCACATCTGTTTTCACTCACAGCAGCCAGTCTTCATGGTAAGGGCCGCTATGAGCTACTATAGAAGTTGCTGGACAATCGAGGGCTGGCTGAACTGCGGAGATTTATACATTCTTTGCTGAGTGCACACATATTTAATACAATGTATACAAGTCTGGAATTTCATCAGCTGTGCAAGAGAGATTTCCCAACCAAAAGAAAAAGACAGCCGGACATGCCCAATTCACAGGTCGGCTTCCCAGCTTCGAATGGGCTTCCCCATTTAGTACCTATAACAGAATGATTTATAGCATAATCAGCATAACAACCATGGATTCCATCTACATTTATGTCCTTATTATAGGATACGTAGTCAAAACTGTGCCTAATTACACTGATGTACATATAGACTGTATAAAGTAGCAATATAAATTTATGACATCATAAATTTATGAATTCTCATTAACTACCGGCCTCGCTTCCATGAGAAGAATAACTCGTGTTTACCATGTAAGCTAGTACTGTAGGTGCGGTTCATAAAAAAAAAAAAAATCACTTGTCGTAAAATCCATCCATCCATCTTCCGTAACTGCTTATCCAGTACAGGTTCATGGTGAGTCTGGAGCCTGTTTCATGAATCATGGGGCGCGATGCAGAAGACACCTCACACAGGATGCCAGTTCATGTTAAATGATGGTAAAAAAAATCAGTCTTTGAAGATGAGCAAACATTAATCTATATGAGCACAACTACGTAGGAGGGAGTTCTTTATAAAAATTAAGTGGAGTTCAATAAATTGTTGTCCTGACTGTGCGTGCATTGGGTGAGAGTGTGTGGTGAAGCCCATTGGACAGGGGTTTATGCAGGGGCGGGGTCACTGGCCCCAGCTGTAAGCTGATCGGCCCCAGCAGTGCCCCCTCCCCTGTCAGTCACTGATCCATAACAAGTCATTGGCTAATGTTAAGGTTGCCCCCTCCCTATGAATTATAGCCCCTCTTATTCCTCCAACTCTCCCCTACTATTGGAGGAGTTTACGCCCAAAGGCATCTTTTCTTTGTAGCTAGCCTCTGTCTGTTATATTACTTCAGTAAAGTGTGTCATGCATCGCTACGAAACAGAATAATTCATTCTGTCTGACGAAGATTTCGGCCTTCTGGTGTCGCATTAGTGGACCAGGTTGGTGCTGATCCACTGGAGATGAGGTGGCATAAATCCATGCCCTACAGCCGTAGATCATGTCACTTACGGCCTGGTCTGTCCCAGAGTGTGACCTCACTGTCCTTTACACCTCAACTTCCTGAGGACAGAAAGTCATGGATAACTTTTAAACCCTGTGCGTCCAGCAAACACAAGCAAGCTGGGAGCCAAGCAACAATCAAGATGCTGTTTCCTTGACATCAACAAAGAATGACAAATTAACAAATAAAATAGCTGAAAATGAAGCTTTATTGCATTGATAAAGTAAACACCTTTAACTCATAATGAAGGACTAACTCACTCGAAACAAGAACCTGTGTTTTCTGTTTTAATTTATAGGTGCACTTGAGAAGCCTACCCTGCTTGTAAAATGTTCCGTAAAACACTAAGAGGGAAATGGGCGAGAAAGGAGAATTTCGTAACGCGCTTCTTCTTGTTTTCAAATGAATGGATTGGTTGCGCAAAATCTACTGTATTCTGTAGAGAGGTTTCGGGTGAGGAAGTGAGGATATGTCTTGAGTTAGACAAAAATGTTTCTTACATTATTTATGTTAATCAGGGCATTTCACTATAGCTAGTAGTCAGCTAGTTAATTAGATGTCCATCCATAATACTTTAAGTACAGTAATGAAAAATATTAGCTTATATTAATATAAATACATCCAACCAACAGCTTATCCTGGTGCAGGTTGTGGGTAATGTATGAGATCCATTTTTAGAAAGAAGTTTTTTCTTTCTAAAAGATTTTTTGGTTTCCAACCATCCAGAAAAAAACAAATATCTGAAAGAACAATATCCATCCACACATCCATGTTCAGAAGATTCTGTTGCTAAAAATTACACCTGACTTCACATCAACACTTCATTCTCTGATATCTTCAACTACAAAAAGTAATTTGTCTTCTAACCCCTTATCCTGGCGGAAGGGAAGGGGGCTGGAGCCTGGCACCAGGCAGCTCGGGGGGGGGGGGGGGGCAGACTGAGGTACACCCTACGTGGGATGCCTGTCCTTTGCAGGGCACATACACAGATACCTAGTCGTAGGCTACAGACAATGTAAGAGTGATTCTTCATAAATCCCCATAAATGTGAAAATTCTCTTTTTGCTTACCCCACATTCAGGTGAGAGGGGGCCGTGGGGGTCCCAGTGCAGGGTCAGCCAGCCCCCCTACTCAAGGGCCCACGAACAAAGCAGGAAGCGACCACCTTCTGATCAGAGTCACAGAGGCTTAGCCCACTGAGCCTCACTGAGCCTCACTGAGCCCCCAGTGACTCTTACTGTAACTGCATAGCTTTGTGTCGCCTGATAGGCCAGGTTATTTTATTTAATTTTATTTTATTTTATTTTTGATGTCCACTGGTTCTCTTATACAGGTACATCATCCATTTTGTTCACAGTGCTGCAGGTCTCATGCTTATATTATGTGTTCGGTCGAGGGATCAGTTGCATTGCATGATTTAATGAAGTATTATTAGAACACATCATATATTGTGAAAAATAAGTACAATGTGTTTATATATTATATATAGATTACATATAGAATGAATCTGAAAAGGATATCTCTATAATAGGGTACATACAAATTATGTGATGTCAGAGTGATGTATGTTTTGTAATGTGAGAACTTGTATATGATAGATATTGTGTAGGTATTAAATATAGATGATTATATTAAGAAATGGAGATGCATTGTGGGCGTTGATAGGGCAGGAGAGGTTTGGCATGTCTGTGATACCCATGTGCTCTGGTATCCATGGGGAAGGAAAGCCCACAGACCATCACGCTATGCCCAGGGGGGTGACCACTGGCAACCATGCAAATTCCAAGCACACAGAGCGGGGCTGGGATTCGAACCTCCAGCGCTGGAGACACAAATTAAAAAAAAAAGACATGGTGGGTATAAACGTCGCATTAGGGCAAGGTTATGTCTGGAGATTTTAATGACCAAAACAGTTGTGGAGTCAAAGCCACATTGTAAGTGGGTAATGATTCAGGCCGTTTGTGAGCGAGCTGATAGGCACAGCAGATGTCGTAGGGCCGCAGTCGGAGAAGCGGGCTGGAGCTGGCCCAGGAAATCTTATGTTTGGGGCTGCTGGGAGGCAGTTTTAAGGTAGTTAAACTATCACAGCCGCTGGTACTTGTTTTAACAACCTCCCCTCCCCCGCCGGGGCTCATTTCAGACCTCGCTTCTGTTTATGATGTCATATTAATGGACGGGAGATGCTGCCTGTCCCATTCACAGAGTGAGGAACTGCGGAGGGCTTTCTCTCCCTCTCTCTCTCCTTCTTTCTCTCCTTCTCACTCCTTTTCTGCTTCTCTCTCCTTCTCTCTCCCTCTCTCTGTACTTCTTTTTCAACTTCTCCCTCACTCTCCCTCTCTCTCTCCTTCTCTCTCTCTCCTTCTCCCTCCTTTTCTCCCTCACTCTCCCTCTCTCCTTCTCTCTCTCTCCTTCTCCCTCCTTTTCTCCCTCTCTCTTCCTCTCTCCCTCCTTCTTTCTCTCCTCCTCCCTCCTTCTTTCCCTCTCTCTCTCTTGCTCCCTCCCTCCCTCCCTCCATCTCTCTGTTCCAGGTGACTCACGGGGGCTTGCCTCCCCGCAGCTGGCTTGGCAGAGGCTGGTGACGAGCGCCGCTAACGTTTCTGGTTGTTGGTGCCAGTTTGACTCTCACCTTACACCGGCGCCAAAACAAGGGACGAGAAAATCCTGAAACAAACGGCACAGATCAGACACAGATGGTGCAGCCCATAATCTGCTCTCTTGAAAGCTCAGTAATAAAACAGGAGCCCCCCCCCACCTCCCAGCTGCCCCCCCCCCCCCCCCCACCCTCTCCCAAAGCCCCATGGTGCTGCATTACCTTGGGTGCTGAGCAGCATTCATCCATATTATCGTCACCTTCGCTTGGCCATGCACAGCACTCTCAGGGAAATCAGTGCTTCTTCCCCAAGGACAGGTAGAGGGTTGGGTGGGGGAGGTGTAGTATAATGACAGTAGGGTCCTTTAAAAGGTAATACGGAGGATCTTTTTTATCTCCCCATCTTATTAAATCTACACAGTGAGTCCTTTAAAAGTTCATTACGCGGAGCTCTCCGGCAGTGCTCCGCGGAGAATGTGCTTCCCGGCGGTGATTCGAGGGAATCGTTCAGCATCTATCACTCAAAGGGAGATGACAGGCGGCCCGCTGGAGCTTCGCTTTCCCTGGGAATGCAGATGAGAGGCGGCTTTTTGCTGAATCCCGGTGGGGGACAGTCTGTTGTACCCTTGAGCAAGGTACTCAAAATCAATAGGCTCCCGTGAAATATCTAGCTCTACGACCCGACAGTCATCAGCCACACTAAGATGTTTTAAGCAAAAGCATCTGACGCACGGTTACAGCTTAAAAACATCTGACGCCTTTGTGATACATCAGCCTGCAATGAACTGCAATCCCTGTCCCTGTTCAAAACTCTCATGCCAGTGAGTGCCAGGCTATAGGCATAAATAATATTCGGGTGCTGGTGGGATTGCCTGGCCGTGGGCCAGAAAGCATGTAAGAGGAGCGCTGTGCAAATACTGATAAGCTGATACAAATAGCAGACCTACGGGAACAACACTCGGATTTTATAAACACTCACTCATCTGCCAAGTTCTTATGCAATAGGCTGCTTATTTATAGTTAAACCTTAAAATAACTGTGAACGAACGTTTGTGGTTAATTACATCTATATACAACTTACAGGTATCTCTAAATAAGTGCCTTCAGTAGGTTGAAGTTGAGCATATGTACAAATGCTTATACACACAATGCTACTTTCTTTGTTCTGGAGTCCCTGAGGGGGCTGTGCTAATCACCATCTGGCTGACGGTGACCCTCACCCTGCCCCCCCCCCCCCCCCCCCCCCATCAGAATTCATGGGGAGGTGAATGGTCACAATGTGCAGTTCATGTGTTATTTACATCTCTGGATCTGGGGCATGTTTAAACATGAAAACTTTGGTCTTTTGAGCAACGGCCGAGTGAGCGTGAGCGTGAACGTGAGCGTGAGCGTGAGTAAGTGTTGTGCTGCTGGATCGGTGAGATGCTAAACTCTTGCTCCACAGTAGTGTTTCCCAATCCGGTCCTTGGGGCCCCACAGACAGTCCACATTTCGGGAGCTGGGAGGGAGCAAAACTGTGGATCCCCAAGGACCGGATTGGGAAACGCTGCCTTACAGTATGAAAACATGAAGAGAGTCACGAAATCATCCCCCAAACTGAGATCAAACAACGTAAATCTTGATACTTAAATAATATCTCTATAAAACGCTAAAGACGGCCATAAAACCAAAACTTTAAAAGACAATGAAAGGAAATTGATTAAAAGTATAGCTTTAATCCTTACACTTCAATCATGTTTACATGGAGTTTAAAATGTTATAATCTATATTTAGCAGGTAGAGACTGAAGACGGATCTCATGGTTACTTGGTACGATTTGGGTCAGTCACAGCTGCCCCAGTGGAAACCGCTGAACTGGGACGCAAGAGACACGTCTGTTATCGTTTCTATAGTAGCTGAGAATGACTGGTGACAAATGGGCTGTCGTGATGATGGAGCTTCGCACTCAATGTAGGGCAGCGGGAAGAGGAGCGATTAAGGATGCAAGTTTGGAGCCGGTAGGGCGCTGGATCAGGCCCTTAGCAAGCCACTTAACTGCACTGGTGGCAAAAATACATATATTGCTTTGTTTAAAAATTAAATGCTGATTTATTGGAACAAGTACAGGTACACTGGAATGCTTCTTTTCACATATGCCATCTTACACTCCTTTGAGACACACATATTGGCAAGGGTGAAGTTAGGGGTCCGAACACAGGGTCAGGCTATTTGTCCGGCACCCCTGGAGAGTTGTGGGGGTTCAGAGCCTTGCTGAAGGGCCCAACGGGTGTGTGACTATTCTGCCAAGCAGAAGACTCGAACCCATGACCTTCTGGCAAATATTGGTTGTAGTGGCAAATGCTCCTAATATTCTTACAGAGGAGATACTATGATTCTATTAAACAGTAACTGATTTAAACAGAAGTGTAAAATATGCCTCATTTACATACTGTGGGTGAATAGCTTACTGTAGATGTATGGGCTAAACATATCTGGCATATAGACATAGGGTGTTGACCCTCACACCTGCAGGGTTCGGGTCTCAAACCCCCTGCTGAGTGTATGGCACTTTCATTGTATTGCCACTTTCCAGTTTAGTTCTGAAATATGCAGTTAGGTGAATTGTGGTCTCAAGGTATCCCAGAGGGAGTGAAGTCATCGGCGTCTACCTGAACACGCTCTGGTCCTTCATTGCCCTCCGAAATAAGGATCCAGGAGTAGCACACTGACACTGATGGGATTGTTTCATATTTATTCATATTTCAAAAGCTTTTCTGCACATAAGCCAAAGCTTTCTGCACTCTACACCTGGCTGCCTTGCCATTATTTACATGTCTGCATGTTTAATTTTTTGCACATTCATATTTCTGCTTTGGTTTTCATTTTTATTCTACAAAATTGTCTTTTGCATTTCTGTCTTGATTGCATCTTTCATTGTGCACCTCAAGACACCAGCTGCATCCAGACAAATTACTGGTACTTTTGATAGCATATTTCGATGACACGGCACTCACCAAAACCGCGGGGCCCTAAGCTCATCCAGAACTCACCCCAGCAGCTTTACCCACCGAGCCGTCGCCTCTCCTGGCTATACGTTCCCATGCTTTCGTGAGGCCCGGGACAAATCTCTGCAGGCTGTTGGGGGGGCCATCCAGCTAGAGAGATCCCGACTGCCAAAGAAAACCTCCTCTCTGTCATTGCAGCGCCGTGCCCACTGGCCACGAGCTCGCCGGCGTCGGCCAATCAGACGCGAGCCAGCCCGACCTCCCCCCCCCCCACCCCCGAAACACCATTTCACAAGAAAGTGGGCAATAATACTCTGCTGCAAAGTAGTTTGACTAATAACCTCACAGCCCATTTTTTGTTGGCAGGGTGGGGGTCGGGGGAGCCCCACCGTCCCTTGTTGGCGTGTGTCCGTGCGTGCCCATTCGACGGTGGGAGAGTACAGCTTCCCAGAGCTCCACCACGCTCCACTCATACCCGGGCCAAACCGCTTCTCTCCCAAGCAGGACCGGTGCCACAAAGCTGCGAATCCAACGAGCTTGCAGCCAAGGCCCGGAAAAAAAGAGGACTCAGTAATGGCAGGAGTGGTCCGCTCTTTAAAAACGGTGTGTCTGGGTCCGTCAAAGCATGAGCTCTTTGTTGGATTTCCGTCTGTCTCGTGACATGTCCCGTTAGACACTTCATGGGTTTACGCTAATATGGAAAAGGTCTCCAAGTTCCATTCTGGGAACCCGTGCATTTCAGGATCTGCGGCAAAGCAGAGCACCAGATTTTCTGACGCCATTAAAATCAAGCAGAGATGCGGCATGCAGATTTAATTTAAGTACTGAAAAGTCCCTTTGACTTCAGGAGAAAATAAAAGAATACAGCGCCAGCAGTTTTATTTCATTTAATAGCTCAGAAAAAAACTTCTCTTGGACATTGTCCGTCTAATATTTAGGAGATGTTAGCATTTAGAGAACAATTCTGTTCCATTTCACGCCATTGGGCTATGCGGTTTGGTTCCCTCTGCCTTCAGAAAAGATTCATAACTCTTTCACGGACTACAAAGGAGACATTTTCCTGCAGCACTGTTTGTATCCCGATCTAAATTCTGTAATCCGTATGCGTCCTGGGATTTTTCTGGGCAGGGGTGGGCGGCCAGTGTGAAATGGCACAGCACTCTGCAGATCAAACAAGAGGGGCGCCGAGGGGGGGAAAAAATATTAATTTAAATAAAAAGATGTTAGCAGAAGTGAGAGACGGGTCTTCCCCTGAGCCTGCAAGGCAGCAGCGCAACTCCAGAGCCCCGCAGGAAGCCAGCCTGGCAAATCATCACCTTCTCCTCCACCCAAACCCCCCCACCGCCTGCCCCTCCCCGCAGAAAATCAGTTCCTGGAGCTTTGATAGAGATGCATTGCAAAATCTCCCTTCTCCACATGAACTTGAAGCTCTTTAAATAAGCTCCTCCACTCAAACACCGGCTTCACTGTCACACTTGACTGCTATTTGCCCTGGTGTTCTGCTGATGTTCACAACGAACTCAGCACATCCCGGTGGATAGTGAAAACCGGAGACTTACCACATAAATGACATCCAAAAAGGTCTTAATCTGTTTAGAGTACGATGCTCCAACATTCCTTTGGCAGTGGCGCCCTTTGTTTTTACCACAATAAATAATGACTTAAATCACTGTGTAAAATTCCTCACAGCCATACTATGATATCATCTGAACATATCCATTCTTACGACAAGCCCATTTATACGAAGCAGAACAAAGAAAATAAGCCTATATTTAATTACAGAGATTTGTCTCCTTCATGATTAGTTCTTAATTGATTTGATTAAGTCGTGGCGAGGGAACTGGCAGAGTGATCCAGAAACTTCTGGCGAGTTGGAGACACGGGCTGCGGTTCAGCCAGGAGAAGGCTGGCTTCAGACCGCCGTGGGAACGATCCGGAAAACCTGGGAGACTGACAGAAACAATACAAAGGCCCCCGTGGTGCTCCCAGCCTGCGGAGACGAAGGGGCGAGGGACGAGAGCGAGGCAGGCGGAGAGCTTGTTACGGTAATCACCAGGATGTTCCAGCAGAAGGGCCGAGTCTATCCACCTCATGTGCAAAACAGAAAAAGAGCGGCAACGGCAGCCGGTGTCAATTAAGAAATTACAGTTAAAGAGGGCATCTCACTTTGGTGCCTATCAGCGATTCACTTGAAAAAGAATTAGACACTAAAAGGAATCCAATAAACATTAGGTGGGAAATGAATGGAGCCCTGGGGAGGTGGAGACGTCTCTGTGGGATGCTTCCTTTGATAATACCGGCACTGAATTAATCAGATTAGACGCCCCGTGGGACCGGCTCCAGCCGCATGTGGGGAACGATCCGCTGCTTCGTGTCGATTTCCTGCCTGCATCGCTAACGATTAGGCTTTTCATGCCTTTTTGATGTCATATTCGGACCTATCCAAAGCTGAATGGGTATGGGTTTGGCTGTTTTTAGCGGCTGTGGGGGTTAAGTTAATTGTGGCTTCATATGGGAAGCTGTGCGTGACTGTGGGTAAGACTTTGTGCCTGTGGTCAGAAGGTTGTTGGTTCAAATCCCATCACTGTGGATTTTACCATTGGGCCTTTGTATGAGGCTCAAAACCCCAACTGTGTCCAGGAACCGACTGCCCATGCTTCCTTGATTGTGCATCGCTTAGGGTAACCGTATCTGCTAAATACGTAAATGTAAATACATACAGTACACAGAGCTGTGGGTGTTTCATTGTGGAGAATAATGTTGGAGGTGACTGCTCAGGGCAGTTCAGGTAACAACCAATGGAGATCTTTCTCACACATGAATAATCTGTAGCAGATTTCAGTATAAACAAAAAGAGTCATAGTCATAAGTCAGCTGATGCGGCAAAGTGCTGCTTCTGTGCAGACTAACGTCTGCCAACTTTGCGTCTCTTATTGAGGATATTTAAAGTACTTCGTTCAGCACAAAATGACTGAGCAGGAAGCGAGTGCGATGTGTCACTACATTCACAGGAAATTCTCATACTTTCTCCAGGAAGTGAAATTAGCTGGGGTATGTGCATGCGTTTATGTGTTTATGTGCGTGTGTTTCTATCTCACTCATCTCTCAGTTAGAAAAAGCACCCAGATCAGACCAATTTACATGCTCTTCTCCTCCTGTAACCCCACAAGCAAGGGCTGTCCCAGGAGCTGTCTGGATTGGCTGGAGCGGGAAAAGGGGCGGGCTTATCAGTTGCAGCGTGCTTACTGGCTGTACACACCTAATTTATCAGGACGTGTGGTGGAATCCGACCTGCCGCCTCAGTGTCTCTAAGAATGACTGCTAACATCCTATCAATTACCCCAAGCAAAGGAAAAAATTTAAAACAGCTACATAAATGAACATTCCCCCAGATCTCAAACCAAAACCAAGAAATCAGGGCTTTCTAATCTATCAGCATCTATTTTCAGATGGTTTTGTGTATCCAGCAGCAAAGATAGATTCCAGTGTCTTCCGTTGTACAAAGGTTCTCACACTCATGGCAAATAGCCAACAGTGAAGAGATAACGGATTAACAACTTGCATCTTGAAAATACATTATTAACTTGTGCTTATGATAAGGACGAGTGTGATGTGTGGGGGTGCAGGGGCTGCAACACATGTGCCTGTGAAGGATCTGGCTCAAATCAAATCACTTTATTTCTCACATCATTCGACACTTTGTAATCGGAAATGAATGAAAAACTTGTATGGAAAGTCCCACAGTGGCAGCAAAGAAGTAGTGCAAATAAAACAAAACACAACAAGACAAGATGAGCAATAGTGCAAATGGAAGTGAACAGGAAACGGTGATATACAGCATTGTGCTAATAAATATTGAGCAGATTGCAACGATAGATATAATAAATTCAACAAACGCCACATGAATATGAGCATGGCTGGTGGATATGGATGACAGAATGATCCAATGATCAGAGCTCAGCGTCTGATTGGTCTGATGGAGCTCAGCGGCTGATTGGTCTGATGGAGCTCAGCGGCTGATTGGTCTGATGGAAGACACTATCCTTGAGTCTGCTGGTTCAGGGCCACATGCTTGACGGTAGCAGTTTGAACAGTTTGTGGCTCCAAAAATAGGAAGAGAGCAATTTAAACCAAGTTAAGGTATCTTTATCATCATCTTCAGCTATGTCACAGTGCATCCTGAGAAATGGACATAAGACAGAAAAATACAAACAAAAATACAATTTAAAAATGGTTAAAAAACAGTTGTATAAATGGGCAATGAGTTGTAGGACCAGCCATCCGCTCCCTCAGGCACATGGTGGGACTTGCTCGGGGACACCTGGAGGCCCAAAAAACGTCATTTGCTGGCCTGACCATGTCCCACCTCTGCCCCCCTCCCCTTCCTCTTTACACCTTCGCCTCTCCCAGTGCCAGTTTGCGGTGGAGGGTGGGTGCGAGTGGCACTCACTCAAGCGCATCGCCCTATCACTCACACCGGGACCCCATGAGCGAACTCGGCCTGAAGCCCCAAGTATCGATTTAAATTAAAGTGATGTATGATGTGGGATTATTTCAGCATTAGTCTTGGCTGCTGATGGGATTATGGGAGACACCATAGATCACATTGACGGTCCAATGTAGAATATGGGGTGAATAATTTGTAGTCATTAATTACACTACGGGTGACATTATTACTGAGTGAAAAACAAAAATCTGCAAAAATGCCTTAAATAAGCGTTCCAGGAACGTAGGCTACAAGGGTTCAGTGTCCAAGTAAAAAAAATAATAATAATTGTGGCTAAACTGCCGGTCCAGGATGTTTTGGGAGCATGAAACGTATTGCAAACAAACACGGACGATTCAGCCTGTCCTGTTTATACAGATATTTATTTATATGTTCATTTGAAAATGTTCTGGGCTGTTTTCATTTTGGCTGAGCTGATTCACGGGTTGTTACGCTTCCAGATGCATGGTTTTTGGTTAATATACATTTTCGTATTCGTGAAACAAACAGATTCTGTTATGCGGGCTTCATTCCTTTAAGACAAAGTTAAAAATCACAGCAGCCCTATAGCTCAGCTGTTTCGAAAGCAGAATTAAAGCTCCGGACATGTGGACAGAGACGATTGTCGTTCTGGCCAAATTGCAGCTGACGTGTGGCAACTCTGAGGTTTGGCACAGACACTTTGAAACCAGCAGTGGCAAAAACCAAGACAAGCAAGTCTTCCTGTTTTTAATTGTATTTTATTTTATTGTTTTTTTGGGACAGAAACATTACCCAGCATAGGCAAATGTTACCTATAGTAAAAGAGCACACTGAATGGCATCCATCCTCAGACTTTGGAAAGGCATTTCATCTGATGCTGCAGATTTGGGTCAGTTTGCAAAAGAAGCCGTAAGAGATAGATAGAGGCCTATATTTGTTGTCACGTCATCCCCCACAAATAGCAAAGAGATAGATAGATAGATAGATAGATAGATAGTGTCCGCCTGCCCTCCATTAAAGGAAGGGAACTAAAGGGAAATGGGATGGTTTTGGCACACCAACCCCGTTAAAAAGGATGTTGGGGAAAAAATAGTCCAATTAGCAGGAATAGGTGCAGAAGGTTGTAAGGTTTTTAACAAAAATAATAATGAAACAATAGCCCAAAAAAACAGTCTCCCGGGAAAACCATCTACACCAGGGGTATTCAATTAGATTTTTCATTGGGCCAAATTGTCATACGGCTTTTGCCAGTGGGCCGCACATTTCTCTGTATTTCTTGTATTGTACCCCATTAATACAAAGCACCACTGCATTTTCAACATTTTATTTAAATGAGTCAAATAGCATTAACCACTGGCTTCTAGTGCAAATAATAAAAACTGCAAAACATAGCCAGCTTTAATTTTAACAGACATCTGAGTCACAAACTCACAGTGACAGTATTTGCTTTTGCTTAAATAAAATAAAGCCTAGAAAACAATAATTACAATTTTGTGCAAATAAGAGCAAATGTCACAGTCATAAACTCACATAAACAGTAATAACGATATCATATTGTACAAATAAGAACAAACATAACTTCAAAAAAATCACAAACTGCTGACTTTTAAAGTCTTGAAGTGCCTCCGCACATTGTATTCTTTATTTACCGAGCATATGACAAGACAGACAAGGCACATGGGTTTTCCCTCAGCATTTTGTATGTGTGCATACTTATCAGTCCACTCGTTGTTAAATTTTCTATTTTCGCTGTCAACCTTACGTCTTTTCTCTTTTGAATGCAACATGTTCCCGCTGTTGTAAACTGTCATAAACCTTCAATCAAGAGCGTAAACAGCTGCGCGACGTCCCGTAAAATGTTATAAACTGTCGCGCTTACAGTTAAATCGCAGCTATTTAATAAATAAGAGGTAGTCAGCGGGCCGGTCCAAAATGACTGATGGGCCGGTTTTGGCCCGTGGGCCGCCTATTGAATAGGGCTGATCTACACTAAAGAAAACCAAACACAGGTTTTAAAATCACAGCCTCACAGCAAGCTGCCCCCCTTCCCTTCTCTCTCCTGGCCTTCACCTTTACCACCTCACCTAACTGGAACCTACCACCTGTTCAGGTAAGCATGGGGTGAGCTGTGCAAAGATAAAACACAAAATTAACTCATACCAAACCAAACAAGCCATGGCAGCTATGTTTGACCTCCCACCATGCCTCTGCATTTGGCTGCAGTCTCATAAGGGCTACATAATTACTAACTGGTAATCTTTGATATTCTTCCCCCCCCTAGTATAACTCAAGTAAGCAGCACCCAAACCTGTCTTCACTCTCCCTAATGAGCAGCTGACTTCCCTGCCTTCCCAGCAGCAGCACAACCAACCACCACATACACAGCAAACTACCCTAGATAAAGAAAATACAAAACAATTATATTTCATAAACAAACCATATAAATAAGGGAATTGAATCCAGTGAAAAGGAAAAAAAAGTACCCTTTTCACAGATAGATAGATAGATAGATAGGAAAGAAAAGGAAGGAAATTGCAGACTTACATTAGTTGAATGCATAGCCGTAAATTACTGGGGGATGGGGGGGTTCTAACCCCCCAGTAATCAAAACCAGCTAATACAACGCCCCCAAATCACATCTCCCCCTACATGGGTGGAGACCTCAACCACCAATGTTCAAACCAAAGTTATGCCCTTGGTTAGACGCACACATTTAAGCAATAAAAAGACAAACATTATTAGACAGTAACAATAAGCAATAGACAGTAACAGTGCAAGGAATGTCAGGAGAAGTATTGCCTGGAATTCCATAGTAATAAATAGTATTGCACAGTGGGTTTTGCACAGTGAATGAGGGAATGTTCTGTTACTGCCTAAGCGGTTCTGATCCATTCAGACGGCTGGTACTTCCCCCCCCACCAACACAGGAGAGGCCAAACAGGATGGAGGACCTCAGACTGGCGGCCTCGTTATGCCGTGATTTAGCGGATCTCTTTGCCGGCCAGCACCGCGAGAGCGCGGCCCGTGTCTCCGCGACCCCGGCGACAGCTGCCGCCAATAATTGCGTGCCTCTGCAGCTCAGTCGCGGCACGATCCACGCGGCGCTGCCAACGCCAACCCAGCGACGCCGCACTCGTCCACAAATAGCACTTTGTCGCTAACCTCTCCTTCACCTATGCACCTTCCTATTCTGTCTTTCCCCTCTGTCACCAACGGGGGGCCACATCCCGCTGCCGCATTCTTTTATGTCCGATGACAGAGGGATGGACAGGAAGCAGCTTCTCGGAAAGGTAATCTGATCCACCACTACAAATGCTGTAGCCCCTGTGTCAGATGCACAAATGACTATGACAATTGCCAAAAAACGAAAGCTAATAAATAATTAAATGAAATTAAATGTAATTAAACAATGGCAATGCGAAAAGGAATGATGTCCATATTAGGCAGGAATGGAAGCAAGGAACTGAAGAGCAGTTTGGCGTAGCAGATGACAGGTTCTTGTTGAAACTTTTGACCTTTGACAAAGTGGTCCACTTGTGTCAGGATGAGCTTGTTAAGCAGCACCCTGCAGACTGTCTCCCCTGGGTCTTATTTCACTCCATATTCTTTCTTCACATTCTGACATGCTTGGAGAACATGTACTTGGACTCCATTCAAGCTCAGGAGAAAAATATGGCTGGACAACAAAAAGGTTCAAAGTTAATCCACTGTTTGGGGGTAAACATAATGGAAAAGTAAGTTTAGCAGCACATGGAAGAAAAGTTTGAGCAATGCAGAATTAAATTCCATATCTACAGTGTTCGTTTTCACAATGTATTTTGGTTTAGGTTTACTCTTAGTCTTTTGACAAAAATGCAATTTAAATGTAGTCATTTTTTAGTCATTTGATTTATTTTTTTTAGTTTTTGTCTAGTTTTAGTTGTCGAAAATGACAGGGTATTTAGTCAATGAAACTAACAGGTTTAGTCATAGTCTAATACATAATTTTCTCATTTATATAAACATTTCACTGAATTTTCTGTGTATACATACGCATACACACACGCACGCACATGTCGGGTATACCTATCCTTATGGGGCCCGCGCATTCACTTCTATGGGAAAAATGCTAACGCTAACTATAACAACCTTAACCCCACCCCACCCTAATCATAACCATAAGTAACCAAGCAAAATACAAGAGTTTTTGCATTTTTAGTTTTTTCATAGCAGTCACCGATTTTTATAAAATAGAGTTTCCCCTTATGGGGACCAGGAAACCGGTCCCCATAAGGGGAAAAAAAATTATATTTATCACGTTATGGGGACATTGTGTCCCTATAAGGATAGGTAAACTCGCTCTCACACACACACACACACACACAGATTGGTCTACCTCAATCCCCTCTATATTCCTGAAGGAAACATCTGTAAATCTGTTATTATGGAATGGCATTAGGTTTGATCATGCGGTCTTTAAGGACACATTGTTGTAAATGTTGTAATACGAAACATTGCGGTAATTCAAAAATAGCTGAATATAAATTTTATTTATGATTAAATAAAATATAAATAAAACCAAAATTTAGTCGTGAACAAAACACTTGCATATGTTGTATCTTCATTCAACTTATAAGAAAAAAAAAGTGCATAGAACTTAACTAAACAAAATTCAACTGTCCTCCATCAAAAAGGTAAACAAGTATCAGACTAGTGGAAACCAACTGTCTAGTGCTTATTTCTACACCTAGTTCAGTTCACGACAGTGAACTTTTCAAAGACCATTAATGTGGGTTTGAAGGATAAGACATCATAGGCAGAAGCACTAAAGGTGTCTAATACTCGAGTCACATCTCATTTCAGAATTTATCTTGTTGAAACTACACATATAATCTTCTAGAATCTGTGTCCTATACTACATAAACCATGATTAAATCATTAGCATGGCTGAATTTTCTTAAATATGTTGGGTTAAAACATGTTACATATCTGCCCCAGTGGCCTAAGGTATGTGGCACTTCCCCCCACCCCCCCAAGCCAGAGATTTTGGGTTTGAGTCTCATCTGGGGTGTTTCTTTCCCCTGGGATCAATGAAGTTTATCTCACCCTGTTTCATTGTACTCCCTGTGTGCAATGTGATTACAAGCCAACCTGTTGAATCGGTAGCAAAATGATTACAGTTCCTACATACATTTGCAGAATTATCATTTACTTTCTGCAGTTCCTTCTGTTGTTTTTTCTGGTATTTATGGGTCAAACCATTTCTCCCGGGAACATAAAGTGCTCCATAATTTCATTTATTTTTTAACTGCTATAACACTCCTAAAATGTGCTTTTGTGTTTTTCCAACAAGTTAAACGATTTCCACCAAAAGCTGATGATGATGACCATTACCTGTAACTAAATCTCACCCTTTAATAACCAGCAATTACCCAAATATGACTAGAGCAATAAAACTGAGGTTACCATCCTGGCTGAGTTCACCATGCCAAGCATATTCATATTCTAACTTAGCCAAAGTAAAATAAACACCAGAAACCCACACACACAAACATCCCATCTGTGCACATTTTCCCTAAAAGCATTTCTGCATTTGTGATTCAATTACTGGCAATTTCTTAAAATTATTTTCCAGCATAAATCCTGTATGTCAAAACATCGATTTACTAGTGTCCTCCAAGGCTATTCCAAGGCTATTCAGCGAAGGCCTTTCTCTTGTCTTGCTTACCTATCCTCACATCAATGCTTGTTTCTGTTTTTTTTTCCACTCCTGATGCGTGTCGGTGCTTAAGCTGTCGCTCCGGCCTTCAGTCGAGGGACCACATTGCCACTGGACATGAACCTCATTGGGTTAGGCGCCAATGCACTAATGTGCAAATATGTGATTCCTTTCTTTGTATTAAGGCAGCAGTTTGCCAGGGTGTTTCTCTCTCTATTTCTATTCTACATTTCTGCCGACTTATTTGCATTTCTGCCATTGAACAGAAAGTTTTCAAATGCACACAGCGTAACGGATACCATGTTCCCTCGCAAGAGAAAAAAAAAATGAAAATACAAGACAGGTATCATTTCAGTAAAACACTGTAGCATTAAGGGAAAAAGGTGAAAAATTCATGCATATGTGTGTATTGTGCATTTGGGGAGCAGCTTTAAATGTAGGACATCACCAAAGTAATAAGAACTGGGGCAATATATACTTTTATTTCAAAGCACAGTACAGCTTCCCACTGTTGTCTTAATATTGAATATCATAGAGGGGTTATTATGTCTTCTTTATTAATAAGGCCAACGACTGCGTCGAGGAGTCAGGCT
Source organism: Paramormyrops kingsleyae (assembly GCF_048594095.1). NCBI lineage: Eukaryota > Metazoa > Chordata > Actinopteri > Osteoglossiformes > Mormyridae > Paramormyrops > Paramormyrops kingsleyae. The sequence goes on from NC_132803.1 coordinate 32,120,866, forward strand.
TTTAACTGAGACCGAGAGCCACATTCACATGTGCCAAGTCTCATAGCTCTCGCACAAAAGTCCTGTTTCATTGCCTCCAAAAGGCTTGCTGCTGCTAGAAGGTATTTCCTGCTTTCGATGGAAACATGCGAGTACGTGTGTTGCGAGATTTTGTGTTAGATCTGCGTCACGTTAACATTATAAAACAAATCGTTGTACAACCCCAACTATGATCTTATTGAGCCCCTAGTCAAAAGGACCGCCTTTGCACCCCTCCCCCCCCCCCCAAGTCAATGTCAAAGCTACTGTATTTCCTCGTGCATTTGTTCAGGATTCAGTTGACGTGTGCAAGCCGGCATCATAGGATTCCCTCAGCGTCTCCTGAGCAAATAGACATCTTTAAAGTTGACCCTGGAGTGAATCAATTGCACAAACACAATGTCTTATGAAAGCTGGATTGTAAACAAATGTAATCCTTTTGAGTGCAACTTCAAAACAAGGCTCTCGGGGGAAACGGGGGGTGGACAGCCAGGTTAATGAGGGGTGCATTGCTGCTGCATTCAGCAAAGTGACATCTACTGTAGCTGCAGCTCAGCGATAATCTAAAAAGCATCATTTTAATTGTATCATCTTCTAAACTATGCTTGTTCACTAATTGTCCAAGTGCTTCAGAGACTAGATGCTGGAGAGCATTTTATATTTTGGAAGCGCAGCCTTTTGCGAATCTTTTTCTCAGCAGGTGTGACGTTCTGTCAGCTTCCTTTATTTCTGTTCCTGTCCAGTGACTGCGTCAGCACTGCTGGCTTGTCAGTAGACAGCAGAAATGTGGTTCTGGGATGATCATATGGAGTTCACCCCCCCACCCCCTGGACCCCCACCTTGGTACAGTCCACAGCATCTTAGACAACCAAATAATCAGAATCTCTAAAAACAATGGCATATGACTTCCCTCTCACCCCCTCACTTCACTTACGTTACAGGACCAAAAAAAATTGTCTCAGCTCCCCAACCACTCCCCCCGGTGAGCATTTGGCTGCCTGCCTCACCTTTTTAACCCTGCCTCCCAGCTGCATGTGAAAGTCAAACCAGCTGCAGTTGCCTAATGATCCAGGAGTGCTGCTTCTATTCGTTTGTTGATAAAGTCACTGTTGATATCCCCATGGAGGAGGAATAAAGTCACTACTGCTAATCCCCGTGGAGGAGGAATAAAGTCACTGCTGTTATCACCATTGAAGAGGAATAAAGTCACTACTGCTAATCCCCGTGGAGGAGGAATAAAGTCACTGCTGATATCCCCATTGAGAAGGAATAAAGTTACTACTGCTAATCCCTGTGGAGGAGGAATAAAGTCACTGCTGTTATCCCCATTGAAGAGGAATAAAGTCACTACTGCTAATCCCCGTGGAGGAGGAATAAAGTCACTACTGCTAATCCCCGTGAAGGAGGAATAAAGTCACTGCTGATATCCCCATTGAGGAGGAATAAAGTCACTACTGCTAATCCCCATGGATGAGGAATAAAGTCACTACTGCTAATCCCCGTGGAGGAGGAATAAAGTCACTACTGCTAATCCCCGTGAAGGAGGAATAAAGTCACTGCTGTTATCCCCATTGAGGAGGAATAAAGTCACTGCTGATATCCCCATTGAGGAGGAATAAAGTCACTACTGCTAATCCCCATGGATGAGGAATAAAGTCAATGCTGATATCCCCATTGAGGAGGAATAAAGTCACTACTGCTAATCCCTGTGAACGAGGAATAAAGTCACTGCTGATATCCCCATTGAGGAGGAATAAAGTCACTACTGCTAATCCCTGTGAAGGAGGAACAAAGTCAATGCTGATATCCCCATTGAGGAGGAATAAAGTCACTGCTGATATCCCCATTGAGGAGGAATAATGTCACTGCTGATATTCCCATGAACGATGAATAAAGTCACTGCAGATATCCCAATTAAGGAGGAATAAAGTCATTGTTGATATTCCCATTGAGAAGTAATAAAATTATTGCTGATATCTCCATGGAGCAAAGAACGTCACTCGTAAAAGTAAAGTCACTTGTGATATCTGCATGAGGCAAGAGATACATGACTGAGGATCCCAGTGTACGTAACAGAGGTCCAGGCTGAGATCTCTGTTGAAGTAAAGCTTACCAGAGATATTTTAGTCACTTAATTTACCTGTTCCTCCATCTTAATGTTACAGGAAAACTTCACTTTGATTAGTTACTAAAAGTGAACCTGGCATTTCTGTTTACGTGAAAACAACTTTCTTGAGGAACTTACTGCTTGTGTAGCATCAGCTGTTTCTGTCAGTGCTACTCTGTGTCATTGTAGTTACTGAACTGGTATGTCGATTCAGGGGCTGGGTAGCAAGAAAATGATTTATTTATATATTGAAAACACATTACACTTCATTTATTTATGTGTGGCTTGTGTGGTAACACTTCTGTGAAGGGTTATGATATAGTTCTTTTTTTTCTTGTTGAAATAGGTCCTGCTCACATTGGGAGGTGATTCTTGGCACCAGTGTGCTTTGACATCTAAATGCAGCAGATGTTTACAGTGTAAAAGTCACGGTTATTCTGCTTTTATCCGTTTCCTCCACCGTGCAGTCCAAAAAAAGGTATCCTGTGGTTTTGTGCTACTCTTCTATAAGTCACAATGTACTCTGTTATTTCAAGGCTCATTACAATACGTGTATGAGATTAAAAATGCACGCGAGAACGTCTGCAGCCATTCGCATATGCTGCCAATAGACAATGGCAGGATTCAGGCGGGATTTCATCTGCCAAACCACTAGTGCCAAATTCCCCATATTACTGCTCTGCCAGGCATGGGAAGTGTGAATGTTTTTTTTTTTTTAAATATATGCTTTGTATAGATTTTGTTCATAGGTCAACAACAGGAACACTGCTACTGGGACAGAACCATGTGACCTGAGGGAGGGGTTGAGGGGAGGGTAAAGGGACTGGGTGTGGACTGGGGAAGAGAGTGGATGCATGGCTGTAATGATCTTGGCAGAGGTGGACATTTCAGGTCCAGAAACTAAAAATCCAAACCAGTATTTTGTTTCAACCATCCAGTTGATTATAAAGAGTCACAGTCACAGAGTACTCAACTGCTTGTTTGAAACAAAATCTTGGTCTGGATTTTTGCTTTCTGGACCTGAAATGTCGGCCTTTGGATCTTGGGGGGCGAGAGTGAGCTCTGGTTCACGATTACAGGCATCAAAGAAGAAATATGTGGTCATATAAGGGCTGGGGGTGGGGGGGGTGGTTAAATGCCAAACGGATTAGGCGTGATCACATGACAGACAGTACCCCACCCCCCACTTCTCAAGCTGCCCTTTCAAGTAATGAAAGAAAAACAGAAGTGTGGTATCTTTAACGCTGTGCCACGTGTGGGACTGCTGCGAGGATGGGGTCGGGGGGGGTGTAGCGGGGAATAGTGGGGAAGCAGTTGACCCCGGGGGTGGAGATGGGTTTGACAGGGCCTCTTGGAAACTGTGGCACTGTGTGGTGCCTGACATGGATGTTTAACACCTGCATCTGTGGGGACAGCCAACAGGCTGGAACGGGGGCTTTATTGTCAACCTTGGGAAAGGCAGAGCAAAGATCCAAGAAATCCATTTGAGCTCTAACAGAAGGAGAACTAAGAGGAAAACTCAGAGGACCAGAATACAGCTGGTTCCTCATGCTCCTCTCCGCAAACTATAGCCTGCTTTACATCCTTATGAATTAATAATCGATTAAAAGTATAGAAAGGGTCTTGTCCTTTGACTTCTCCTCCCAGAATGTCTAAGCCCTACGCCCTTCTAGCAGGATTTATACATTTAACTTTGAGGAGAAATACAGTCCTTTCATTTTTCAAATCCTAACATTTGTTTTGGTCTGGTGGAATCCCAGCCCTCTCTGCCATCCTTCTTTAACCATCCCTGTTCCCCCTTATTTTCGACTGACACATACAGCTTAACAGCTCCCAAGTGTTTTGGGGATGTAGCTCTCTGCCATAATGCATCAGAGGTCGATTCCGAATTCAGCAGCGCCCTGCAAAACAACAGCAATTCAGGAAACCAGTCATTTGGAAGAATCATTATTTTCCGCCGACGCCATGGCAACATCTCTTAAAAAGCAATGGCAACTAAAAATTATATAAACATGAAATGGTTTTTGACCATTGTGCTGAATGCCACCAGAAAAAAAAGGGAAAAAAAAAAACAGCAGAAAAAGATCTTCTCGGAAATGCATGCACCACAGAACAGGACAGTCTGAGTCTGTTGTCGAAATCTCACATGAAGCAGGACAGGAACAATCTTTGTGCTGGAGTGTTTTGCCCCCGGTGAGGTTTTCACTTTACATAAGAGTTCTTTATGTTGCAAGATGAAGTCACACAGCCAGAGCGGGTCTGATTTATGAAACCATAAATTGAATTTTCATAAATGAAACATTGTGAAATGAGAACATCTGGCAGCTCCACTTGGATTCGAAGAGAAAATATCCCTTTCATTAATCAAATTTGTTGCCGAATTGAGCAACAACTGGGTAGTTTTTGCATTTGGGCGACACGGGTTAGATCTACGGTGGTGCACTTCCATGAACAGCCCTGTGAATATACGGTTACTACGGTTACTGGCCCACAATGCACAGGGCAGAGGGATTACAACACGTCAGCATATGGCACACACACACACACACACACACACACACACACCAGCGTACCAGCACCCCAGGGTCTGCATAGCCCACCGCAGGAGGACCATGGGGGGGGGGGAAGAATGTGCTAACTTCAGCTGTTGCTGGGCCAGTTTGGCGGCAGCTCGGCCAAACAGCTGAAATATTGATGGCCTGTTTTTAAGAATCACAAAACACAGGTTTCAAAGGGTCCCATTGTTTCGAAAGCCTCCGACAGCATCACCGACTCTGAGGCGCTGTTGCTGAACACAAAAGTCTATTCTCTCATGCCTGCTGCATAATGTAATTTGCTTCATTTCTTTGGGGTCTGTTTTCCGTCGCCGGTCGGGATGAACTCGGGCTGCCCCAGATTGCTGAATAAGGGTAGAAAGTATTGCTAAACCCCCCTCCCCCCATTTAGTTGACATCCATTGCTAAATCATTATGGACTGGCCTGTCAAGGCAAAGTAGGGGGAGCGCATTCGGCCCCAAGACATTGCTGTTTGTCATCCTTACATGTGCGCCGTTGCCGAGTGATGGTTCATGCCCTATTATGAAAAAGAGAAAACAACAGGAAAGTTGGTAAATCATGCGAATAAACGACAAATAGAAAGACAAGTTGTTTTTTTTTTTTAAAGAACAGTTTATGTCTTGCACTCAAAAATTACTCCTTGCTTCTCCACAACCATACAAATTACATTTTAGCTGCAGGTGTGCTCTGTGCAGATACATCTGACTGTTGTTTTAATTGAATAACGCTTACTGCTGAGCCCTCGAATGAAAAGAAAACAGATTGTCCCAGGCCCTTGTCGAGATATTCACTTGCAGAGGTACAGCCCACACTCTGAGACGGACGCTCTCAGATTGGTCTCCGGCGGCTTGGTCTCCGCGGCGACGGCTCCTCGGATGCACTGTCTTGCCGGCATTGGATATTCCGGCCTGAGGAACGGCTGATGGGCCCATCCAGGCAGATAACGGGATTCCACCCTATCGAGGCGCACGGTGAGCCATCAGCTGCGGATTAATCTGTGCCGGGGGGGGGACAGATCATCTCATTGCAATGCTTAGCGACCGTAAGTGTTGTGTCCTTTCAGAAGACATATTGTCTGTTATATATTCCGCATATACATAGTAAAAGTGGAAAACACAGCAGTACGAGTTTCCGCGTCATGATCACGGACTCCCTCCCGCACGAGTCAGCATATAAGGTGAGGTGTTGAAAAATCACCGCGGTACAGGTGCATGTGATCAGCTCTTTTAGTCTTTTACCAGCACTCCAAGTCACGTGACCCCCGCGCCACTTTCCGGGTGCCTTCGCAAGATTTCCGCGAGATTTCATCACGCCGCATCACACTCAGAGCTGCCTGCCTTTGATGTGCGCCCGACCGCGGCCTGGATAACACCGGGGCTTAGAACCAGCGGCGGTTCGTTCGTACGATAGCGTAAATGAAGAGGTGATGACAGCCCTCTACCGCCGCGTCGCTACCGGAGGCCGTGGGATATTAACGCCACATGAAGCTTATATGGGCTGCTGCTGCCTCATTGTTTTATTTCTGGGCCCTCAAACAAAGTGCTTATCATGAATTTTGGGCTATAAATATGCAAGCATGTGAGGGAAATGCCAACTAGCTAGTTATGCACTAAGAAAGCAAATAATCTACTTGTTAACAAATGATCTGCTATGGATGTCATATATGTGCTAGGTCAGTACAGCTGACTTTATGAAATTCAAACCCATAACCGTTGGGTTTTCCAGTTTACTTCCAAGGTGTTCGTAGTAGGTGGCGCTCTTCGGGATGTAGACCACTAGATGATGCAGTGGTGTTCCATGTGTGTAGCGATCAAAATGCATCATGCGATAATATACAATTTTTGCTTAAAACAAAAGACCGCATCTGTTCTGCAACTTTGTATCTTGGGATTTTATTGACCATGAAAGTGATCGATAGACACGTAGGTTTGAAGTGAGGTTCAGATTTAAGGTGTAAAGGAAGATTCTATACTTTGAAAAAGACATTATCATGTATCTAATGTTCATTTGAGGTTTGAAGAAAGAGAGCATTGCTTTCGTTTTCTTTAATAACTGAAATACGTAATATTAATGATAACAATAAATACTCACAATACACCAGGAACCTAACGATGTTGATATTTCAAAAGCGGGCTTTAAGATGGCTTTCCGGAAGGGAGGATTATGGATGCATGGTTCTATTAAGTGATCTCCCTGTGCAGTTTGCCCGTCACTGAACATTTTTCACACATTTGCATTTGCTCATTTCCCCTGATGCTCGCGCGGGGCCCTGAGAGGCAAAAGGAGGGAATCGGCGAAGCGGCGGAGTCCCGCTGAGCTGTGAGCAACAACACTGGCAATGAGGACGTGCCAGCGGCGTGACAGCGTGCAGGAGAAAGTGCAGGGAGAAGCGCAGGGAAAAGTGCAGGGAAAAGCGCAGGGAAAATCGTGGGAAGAGGTGCAGGGAGAAGCACAGGGTAAAGTGCTGGGAAAAGTGCAGGGAAAAGTGCAGGGAAAAGCGCAGGGAAAAATGCAGGGAAAATCGTGGGAAGAGGTGCATGGAGAAGCACAGGGAAAAGTGCGGGAAAAAGCACAGGGAAAAGTGCAGGGAAATGTGCACAGAAAAGCACAGGGAATAGTGCAGGAAAAAGCACATGGAAAAGTGCGGGAAAAAGCACAGGGAAAAGTGCAGGGAAAAGTGCACAGAAAAAGCACAGGGAATAGTGCAGGAAAAAGCACAGGGAAACGCAGGGTGTGGTACAGTGCTCTGACGACGTCCCAAGTGTTAGTAGGAAGGATGTCCGGATTAGGGATGCATGCAGGAGCAAGGGGTGAGAGTCACCTGCCGAAAATACCTACGCAGGCCTTTTTAGTAAGAGCGCGGGGGCACTCAGATACACAAGTTCACCTTTACGCCCGGACGGGCTTGAGGGTTTTTCAGGTCAAGATATTTACTTCTTTGTCAGCTTTTAGCAGCCTGCTGCAAGCAGCCACACCTCAGAAAAAAGAGGATTTCAAGAGTTCCCTGTTAACTAGGGGCAGGACTACGGCTGAGCAAAGGTCAGTGAGGACGCCATTGTAGATGTACGGTATGTGACGAGGTGAAACATGCGACGGGAATCTGTCCTTGCTGGCTTCGCATCTAATGCAAGTAACGTCCCCTTTGGCTTTGCATTTACGTCGCTAAAAGCCTTAAACATACCGTGTGCACGACTTACAAGGACAACAATTCAGGGATCTCTGGGGTCTTGAGCCATCGCCGATGTGGTTAGGAAGACAGGGCTTGAGTCTCGCCTATGGTGCATCCGCACAAGGGCAGGACAGCGTGGAAATCATACGAGCTGCATAAAGAGGCCTTGGGTCCAGCAGCAAAGAACAAGGTTGAGTCTTGCTGCAGGGTCACCCCCTGGCAGACTGAGCACAGCATGTACCAGTTTGCTGTTTGAAACACAACATTTTAATTTAGGCCATTCGCTGAAACTGATGATTTTTAGTTAGCTAAGTATCGTATGGGTCATCCGGAACTGATCCTTATAAAAACTACTGATTCGACAGGCGCGTACATTTTAATGTATCCATTTAGTACAGGATGCGACTTCCTTCGAATCACTCTATTCATACCCATGGAAACGGAGCCTGATGCAATTCTTAGCTGAATATTTCTCTCTTTGCGTACATGTTTTTTTTTTTTTTTTTTTTTTTTTTTTGTGGCCTGAAACAATTCTGAAACTTACTTGCACCAAAGCCTGGCTTTTTCTGGGAGAATTCCCAGAAGAATTTGATTTATACCAGCTTGTGTGTTAAAAAAACTTTGTACTGTCACAATATGTACAAATTGGTGCTGTGCGAGGTTGATATATTCGGCGCGGTGACTTCCCAGAGCAGGTTAAAACACGTCCTGAGCACACATTGGGCCTCCAGGCCAGCAATCATCATCTCTGTTCTTCAGACGTGAATCGCAAGCGATCCCTGCCTTTCTGCCTCTGTGCTGAGCTGAGCCGAGGCAGCCGCCTCCGAGTCTCCATCCTCCTAATCCCCCTCCTTCTCCCCCACTAATGCGGCTGCCGCCGGTGGCAGGAACCTGCGCCGTGTTAGGTCACGTTGAGGCGTGTCGGCACAGCGCATCCGTGTTCAGGCTATCTGTTATATCTCTCCCCAACATCGCTGGGCATATTATAAATGAGCAAATTGGAAAAAGTAAAAGATGTCAGTGTAACAATAAATATCAGCGTCTGAGGATAGCATTTTAAGGGCCAGTTACCTCAGAAACAGCCAACCAATGAATCAGCAGGCACTGAAATAAAAGATTATATACAGATATGAAAAACAGTATCATGTAACACAATAAAAGTAACATAACAGGTGGCATGGGGAACAGGCTCATGCGGTTGGAGCTGGGAGTTTGAATCCTGATCCAGGCTCTCAGTGTTTGGGGTTTGCATGTTCATGAAATGTTTGTGTGGATTATTTTTCCCACAGCTAAAAAACATACAGGCAAATCGGAGTCCCTAAATTACCCTCGGAGTGTGTCTGGAGAAAGGACTGACATCCCCTTCAGGGTTTCCCATGCCCAGTGCCCTCAGCTCCAAGCTCCCCGTCACCCTGCGCTAGAGGACCACTTTTGGAAGATTGATGAATGCAACGGCAGACAGGAACTTCGGATGCCACTTACTCCAAAATTATCAGAAAAACCTGAGAGGGGATCTCTGCTAATCCATTTCTTTATGTTAGCACTTAACGACTCAGAGCCGGGTGAACTGTTTGCACTGGAATGGATACGGCGTGAGTGTGGCAGCCGTTAACGTAACTCTCGATCCGTCAGCGTGACACGGAGCCGCTGGGGAATGTGCCAAGCCTCCTCCCGCGAGCTGGTGCGCCGGTCACACACACACACACACGCACACACACATGCCAATGAAAGCAGAAGTTACCGTGTTGGGGGGGCGCTCTGGAGGTGTTGGTTCTCTTGTGGCTTGTTCGTTAGCAGTGCTGGAACCCCTCCTATTGCTGATGAGTCAGTCTTTTGGTACACCCCCCACCCCCCACCCCCCCCAAGTCAGCGGTACACAGTCAGCATTTCCAGCATGGGTCAGTGCATTATCTCTCTTCAGGGTGGAGGTCGCCTTGGAGGAAGAGGCAGAGGGCTATTCTGAGTGACCATGCCTGGGGGGGGGTATATGCTGGCCTGGCACACAGGGATTCATCTGTTGTACTGCTGTATGTGGGTTACAGCAGATTCGCATGCTTAAATAAAGTGGGCCATTTAACAGGAGCGTGGGGGGTGAGGGGGCACAGGGGCTCGGTGGGCGGCACTGTAGCCTCACGCCTCTGGGAACGGCGGGTGCTAATCCAATGCCCATGTGGGTCTCCAGCTGGTTAATGGACTTCCTCCTACCGTCCGACAGCACGGGGTTAACATGACATTCAATTTTATAAAAATCTGTGACTCCAATCAAAAAACTAAAATAGCCACTTGCATTTTGTTTGGTTGCTTATGGTTAAAGTTAGGGGTTAAGGTCGTCATTGTTGGGATTAGGGTTATACCCATAGAAATGAGTGGACGGTCCCCACAAACATATGAATACAGGTGTGTGTGTGTATGTGTGTATGTGTGTGTGTGTGTGTGTGTGTGTGCCCTGAAATGGACTGTACCAGATAAGTGGCTGGAAGATGGATGAATATATATATATATATATATATATATACATATATATACACGCCAATAGGAACAATGAAACTAAATATTAGCAAATGATGGGGTAAAATCTGCATTTTATTAACGCAAAGTCTCAAAATATTATTTGTCTCCATAGCACTTTCACAGAGGAACATGGCGACAGACTGCAACTCACTTAATCAGCTTTTTATTTTCGAAGAACAAACTAATTATTTAAACTGTCGGCATGTAACCCGGGCGGAAGCGGCTGTCACGTCTGGCCGTTCGCTTGTTCCGACGGCTCCCCGTCTTGCCGCACACAAGACGGCCCGGGGCTTCGCTCGCTGCTGCAGAGAACGGCTCCCGCTCTGGTTCCACCTTCCGCGGGTCGTCACGGAGACTGAGCCCGACGCCGCGGCGAGCCATCAGCTACACTAACACTCAGCATGTAAAAAACAAATGGAAAACAATCATGGGCCATACGTTAAAGCGATTAGATCGCAAAGGGCCTGGGTAATGGCGCTGGTGTCCTGGGGCACAGCAACATGAAGAGTTTATTGTAGCGCACGGTCCTCATCTCCTTGCCCCCCCACCCCACTGATACTTTGCACACATGTCATTGTGATTTATACGCGTCCCGGAGGACCCTGCCTGCCAGTAATGGGGGAGTCACAGCGTCTCGCTGAGCTTCTCTGCGCCTCTTACATAAATAAATAAAGCATTAATGAGCGCTCCCTCTTCTTCCGCCTCTCTACACCCTCTGCCTCCATTCCAGCCCCTCCCCCCACATACAAACCCCCCATCTCCACGCCAAAGCGTGCCACTCACATTCGTCTACCAGGTCAGTATCCAGAAATAAATTTGGTCGAGGCTCCAGCAAAGGTCCCTCTTAAATTTGAGAAATTTGGCAAATTTGGACAACAGAAGTGTGTGGAGGGGGGGGGGGGGGCGAACGAAATTTCAAGGGGGGTTTAAACTCAAAATATTATTACCTGGCAATATGCCTGATCAGTAATAAAAGCATTTCGCAGCTACATGCCTGCCGTAAACCATTAGGAGGACAGAATTCTGCTCACTCAAGGTCCCCAAATGGTTAGGGCCAATCTGGGCATCGCTATCAAAGCTGGGGCCACAGAACCGCACCACACAGGCATTTACACGACACTAACACAGTCCTCACCGATTGCCACCAACAGTCAGCAAATTTTATCGGGGCCAGTGTTGCTGATGGAATTTGGCCCTTGGGGGGGGGGGGGGGGGGGGCTGCTATAAGGGATCACAGTGGCCTTTTTTGTGAGCCCGGTCCGCATGGTCTGCTCCTGTCAGTGCCGTCCTGAATCTGCGGCTACAGCTTGGTTTCTTTTGATACTGACTGTGGAGATCAGCCAGAGCTTTGGCCTCTAGTAGCGATGGTCCATCCCACCAAGGGTTTCACACCTCCTGAAAAAGGTCTTTAGAGGGAGGCTCCAGGCCCCACAGCCATCTTCACCAGGATAAGCCGTTAGATGATGGATGGATGGATGGATGGATGGATGGATGGATGGATGGATCTTTAGAGCGTATACTTACTTATTTATGTCTGACACCATCTGACTTGTTATTGGTAACTTCCGTCTTAAACGGACCGTCACCGTGCCTCTCAGAGGAGCCAACCAGCACTAAGTATCTTTCACCACCTGCCTGGTTCATATTTCATCTTGTCCTTTGACCTTATTTCATCCTGACATCATACTGTAGAAATTACTATTAGCCTTCATGCATGTTAGATTAATTCTTGAAATCTGGACCTCGATTCCAAATCCAGGCCTTGTTTTCACTTCTCCCAGGTAGTTGGTGTAATAATTACTGATTCTGATTGGTCAGCGGCTTCACACCTGGCTCACAGGTAAAGGAAGGCTGGAAAATCAGCAGGGCTCGGACCTCGAGGACCGTGATTTGAATCACCCTGAACTATATCCTTCAGATCAACTTGCTTGCACCCTCTTAACTTACAAGTGTGTGTTATTTAAAGTAATTTTCCCATTTGCCACCAATTGCACTACGAAATGCTTACTTTACACTGAATCTATTGTTGAACGGCAGAAATGGCCTGCAAAATCCTCTTTGAACAAACCACAGATTCTTTGCATGCACACAAAGAGCAAGAAGCTCAAAAAAGTATAAAAGTGGAGGTCGTCGGAGGTTGGCTGACTGATGTGACAGATGTGGAAATATTCAGACATCCACATCAGCGGAAAACAAAAAGAAATACACATCGGTCCCTCTGAAATCTCCCTGAAGTGGAGAGCATTAAAGATACCTCCGTTTCCAGTACAGCATCCGCCAGCCTGGAATTTGCAGCGAGGACGGACTGTGAGACAAACCTGTAGAGATGCATGCTGTCCTTCAAGCCAGCAGGAGGCGAGCATGTGCAAACCAGATGGCCCTCGGCCTGTGCTCAGAATGACAGCCCATTACATGGGATCTGACACACGTTGACCGCAGATATTATAAAAGCAGAACTGACAGATGAGGGAAATTTCCTGGTTTGGAAGAAGTACGTGTCAGCACATGGTATTACACATATTCATCAGTTTGCTTTTGTTTCTCTAAGGTGAAGGAAAAAATCATTGCTTTCCAGAAAAGTCAAAGGCACTAAGTGCTGGGTAGTAAAACCTGACAGCCCTGGGATGGAGGCATTTTGAGAGTTTGAGCTGGATTGCCGTTCCCAAGCCCATTTTCACATCCGACGGTCCCCTGGGGCCATTTTGGGGTCCAGAATCTTTGCCGGACACACCTCCCATTGACCCCTGACCCCTGGCCCTCTCCCTGGCTCTAAGAGGCGAGGAGTTAAAACACGGCTGTCCCGGCTGCAGGGGTCCCAGTGCTCAGCCACACTGCCGCCGATTCCCTGCACCGGCTGCGCTAACAGCCCTGGTGCTCCACCTGTTGGAAAATGTCGCCATCTACTGTACATCACACGCAACTGCAGCTTCCATCCCTCTGGCAGTAATATCATTAAAACAGCCCTTGGGGGTGTTGTTACTGCTGGCACAATCATTACTGGGCTCTCAGGATGGTGAGGGTGTAATAACATCACAGAATAAGTACTGAAGACTCCCAGTTCTCCAGGAGAGAGTGGCTGAGTCTGTTCTTTAATTGCCGCTTTTATTCCATTTTTGAATCACTTAACACCTGAGGGCTTCACTTCTTCTTCTGTTTCAGCCGAGCGTCCGTGATGAAAGGGGACTGTCGGGTGACACCCGACCTCTCGCTGTCACACAGTCCGCCACGAGCGACACACGTTTATGCAAAGCCATGAGCATCACTAAATACGGCACGGCTTCAATGTGCACCCTCTGTAACTGAAGCAGAAAGGGGGGAAATCTGAAATTTATCTTATAGATCATTCCAGGACAGCAAACAATGGATGGATTGTTCGTAACAAATATTATATTCAGTATAATATGTACATCAGTTAAGGGTAATGTTCAGTAAACAAACCTGGTATCAAATGTTTAGAAAGTTTGACGTTGTTGAGGCAAACAATTAAAAAATGACTCATTGCAATTCGGGGTCACTTCAGGGGAAAAGCATGACTTAAACATTCATCACTGAGGAGCCAGAATCCAGAGAGCAGCGGGTGGGAGCTGAGAACGCTGCTGTTTGACAAGCCTGTAATCTGTCACTGTATGTGTAACACACAGAGGAGACCTGCGTGCAGTTATGGCACAAACTTCACTCCACGGGATTTGATGAGGGAGGGGTAACTGGGCTTGGTGGGGTCACGACCCTTAAGTGGTTAGGGCTCAGGGCCCCAGCGTGTGCTTGCTGGGGGTAATGAATCACAGAGTAAACCCAACTCCTTGTGCACAGGCTAGCACACCTGGCCCCTCGTGCAAAGGCTATGAAATCCAACTCCTCCGGCATAGGTTGGCAAACCCAGCCCCTGGTGCACAGGCTAGCAAACCCCACTACTTGTGATCATGCTAGCAAACCCAGCTAGCAAACGCAGCACGGTAGCATGTTTTCCCCATAACATGCTGTAATAAACTCACAACATTAAGCCTTTCTTTGGTTCACCAGCTCAAAGCAGTTAAATGTTCCAGCAGGAACCCTGTAAATGCCGCGCCAGAGGGCAACACACGAATGCCATCTAACCAAAAGGAAAATGAAGCGAGTCCTTGGCGAGCGGCTAAAGCAAGCTTCAAGCTTCAAGGGGTTAAATAATTAAGGGCCCTACAGGACACCAGAAAGCCGTGACTCGCAGCTGGGTGTCTGGCCCCTTCTGTAGTCAGAGGTAGGTGTGTCTCCACCACGTGCCAGTAAGATCAGTCTCTTCCTCTCTCACACTTCTCATTTGCACAACTGTATATTTCTGTCTTATGTCCTATGTCCATATTTCAATAAATGTTTAAAGATCTTATATACTTATATTCCATTTAATACGCTTTTGTTGTACTGCGATCAACAAGACTGAAATTTCACTTTTTGTGTGACCATTTCTATGCAAGTTACCACTGAAGATGACAATAAAGATGCTTTGATGTGACTTTTGACTTTTTGGGGGAGTGGGGGTCCTGGTTGGCTGGCTCTATCGTGTCCATGTTTAGGGCTGTTCATGTGCTGATGAATACATATCAAACAAGTGGGGCCATGCAAAGAAACTGCAGAGGAAGGGGGGTGTTATTCCTCTGTTACTACACCCCCGTGACTGACTGAAGCTCAGCTGGGACTGAATAGCGATAATGACTGTGACCCCCCTTCACCGCAGCCGACTAGCAGCCATATCCATTTATATATCACACCGGTCGCCATTTTGAAAATTTCCTGTGTGAAGATCAGGTTGAGGTGGGAAGAATTCCAGAAGTATTGTAGGAGTGCTGATGCTAGTATGATATATTGTTGTGTATCAGGCTATATCAAAGACGAGAATGTGACCAAGCGTTGTGTTTTGATTGATTTTCAAGTAACCCTGATACCCATCGCCAGGGGATTGCTAAAATAAAGAGAGATGTTGGACCTTATTTCAGGACTTTAAACGTACAAACGTACCAGCATATTTACACCCAGCAAAATCTGTCCAGGGTACGTTTCCCATAAGCAACAGAAACGATTCCAACTATATAATTAGCTAACAGCAGGTCTTGGGAAACGTACCCTGGATGCCGCCTTTTTGTCTCTATATGGACATTTACTTCCATCCACAATTTGATAAGCAGATTTGTAGAACACCTGAAACATTAATGGGGACGTATTGTGACACCCAAAAGTTAGCATTCGTCATAAATTTGGTTTTGATTTATCCTTATGTTTTATGATTTAATTGTGTCACAGTTCACATTTCACCGCTACAAGTGCAGCCTGTTGAGTTCTTATTACGTTACCAACGTTAGCTCAGCAATCTTAATGTTTGTTGTTATTTTTTTAAATTAGGGAATATGGAGAAACCACCCCAAATAATAAGCAGAACTTAACTGAGTTAACGTTTGCTGCACGGAAGAACACAGCAAATGTGTCATTAAAAATTCCACAGGCGTGCATAAGTGAGTCTTGTCTACAAGCCATTATTGTTTGACTGTAATATTACTTCCAGGTTTCAACATGAGGCAACTCCCACCTCAGCCTTGCTTTCTATTTCAAAATGGCAGCCACGTAAAATCAGCGTATAGGGTTTGACGGTGCCCAAGGCTGCCATACTGGGCGTCTATCCCATAATAGATAAGGAAAAGCCTCACGAACCCCAAGCTATGGTGGTAAGACAGGAGGCAGTCTGTGTGGATGGATTTTACCAAGGAGAAAACTGGACATGACTTAAAGACAGGAGGGGCGCACTGGGGAGATGATCTTACTGATGCAGCGCTGGGTAGCACCTAAAAGCAGGGTGTGCTTTAAATGTTTTGCTTCAGAACTCCTGCTGTCTTTCAGCCAACTGCGGTACAGTGGCTGTTCAGACAGGAAACAGAGCCCAGCACCTTATGTCTGCCGTTACAAGGCCAGCACTGCTTTAAAGGCTCTGAATCTAATGCCAAAAGCCTCCTGTTCCATTTGCTGCTAAACACCTGTCGGTTTTTTCAGAACACGAAAGGCCGAAATCCACAGAAGATGCGACATGAAAGCCTGCGATTCGCCGGGGCCTCGACTGCCGCAGAAAATGGCAGCGCTCTCGATTGCCTCGCCGGATTGCTGGAGCACAAATTGCTCAAGTAAATTGCTGAACACGCGGCAGCTCCAGTTCGGGGGAAAAGAGTGAGATTGTAAGCTCTGCGTTTCACTGCTGCTAAATGCCACTCATCCATCCACTCATCCATCCATCTGTCCATCCATAAATCCTCCATAACTGCTTATCTAGTACTGGGCCTTTCCCAGAATGCTCTGAAAGTACAAGACAGGGAGCATCCTGCCCAGGATGTAAGTAACCATTTGTGTTAAATTAACAGGAAACTAATTACAGTTCACAAAAATACTGTAAGTGGCTCTTCAGATTCCACCTGAATATGGCAGGTAGACTGATTGGTAACACTTTTCTTAAAGCACTCATGTATAATGCATGATGGATACCTTCATAATGCACTATAATGTCATATAATTCATAAAGTATTAAACACAGCTATCACGATTTATAAAGAGGCATAACACATAATAGTGATGTTTATTACGCATTATGAATGCTCTATGAAGTTCTATAATACCATTTAATGCCCATTCTTTACTGTATAACTGCCTTTCTTCTGTGTCCTAATGACCATTTTCCCCTTTGCTGGATCTCATATTAATTGGTCACGTCGAAAATTGTTTCAAGAAAACGCTACATGCATTAAAAAGGCAGAGAGACGCCATAAAGCCATTCCCAGTTTTTACTACCCAACCAAAACACAAGTCCTCACAGCACATAAATTACTAGCTCACAAAAAAAAAGGAAAAAAGCATATCAGACACACTTTGATCAATGGAGGCTTGTGTTTCCATGTGCAGGGCACATGCAGGCCTGGCTAATAAAGAAACAAAGTCTGCTGTTCAGGAGAATGACCCCCACGACCAGCCACGCCCCGCTTTCCGTGCCCTCCACCCTTCAGCCAGCTGCACACTTTGGTCTATTTACTTTCTCTGCAAATAAGAGGTGCCATGTCAGACCTTTGTATGTGTCTTCCAGGGTTGCTTAACTATTTTCAAAGTAAATATTGAGACAGTACTAGTGGAGTCCTAACAAACATGAACAAACATTACAGGGGCAGTTCACCCCAAAACTGATATGGGACTTCAGTGGGACTTCCGTGCTATCTATCCATCTGGTTTCCTGGAAATTGCTTAGTTTTGGAGATATTGGACGTGGAAATGTCGGGCTTCTCTCAAATATAATGGGAGCGAATGGCATTCTTTCTGTGGTGTTTAAAGCACCCAAAAAAAAAAAAACATTTGAAAAATTCAACAGCAATGTCTCTTACCAGATACCATGACCCGGTTATTGAAGATAATCCACAGATTTTGTGGTGAGCAGTTTAATGTAGGGACTATTTTCTCCTACTGAACTCCACACACCAATCGTATCACTGAGCAGAAGATACGAGTACGAGCGCTCCGGCGATATCTTCTGCTCAGTGATACGATACCTTTTTTTTAGTTTTGGGGCGAACTGCCCCTTTAACAAACACAAGCAAACTGCACTCATTTTTTTAGATTTTTATGGACAGGATATCAAGGCTCAACTGTGGCCAGAAGAACATCTGCTATGGGGAGCTAGAGATGATGTTACACTTCTGGCTTTCTTCGACCAGGACCTACAGCATGCACTTGAGTCCTTCAGTGCCTAGTGCAAAGTGGCAGGGGTGGGATTCAGCACTTCCAGATCTGAGGCCATAGTGCTTTTCCGGGAATGCTCCTTTCAGGTGACGGGGAGAGTCAGGTGTTCACAAATGCCAGAAATGAGAGTTGGGTTTTAGTGAAGACACCATGATGGCGTTCACAAGTGCCAGTAATAGGATGACAGGCGGATGAGTTTGGTGGCTGCAGTTTTTCAGGGACTGAGTGGGTCCATGTTGGTGAACCGGGAGCAAGTTAAAAGACAAATGCTGTGGTTCACCGGTCAGTCTGCACCCAGATCCTCACCAATGGGCATGAACTGTGCGTAGAGCTCAAAAGATCAAGGTCAAGAGTATAAGCAGCCGAAACGTGGTTTCCCTACTGCTCGGCCGATGCTCCGTGACAGGGGGAGGGGTTTGGAGGTCTGAAGGAAACATCCGGAGGAGCTGAAGCAGTCTGGGCATCTTATCGGGATCCCACCTGGTCGACTCCCAAGCAAGCTGTTCAGGGTATGTCCCAGCGGGTGGCTGGGGGGCATGGCATACCCAAGACACACTGGGGGGATTATATCTCCCAACTGGCTTGGGAAGATCTGGAGATCACCCAGAACATGCTAACGTCTGTAGCCACTGCAACCCTCACCAGTGTTATCAAGCTGCATAAAGATGATGATCTTCATTCACTAAAAACTATGAAAAACCGGTATTAGACGGATAATGTTTACAGTTTTTCTTGATTGCTTTGGAACATTTCATGAAACACACTTAACATTCTCAGGGCTATTAGAGCATTTCTCAAAACAGTTCATGCATATAGCACAACACTATGGTTTAGCTGCAAAAGCCTGTAACTCACCCAAGAAAAATAACTCGTGTCTCAAAAGTAAATAATTCTATCTATGGATCAGTCAGTGCCACCAAAATAAAAAGTACAATCGTTTTAACCATGAGAGTCATAATGCTTAGATATATTGTCAAAACACAATACAATAGTAAACAAATCAGTCACACAGTCAAACAGCAAAATGGCAATACATGAACAAACAATGATAAAATCAGGTGCTGCTGCAACCAAAAACACAATAATGTCAAATCGCTGCAATTTATGGAATATATTTTTTAATTACTTTAAAAACTTGATTAACTCTTTTGCATGTGGTGACTAACACGGTTATCACATACATATATAGTTTTGGGTGCACAATTATCACAATGGGAAACTACATAATCCATTTCGACCAACAAGACTAAAGCAACTGAAAATTGTGCCAAATGATGGACAATTGTACAAAACCAATTGCAAACATGCACTAAAACATTTGGAAATATGTGTGAAACAATGAGAAATTATGTTCTGCTGTGCAAAGGTGACATTATGGTGTTGGGGATTAAACTTGTTGTTTTGCAAATGTTAACTGTCATTTGGGAAATGCTCCAAAGCAATCGAGAAAAACTGTGATGCTTTAATAGATAGATCATTGCTATTATTCTTCATTTTCAGATTGATATCTGGAGATCTTTTAGGCAAACAATTATAAGCAGACCGCATATAAACAGAGAAAAGTACAAATGTACTGTTGACTAGTATTTGTTATTAATAACTTTTTCATTACATGGTGGAGCCCAGTGGGCGACAGTAAAGTAGTGGTGACCTGACTATTTTTCACGCACACCTTAGTCAGCCAGCAGTAAACTCACTGCTGCAGCCACAGCAACAGCAAGCCAAGAACCGTGCACAGGCAGTGCAGTGTGCCCCCACGCCTGTAGGGGGCACCGTTGCAGAGGTCCGAATCACAGCAGTAGATGCGCATGCCTGGAAGCTCCTGCTGTTGGCAGTGCCGGGATGTTGCGCAGCCACTGGTCAGAGCGATTCCTGAGGCGGCTGTGAGAACAGAAAGGCAGATTGATGGGTGGAGAGCAGGCGTAGTTTTACTGGAGACAGGAAGTTCTAAAGGTAGAAGAAAATAATCTGCAGGCCAGACTAATGATGGAAGGCATCTGCGGGGCCATCTCTGGGGAGATTACTGTGGAATTCATGCCTGCTGAACAACATTGGATAAGCTGCTTTACTCTGGCTGTTGTCTTACCACAGCTGGAAATAGCATAACATAATGTCAAACCTGTGTAACTTCATTGGGTTTATAACTTAACAATGTCAATTCAAGTGCTGCTAGGTTTCTATTACTGACCCCAAAGCTGAGAGCAGAGGCTCACAGCAATACTTTTGGCAAATAGCTGGTTCTGCAGATTTTCTCAATTGCTTTGGCACATTTCATGAAACATGCTTAACATTCTCAAGACTAGGAGAGCATTTCTCAAAACAGTTCATGCATATAGCACAATATGGTTTAGCTGCAAAAGCCTGTAACTTACCCAAAACAATTAACTCGTGTCTCAAAAGCAATGAATTTTGACCACCTGTCAATGGCTGATCATTTTTCTTTAGGTAACTGATACTTATTAATGTCAAAGACACCAGGATCAACATTGCAAGGCTCTACATTACAGTATGTAAAGTTTACTGGTGAGAGAAAGCATTTGTTTGCACATGTAACTTCTTCAAATCTCGAAACGCAGTACAATAGCAAACAGAAAACACCGTAGCAAACAGAAAACAGTCACACAATACCGTATAACACAAAACAGCAGAATGGCAATACAAGAACAACGGAATCATGTATTGTGGGAACCAAAGACAACATATCACTGCAATTAATGGAATGTATTTTTGAATCATTTTGAAAGCTTGGTTAACTGTTTTGCAAGTGATGACACAATGATCACACACATATATCACAATGGGAAAATACATAATCCATTTTGACCAACAGGACTAAAGCAACTGAAAATTGTGCCAACTGATGACAATTGTACAAACCATTTGCATATATGTACTAAAACATTTGGAAATGTGTGTGAAGCAATGAGAAATGAAGTGACATTATGGTGTGGGGATTACACTCGTTGTTTTGTAAATGCTAATTGTCATTTGAGAAATGCTCCAAAGCAATCGAGAAAAACTGTAGCAGTGATACAAAGCAAAGACAAAGAATTAATAATTCCAGACACTAGGGGTAGTTTAGTGTGTAATATATACACACACACACACACACACACACACACACACACACACATATATATATATATATATATATATATATATATATATATATATATGGATACATATGTGTGCGTGTTACAGTATATGTACAATACGTGTTACTTAGTACTGTTTAAATTGATATATGCCATATAGAAAAAGTGCAGCCTTGTGCATTTTCATCATTGTCATAGTTTGCATCAGAAAAATGTTACACTGTTAAATTCACATGACTGGACATTTTGACTTGCTTGTAAACAATGATACAACGAACTGCACTGACATATTCACTGACATAAATCCTTACTATTGAGAGATGAACTAAGGATTTTGAGGAAGTTGCAGGCTTTTGCAGGTAATCTATTGTGTAGTGCTGTTTGTATGAGTTGTATTGAGAAATGCAGTTACTATCTTGAAAATAAGGATGATTCAAGAAATGTACCAAAGTGTCATTGAAAAAACTGCAAGTTACCCTGCTCATGCCGTCAGTTTCTTGATATTTCTAGTGCCTGTTAATTGTAACATATACCTCACCTGTTCCTTGTTGCCCCGAGTCCTTAGTGATTGGTTGATTGGCTGTGGTTTTCACCTGTCCTTTGTCTTGTCTTGTTAGTAGTGTATTGAACTGACTGCTTTTGTTCTGTTCCTCAGTGATTCATTGAGGTTTTTACTACGTGTTAGCTGTGTGATTTTTACTTATAGTTTTCTTGTGTTAGTTGTTGTAGCTTCCAGTTCCTCCCCACTTTTGGTATTCTTGTTGCCAAAATTGCTCCCTGCCTTACTTTGTTTTACCTATCCCCCCCCCCCCTTGTTTTCTCCTTCTGTTCCATTTTCTTAAATAAACCCCAATTACTGAGACTTTGTATGTGGATCGTCCCTCCTTTGTCATACTATGCCATAACGCATGACTTAAACTGATAATGTAAGAAATAAGACAACTGTACATAATCATTTGCTTAAATATACCAAAGTACTTGCAATTTGTCCAAAAGAATGAGATATTCCTTTTATGATGTGCACAAGTGACTTGATGATGTGAAGGCTGGGCAAGTAGTTTTGAGAATTTAAATTCAGATCTAAGAAATGAACCAAAGCTTCTGAGAAAAACTGTATATAGGACGGGTGACACTCTATTGTCATGTTACCCAGCATCACCTGTTCCCTTCCTCCGAGCAAAGCGGGAAAGGAATGAAAGGCAGCCGATCAAGAGGCTGATTCCGGAAACTTTGCGGGGTCGTGACTGTGCCTCGTTCACCTCGGGGCGCAGCTGGGAGCCGTGTTTCCGTCTCGTCGGGGGTGGAGTGGAAGAAGCGATTAGCAGCCGAGCGCTCCCCGGGTCCCCGCTATCAATCTGGAAGTTTCCGGCGTGCGTCGGATCTCCCGCCACACGTGCATCAATCAGCGGGACGCATTCATCTGGCGAACGCGCGAGCTGCTGTCACGGTAAACACTCCGCTCCGCCGGCTCGCGCTCTTAAACGCCTCGTGAGAATTTCCCGGCGATTTAAGCGCATGCAAAAGCTGGGGATTACGTGTATGTTCTGAACGACAGTTTTAGACGTAAGCACCGGCTTGTAACACTCAAACGGAGGAAGAAATCAAGCAGACATATGAATCTCAGTATACCTATTTCTGTTGTTTGTTATAACTTGGATGAAATCTGTCAAATAATTAGGTTAACGGTGATGGACTGGCATCTCGTTCATGGTGTTCCCCAGCCTTCTGTCCTGTGCAGCCCAGATGGGCTCCAGATTTCCCTATGACCCAGACCTGAATGAGTGATGATAAAATGGATGGATGGATGGATGGGTAATTAAGTTAATTAATCGATAAATTAACCATATTTTTATTAAGATGCTTTGGGCAGCAGAGATCCTCATCAGTAATCATGACCTGGATTTTTCCTGTGAAAAAACTCAAACGTAGGATATTGGCCGGGACACCTTCATGACACCCAGCGTCCAAGTGATCAAACAGCCTGACCCCAAACATTCTGGTATCCCACAACAGCAGCCCTGAGCCCAGAGCCTGCTGGGAACCTGGCGTGGGACGGGCTGCGGGGCCGGCGATGGACTTACTGTTTTCCGTCTTGATGCAGAAGCGGTGCTTGAAGCCCTTGTGGGACTGGGAGCAGGTGACGACCTCGGGGTGGAAGCAGCCCACATCGATGGTTTTGCGGGTCGAGCCGACATTGCAGGCATAGCACTGTAGGCCTGTGACTGTAATGGAGGCGGGGGGGGGGGGGCTGTGTTATTTCTGCAATAAAAGGCGGTGCCCGCTCCGTTTCTTCCTGCATGTTTGTTTTTAGTCAAAGTTAACTGCAGGGCTTGGACATGACATTTAGTTTTCAAATTATCTGCTCACATTGTCCCCCCCCCCACCCATTTTCCTATTCACAATGTCCGCATGGGTAAAGCATGTGACCAATCCACAGGCAGCCCCCCACAAGAGCCGTGTACCGAAAACCAGGGCCACGCAAAGACACGATTCAGCCCCCGGAAAATTCTACAAAATTTACAGAAACCGATTTAGTACTCTTTGACTGTGAGTCTTTATACTCAGCTGGTTGGTTGAAATAAAATCCTGGTCTGGATTTCTGGACCTGAACTATCCACCTCTGAGAATAGGCCCCTCCTTTCTCCACACACACTCATGGGCTCCCTCTAATGTTTGAGCTTTTCTCCTTGTTGTTTAGTGGCCCTCCCGACGTCTATGGGACCAGCTGTGCACTTGGGGATTTTAAACCCCGAGCCGGTGGCTGTGTGCACCTCGCGATTTCCTGCCGTCGAGCGGATCGAAGGTGCGATCCCATCAGGTGTGAGCGTGTGGCCTCATGCGCGCCGATGTCCGACACGCTGAGATTACACAGCGCAGTGTGAAGAAAGGCACCGACTGTCCTGGGGTCTGCCATCTCTCTCTCTCCCTCTCTCTCGCTCTCTCTAGGAAGAACAAAGGGATGGAGGAAGAAGAGGAGGAGGAAGAGGAGATGCAGCCATCCGGCGAGTTCTGCTTCAGAACCAGAGGCAAATTAATCCTCCAAAATGCTCTTAGAAAAACAAATCAACGTGGGGCTGACGATGAAAAACAGTGTTCGGGTGGGAAGGGAGTTTTGGGATCCACCGGGGGGGTAAAAAGAGAATCACAGGGATGACAGATGGACAGCTGCTGATGTGCAACACCAGGCATGTGGAGAGTGGAGGCTGAGGGTGCCACTATCCTCCGGACTATTGGAAGCATCTCCCCAAGTGGCCCTTTCTGATAACCAATGATCACGCAAAATTTACCCTTAGAAAAGCCTCTGTGCAGCCCTCTTCACTGTGAAGCAGAAACGTGATACATCTGCCATGAAGCACGTCTTCCAGCTACTCGCAAACACATTAACTGAGTACGCGTCAGTTTAAGTGGTGCCAGGAAGTCAGGAAGACTGCATTTCGCTCCAGAAAACACCAACACCACTTTGTATATGGACTAACAGTATCTGATTAACGATATCTAATGCGTCTCCTGGTGGGTTTTTGCTGACTCTTCATACTGTCCTATACAGTCACGGTATGGACTGACGCCATAATAAGACGAAGGTTAATTTTGCGATATTCATACACTTGGTTCCCGCGGCTTCATTCCAGCCTTGAGGAAGCAGTGGCTAAGCTTGTCATCCTTTATTTCCTGACACTGTGTGATGTGCGCGGTCTGTGGCACCGGAGATTCAGCACATGCAGCCGTTTGTGCCGCTCTATTAGGAGAAAATCCCATTCCTGTCGTCCCCCACATCGGGGGGTGACCCCAGCCCCAGCGACTCATCGGGACTTGAACCCAGCTCCCAGCTACGCCCCTCACTTCAATTCAATGTAAAAATTCGTCCCAAAATAACAAGAGAGTCCATTCAAGCAAATCGATACATGCAATGTTCCTTTAATGGAGCCCCGGTCCCTGAATGGAAATAGTGCACTTTCATACTCTAGAGCCACAGAGAATAAAATAAGGCAGTCAGATGCATCCCCAACAGCATGAAGGATCCTGCATCTGCCAGGTCAGCCCAGTCTGAAAATCAATTCATTCACATTGCCCTGTTCTGGCTCATTAAGCCTGAATATCGTTCATTAAGCCATGAAGAAATTGGAGAGGTGACGGGAATTCGAAATCAAAGGAGAATCCACCCCCCCCCACCCCCCTGCCTCTCTCTATGCTTGACCAGCCGTAGAGTAGAACGAGAGGGTCGACGTGTAACAGAGCCTAAGTGTGAGCGATAATGACCATGTGTGCATGTAAACAGTCCATATTGCATTTAAAAAGTCAGACTCGATAGGAGAGCTTAATAATAGCTGCTTACACCTAGATCACATGTTTACAGGTGTGTATGAACGCACACACACACACGCACACACACACACGCAGTTCCCAGGGGAACACAGTGCCCCACACTTACCGTGCCAGACAAACAGTTCTGATGTCAGGATGAACCCGAAGCAGTAAGCCGGCCAGGTCCTCACGGTCATGGGTGCGGTGCTGGTGCCCAGGGGCCCGGGGCCGGGGGGAGGGGGAGAAGTGCGGCCTCTCGTTGACATCCAGCGCCTGCGGGAGCTGGGATTCCACTCCGGAGCTCCAGCGGGATAAGTAGGCAGCCGCGTTCCTGGGGAGAGCGCGAATGCTCTCGCTCGCTCTCTCCCGCGCACATGCAGGGCGGCGCTTTCGAGTCAAATCCTTGTGGGGGGGGGGGGGCAGGGGGCACGGCAATGGTGCACACCCGCGTGCTCCTCAGTGGCGAGGATCGATGGAGGAGTCACGGCACCCCCCCCAACATCTGTACACCACTCACTCCTCCTCCCCACATCCCCGAAGGAGGCAAAGAACGAACAATGCGATGCTTTGGCTCCTGGATAGGGGCAGGGTACTGGCGGGTTTGCGTTCAGGCTGATAATCCTCATTGCCCTCGGTTGTTGGCCATGGGGTTCAGTCAGGGTCTGGCCGTCATCGTCACGCTAACGGTGTGGAACGTCAAAAATCACAGCGCTTATTCAGTCACATCCGCCCCCCCTACCCCCAGCCACCGGACATCTCCCTGCGCTTGGAAACAGACATCCTGCTTCGCTTCTGGAAGGGAATTCAATCTAATCAAGATTTAAGGAGTAAATCCTTTCTTTTGAATCCCGAATGCTGGGGATGAGGCCAGCTTGTCTGTAAGCTTCCCGTCCGCTCCCTCCCTGGCAGTGGTGACATATGGTCTTGCTCGATGGATCCCGGCACGCGACTGTTCTTCTTTGCCAACCACATCGAGATGCACTTATAATACGGACGCACTGCAGACTGAGGCAGCACGGTGCCATTCCGCGAGTAAGAGGGGCCCAACACCCATTGGCTGGGGTTATACCCTCATACCTCTGGAGTCGAAGCTGCGATTTCCGCCCCCGCCTGTGTGAAGCTCTGCACGCTCTGTGTGCGGATTTCCTCCAGCAGTCCAGAGAGCACATGGTCTATAAATTGCCCCCAGTGTGTTCCCCATAATAGACTTTTCTCCGCTGCCTCCACAAACCCCTGCTGGCAGGCAGTTAGGGAATATGGAAACCGGCACATTTCACATATGCACAGCTTGGGTGGGGGGTGTGCTTTGGGGTTTGTAGCTGGATTTAAGGTGCTTCTTCCCCCGAGTGGCTGGTTACCAGTCCTATGTCACTGGTCAGTAGGGTTGGGAGCAGAAGCATATACTGGGGAGGGGTCACAGGGTCAGTGGCCCCAGCTGAAAGCGGATTGGTGCCTGGAGTGCCCACTCGCCTGTCACTCACCAATTTCAAACGTGTCATTGGCTAACAATAAGGTTGGCACCTCTGTATGAATTATAGCCCCTCATATGCTTCACCAAATCTGGCCCTAGTCAGAGGCGGCAGTCCTCTCAGTCCCCTCAGTCCTCTCAGTCCCCTCAGTCCTCTCAGTCCCCTCAGTCCCCTCAGTCCTCTCAGTCCCCTCAGTCCTCTCAGTCCCCTCAGTCCCCTCAGTCCCCTCATTCCCCTCAGTCTTCCAGTCTTCTAGTGAGTGAATACAGCCAGGTCATTCACACGTTTCCCTCCCTCGTCTACCCACGACGGGGGGGGGGTTTAACCTCGTGCTGAAGGAGACGGTCCCGCCCTCCATCTGCAGAGATCAGTGACTGCAACTTCTCCACTTTCCTCCCAGGTGTCTCCCTGCCCGTCTGCGGAGAGATCGCCATCGCTGTCCGGCGGCGTGGGCCTGAATACCACCTTCCGGGCCTCGCTGGCTCCGTCTACCAGTGGTGTCACTGGCTGTATTTCATTAAACATCCACCTACACTTTGCCATCCAACTCATTTACTGAGCATCCAGGTTCACAGAGAGATTGGCATGAACCCTGTCTCCTTTGGTAAGACACGGTGACAGAGACAATCCCGTGAAGATCAGCTGTACTGAAATAGAAATCTGAAACTCTGAGGGGCTTAGACTGATATCTGTGCTCTGAACAAAAACTGACACTATTTCTGCACAATTCTTGGTTTCAACCATCTTATTATTGCCCTTATTAGTTGGTGCTGTCAAGTTGATGTTGATATGTGGCAGCCATTGTAGACTGCACTCCTTCCGGAACATTCTGTCTCCTTTCTGGAAAACATCGGTCAAATATAATTTCTCAAAGTATGAATTATAACTGACCACTTCCACCTTTTTAAAACAAAGGTTTACGTCTTAAGGTAATTACATGACCTGTTTTTTTATCACATAAGAGGACAGAGTTACATTGCATTCAAGGGAGATACAATAAACGGAAATATTTAAAATAAAAGTTTAAAGAAATGCGAGGGAGAGAGAAGAAGGACTCTGAATTTGAGCAGTTTTCCAAAAAAAAAAAAACAAAAGCGTGAAAATGTTCATTCTCCTCCTAGGCTATTTAAACGAGCATCTGCCAATAGCTGCATCTAGGAGAAGGTTACAGCAGTTTGTTTTTAATTGTTTACAAGCTACATGCAGTTTTAGCCGCTATCAAAAAGCAGAATGCCAGGGGCAGCTTAGCCAGCGTGGAAATCACCTCCAACCTGTGTGTATTTTTCTGTGCCCCTCCCTGGAGCTCAGGCTGCCGGGCTCCCCCCTGGGCGAAACCCTATCTGGTCTCATCGGCGTCCTCCGGGGAGACTCAGACCCTCGCTGACACGCGTCCCGATAATGGGGTTAATATGGCTGCCCGGGCTGAGAGTAACAGCTAACTGTCTTTTTACCACTCGGGTGTCCGATGCCATCGACAGGCCATGCGGATGTCGTTCCTGCATCTGTGGAATCAAGGGCTTTCACTTATCTCCATGGCGATCAGCCGCTTGTCGTTTACGTTCGCTTCAGATCGTCTAATGTATATGCTATAGACATTTACTCTCTGAAAGTCTCTCTCCCAGGACATAAAACAAATATTATTTCCATTTAATTTCAATGGAACACAGCACTGGTCGTGTTTGTTAATTCTGCCTACAAAATGAAGCTTAACATGTAGGGCAGAGAAGCCCGTGTCCCCACATCTCCTCCATTCTTCTCTCTGCATCTGCACTGATCTTCTCCCGGTACTCTTGTTTCCTCTTGCAGTCCAAAAACATGTGGGTTAAGTGAACTGGCGTCTCCAAATAGGGGTTCCTTACAAGGGAGGAGGATTCTACTCAGCAGCCTTCAAAATGTAGGAACATAATTGTATTGGTCTGAGTTGAAGGCTCAGTATAGGATACTTTCATGGATCCCAAAATATCTAAGCGGGGCTTATGTCCCCAAAATACTCATAGTATGTATCAGCGCATGTCCTGCGATGGAATGGCATCCTTTCTGGTGTATTCTCCTGCTACATGCCCTAATGTTTCCAGGAATGGGCTCCTCACTCCCCTGCACTGGATCACAGAGGCTGGTTATGGAAGACATGTGAGGCCATTAGCCGAACTTTTCAGGACCTAATCAGGGATGGGTGTGTTTCTGGGCACCATCAAAACACTGTCATTCTCAACAAGCTGAGTTAAAATATGTCAGAGAAATTAATAAAATGTAAAGTCACCCCCCAACCGTAGTGACTGTTTGTGGTGAACAGGGGACGCCCATGTGTGCTTGGAGCTGTGGCAAACACTGTCACTGCACACAATGCACTCGCACCCTGATACACGTGTCGCTCTGTGTAGGAGCTTTACGTCAGTATGATCTTGGCAGAGGGGCTTACTGCACATTTACACACTATTTTGGGAAAGAGAGACCAATCCCTCTTGGTGTAAACAGTGAGAGCTGCCGACACGTCGTCCGTCTAAGTCGAACCATAAAAAATGCTTTGACTGAAATCTGTATATTAAAGCCCAGGGATGCTAAGCTGATTTTTGTCCAAGGAAATATTTAAGAAGTCAGAGAAACTTCTGGGTATAACTGATGGACAAAACTCCCAAGGCAAAGCAACGTGTTACACGTGTGTTACATGCGTTTTACTCTGGCTGATTAGCAGGGACTGCGGTGTTTCTGGGACCCGGGCAGCACAGATGCCGCTGTCATTTTAAAGATTTCAAAAGCTGCAGCAAAGCAAAGCCTGCAGCAGGCGGCCTACGGACACCCAGGTTGGGGGTTCATATTCCTGGCAGGACCGTCCTGTTGTACCTTGGAGAAATTGCTTCGGTAATGAGGAAAGTATAAATTTGTAATGTTAGTAATTACTTCCGGATGCATTAGGGCTGTTAATTCACCCCTATAAGCAATACAAAGATAAGATTCTATGCTGAGGCAACTGTAACAAGAAGGATAAGATACACAAAACACACATAACCATCACATTTAATATCTTGAAATTTACAGGGTTCACATATACAAACTTTTTCTATTATGATATAGATATAATTTTAAAATGATATAAAATAATGTCATTAAATATTATATATATATAATTAAATATAAATATTATATAATAGATATAATTTAAAAATGAATCTAGAGAAGAAAATACTATAGAAAATAATCATTATAGCACTGGAAAATCCAGAATTTTTCCATATAGCTTTCTAATTTTGATGCAATGATGCAATTATAATTTAAAGTACATGAAGTATTGATTTATGCAATGGCCAGTCTGTTCCAGCAGGAATATAAAAGCAAATAAGTTACTCCACAATAATTTTAGATTTAATCAATAGTAATGCCTTTTTAAGGAAATCAAAATGTCTGGCCAAATGATTCCTGGAATGACAGACTAATGCATCCAGACAAAGAAACATACAAAGGGGCAATATCCTGAATCTGGGCTTTTAAGGATAAATTTATATTGAAAATATCTGCCTGGGAGATGTTCCTCATGAAGGAATATTTTTTTCAGTATGAACACCTTTACTTCAAACAAACCAAACTTACATTTAAGCTCTGCACTAGCTACCTATGACAGGGGTCACTGTCATGACGGCGGACGGCACCGCCGTCATGAATTAGCGTCACGCCTACCCAACTACTTAAACTCTGCACGGAGATCGCTCTGTGCGAGGTATTGTTGGTCATGCCACTTCCGAGCGATTCTGTCTCTCCCCAATAAAGAGTTCTGGACCTCACCGGAGTGTTCTGTCGTGACAGTCACCAACATGGTGCCCGCGGGCACCAGGATGCCCCCAAGGACCACATGAGTCACCCGCGTACCTGTGCTAAAAATAGCACAACTCACCAGTGAGCAGCGTCTAAAATTTAATTTTATCCTGTTGCTATTCTTCTTTAATCACATTTGTATTTATATAGATTTGAAAATAACAATATCTAAAAAAAAGCCATGAAGAAACAATATCTAAAAAAATGTTTATTATACATGAAGTTTAGATAAGTTTAGGAGGGCGTTTCAAACTGGTAGCCCTTCGTATCGCTCAGTACCCATGAAGTAGCTCTCAGTTTCAAAAAGACTGGTGACCCCTGACCTATGATAAAACACAAACACTGCTTCATATTATACAGCACTGCAGTGGAGGGGATTCCCATCCAGGGAGAGCGTACATTAGATAAGCGGATATGGAATGTGAGTGGACCGATGGAGGCGCTGAATTAAGTGCAAGCAGAATTAATTTGTCTGTCCAACGTGTTGGCTGCGGGCTTACAGTAGCTCAGAAGGAGCCAATGAGTAGTTTACAACTTTTCCTGTCACCAAGCCCCCCAATCCCCTCTGTCCAGTCAACCAATTTTACTGCCAATACTCCCGCAGATGCGTAGCTCTCACTGTAAAACAGATCAGAGACCCCAGACAAGGCCATAAGCAGAAGTCAGGATGCATTCAGATGCGTTCATTCAGGGCTACATTTAGGTGGTACAGCTAATATATGACATTTTCATCTTGTTTCCTATAGAAATAAATTAAGCCCAGGCAGAGAGTGACTGTTTTTCTGGCCCTTTCTGATAGAGCAGTGTGTCCAGAGATGGTCCAGTAGCTCCTCCCAAAGTGCTGAGAGGGAACAAAAACGTGGACTGTCTCTGGGTCCCTGAGGACTGCATAGGGAAACATCGTGACTGAGGATACTCACATGTGTCAGTATTTAGGACCAAAGTGCCTTTGATGTAAACTATGTTGATCGGGTGGTGCAGCTTCCCTACCAGCCATGCATGGTAGCAGCAAAGCCTTCTACACCATAAGAGTTCATAGCACCAGCCAGTGGAGGTAGTCCAAGAGCAATTTAACATAATTAATTAGGCACTCGGTTAAAACTGGAGACCATGCAGACCTTCCTGGGAGCTGAGATCCAGACAGGTGGCTACACTATACAGCACTGTGCGAAAGTTTTAGGCAGTCATAGATATTGATTAAAAATATTTTTCTGGGTAATAAGTGTATATTTGCTAATTAAAAAAACACAATTTAACATTAGAACATATGCAAATTAACAGCGGCAATAAAAAATAAGAATTTCTCCTGTTATCCAAAAAGTTACTGATGTTAGCCATTCTGTATTTGTTAAATTTCACCACCAGCCCAATTAATTCATTAATCTGTTAAATAACTCAATGAGGTAATGATTGCCCAAACAAGGAAGGGTAGTGGTCGAGCAAAAAAACACATCGGTCCTTTGGATGGTTGCTGCAAATACTGGGATGATTTTAGGAGAGGTTTCGAAACGGCCAAGCTGACATATCTTGACAGACATCATATTTTTACACCAACATGAAGATCATTCAAACATAAGTTTCTTTGACTGCCGAAGACTTTTACCCGGTACTGTATATCCAGATACACATCCATTTTAAATAGCCAGTCATTCAAACTGGGGCACGGTGATCCAGGGCAGGGTACACCTTGAATGGGCCATCAGTCCATCACAGGAGCACTGACTAACATGCACATACATTCATGTAAATGGGCATACATTAAGGGCTATTTAAAGGCACTGATTCTCAGCAGCCAGAATCTGGGGCAGGGATCTGGAGAGGCTGGTCACTCTCTAAATGCAGATGCACACAGCGTCCGCTCTGCATCTCATGTTACTGCTACCTCTGGTTCACATCTCCTGACTTAGCTAGCATACCTTCTTACTGTCGACACCTTCACAAAATGAATACTCAATTTTATGGTCTGGGCAATCAGTATATATACAAGGCATACCAATGCAAATGATCATTTCTTGCATGAATTAAATTTATATATAGATTCGTAACATGCTGGCATTGTGGCTCTGAGGGTAACACTGTTAGCTCAGACCTGTAATGTATAAGAATGGTTTCTTCTTATAGTCCAAAGACTCACTGGCTAATTAATTTCCCCAAATTGCCCTTGTGCCCTGAGATGGATTGCCCCCCCCCATCCAGGGTGTACACCTGTGAGGTACACTGTGCTTCAATGGGACAGACTGAGGAGTATAAGTGGTTGGAAAATAGATGATAAAGGAGTATTTTTAAAAAATAATATTATCATGTGCTTGCAAGTAAGATTTTTACTTTTCAACATTTTAAATAACTGGATATTTGTTCATTTTTATAGATAGATCCTTTATTGTCATTGCATATTAATATACAACGAAATTCAGTTTGAAGCAAATCGTTGAACTTAGCAGTATGAAATGGCATAAATAATTAAAAATAAAAATAAGTCCGTATGAGATAAATGCAGAGCTTGCAAAATGTTAATTCAATCACATCTTTGAAGTGCATATCAGTTATTATGAAGTCCATATTAGTGACATCACAATGCAGCATCTTAAAAGTCCATGTAAATGCTTATTCTCCTTCTTTCTTTGTACTATTTTATATTATATCAATTCCTCAATGCAAGGTATCTTAAAATGGCCATATGAAGAATTAGAAAAAAATGTCAATGTGTATCCAATGTTAATGTGTATCTAATGTATGCTACTTTAGGTTAATTACGATTATAAAAATGGCAATATTTTCTGTTTCGACGCTGCATAGGACAAATGGATGGATGGATGGATGGATGGTTTGAGGTGAAAGCAAAAAACTCCGGAACACAAGGTGGCGATATTGCGCTTTTCTTGTTCAACGTCATATTGTGAAATTCACGTGAGAAAGAGCAGCCTTGAACTTAGCTGTTTCTTTACTCGGGATGCGGGTAGTGTAGGATGTGCCAGTAACGGTATTGAAATTTGGGGGAAAAGCAATTACCAGAATGTGTCGAGTCGTCATTGCTTAGCTAGGTTGGTTGGCTTTTCTCCGGTAATGCACGTCTTTTCGGTATCTGACTCTAACTTACGGGCTGGAGACTTGCTAAGCTAAGCCTTTAGCGAGCTCGCCACTTTGGTGACAGTCCGCCAAGTACATTGCTATAATGTTTTTTTTTTTTAAACTTCGCTAACTTGTTCATTCTGTAACTCAACACTTGTCATATAAGTGATTGATTAATGAAACATACAGAACACGACTGCGTACTTTGTTTTACAGAGGCTAACTGATCGGCTGCCTAGTTTAATGTAACTGTCAGAGTGATAGTGCTAAGAGGGCGGCCGAATAGGCAACTTAAACTACGCAGCTAGTTAGCTGTTAATTAGTCGTCCCCATGTAGCTAACCAGTGTGCCTTAAGGGTGTTTGCCTGGTAAACCCGGCCGCGATTGTGCGCGCATTTGCAGGTATTTACTCTGGTAGCCCGGTTGGGGTCGGACAAAGTTTGCAGGAGTTTTTACACGTAATAAACATGCACTGATTGACCAGCAGCAGGAGCGCAGGCGGGTTAGTTATGTAATATCACAACCTTATTATGCAAGTATATCCAGTTGTCTATGTACAGCGTATCCGGTTAATGTAAGATTAAATATATATTTAAGTAAGAAGCCCCAAAATGTTGCACTACGACATGTTGACACAAGGGAAAACTGAGATATTGTGTATTAATGTGTGCCATTATTAGTAACAACAGCAGTAATAATGATATTAATGTACTGTTACAAAGGATCGGCCGGGTTGGGCTCCGCGCCGTCACTGCGCCAGGATGGCGGAGACTGACACCGACGACGTGCCGCTGATCCTCACCTGGGACGACGCCAGCGGGGATCTGCTGCCTGTAGAGGATGGGGACAGAGCCGAGCCAGCCGGCGGCAGTAAGTGTTTCTTTTTAAGGCACTCTGTAATCATTCAGCTGGACAGCTCCGTTTGTAAACATTTGTTGAATAAACATCCATACTTTAATTTTCTGGCCACATATCCAGTGCAGGGACATGGAGGGGACTTATGCAGGAGTCTGTCCCAGACGTCCTGGAGGGGGCGCCAGTCCATCACCTGGCACGCATACCGTTATACCCTGGGTGTGGTTTTACCGCAGCTATGAAACAATGATGTCATCAAAATAAATGTAAAACACTATGTTGTTAGGTAATGTAAATTAAGCAAAGACTTTTTCAAAAAAAAAAAATGCAATTCTGTAAGTTTCATCAATCAATTTTTCTATACCCACCTGTCCCCTGCATTGTCCCGGCGGTCAAAGGGTTATTCTGGAAGTTCCTGGCACAAGGCAGAGAATAACCCAAGTGGGTCACCAATCCATCATAGGGCACACACTCACCTATAAAAAGTTTAACTCCAATCCACCTTAACATTTTATTTGGACAGTGACATGACAACATGCAAACTCCGCAACCCTAGAGCTGGTACAGAGACTCGCTGTTCCCAGAGGTGTGCCTCAACAGTGCTATCTCCTGTACCACCATGCCGCTCTCTGTTCTATATGATGTGGTGCTCAAAATGGTGCTGAAAACATTTATTTGAAATGTATTGACTGAGTGGTAATTAAATGTTACTGTAAATATCTCCATGTGACCCGATATCCTCTACTTAGCAATCTGAGGGTAGCTGCTAAAATTGGCAGCAGATGAATCCTGAATTAATCAAGAAAATCCTCCAAGCACGCTTGGCTTTGGTCTCCGGAGACCGACCCTCCCAGACCGCTCTCAGTGTGTCGTCGTAGTGCGTGAACACAGCCCTGTGATCTTTTTCAACACCCATTTTTTAGTAATTAACATTTTATTTTTATTTTGAAAGCTGAATTACAAAGACAACACACTACAAAATTACAGTACCACATAATAATGTCAGTAGCAGTAAAAATAGCAATAATTGCAACCTTGCTATTTTTTGTATTTTTTATTTTACAGTTCTTAGACACCACTTATGGATTGTCATGTGTGTGTTTTCAAGGAACCAGTTTTCTGTTTAATATCGTTTATTGTCGGGACAGTTGTCAGTAAAGGTTGCTTTCAGTTCTCTTCTTCCTTATGCTAAATCTCTTAAACGGGGGGGTGTGGTGCAGTGGCTCATTGGTTAGTACCGTAGCCTCACGCTTTCAGGGTTAGCGAGTCACTTCCTGTCCTGGTGTGCTGCGTCCGTGCCGTTTGCTCCTCCATGCTGACACGTGTTTCTTCCCACAGGCCTAAGACGTGGTTTAAATTGTTTGGTGTCTCTCAGTTGTCCAGAGTGGGTGTCCTGTAAGTGACTGGCATACTGTCTTGTCCCTTGGTATTGTTCCCTGTACTTCCTGGGATAGACTCCAAACTCATCATGAGAATGGATGGATGGACTGATGGATTATTAAAAGAACCTAGTTAAGTTGTCCAAGTAAACTAGGTTTAAGACATGTTGCTAGTTGACTAGTACTCCTTCCAGAAACCTCCCATTTAATAAAAAGGGGAAGTAGTTGTTTTTTTGAAAGGTGCCTGCTTGTGTTTAGTGTGGTGCATTTGCGTGTAGCTGAAGGTTTGAGTGTTGTGTGACACGCAGATACTGTCATGGTTCTGTTTTCATGAGGGCATCATAAGGATATGCAAAGACTGGGTCTTAGCTGTAAATTAGTCCATGATTCAAGCCCCTGTTTTTATTCAGAGTTGTACCTAATATGTCATGAAGAATGTTTGCATTGGAAATGCGCATCCTAAGTGTCTGCATGATTTTGATGCAGACAGTGTTGTCTTCTTATGCACATTAGTATGAAGCTGATCACATGGGACGCTTTGTGCAATGATATGTCCTGTACTGACATTTCTGATGCAGCCTTGTGAAGCCCAGCAGTGTAGCCACCTCCTCACATCTCGTTTGGTCTATTTAGGGCAGCAGGACACGTGACTGACCGAACACAGTGATGACCAATATAAATCAACTGAACCAGATAAGGGAAATAAAGTGTGGACAAGATTAAAAAAAGAGGAAGCCAAGGATTCCCCACAGCACTTAATTTTGATTCTATAGCTGATGGTAGTGGGGGGTAGTTATAGAGGAGAATAGCATTGTGTCATTAACAAGAGGTAGCTTTTAATTCTGCTTTTTCATTGCACTTCATCTGACCTAATTGCTGCGGATATTAAAAGTGCATAAAAATGTAAAATTGTATTTGCTAACATTTTTTTAGCTTCAGGCTTGTTTTCATGTTTTCTTGTATGATTTCTGTGATTGTGAGGTGCTTTCACGTGAAAAGCTTACTAGGGATGTAAATGGTGATGTTTAATTTCTGATAATTAGGTTTCGGCCTTCTGCAGTATCTCCTGTTGGCAACGTGCAGCTGAGGTCCCCTCCACTTGCGTGACGAGCTATGCGAGATTTTTTAAAGGGTGAAGAACATGGCAGGCTGAAGTCCACTTGTTCGTTAGTCCGTGTCATTAATCTTGCAGCTTTTGTACCACTCCGGTCGCTAGAAACTGCCCCGTCAGCGGTGTAACTGATGCAGCACCCCTCCCCCGCCCACGCTGCTGTGGGCCCCATTGGATGTGAGTGTGCTGTGTGGATTCCGGCCTCTGTCTGTGTGGCATGTGCCTCGTTCACTTGTTGGATTATCTCTCGGTTGAAAGGAGCAGGGAACAACAGTTTCAGCCAGCTTTTTATTGGCTAGAGATGCATCTAAGGGTGCTGTGCATAGCAGACAGTAGAAGGGTCAACAAAGTGGACTCTGTGAGCGGTTACTTGCCTCAGACAATGGCCCAGCTGATTCGATTTGGATTTGTCCATCATCCTCCCATGGAGTCTCAGCCAGGGGACCCACTGTGAGCGGCGACCCTTTTCTGGACTGAATGCTCTGTATTGTTGACTGAGAGAGAAAAAAGTAGAGTTGTTCTTCAGTGAACAAACACTGTAAGCTGCAGGGCTCTTTGTTTACAGTCCTCTCGACTGCGGGACAGACGGCACGTTTAGAAAAGTTAACCTTTAAGTGGGGTGAAAGTCAGTCAGAGAGAATCCCACTACGGTGCCATCCCCCTACGATCACATGGCACCAAGGGGCGAAAGAGCAAAGCAAATGGTCAAGAACTTTTGGTGTCGTCTTATGTAACCACAGAACAAAATGGGGGTTGTTCAAACCCGAATTTGCCTTTGTGTGTCGTCAGACGTGTTGCTAGCGATGTGTTCGGAAACTTGAGGCGGGACGGGAACCAGGGACTTGCCCTGGAATTTGGAGTCCCCACCCTTTATACTCCGATCTTCTGGGCGTTCTCGCTCTGTTTTGCCTTATGGATCAAGCCTTATCAGTATTATGTGGTTTGACTCATCGCATCATTTCATCGCTGAAAGTTTTGAAATTTGGCCCCGCCTGTCTGGATTTGGGCATCTTTCATGAACGATCCTTTGCATGTGGAAAGACGTCTTTTACCACATGCATTTCTGTGACTTTAATGTGATCGCTTTAGGCTGAGGATCTGCCTTGAACACATCCTGGCGCAGTGACGGCGCGGAGCCCAACTTTTAATTTTTTTTCAAGGGAACAATTTTAAAGCTCATCCCAAAATTATTTCCGGGGCTCTTTTTTTTGTTTCTATTTCGTTTTTTTGTGACCTTTTGTCACAGGAACCGAAACTGATTGGTGTGCTGTGCCTCCTGTTTTGTGTTTCCATCTGGGCTTTGGAGGGACACCACAGACCCGTCCGCTGGGCTGATCCAGTGAAGTCGTGCCTAATCGCAGTGTCCTGGTGCAGTCTAGTGGCATCGGCAGGCTGTAACCGAGATGGTGCTTCTCGTTAACGGTTAACCAGCTACAGGAATAAGCCCACTGGCAAGCTGCCTGGCTGGGAAGGGAGGAAATAAACTGAAGAGGGTCGTTACCCCTAATGGGGGAAGCGAAAGGCAGGCATTTAAAGCAGAGGCAGCCTTC
Organism: Paramormyrops kingsleyae; assembly: GCF_048594095.1. NCBI lineage: Eukaryota > Metazoa > Chordata > Actinopteri > Osteoglossiformes > Mormyridae > Paramormyrops > Paramormyrops kingsleyae. Next base: position 32,159,598 of record NC_132803.1, read on the forward strand.
GTATTGAGCGCCCGGCAGAGACTCACCAGTCAGTGAGTGGCACGAAATACCCGGAACAGCTGAGGATTCACACACCATGTGGAATACTAATATGGAATATTAACCTCTTGCACACTGCGCTGGATCCAGGCTTTATCTTGGAGGTGCCTCTTTGAGTGAGGAGGTGCCCTCTATTCCAGTCAACTAGTCATGAGGATTTGGATTCATTTCAAGGTGTGCGTGGGACTAAGTAAGAGTGGATGTTTAAGCAGTATTTTTCCTCATGTCTTGATGCCTTTTTGAGGGACAATAATTCCAGATTGGCTGTACTTTAACGGCAGTGTGGTGACGATTACACAGAAGGTTCTGGCGATGCAGGAAGGCCACGCTGACATTGCGATCGTGGACCAGGCCACGTTCCAGGAGGTCCCATTAGTGTCCTCCTCCTACTGCTTGGTTGTGGGTTCTCTGGGTATGTCGACCACGAAAGTAAAAACTCTCCACCCAAAATGAGTGCTTGGTCATCTTTTCTCCTGACATAATGAACCCTTCTCACTGAAATGTCTGCAGATGATGGGATTCTACTTGCTTGTGTTCTGTTGTTTTGACTAGCCTACGTCAGCGAACAGAGATTTCTAAGTTTTATCAGTGTGTGAGGTGTCCTTCGTCATCACAAGGCCACTTATTTAGTCTTGTTTTTGCTCAGTGGTTTCCATGAAATGCATCGGTGCTGACCTTGCATTATAAATGTTAAATTTGGCCTTAATTGGATAAACCAATTACCATCATTTTGAATGGTGGCGTTGTCTGTGTGCCTGGGCCACTGACCACCCCAAAATCTCTGTTCCCGTGCAGATGGCGGAGGCTACGACATTGTTAACAACACGGTTACCCCCACCCCGGCACCACCGGAATGCCGGTCCCAGTCTGCTGGCCTGCGGCAGAACTGGGAGATGAATTACCAGGAAGCTGCCATCTACCTGCAGGTGAGAAAGCTTCTTAGGTCTTCCTTAGACCCTCCCAGAACCTCAGGGCTGTAGACTGTATATAGACTAACACTTAGTCCCTAATTAGCAGCTGCTTAACCCTCTGGAGTCAACTGCATCGTCGGCAATGCTGCGTATCTTTCTTGTGGATTTCAGTTCATAACTCGCTGAAATCTTATTATAGAAACATGAAAAAAAACGCTGACTAAATCCGTAATCTGTCTTCTTTTCAAAATGTCCATTGTCAGATGTACAGTGGTACTTCAGAACTCGAATTTAATCCGTTCAGAACTCCAGATTGAATCCTAAAAAGTTCGAGTTGTGATCGAATTTTCCCCATAAGAAATAATGGAAAACCAATTAATTGGTTCCTGGCCCCAAAAAATTACATATAAATATGTTTTTTTTTTAGCATTTAAACACAAAATGAACCGGATAAAACAAGAAGAGCATATACTGTACTAAACACATCTAAGCACATTTATCAAAACAGTAATTTGTTAAGTAAGAAAATAAATATGTCCAAACAATGTGTAAAGTTAAAAAAAAACAATGTGTCCTGCCCCGATCGTCTGCTCCTTCCATGTGCCACGCCCCCTTGTTAACCCTGTGTGGAATCCCTGTGTGATTAGCTGTTTCTGGTTGTTGTCATTAGTCCTCTGTATTTCGTCCACGTTTCAGTTTGTTTCCCCAGCCCGGTCATTGTATTGTCAGTCTGCGTTTTGCCTGCCTTACCTGTACTTAAACCCCGTATTCCCCGATACCCTGACGTCTGCGCCTTTGTCTCCATTCCGTCCCCACTCGGCACAACAATATATAATAATATATAAAATTATTAATAAGAAATCTTTATTTTTAAATGTATTTTATTATATAATAATAATTACTGTTACTGTCTATCATTGTCTAAATGTATTTTTACTGTCTAAATATATGTATTTAGCTAGTGTAAACATTCACGATGCTATCACAGCGAATGCGAGGCTGAGACTGAGGAGTTACTCTTTGTTTCCGCTGAGAGACGTGCCGTGTGACTCATTTCCCCACGCGTACAAGTTATCTTAGGTCGGCATTCACGGTTTGACTTCTGAGATTCATATCGAGTTCTAGGTAAAAAAAAAATTCGAACTGGTTGGTTAGACTTTTAAGAAATTCAAGGTCTAATGAGTTCAAGAACTGAGGTACCACTGTATTAAAGTTTTTAAAATTAGGTTAAATCGGCAAAAAAGTAAATCATGTCACCTTAATTTGTTTTACCTGGATCGGGGGCATGTAGTACCGCTCTCACCCGAAGATCACTATTCACATTCTAAATAGCATTAGCACATATACAAATCGCATTCGCATGGTAATTTAATTAACAGCGCAACAGTGAAACGCGATCCAGAGAAATCCCCATCCGCACCATAAAAATGTGTCAATGGCTCATTCATACACATGAAAGTTGCTACATATTCAATGAAAGGAGCCAGAAATAGTGACATGAGTTTGGTTTTTCTTATTTATTTATCCAACTAAATGTTGCATCTACACCATTTAGTCATCTTCATGTAGCCAAGACTTTGGTGATCAGATATCTGGGATCGAAACAAACTTCCACCATTGCTTACTATGTACTTTTTATAATGTTTCTGCAAGTGTTCCAAACTGCATTTTGCAATGTCTATACTTTGATGTCAAATTACAAACTTCACATAAATCTGACATATTTACAAAGTACACCAAGATTAAGGTGAGTTTAATGCCAAAACAAATATATAAGAAATCATTTATTTGCTATGAATTAAGTTTATGATATTGAATGAAATGTGTGACCATGCCCCAGTCAGTGAATGTGTGTTCCCTACCCCTAGACCCCAGAGGGTTAATGCCCAAAAGGCCAGATGAGGTAACTTACTGTTCTCAGGATTACTTTACTGAATAAGAATCAAGCTTGTAACATCGCCTGGGGACTGGGACCAGTAATGGATGAGCCCAGAGTGTGGCTGGACGCAGTGTGTCTGACTGTCCTAAGGATAGTCTTCCTTTTGCAGGAAGGCGAGAACAACGACAAGTTCTTCACGCATCCACGGAACCGCAAGGCGCTGACAGCCTACCTGTTCGCCCACAATCACGGCTTCTACATGATGGAGCTGACGACGGGGCTGCTCCTCATGGTGCTATCGATGTGCGAGGCACCGGCCGTACCCTCCCTGCGGCTGGACGTCTACGTACGTACCGCCCTGCTCCGTCTCCTCCGCGTCAGCAGCATTCCCCGTAAACTAGCACTAGCTTCATGAGCATGTAGTGCGACACGTGGTTAACCCACTCTGTATAAAGCACGTTAGCTTAGCGCAGTCGCTATGATCCCTTCGGGCCTCATAGGCCCCAAGGAGGATTGTTAGCATCGTTGATGCTATCCTTTCTTTGCTACAAATAATTACCTTGTAACTATGCTCGGTCGCGAAGCTGCCTGCCTTGGTAAGCAGGGAGTGTCAGATAGCTGGCACCCAGGGTGGTGGGGGGCAGGGCAGGGGGGGGTGCTGTGACGTTTGTGTGCTGGATGTCCTGCTCTGATGCCCTGCGCCTGCAGGTCCACGCTCCCCTCGAGCTGCTGGCCCTGGCCATGGTGGCTTTCGAGCTCTGCATGAAGATGCGCTGGCTGGGCCTCCACACCTTCATTCGCCACAGAAGGACCATGGTGAAGGTAGACATGTGGACCGCCCCCCCCCCCCCCCCCATGAAACTTCACTGTAAATTTTACTTCTGCAGGATAGTGTGTGCAGTCAGAGGGGCTGCATGTGTGGGACAGCTGTGAACACAGTCCATTTGTGTGTCTCCGTACTTTGTCTTGGACAGACAAAGAAAGCTTACTAGACAATGCATTAGCTATGCTGTGCAAAGACAACATGTAGACTGTGTGAGCAGGAAGTGCAGAGCTAGTATGTGGGTGATACTGTGTGTGGTGGATGCGGGACTTTATTACTCTGTTAGCACTCGAGCACAGCTGGGCCTTCAGAGTCACTGGCAGCTTTGTGGGGGGAAGTGCGTCCTTTCTCTAGAAATGAAAGCCACACTTTTGGCATAGGCACCCCTCATTTTACTCTGAATGTGTGGTTATCACAGAGAAAGGGGTGAGATGAAATGTGTTCGAAAATATGAGTCAGTCTAGAAGATGGCATTTTATTCTGTAATACAGGACAGCCCTGTAATGTATGTGATGGGTGACAATTTGACCCCTACCCTGAATCCCCCAGGGTATCCATGCCCCTGCTGGGCCCCTGGTTAGCCTCCCAGACTGGGCCCAGATGTCCTGACTCCCCTGTGCTCCTCTGTCCCCCCTCCCGCAGACCTGCGTGCTCTTCCTCCAGTTCGTGGAGGCCATTGTAGTGCTGGTCCGGCAGATGTCCCACCTGCGGGTCACGCGGGCCCTCCGTCCCATCTTCCTGGTGGACTGCCGGTACTGCGGAGCCGTGCGCAGGTGGGTCACGGCCGCATGGAGCCCCCCCCCCCACGTGGAGTGCTGTGGCTAAACCCCAGCCGTCTGCTCCTCAGGAACCTGCGGCAGATCTTCCAGTCCCTTCCTCCCTTCATCGACATCCTGCTGCTGCTGCTCTTCTTCATGCTCATCTTCTCCATTCTGGGTGAGCCCCCCGCACCCTGCACGATCTGCACCCCCTGTATAAAAGGTCACCTGACCCTAACTCCCTAAAAAAATGATCTTTTTCTTGACAGGATTTTATTTGTTTTCTCAGAATAAGGCAGATCCGGTAAGAGACACCATTTTTTTGGGTCTACTATTTTTTAGAGGTTGTCTGCGGAACCTTTAATGGGTCCAATTCTGTCCATAGTATTTCAATTCGCTGGAAAACAGCATCGTGAGCCTGTTCGTCCTCCTGACGACGGCGAAGTGAGTACATTTCACCAGGCAGCCTTAGCCGTTTTTATCCTTAACGTGGAATTTGGTGCATGTCATAGTTTGTGTCCAGTGCTGGATATCATAGGACTGTATGGTCGCTTTAAGGCTGGGTTTAGCTCTGACCTCCTCCATTGGACCTTCCTTCAGCTTTCCAGACGTGATGATGCCAGCATACTCCAAAAACCGGTGGTCTTGTGTGTTCTTCATCGTCTACTTGTCCATTGAGCTATATTTCATCATGAACCTGGTGGGTGTCTTTTGGAGTCTTCCGGGCTGGATGCATTAATTGAGAGCAGTGTTTTCCCAATGCGGTCCTTGGGGACCCACAGTCGGTTCATGTTTTTGCTCCCTTCCAGCACCCTACCAGACAGTCCACATTTTTGCATCCTCCCAGGTCCTGTGGACTCTCTGTGGGTCCCTGAGGACCGGATTGGGAAACGCTGATTTAGAGAATTAATATCTTCTCGCTGTGTATTTTGAACGCCGCGTACATCTCCCGGTCTTTTAGCTCCTAGCCGTGGTGTTTGACACCTTCAACGACGTGGAGAAGATGAAATTTAAATCGCTGCTGCTGCACAAGAGGTCAGCCATAGAGCACGCCTTCCAGCTTCTGGTCAGCAAACAAGTGAGTACCGACTGTCTGTTATCGTCAGTGTCTCTTAGCCAGGTGGGGCCCTGTTTCGGCCCGGTGGCATTCAGCTAATCCGCAGTCGAACAGAAAAGCCCACATGCTCGTTTTCTCAGTTTTAGATGAGTGGCATTCATTCTCTTGGTTTTTATCTGCCATAAAACAAATGGTGAGGAAATGCTCTTCGTGATTTATTGTCATGCCGAGCAGCTACCCACATAAACTCAGAGTAAATTCATTGGGAAGATGCAGGTTCCCAGCCGCACATCGTCCCCTAGAGCCTTGCGGTCTAACATGGCTGACAGTCATAATCTCAGTGCTAATGCAGATTGATGGCTCGCCGTTGCAGAGGCCCAGCGGGGTGTCGCTTAAGCAGTTCGACGGTCTGATGCGCTTCTACAGGCCACGGATGAGCGCCCGCGACCGCTTCCTCACATTCAACGCCCTCAGTCGCGGAGACTCCTCCACGCTCAGGTACATCGCCCCCTACCTGTAACACAGGGGACATACAGACACATTTTGAAATGTCTCTGGTTTTGTGCTTTCACCCTAACTGTGGCCATCCACCTTACACTGTGCTCTTTTATTGCAGCCTGGAGGAATTTTACAACTTCTATGAAGTCATTGGCTTAAAGTGGAAGGTAGGATAATTTTTGCTTTCAGAGCTCTGATTGGTTCTCTTGTGCTCTCGGGTGCTGACCTGTGTGTGTGTGTGTGTGTGTGTGTGTGTGTGTGTGTGTGTCCCACAGCCGCGGCGGAGCGGGGAGCACTGGTTTGATGACCTTCCACACACCACTTTCCTCATTTTCAAAGGTAACATGAGCTGTGTGTCCAATATAAACAAAATTGGTAGCTTTTGTGTCATCTGTGCATTAAAAATGCACAGCATTACTTGTTTTGCATTGGAACAATGTGTTTCATTTTTAAGCACTGTGTTCTTATCACATGTTATGGAGCTACAAAAAAATTCTGATGAGTTCTGTGTTCAGGGTGTGGAGTATACACGCCACATATACTCACTGGCCACTTTGTTAGGTACACCTGTTCAACTCCTCGCTGTAGCAATTATCTAATCAGCCAGTCATATGTCAGCACAATGTATAAAATCATGCAGATACAGGTCAGGAGCTTCAGTTAATGTTCACATGGAACACCAGAACGAGGAGGTGATTTTCGTAGCTTTGAACGTTCGCATGGCTGTTGGTGCCAGATGGGCTGGTATGAGTCTTTCAGAAATGACTGATCTGCAAGGATTTTCCTGCACAACCGTCTCTAGGGTTACGGAGAATGAGTAGAAAAAGAGAAAACATCCAGTGAGCAGCGGCTCTCTGGGCATAAATGCCTTGTTGATGGCTGAAGGGTGGAGAAGGACTAAGGCAGATCTGAAGACAAAAGGGGGACCAACCTGGTTCTATCAAGGTGTAGCTAATAAAGTGGCCAATGAGTGAACTTAGCCTGATAATGCCCAGGAACTTTGGTGGTACGAATGTAAATAGATGGTGGATGGAGAGTACAGGTGCTAGTTTCAGTATAACTTTCTGTTCCTTATCTATCATCTATTTATTATATTGTTACTTTTTATGTCACTACTACTTCCACTATGTTTTATTACGGTGGAGCTGACCAGCTTTCATTTCACTGCAGGTTATAGCCTGACTTTAGCAGAGGTGGGCATTTCAGGTCCAGAAAGTAAAAATCCAGACCAGGATTTTGTTTCAACCATCCAGTTGAGTACTATGTGATCATGACTCTTTATGCTCAACTGGTTGGTTAAAACAAAATCCTGGTCTGGATTTTTACTTTCTGGACCTGAAATGTCCACCTCTGGACTTTAGGTACCTTGCTTATGAAAAAATCTTTGAGTCCTTGTATCCTTGAACAGGGTGCGGGAGGTCCACACACAATATTAATTCTGCTATGTTGTCCTGTAAAATGGTGGAAATTAAGCTTCCATAATAGCAGTATCTGTGAAACGCAGGTTACACACCGGCTGCCAGTTTTAATTATATTGCTGTTGTGAAGTTGGCTGCATTATGCGCTTGAATTCAAAATATTTAATTTTATTATTATTTTTTTAGCTTGCATCCTGGTGGAACTCGACCGAATAATCATTAACTTGTAAAAATATTGTAAATATTGTATTATGGTTACCTCCATTAATAATGAATAATTCCTCTTGCAGGCATTAATATGCTGGTGAAGTCCAAACCATTCCAGTACACCATGTGTAAGTGCTTTGTTTGTTTAGATGTGGGCCTGGACCTTCAGTCCTCTAAGAGCCAGCTCCCGGCTTCTCCCTGCTCTGAGCTTAGCCAGCATACTCACTGAGCTGGAGTAAGGCCAGGAAGGTTATCGGCCAAACAGGAGATCCAAGAATTTCTCCCGTGTAGCGAGCTGGTACTTGCGTTGGGGTTGGTGTGAAGAAGCACCTTAAACATAAAGGGTTTTTATTCCTCTCCAAAGATTTTGTCGTTGCTGTGAACGGCGTGTGGATCTTGGTGGAGACGTACATATCCAACAGTAAGGCCTCCTCTGGAACCATGTGGCATGTCTGCCTCTGTCTTTGCTCTGTGTACCTTCTTATACGTGACTGGCTTCCTTTGTTCTGTAGGTGTGTTCACCCTTTCCCAGCAGGTACCTTGGAGCTACATAGTCTTCCTTACCAGTAAGTCAGAAGACCCTTTCAAAGGTGTCCTTTTCCAGTGACGTAACGTATTATGCAAGCACAATGCAAGAGTTTCAGTTGATGTAGTACTGTCACAAGTTAATGATTTTATTGCACTAATGCTGACATGCATGGGCAGATCTTCTCACTATATCTAAGGCTTGTGTGCCCCCTGTTTTTATTTTATTTTAAATTTTAAGGAAGCATTTGCTCTTTTTTATGGCTTTGCATTGCAGTCAGGGTCAATGAGAACAACTGACATTCTGTTTTGCATTTGCCATGGAAGGTTCCGGGGTTGGTCAGCAGAGGGCATCACTTTACCATACTCCATACGTCTTAACGTACTTTATGTCCCTTCTGTGCAGTTTATGGAGTGGAAATGTTGCTGAAAATCACAGGCCTGGGTCCCATGAAGTATTTCAGCTCAGGCTGGCATCTGTGAGTACCTCTGTTACTTTAGGTGTTCAGGAGACTGGGGAAATGCCCCCACAGGCCATCAGGACTATAGGAGCGCAGTGCGTCTCTGCTTCTCTCCCCGCAGGTTTGACTTCTCAGTCACCCTCTTCGCTTTCCTGGGCCTCATGGCTTTGGCCTTCGACATGGAGCCCTTCTACTTCATCGTGGTGCTGCGACCCCTGCAGCTGCTGCGGTGGGTGAAACTGAGAGACGCCGGCACCAACACCCCAGTTTATCTGGCTTCCTGCACTGTGTGGAGGGGTGACTAGTGAATGGAGTTATCAATGGATGCCTGGCACTGATTGGTTCTTGTTAGTTAAAACCGGGCTGTCATTGGCTGGTCTTAGTAATCCCACCCGGAGCCGCTGTCAAAGCTTGGTACTCTCCCAGGGTTAGATACTGTAGGTTTGAGCTGCAAAGACCATTTTCAGGTGCTCAACTAAAATGTTTGTTTTTTCATAGGTTGTTCAAGATCAAGCAGCGGTACCGCAACGTGCTGGACACCATGTTCGAGCTCTTCCCCAGGATGGCCAGGTAGCCCAGCCCCCCCCCCCCTTAACCATCAACCATCCCTTAATGTTGCACTGCAGCTATTTCTGCCTTTGGTATCAGTGTCCTCATGCCAATAAGAGTCTCACTAGTGTTCAGTATTATAAGCTTTGAGGACCTGTGTGTCAGTAGCATTTGTTGTAAGTCTGTCAGCCACGACTGTACAAGATTCTCATTTGTGTTACAACCCCCCCCCCCCCAGCTTAGGACTGACTCTCATCATCTTCTACTACTCCTTTGCCATCGTCGGGATGGAGTTCTTCGCCGACGTGGTGTACCCCAACTGCTGCAAGTATGCCACTGTGCGAGTTCCTTGCGAGGAACCTCATGACTCTTAGTCAAACCTGTAGGAGGCTAAATGCTTCTTCTTCCATCTGTTTTGTTCGTATCGCCAAAACCTTGTCAGAGGAAACAACAGTGAGTTTCACAAAGTAGGGAAATGTTGACTTTCCACAGGAGTTTGTTGCATGTCTCTTGTGAATTTCCCATCAGTGTATTGTGTTGGTTGCTGATCTTGGGTTTGTGACATGTGACTCATGACATGTGACTTGGGTTTGTGACATGACACCCCCCCCCCCCCAGCACCAGCACAGTGGCCAACTCCTATAAGAAGATCAACATCACTGTGGGCAACCACACGGTCCTGGATGAGGGCTACTACTATCTCAACAACTTCAACAACATCCTCAGCAGCTTTGGTAAACCTTCAAAGACGCGCATGTCCTGCTCAGGCATGCACACGAAACATCAAGCTGATATTTTGGGGGCCATGCAAGCACACGGAGAGTCAAAGTGGCTGACAGTTTCTTCCACTGAAACGTCACCCATGGAAACTAGTTCTACACAGTTCCTGGTGTTTACACTGTGCCTTATGTTTTACTTTGAAGCAATTGCAAAATGAGTAACAGCATTCAACTACTGTAAGTCAGCCCGTGAAATTCTTTCTGGCTTTCTTTTCAGTAACATTGTTTGAGCTGACTGTGGTCAACAACTGGTATATTACAATGGTAAGTGAAAGAAACTCAATCATATAAAGATATGCCCACCTTTTTTTTTAAATAGATCTGGTAGTTTGTGGTAAATATGTGGTGATGTACTTGTAAATTCTGGCACGGTATTTACATGACTTGTAATCAGTAGGGTTCTGTAATTGATGCATGTTGCATGCATGTTGATGCAATGCATTGATGCATGTTGCGACGATAATGCTCCCCCCCTCTTCCTGTTAGGAAGGAGTGACCTCACAGACCAGCCACTGGAGTCGCCTTTATTTCATGACCTTTTACATCGTCACCATGGTGAGGCGCTTTTACCTTCAGTTTGTACAGCTGGCTGCCAGCTGTTTTACTCCTTGGTTGCTAGCTTCTATGCATTCAGTTAATACAAGGTATTCTTAAGTGTTTTTTCCCCTTTTCATCAGCATCTTATTCTCTCGTTGACATAGGGTTTAGTGAACAGCTGGCAGTATTTTCACCAGCGATTTCAGCTCATGCATAACTGACTTTTTTTGGGTCAAAATGAAATTCTAAATGTAAGACCTAAAGGACATTCAACAGTGCTCTCCAACAATCTTACTTATTTATTAATGAAAATGCATCATATTCCAGACAGGACAAAATGTTGTGTTTTTGACTTGAATGATTTTGTCCTCAGATGACCTGTAAGTACGTGTTTGCCAAGCATGTCACCTTATATGTCCTCCAGGTTGTCATGACGATCATCGTGGCTTTTATCCTGGATGCCTTCGTCTTCAGAATGAACTACAGCCGCAAGAACCGTGACCTCATTGGAGACCCTGAAGGTTGGACACACTCGAGGTGGGCCGGGGCTCTGTCCACACGACGTTAGCCTCATACCGAATCCTCCTCACCCGGTTACCTGTCTTTGTGTAGATGAGAACGGCATCGTGCTGGAAGCTGAAGTGTCACGTGAGGAGGTGCTCGTCACGCTGGAGTTGTACAAGCAGATCTGCCCTGGAGGCTCCAACCTCCGCTCCCTGCAGGGGGTGCTGCTGAGCATGGATCGTGGCGGGGTGCGTAACAGTACTCAGGGTGGCTTGCAAGTCCAACTGCTCTGACCTTGGCTTTCTAACATTAACCAGTAGCTATATCTACCTGACCTTTGGAGTTACACAGCCTTGAAAAACAATTAATTCTGGTTTTGCTGGCAGAAGGCTGCACTGCGCACATGATGCTTCCAAGCTCAATGTTTCTAAGACAGTAGTACGCAGGAACAAGGTGAAGCAGTAGACGCTGGCAATGACCAAAAACCAGCCAGGTAGAGGGCAGAAGCAACTTTCTAAAGCCAGAAATGACCGTTAACTTAGCCGGCAGTGCCTCATAAATCAGATGATGACCTCAAGTGACCTTCAAAAAGAATGAGAAACATTAAGTGCAGGTGTGAAGTGCACTGCTAGGACAGTTTGTATCTGGCTCCTAGAAGCAGGACTGGGGTCCCATAAGGAAGGAGGAAGAAGCCCTTCATTAATGAGAAACAGAGATGAACCAAGCTGGAGTTTGCAAAACAATGCATATTTTACACAGACTCATAAACTGTGAAAAGAGTGAAACTGAAAATTTTGCTGCGATCTCTTAATTTTTTCCGGAGCTGTGTGTGCCGTCTGATAATTTGAGGGGTTTTGAGCGGTTCTCTCTGGTCTCACAGCACTCCTCGCTGGTGTTTCTGGGCCGGAGGTCCCGCACCAAGAGCGACCTGAGCATGAAGATGTATGCGGAGGAGATCCGGGTGAGATGCCTGCTTAGGGTGTCCCGGGGTGGGGCTGGGAAAGTAACATGTCGGCAGGGCCGTCGGAGAAGCATGCGGGCCCAGAATTCCTAGCTCCACCCCTGCATGTGAGGCTGATAAAGTATTTATTATAATTTTAATATCTTCATTATTTATACTATTATTTTAACAGCTGCCATTACAGTAATATGGTAGTAGTATGTGCTTTACTAGTCGGTAAGAGGCAGAGTACTGAAGGAGTTTGAATGTGTTTGTTTCAGGAGTGGTATGAGGAGTACACCATGGAGAGCCCTCTTCATCCTCACCGGCTCCCAGACCAGCCCTTGGACATGCTAGACAACCCCAGCCGGGAGCTCACCAGCCACCCACAGACTGTCAACTAGCACACAGCCTTGCCCCCAGTCGCCAGCCCCCCCATGACTGATCCATAAGCACTCCAGCGCCCCACCCATGTTCCTCATGTGGTTCTCTGCTCACCAAAGGCATTAATGGGATCACAGGACCTGAGCACCGGCCCTCCCTCCCTCAGTGCTCTGGCTGGGGGGCAGCACCACCCTCCATGTGGACGTGCAGCTTACCTACCTTACAGAAAAGGGCCATGTGACAGATAGCCAATCACAGGCTAATGAGAGGGGACCTTTGTTTCCAGTTCGCTTCTATGCATTACATTTTTGACACTAGACTGATAACATTATTCCACCCACGGGAGCTAGGAGGACAGATGCCATTAAGTGCCTGTGCCTCTAGGGAATTATGGGCGAAGACCTATCAGATGACACTTAAAGACCAATCATGAGACTGCACTTGCATAACAACCTTGATATAACGAGATGTGGACTGGGAGCGGCTCCACGGCCAGGACCAAGGCATTCTGACCCAGTTCTATGGTGCTGGGTTGTGTGGGTTTCAGGGCGCATTAAGCTGACCAGCCTATATAACTAGGGGAAGTCCTCACACGCACACTTCCTTCATGAGCACACTTAAAGTAAATTCTTAACCCCTTAACACCACAGTATTACTTGATATTATTACAAACTCCTTGTAAAGTGTTCAATACATGCTATATACATATATAATGTAAGTTATTAAAGCTTTATAAAATGAGGGAGGAACCTCATGTTCCTGTTAATTCTGTAGTTATGTTCAGGACTACAGACTCACCGTTCATATGTTTTTACAGCAGTTTCGTTTTTCTCATAATTGTTCCATTAATACAATTAAGTCCTCATCACATCTATGACTTGTGTTTATGCTGATACAGCAGCTGTCTGACTACAGCTTTTTACGGTTATTATGTCACAGTTGATCTGATTAAGCCATCACACCACAAGAGGGCAGCAGCATTTTAATGATACCTTAAGCAGAAGCTCTTTTTCAATCAAGAGCCTATTGGTCTGTCCTACAAGTTTACTGGGTCGTATTATAGGGAGTCCTGAGATTCCTCTACAGTGTAAATGTTTGCTGGTGTTTTTTAATTTATTTTTTTCTTTTATTACGTGGTCATGCAAATGGTTAGGTGACAGTTTAAGGTTAGAGATCCAGGCCTTGGTCTTCACTGATTCCCATTCTAAGTGCGTTTAGTATTTTTTGTTTTTATCAAGCTTTCTAAATGACCATACGTACTCAGAGATGTACGAAGGGTAACTATTGTTCACTTAATCGTTCATTTAAAAAGCAACATTGTACTCGTGAAAAGGAATATTTTTAACGTGTTATTCTATGTTATGTGATTCTATATAAATTGTGTCCTTACTCAGGTTCTGACGTATAACTAAAATCAGTTATTTTGCAAACCAAGTTTATTCTTGTAAACGAATATTTTACTTTAGGTTAGAATTTATTCTGTAGACCCAATAAAAGCAAACATGACTGTGTGTCACCAATGAAATGAATTCTGTATTACTTCGCTGTATTTTTTAAGATAACTAATCTGACAGAAAGCATTGCTTTTGGAATTTTCGAATTAAGTTCATCTCACACTGCTTAATTCTCACAAATTCCACTAAGCTCAGCAAAAGGCTTCTAGTGCTTCTAGTTAGTAAGGAAAATCTACGCAGCAAGCTTATTAGAATTGTGTGCTGCTCAGTGACTAGCCTCAAACTTCCAAGGTTGTGTCTTTGATTCTTAAACAACTTTTAATTTGATGTTTTTTTTTCTCCTGGATCCTCATTTTCATACACGATCGTTAATAATGCATCACGATACTAATCTTTCATGGTAAGACGATGAAAGTTTAGTCAGGTTTTATACGTACAAAAGTTTCGGCCAAAATACTCGACTTTCCCTCCGTCTGAGTGAAACAAGATTGGCCGCGATAGATCTTCTAATTGATGATGAAAGTGATCAAAGGTTACCGATCCACCCATTGTGCTTCTTGGTTATAGATGAAGAATGCAGGACGACAACACATTTCGGTTTTGTTACCTGTGTGGTGCCACTGAATTTGCATTTATTTCCGCATAGGTCAAGTGGGTATAGAAAACGGATGGATGAGTCTACGTTTGGACAACTTCACAGTACTCTTGCAAGTTGCAACGAACAGGGGCGGGCTGACTGTAAGGGGTGGAGCCAACACTGTGCGGATTGCGTCATACGCTACATGGGAGGAGCCAGCATGCTGGGGGAACACGTGCTGCAAAATGTCTGCCTAGTAGAAGATCTGTCTGTAGTCTTTCAGAGTTTCAAGGTTTTTAAATTCCACTTTATTTTAAAGAATTTATAACGGAAGCCATGGCTCAGAGGAAGAAGAAGTTGACGAAAAAGAAACGACGTCCAGGGAATCGAGAGCCTGATGTGGAATCGGACGGTGGGGAATTTGAACTCGCTGCCCAAATAGACAAAGATGAGTCTGTAAGTATGTTTTTTTTATTATTATGGCGCTGGCTTTGATACTCTTGTTGAATACATTCACGCCTGCCTAAGCTGTTTATTTATCCCGTTGTCCTACTTAATAATTTGTTAGTACCAGTCATACTCCGAGGTACTTACGAACAACCTGCTGTGGGTCTGTTAGACTGGCCAAAAGCACGTCGTTCTGTCGGAAAATTTGATGCTAACAAGACGAAACAATTACAGTTTTGATACCCTGAAATTGTACAATTAGGACACTGCAGTCTGATGACATGTTAGATCGTCGGGGATGTAATCTGAGTTTCAGTTTTTTGGGGGGCGCAGCTGTGTTTTCCCACTGGGTAAAATGTCAGTGTTTTTTCTCCGAAGCACGGAAGAAAGCTGCCTCGTTTTCCCGCACCGTCGGAGTGCCTCTCGGACGTGGAGCCTGACACCAGAGAACTTGTCAGGGCACAGAACAAGAAGAAGAAGAAATCGGGAGGCTTTCAGTCCATGGGTAAGAGGCTACTTTCATTGGTGACATGGCTAAAGGTGTCTGTGTGCAGACATGAAGAAGATTAATGTTGCTGCGTTTGTTTCAGGGCTGAGCTACCCTGTCTATAAAGGCATAATGAAGAAGGGCTATAAAGTGCCCACTCCAATTCAGAGAAAGGTAATCTCCCCTCCCCTAGAATGGCTATAACGAAGAAGAGGAGCAGAGAGCTTATTGGAATTTTCTTTCTTGCAAATCCTCAGACGATTCCCATCATCCTGGATGGCAAAGATGTGGTGGCTATGGCGAGGACGGGAAGTGGAAAGACTGCCGCCTTCCTGGTGCCCATGTTTGAGCGGCTGAAGGCTCCCCAAGCCCAGAGCGGCGCCAGAGCCCTGATCCTGACGCCAACCCGTGAGCTGGCACTGCAGACCATGAAGTTCACCAAAGAAGTGAGACACCCCCCCGCCACCCCCTTCCATACATCCTCTCCACAGAATCAGCTTTGTTCCACAAAACATTTTCAGCTATAGAAACTGACTTGGTTACAATTAGTTTCTTACATAGTTTTATTATAATCTCCAGTAGCCAAATTGAGAAACAAAATACAGACGCTCCTCTACTTACGAACTTTCAACTTTTCTGAGCACCAATTCCGCCTAGTATGACTTCTCGCCTCTACTCCCGCCGGGCAGAAACATAGTGTGCAGCCTCCCAGCATCCTAGTTCTTTGTATTGGCGTAAACCCTTAAAATGACGTTGAATAACGACTTACGAATATCTCAAGTTACGAACAGCCTTTCAGATCGTATCTCATTTGTTAGTAGAGGAGCGTCTGTATACTTATGGCTGTTACATGTGATTAATGTGTCACTACAAATGCTGGGCAGTCATGTGAAAGGAACCTTTAGGATTTCATATACAGTCCCTTGAGGCTTTACTCTCTCTCTCCCTCCCTCCCTGGCTTTACCCTCCTTCCCTGGCTTTACCCTCCCTCTCTCCCTCCCTTGCTGGCTTTATGTATTCTTGGTTGTAAGTAATATGTGTGTAAATGCAGTGCTGCTGTGTTCCAGCTTGGCAAGTTCACGGGCCTCAAGACGGCACTGATCCTCGGTGGAGACAGGTACGCCGTGTCACTGTGAAAGTGTGTGAGCACCCTGTGCATTCTGGGAAGGCTGGGGCCGGCTGATGTGACTGGGCCCTGATTATTTATTTTATTTGCTTTTGATTTTCCCCAGAATGGACGACCAGTTTGCTGCTCTCCATGAGAACCCTGACATGTAAGCAGCAGAATGCCTGATTTTGTATATAGATAAAGCAGAGCAGAAAATGGATGGTGAGATCTCTGATTGTCACACCCCCCCCCCCCCATTGCAGCATCATTGGAACCCCAGGCCGCCTTATGCATGTCGTCATGCAGATGAATCTGAAGCTGCAGAGTGTGGAGTACGTGGTGTTTGACGAGGCTGACAGGTAATTTCACCTCCAGGATTAAAACTGCACAAAATCATGGCCTGTTAGTGGAGCCCTGGAGAAGGTGCCCACTTCATGGATATGTGGGGAGCTGAGCAGGGATGGGTGGAGGTGGTGTGTCCATACCAGTGAGCGTGTCTTCACTTCCCTGCCAGGCTCTTTGAGATGGGCTTCGCCGAGCAGCTCCAGGAAATCATCAAACGCCTTCCGGATGCCCGACAGACCGCCCTGTTCTCTGCCACCCTGCCCAAAATGCTGGTGGAGTTTGCCAGAGCCGGTGAGCATCTTCTCTGCACGAGTATCGTTGCAGCGTTCTTAGTCACGGTGACCTCTGTCACTGAAGTTGTATGTGCCTCGTGCTCAGTCACTAAACAATGGGTGCTCTGGCTTTTTTGTGAATGGTTACTGGTTTCTATGAGTCACATCTGCTCCTCTGTGCCGCCCCAGGACTGACGGAGCCAGTGCTCATTCGTCTGGACGTGGACACCAAGTTGAGCGACCAGCTGAAGGTAAGTTCATTTGATCTTCTCACAAAACTTAGGTGAGATGTATGTTTGGAAGTCCTGACTCTGCCACTTCCGTCTCCAGCTCGCCTTCTTCCAGCTGCGTGTCGATGACAAGCCTGCACTACTGCTACACCTCCTGCGCAATGTGGTGAAGCCCCAGGAGCAGACAGTGGTCTTTGTGGCCACCAAGCACCATGTGGAGTATCTGAAAGAGGTGAGTACCCCGAGAATGCTCCTGGTCGATTATGGAGGAGGCATCCACCCAGTGGATGGCATATCCAGGTTGTTGCGGGGAGCCATACTGTAGCACGTATCTAGATGTCTTCCTGTAACCTTCAGAACGTTCAGCTGTCAGATACTTGAATCCATATTTTTCTGCTTTTGACAATAAAAAGTGGTTGACAGTTTTCATGAGATGTGGTATTACTTTGGGTTAATCCAACATGACTTTTTGCCTTGTGGGGAATCTTACTCCATCTGTGTGTCAGTTGTTGGCCTTGCAGGGTGTGTCGTGCGCCTACATCTACAGCGCCCTGGATCAGACGGCACGGAAGATCAACATTGGACAGTTTGTGCACCGCAAGGCCATGGTGCTGCTGGTGACTGATGTGGCCGCACGCGGTATTGACATCCCCCTACTGGACAACGTCATCAACTACAACTTCCCCTCCAAGGCCAAGTTGTTCCTGCACAGAGTTGGTGGGTGTGGGAGTGGGTAGGGTGGCCCAGGGTCTTCTAGGGGGGTTGTATCTATGGGTTCATGCTGTATTTCTGTGGCACAGGTCGTGTGGCGCGTGCTGGCAGGAGCGGCACCGCGTACAGCCTGGTGTGCCCGGACGAAACGCCTTATGTCTACGATCTCCATCTCTTCCTGGGACGGCCGGTTCAGTTTTCCCTGCCTGATCAGCCACAAGGTGTGAGACCTATATATCATCGATTCATTTTCCATAAGCATAGAAAGTCTTTGGCACAAGACGGGACACACTGATGCACATAACACAGCAAGGGATACATTTAGAGACAGGCGGATTAATGTATATGTTATCATAGGCTAAAACCTAGGGTCCCGGCAAATATCAGGGCCCCTCCCCTCTCTGGGGAAACATGGTATGTCTGGTTAATTTGCCAGTACATGGGTGTCCATGTTGATGTCAGCATGGGACCTTTAGGTAAGCTTGTCCAACCCTGTATTTCACCTGACTGTTGATGTCTGGGAAGAAACTGTAGTATTTGGAGGAAGCCCACATGAATATGGACAGAACATGCAATCTCTAAACACACACACACACATCATCAGGGGATTAGATCAGTTTGGAGGGGTGAGGTCACAGTGTTACCCATGAGTCACTGTACTCTGCCTGCATGATGTGTGATGTTAATATTGATGTCATGTTATGCACATGCAAATGTGACATTCCAAACACCACAGTAATCTGATTAGGCGTCAGCAGTATCTAATTTTTCAGGCATTATTTGTCCAGACATTATATTGCAATATACAGCGTTCGGGTGGTATTTTCAAAAACGATGCTATTCCAGGAATTAAAAATGCTGGCTATAAAATTTGGTGGGGGGGGAGCCTCACGATATGATTTCCTGAATGGAGATCATCAATAAGTTTTGCCAAAATATTTTTTGGTGAATTTTCTGCTCCTTTTTTTTTGCTTTATTAAAATTCATATAGTTATACTTGGAATATTTCCAGTGTTGTCACCAACCCCCTTTGAAACAATACAGGATGGCTTTATTTATTTTTTGCATATGTTTTTGTTTGGCTCACTGCTCCCTTCCCACCCATATGTAGATGCTGACGGGATCTTCGGCCGGGTCCCCCAGAGCATCCTGGATGACGAGGAAGCCCAGCTGATCACGGCCCACGAGAACTCGCAGGACTTGCAGAGCCTGAGGCGCGTGGCGGAAAACGCCTACAAGCAGTACCTCAAGTCCCGGCCCACTCCTTCCCCCGAGTCCATCAAGCGTGTCAAGAACGCTGAGCTGCATGAGGTGGCCGTGCACCCCCTACTGGGTCAGTTGGCTGGGTGGTCGCACCCCCTCCATCCTTATACCCATTTTGGTGTGTGGTGTGTAATAGCCCAGTTTGTGCTTTACAGGGTCTGGACTGGCAAAGATGGAGTTGAACCGGCTACAAATGGTGGACAGTATCAAGGGCTACAAGTCAAAAGCTGTATGTGTAAAACAATTATTTCTAAAGTGTATATGTATATCTGACTGTGTGTATATACCGATGGGCCAAAGCATTATGGCCACCCCCACACGAAACGAATAATGTTGACTATGTTGTAAAACCGATGCTTGTCAAGGTCAGGAATATATATTAAATAGTAAGCTAATATACGATACATGTACTCGGCATGTTGAATTCAGAAGAAATGGGCAGGAAAAAAGATCTAAGAGACTTTGACAAGGGTCAAATCATTACGGCCTGATGATTGAGACAGAGCATCTCCGAAATGGCAAGGTTTGTGGGGAGCTCCTGGTCAGCCACAGTGAGTGCCCACTGACAGCGGTTCGAAGGAAACCCATGAATCGTTGACAAGGCGATAGTGGCCAAGACTCGCTGATGTGAGTTGCGAACCAAGTAGTATGAACCAACCTAAGGGTTACTGTGGTACAAATGGCAGATAATTTTGATGATCATAGGAGAGATGAATGGGTCGTGGCACGCAGGGCATCAAGCCCAAATGTATAACAAACCGTGACATGCACCATCAACATTATTCGCTTCACATGGGAGTGGTCAATGTTTGGGTCATGGGTGTATCTGAGCATATATAAATATAAAGCAGTGTCTAATGTGAAGGACTGTATATTTTTCCTTCCTGCTGTATCATTTGGATTTTATATTTATACCCATCAAAAGTAACAATGATTGCCTTCATTTCAGCAAATTTTGTTAATGAAATCCATTTTCAGAATTAGTCCCATTTCTTCTTTACATTGTCACCCTTTTAATCATAGACAATTTTTGAGATCAACTCCACCAGCAAGACAATGGCCAGTGAGGTAATGCGTGCCAAGAGGAAACGGCACAGTTACCTGGTGGATAAGTTTTTGCAAGCGCGAGAGGACCGGGCGGAAGAGAATCGGCTGACACGGCCTGTCCTGCCCACTACCCGTCCCACTGATGAGAAACAGAGCGACGATGAAGACATGCAGGTCGGTACCACTCCAGGACCCTTCAGATCCTCCAAAGACAGATATTGAACTGTTGTTACTCCCTCTCTTCATTTTCTGTGTAAATAGCAGCAAACAAATAAGCAAGGGCACTGCCTTTTGTCACATGACAGGAAGTGGTCACACAGTTTTCCTTCAACTGGTAATCTGTGGGATTGTTAAGAAGGCACCTGCATCTCACGAGTTTCAGGCTTGAGTATTTGGGAGCCACTACTGTTATGCACTTAAATAGCATTGGGTAAAAGCATTAACTAAGCAAAAATTGTGTTTAATGGAATAATACAAATACTAGTAGTAACAATGTATATCTTTTAGGGATTATTTTCTGAAGTGTTTGGTGGAAAGAGGAAGAAAGAGCTGGCTAAGGAAGATGAGGAGAGTGGTTTCGTGGCAAAGAGTAAGAAAATCAGGCAGTCCTCTCGTGAGGAGGAGTTCTACATTCCATACAGGCCGAAGGACTTTGACTCGGAGAGAGGGTAAGGCCACTACTTCACTTCCACTAGGCTGCTTAGTTTGCTATTTTACTTCGCCCAGTATTACTATGCAAACCTTGTAACGGTACTGCTGTGGTCCTCACCTCTTGTGTGATTTCACACCAATGTGGCTATCAGGTTACTGTGTATAAAGCCATGCTTGTTTTTTACTTTTGGTTAAAAAGGTTGAGTCTTGGAGGAGAGGGCAGCATGTTTGAGAAGCAAGCATCATCTGCCATCCTTGACCTGATGGGGGATGAAGGCAACCAGCTGAACCAGTACAAGAACGTAATGAAGTGGTGAGTCGGCCAAGTGCTTTTGGGTTTCCTCCTGCCTATGTTTTCGGGGTGTGTTTGCGTGTGCTAAATAATCTCGCAACAGGGATCGGAAACGGAAGAGATTTGTGCGTGACACTGGGAAGGAGGACAAGAAGAAGGTCAGAACAGAGAGTGGGCGGATAGTCAGCACTTCCTCTAAGAAAAAGAAGAACTTGTATCCTTGTGCTCTGAAATGATCCAAAAATGTAAGATGCAAATGTACTGACCATATTAAGGAGTGTGACTGATGCTTCTCGGACTTCAAGCTGGGTCACTGCACTGCTACGGAGCAGCCTTCTTTTCTTTAACTACTGACCCAACAGCTATGAGGAGTGGAAGAAGAAGTACAAAGTGGACGATGGCGCCCCTGACTCTGATGAGGAGACTGGAGGCATTAGGGGCAGGAAGGCTGGTGTGGGAGGTAGGGCCTTCTGAGTTACATGCATCTAGATCAGGGTTATTCAACTCACGGTCCTCGAGGTCCGAGCACTGCTGGTTTTCCAGCCTTCCTTTACCTGTCAGTCAGGTGTGAAGCCTCTGACCAGTCAGAATCAGTAGTTATTATACAACTACTTGGGAGAACTGAAAACACGGCCTGGATTTGGAATCGAGGTCCAGAACCCTGAACTAGATGTATTGCTTGCCCTGTTGCTTGTTCTTAACTATGCAGTTTTGGAAATTTTTAAGTACCATAGGCAGCAGGTAACATCGTAATAATTTAACATAGATTGACATTAATAACAGCAATTTCAAAATTGTGGTGATGCTAGTATTGCATGATGGGTTAGTCATAGTCGGTGGGGTCGGGGTGGCCTAATCCCATTTGGGTCTGTTTCCAGGCCGCCGGGGGAGGAGAGCCCCCCAGCAGCAGAAGGGCGGTCCACAGGCACGCTCCGAGCTGAAGACAAGGGAACAGATCCTGAAGCAGCGCAAGAAGAAGTCCAAGGAACGTTTCCTGCAGAGCGGCAGCCTGAAGAAGCTGAAGACCAAGAACCGGCAGCGCCTCAGTGAGGTTAAGAGGTCGGGCTTTGGCCGGGGACCCAAGAAGGGCAAGCTCAGGAAAAAGATGTGAGCGGCCATGGCTGCACCTGGAACTCACAAAAGGAAATGATGGGGGACGGAGACTCTTCCTATATCACGCCCAACTCTGGTTCATCCATTAAAGACAGCATATATTTATGACATGAATCTCGTGGAGCGCAGTTTTCTTATGATAGATGGTTCCTGTTATATGACCATTCATTTTTGTTTGGGTCAGTTGTCATTGATTATAGACACACTCCTTCATTCCCAGAGAGCTTTTCAGATCTTAACTTCAACAAGTAATAATGTCAACTTCAGAGGGATGGAGATGTTCTCTTTAAGCTCCTTTCCTCCTGCAGCTCAGCTGCAAAGGTGCCATGGTGACATGCTGTGGCACATCGTGACTGGGTCTTGCTGTATCTTGTATGCTTAGTGTACTGAAGGTTACTGTTCGTTGTGAGGGATATCCTTTCAGCCTAAATACTGTTAACAATGTTTTTGACAGGCAGCCTGATTTATTTCACCACATAGGCACATCATTATTTATCAGGCAAAACCAGAAAATGATTTATACAACTACATTACCAGATAGTCAAGGGATGCTTGTTAAGTAACAATTTGTTTAGCAGTGAATAGATTTTTTTTTTTTATTTCGAGTTATATTACCAAAACATTTTCCAATTATCAGAAGTGGTTAAAGGGCAAATCTAATGAAATTAAAGTTTGCTGGAGTTGTGTTACCGACCTTGGGCACGTTACCGAAGACTGAAAACCTTAATGAGCCTGAAAAACCTAAAGCAGTGGGTGCCAACGCATAATACTTAGTAGAAATCGGATCACTCGTTATTTTTCTTTTTGTATTTCGCGTACAGACGTGTAATTGACTTTTGCCTTGGAGGGTGAGCGCCATGCTATGACGCCCCGTTCAAATAATCTTAAATGGGATTCCCCGATTACTTTTTTTTTTTTTCTTCGTAAAAGTTGCTCACTATAAACAAGGTTGGAGTCCCCTGACCTAAGGGTTACAGTCACTATATAAAGTTTCATTCGGGGACACCTAGGGGTACAGGGGAATTTGATTGCACGCACCTCTAATTATGACGGGGTCACGCGCGGAAATCGTTGCCATGGCAACTACAACGGACAGTTGACTGCACTCTGCTTTACCGAAAAGCCCGCCGAACTTCGAGCGCTCTGCGGCTGCGCTTCACTGCTCTTTTGGGACGTTATTTGCCTTCTCTGTGGTACATACGTGGTAAACATTAAGATGTTTGAAACAGGGATATGTTTAGATATTTTTGAGAATACTCAGGAGTCAGAACAGACATGAAACTGGGACTGTCCTGATTTGAAGTAGGCATCTAGTTACCCTGCTTAAGGTAAAGCGTACAGTACACAAATTTAAAGGTCAGAATACGTACTTCAGGCTATATTGACGTCTGAAGATGTGACTTTAATTGTCAAAGTATACATTTTGTTTCAACAGAGACGTTTTTAAAGAACATTAGGCAGGCTTATCTGGTGTTCCTAAACCCCTGTAATTTGGATAATGAATATAAATTAGGAATGACATTACCTCTTGTTTCAAAGATTCAGTGGTAGTTTGTTCTCGCAGAATTAATTGTTTAAAAATGAGGTCTATAGGCAATTACGTGGCGGCTTTTTGCCGCGCTTCCAACTTTACCGTAAGGATAATGTTAGTTATTCGTCTTCCACCTTTCTTTTCGTAAGTGGCTGCTAGCTCCGGGGTTTAAAATCCCTTGTAGTTATAATACTGGCAAGGTAGACAGCGACGCCATTCCAACAGTTGCGCACTATAAGTTGACTAAAACATTAAACACTTAACTTTTGAAAAATTTTAAAGGTTTGATAATGTAATTAATCTGGGGTTTGGGCTTCCCGTGAATTGTTGTTACTTAAATGAAGTTGTATCACTTTGCACGATATTTGAATTTAATTTGGTTCCAAATATAAGTATCGTACATAGGAATTTGCACAATTACTCAGCCGTCGTGCTCCAGACCTTTGGTATATGGACGCAATAAAATGGTCTATAATACCATGTACAGTATATGTATAAAACCCGGATAGTCTCGATCGGGGTAGTCCTTAAGTTGGCGTTTCTCAAGCCACTTTAAGAGTACGTTCACACTAGGGAAGCTAAAAACGCAATGGAATGCTCAACACGTTGAATGAATTTTCACATGCGTTTTCATTAGGGTTGCAAAGGGATGGAAAATTTCCAGAAACTTTGCAGAATATTTCCATTCCATGGGAAGATAAGCTGGGGAATTTTGGAAATACTACAAATTGGAAACTTTCCATGGGAATATATGGGAATTAACAGGAACATTTCCAGAATTTTGCAACCTTAGTTTTCATCTCGTATGTGTTTATCTGTGTCCTTTTTAATGTTGCGTTTTATTATGCGTGTTTGTGATTGGACATATTTAAATATTGAAATATACAAATCAGAAACCCAGACAATACCAGTGTCATCTAAATTTGTAGTGTGGGTTTGTGTGGAGATCGCAGGTTATTTATGGAATCAGATCCTGACTACATTTTGCTTAAAATGTTTGCAGAGCTTCTTTTAGTTTTAGTGGTCAAAGTTGCAATTATGTAATTGCAATTACAGAAGGTGTGCCCGCAGGTTCTGGGTCCATCCCCTACTGACTGAGAAATAAAACAAAGGTCCGGAGAAATTCCTCTCTTTTACCTGGATGCCAAGTTTTTGTAGGGAAAGGGGGAGTAAAAACGCATACAAACGCTTTGGAATGCGTTTGTATCCATTTTTCATTGTTATCAATGGGAGTGCGCAGCGCAGAGAAGCGCGTGCAGCAGTGCGTTTCAAAATGCACTGCAACGCAGCGCACTAGCGTGGACATCATTTCTATGTAAAGTATGATGTTCTACCGGATCGCAGAACTTGCGCTCTGGTGAAAAGCGCAACGCAGCGCGCATAGTGGGACAGAGCCCTAAATGAAACATGTTAGGCCTGCTTAATATATTTACTTCGTACTGAAGCTCAGTGGGTCAGTTTAGTCTATCAGAAAGATGAGGGAAACAGCACGATGCAGCAGCACGAGACATTTGTTGTGAGACAATATAACAGAAAGGATAATGTTATTAGGAGAAGAAAACTAAATGTTCTCGTAATGTAGAAGTTTGATTTATCGACTATTTTTGCGGTGTTAGGATGGAACAACAAAGAAATACGAGGTGAGAACAGTTTCAACAGTTTAAATATTGTACCTCTTTCAGTTCTACTCCACGGAAGTACCCCCTTAACTGTCAAACTGAAATTTTTATTTAAAAAATGAAGTTTCTCGGCAATTTAAGTCGGCAAACTTGCTTAATATAACTTTCGTAGAAGCGGCTGAGGAAATGGGGTTATCTGAGAAAAAACAAAAGTCTATTTCAGAACGGTAATTGTTTTGTCTTGCCAGCAGGTGGCACTTCTTACAAGGGAGTTCTCATGCAAATGAAAAATACCCTTTCGATTAAAGGTTTTCATATAACCGTAACCTGGCGATGTATTTAAGATTTTTTTTTTTTTTTAAATAAATGTTTGGTCAGGTTAACCGCAAAATACGAGTTCAACTGTAGACGCTGTTCAACTGGAGTGTTTGAAAGTACTGCGTATTTTAACTTAACCCCTATGCTTAATCCTTATACTAGTACTTTATTTATTCCACCTTTTCTTTGCCAAATACTCATTGTTTTTGAAGTCAAAATGTCAAAGTCAAATCTCTGCTCATCTTAAAATTAATAACTCCTTCTGATCTAATGTTCCATCTACCACCACATCACGAAGAAGAGCTTTGGCCTTATTTATTGACCTTTGTGGTGTAAAATTTGACAGATTGCCTGCAGGAACTGACATTCACTGAACAACTGAATGTCTCTGCTGTGGCTATGTCATCCTCCGGTCAGAGACATTTCTTGAAGTGTAAGTGGTAGTTAGGATTGGACCAAATTCAAGTGGTTTAATGCTGCACTGTAATTACTTGCTTCCATTAGTTGAATGTGTTCCAGGACACATTTGATATACAAGTTTGTACTGAGAATGTCATTTTTTTTAATGCTTATTTGTAGAAACAATTTTCTATAAGTTTATCTTGAGCTTGCTTCTTAAAATATTGTACTAGAAATATGTGAATTTTAATTGCTCCACTTAACCTCCTGAGACCCAAGGAAAAAAGTGTCCTTCAATTATAGGTTATTTGTCTTTGGAGGAAATAAGACATCTTACAATTTAGATTTTTTCAAATTTATTTTTATTTTTAATTTCACAGCATGTCTTTAGTGTACAACAGGAATAAATATGTTTTCTTACATCAGTGAAAAGATAGATGCGAAAACATGTCCACTACAATGGACATAAATGAATGGGTGGGGTCTCAGGAGGATATAGCTGATGGACTGTATCTCGGTATGTAGTAGTTCAGTGTAATTTCAGCAGTCGTTATCTCAGAAGATAGCGTGTGTTCACATTTTGATAAGGTCAAAGGCAGGACTTAATTGAAATAATATTGTAAAAAGTTGCTTTGGAGATCCGCTGCCAGTTTTAAAAAAAAGTGTTGTTCTTCCATGAACCTTCTGTGGTTTAATTTGTTCTGCTTCCCAATTAGACTACTACCATTCTTCTGGCTCGCGTTGGACATTCCCACCAGAAGCTCCTGGACCTCCCGTGGAGCGTCACGACATTCAGATCCGACACACCTCTGCAAATGATGCCCCATGAACTCCGACCTCTGACCCCTCTTGCTGCACAGTTGCTCAACAGAGATGATTAGACCCTTAAGGCGTAGAGCAGGTAGGTCATTGACTTATATTTGGCAGCACCCTTTTGCTATGCCGTAGAACAGACACATTGCCTTGGTTCAGAGTGGTTCAGGGTCACAAAAGGTAATGGTTTTGACTCTCCTGTGCTTCCAGCCCCTCCCCTGCACCCCATCCCCTTTCAGCTCACTTGGCGTTTTCTCACCGGCTTGCATCCTCACTATGCTCCATTTTAATTAAATCGGAGCAATAAACACAGCCTACATTCTGAAAGCGATGTACCATGTGGAGTAAACCACTCTTGGCATCTGGGGAGGGGGGTACATCCTTGATTTCCTTTTTGTTTTGATCCTTTGTGTGGATGTGTAGCTATGGAAAAATTAGTTTATTGAAGGCAAGGTTTTGAAAGTAGCCATTGTTCTTGCGGTCACCATTCAATGTATTACTGTAAGATTCCATGGAAATGTCTTACTCAAAACTAAGTGAAAAGCCAGAGAATGTTTGTATTTTTCTCTCATGCTTTACAAATTCCAGTGTGGCCTGGCATATACCCAGTTGTTTAAGCTACTGCTAGATGGATAGTTGCAATTGTACAAATTTATTTGTCACTTATGTGACATACTGCCTATTTTAAAAGTAAAATAATGATCTCTCACGTAATAGATTCACTCAACACCCAGCACCTGCAGGCCCTGCAGAATATAATATTTTTAACCGCATGATCGCCGTCATCTTTTAAAATTTTGTGTCTCCTGAAAAGTCCTTGGTTGAATGTAGTGGAAAACCACAGTGGTGTAATTTACCACAGGGCGGTGCTGTAAACTGTTGGTTTGAAAGTTTAACAAAATAAAAATGTTTAAAGGTATTTTATTTTCTCGAAGTCTTTATAGAATATCTTTGTGTGAGCATGTGATCAATTATGATTTTGGATGGGGGCATTGGAAAAAGCAATTTATTAGACAAAGTGTATGTATGTTGAGAACTTGTTGAATTGAGATGTAAATTATTAGTGATGACACATTTGCTGACCTTTTATTCCTTCTGTGCAAAATTATCTTTGCATGGGCTTATTCAGTAATGTTCAGCTCCATGTGTTTTAGATGCTAACTTTGTACCTGTGTGCAAAGGGTGTATTGGATCATAAAGGCTGAATTCATTCAGGTAGTCACATTGTTCAAATACGTAATGTAGCATTCAATATTTTCGTATCTATATATAAGTACATATATATAGAACATTCAGAACATTTTCTGTTCTGAATTTAAAGGTACTTCTTTTGATCGTTTCTGCCTACACAGAGCTGATTGTGTGTTTATAAGTGCTTAATTTATCATTAGATGTAATGATTTCACTACCACATATTGTGCACAGGTATTTAAATGTTTGTGGAAAAAACTGAGCCGTCCTTGGTGTTGAAGTGTAGGTTTTTTAATCTGGGAACCTTGTTATAAAATACCAAAACAGTACTTTGGAGTAGCCCGTACATGAGGGGCAGTGGATCATCTGGGTTTTGGAGATAAGCATGTGGGATGTGAACCATGAGAAGAATGTGTTGAGTGATTAGTCCACCTTTTTTATTTTAACATTTTATTTATGGGCAAAAGTTATGGAGTTTGCAAGACTGCAGCAACCCCTATGTTTCTTTGATTTGGATTATGGTTCTGTGCATGTATGAAAAGCTGTCCCAATACATGAGAACTTCACCTTAAAATGGGTTCTCTAGTCATAAGGATTACTTTGCCCATCCCACTGAAACAGTCTGGACATGTGGGTTGTTTTACTGTTTCATTCTGATGGGGAACTTTTTCTTCTATATATACGTAACGTAGTGCTTGTTTTAATCTGATGCAAGATGCTTAAAATAATGACATATCAATAATGGGGATAGTTATATTAAAAACACATGTTTTGCGTTTATGTGAAATGGACTGAGTTGGCAGATTTTTAAAAACGCCTTTCTAAACGCACATCGAAAATATAATGTGTGGCAGTTTCCTGGTTGTGTTGACCATGCCCTACTTTTAAGGCTATGTGAGCAAATCTAAGTGGTCTAAGACTGAAGTAATCCCTGTACTGTGAGCCAGGCCACAGCACAAGACTGGTGCCATGGAAATAAGCACTGACTTCACTGCATTAGCGTTCCCCCAGGTTGTTTTAATTCTTAACAAAGCACATTATGGCTGTTCTGTATTATAGATCCTTCGGTGCTGTATTTATCCCTGAGGGATGTGATATATGACCCAAGTGGGTTAAAATGTGCTACATAGACTTTCTCACTGGCCCAACCAGCAGGCTTCCATGCCCATTTAGAAGACCCCGCTGATGATCTCAAGGTAGTAGTTGTAATTAATGCTGCCATTAATACTACCTGTTCCCATACTACTGTTTCATGTTTTTGATGGAAACCATTGTCAGTCTATTTCAAATCTGAATGGTAGATTTACCTGAACACTCAGGTGGAATACACTTGTCTCTTCGGACTCCTTTTATTAAGATGAGCTATATTTCAGAAAAGGTAGGGTAAGGTGTGTGGTTTTGGGGAAGGAGGGAGGGGGGATGCTGGTGTGGATTGGCTGAACATTGTTCTCTGTTGTCTGGGACTAGATATCGGAGGGTGAATTTCTGGTTCAGCCTGCAGTGTTTCCATTAGATTTACAGCTTTGTGGGGGGGGGGGGGGGGGGAGCAGACAGACACCAACAGGATTCATGGTGTTCATGTGTTTCTTTTAATGACAGCAGTCAATATGACAACTGAACTAAACATCAGAACATTTCTTTTATGATAATTATCCACATAATTATCCACAAAGTGTGCGGTTTTTGTCACTGCAGTGTTTCTGGGCTTCTGGAAAAACATTTCTAGAGCCGTTTGATATGGGAAGTCAGAAACGTCTGGCCCATTTATTGAGATCCGCATGCAGGCTGCTAGATGGTCTCCTTGCAGCCTATTGCGGATGTTTGCCTCGACCTGCAAATACATTAACTGTTAAGCTTTAAAAGTGATAGCATAAAATAGTGATAGTTTAAAGCAACATATTTTCCAACGCATACTCTCTGTTCTGTCCGCTGGTTGGAGTGTGCTCACCTGTGTGTGCGCGCATCGGGGTGGAATGCAGAGGAGAATTGTAAACGCGCGACCGTGTAGAGACAAAAATGACAAGCTGTTGTGTAAATAAGATAAATAATATGAGGCTATTTAGTTTAATAAAAAGACAATGTATAGACCTGTTCTATAAGAAAGGTAACCTTAAAGGACTTCTGTTGTGATCTGGCGCTATATAGAAAATAAAATTTAATAAAATTAACTTGACCTTCAAAGGGGGGTGGGAGGTGCCGTTGGGGGGGCGGGGCGCCCCCTAATATAATGGTAGGGGAAACACTGGCCTGATTCCACACATAAGTGGAATTGTCTAGTATTATATACATGCTGTCAGTGGAAAGAAATGTTGAAATTGCAAACTCTTGAACACCTTGCTGGGATCCATATTAGGGCTGTCACTATTGATTATATCAATTGAGTAATCTGTTGATTAATCGTATAGTATAATATAAACACTGCAACTGGTGCAAGCCAGAAATCAACCAGCAATTGTGGGGTGCACACTCAGTCACACATATGGTAATTTTAGGCACTTTGATTTAATTAAGTTGACTGTTCAGAAACATGTGAAGGAAACCAGAGGATCTGCCGAAAAGCTACGAGCACACAGGGTGAACATACAGGGCAAACTCAACACACAGAGCGACAAAGCAGGGGTGCGCAGCGGCATTGCAAACCCACTCTGAGATAATCATCATTCCCTTTCTTGTTGGACTCACTCATAGGCTGTATGGTGTGTTTGTGAGAAATTAAAGAAAAATGAGTGAAATGGAGAAAAGTGAAAATGAACTGATCACGAAAAGATGTTCATCTACTTCTGTATATAAATATTTTGTATTCCATGGAGATATTAGGCAAAACCAAGTAATTTGTTGGCACTACTTCATGTCTGTTGGCACAAATCATGGCAACACCACCAACTTATTAGACAGATGAGATCTATTTGGCTATATAGTTCATTTTCAACTCCTATAATAAATATCGCAATAACTTCAAATATCTCAAGATTAACTTTTTCCAATATCATTCACAAAAATATTATATGGTTGTTATTTACTGTATTATGTAAGCCGATGCAGCTAAGTGACCAGTTTAATCATTTTCTGTGATTATTTTGATATGGTGTTTCATATAGAATCACAGAAAGTAGATTTAAATAAAACAATTTAAGTAAAATAGATGACAAAGACAGGCTATTACTCCGGAAGGCTGAATGGCACATATCTATGGCTAACCTCGCATTACTGGATGAATCTGTTAAAAACTGATGTTTTTTGTCATTTTAAGATGTATTTGCATTGCAGTCGTGCTGTGGTGATATTTAAGTTCTGCTTTTTCAATACTGACAGACGGCTGCATTTTCATTCACTTTTAATGTGAAGTGCTTCCACACAACTGATGCTTTTGCTCATCATTTGGATTCTGTGCTGTCTTCCTTCTGCCATGTTGCCAAATAATTGAGAAGGAAATTTTTAATCAACGCTTTTTAATACAGTAATCGAGTAATTGTTACAGCTCGAATCCAAATAAGGCACAGCTCCTCACTTCTAACAATTGCAGAAAAAACATATTTGAGTTAAACACTACAATGAAGAGTGGTGGCTTACCAATGTGGATTCCACTGAGTTATCTTAAGTGCCCCCCTCCCTCACATGAAAGTCAGAGGTTTCTGCTAGCTTTTGATGAATAACTCTGTGGCCTGAGCCAAATACTTCAAAGGCAAACATTACAGATAGTGCTGCTGATTGTCTCAGACTTATGTATCTCACGGATCCAACCCTGGCAAGCATGCATAGTACAAGCTAATATTCTGCCATATCCCAAACGCTTTTGCTTGTTGGTATCTGCCTGTTCTCTGCTGTGAATGCTGTATACCAGGAAGATGATTAGATCTTAGAACTCACACAGAAACTTCATTTTAACAGCTTGATACATTAGTTTTTGATATCTGTCCACTTCTGATTCTGTGTATATGCATTATAATTCTGCTGTTTGCATTTGTTGTCCAGTAAGAACCAAACTGGAAATAGCTAGTTACATATTTTACAATATGTACTACAGTGAAATGTGTATGCATTTGAGGGTTTATATTGTTATTGGGTGACTCTAAATTAGTTAGTGTAAAACTATTAAAATGATCAGCATTATGTGCCCTCTGGTGCTCTCCGCACAGTTTTTTTCCCCCAATATTGATAAACGATGGTCAGTCATTGCATATTTCTGTGGGGTGGTTTCACACTTAGAAAGACAAAGCAAAATTACAGGATGCAAAACTAAGAGGGTGCAAGATTGTTTCATGTGCAGCATAATCCATCCTGGTAATGGCCAACCACAAGCCAGTCTGTGGTCATTTTGGTAGTGGTGAAGCTCTGAGGATGTTGAGCTTAACTATCCTGCCATTAGAAATTAGCCAGAGTGCCTCCAGAAGCAACACAGGGACACAAAGCTACAGAATCATCTCTGTGTTTTATTTACCGGGTCTCCATTAAAAAAAAAAACACAATTCACAGTTCCTTGGCTCATTCTGTATGTTAGTAAAGCATGTTAGTAAATCGACCTATGGGGGAGTTCTGAGTTGTTTTTTATGAGTGTATAGATCAGTTTATGGACTGTGATTTCTTGTGAAGCCTCTCTCTTCCCATAAAGGGGCTGGGGAGGCTTTTGCCAAAGACTCCCCTGAGCTTCGAGTGCAGTTATTTGTGTTCCTCATGCCTCACTATTGTTTTCATCACATTTCACAATGTAATGTTCTCCTGTGGGTCTCTTGAGGTCTGGGGGATTGGAAAAGATGACTGTAATAAGAAGCGACAGTGGCTGCAAGTTAGCCAGGTATCTGCCCTTATCCTCCCACCCCTTCTTCCGTTAATTCAATGGTAGTTAGCCTTTGGCAAACAGTGAGTTGTACCCAGGTCCTTACTTGTTGATCAATGCATGTATGAATGATGGCTTCCCTTCACCTCCTTTCTACTGAGTTGCAGTGAGTGGATGGAATTTCATGCCTAGGTCCACAATCTCATGACCTTGTGAGTTTCCACAGGGCACTGGATTCAGTATGGGAATATTTTTTGAATGAATACTTGAAATTAAGCTTTTCCATTTTTCAAAGCATGAGAATAGGTACATTGGATTGTATTTTTTTCACACACTTTTAATTATTTCTTTAGTCCAAGAAGCATTTTATTTATGGGCTTGGTCTAGATAGCAATGCAGTGTTTCCTCTAGGTTTACAGCTTTGGGGGGGGAGGGGGGGGGGTACCGACAGGATTCATGGTTTTCATGTGTTTCTTTTGATGACAGCAGTCAATATAACAACTGAACTAAACATCAGAACATTTCTTTTTATGACAATTATCCACAAAGTGTGCAGCTTTTGTCACTGCAGTGTATCTTTCTTGGCTTCTGGAAGAACAGTCAGAAACGTCTGGCCCATTTATTGAGATCCGCATGCAGGCTGCAGTCTCCTTGCAGCCTATTGCGATGTTTGTCTTGACCTGCAAATACATTAACTGTTAGGCTTTAAAAGTGATAGCTGATAGCTTAAAATAGTGATGGTTTAAAGCAGAAAATCCCATTGTGAAACATATTTATTACCCTGTTCGTGGTTGAGAAGTCCCTCTCGCAGTTTACACTGCTGACCGGGACTGTCAGGGCAATGGAAGCCAGCAGGCTCATAGGACACCAAACTCCTCATATTTTGAGGACAGTTCAGACAGTATGGCCTACTGAGTCTTGTTCTGAAAATGTTCAAAATGATATCAGTAACACAGTATAGTGTTCATGATAATGTTTCCCTCAAAACTTTGATAGGAGAAAGTGACAGTTTGCATTTCAAGGCTTATTTTATTTAATGTGTGGCATCATTGATATAAATGAATTAGTAAATAAAAGAAGCAATAAATAATTTCTCAGGGTTCCCGCGGGATCTTAAAAAGCCTTAAAAAAAGTCTAAAATTCAGAAAGTTAAATTTAAGACCTTAAAATGTCTTTAAAATCCCCAGATTTTCAACCTAGGTCTTAAATTTAATTTACCCAAGTCTTAAAATTCTTACCTCCGTTCATTCCCAAGAAGCGTTGTCCGCAGAAAATAAAATAGTAAAACGATGTAAAACTAATCCGTTGGTTGTGTTTTCTGGTCTGCACCAGTGTCTGCGTGGTAAGAAAACTACAAATCCAATGGCTTGATCACTGCAGCTAGGCAACCATCTAGTTTGAGAGAGAAGGGTCTGGCTGCAGAACGTGCACGTTCAGCCACTGACGTCAGGTGCACGCTCAGCCACAACAGGAAGTGCAGGGGAATCAAGTGCTAACTTAGTTCTTGAGGCCAATGTGAACGGTATGTTGCTTTATTATTTGTATTACTGAATGATATAGTTACAAGTTTATTTCATGCCATACATTATTGCAATGTAAATGTTTTTATGTAGTGCGTTAGTAACTTTTTTCTCATGACTGGAGTGAATTTTTTCAGTTAAGACAACTACTAGCCAGTTGGCTCACGTTATCTTACCATAAAATAAACACATTTCTACTTTTACAGAGCTTTTCATGGAGTTACCTTGTGAATGTCTTAGTTTCCAGCATATAGTTTTCAGTTGTTCGTGTGGTCTTGAGGAGAACTTTTCTCGATCTCCTTATGGTAACACAGGGGTTATTTAATGTGCTTTATAAAAACAAGATTTAAAAAGTTAAACCAAGACAAAAAAAAACTAAAATTGCTTAGAACTTTCAATAAAAATTGCTTAGAAAATCTAAAAATTCTGATCAAAAGTGCAGTAGGCCTATGTCCTGCCTGCTCGTTTATCAGCTGTTTCCAGTTGTTTTCATTAGTCTAATGTATTTAAGTCTGCGTTAGGTATGTTTTCCCCAGTCCGGTCATTGACGTCCGTCTTGCGCTTCTTCGATGTTCCTGTTTTGTCTCCCTTCTAATAAACCCTCGTTCACCCAATCTCACGGCGTCTGTGCTGCTTCTCCGCCGAAAGGCGTGACTCAGTAAACGTACAGCTAAAAACGTACAGCTTTTAAATTATATCACAATGTTTTTATTGATTTCTTTTGTTTAGTTTTTTTAGGATGGTATCTCTTATCTGGAAAAAAATAAACATTTGATTCCTTATGTCGTGTCCAATGTATTTTTTTTCCATCCAGCTTTTATTAAACACGGTTTAGTACCCCATGGCATATGTATGTGTATGCATATGTATTCGATTTTACTCTTATTCACACACACATAAATACGGGGTGTGTGTGTGTGTATATGTGTATGTGTATATATATATAAAATGTATTTATGTATGTATATAGTGATCCGGCCCCGCCTGTCGCGGAAGTTACGTTCCAGACCCATCAGTGATATGTGAAAATCCGCAATATAGAAAGACCATATACATAAACTTTTTTTTAATACATATATAGTTTAAGCCTTAAAATACCCCTCCCACATGCTTTAAACACATGTGAACTTATTAAAACGCACTTCGTAAACACATATGATATGTGGATGTTGGGCTAAGGATATGAGTGACATAAAATATGAGAATTTCTGGTATCATTCGAATGTTTTATAAATACATTGTGTTGGTCTTAAATTTTACTCATAATGGTCTTAAAAGGTCTTAAAAATGTCTTAAATTTAACTTACTGAAACCTGCAAGAACCCTGTTTCTGTTTCACAATATTTATCTAATACATTTCTTTATTTAATAAAGTCAGAATAATCCCTCCATATACCGGAGCTAAAGATACGATTGCAAAAATAATGGATATTATTGCACTGAGGGATTTCGTGGGTTCATTCATGACTTAGATGTTTCAAAGTACCAGCCCCCAACATGTTTATAAATTATTATTCAAGTAAGACATTCCCACAGATTGATATTTTGTTTTCCACAGAATAAAAAATGTAACATCATTCCACTAATCTGCACCAGCAAACCACTCCTCCCAATCAAGTACTGCTTCCTTTAATGTGTTTGAGATATATATATATATATATATATATATATATATATATATATATATATATATATATATATATATATATATATATATATATTCTGTACAGTTCAGTCTTTGGCCTTTTGACATGTTTTACCTGGGAGTGTTCGCCCAGTTTAATAATAGCAATAAAAATGTGTGTCCTTTGTATTCCATTAATAGGATGTAATTAGGTTCCCATGGTAATTAAGGGTCCAAAGCATGAAATGCTTATGGACCATTATTCTGATTTTTTTTTTTTGTGATGAAATTTAATTAAAGCAGTTTTTAATATAAGTCATCAAAGTAAATAATTGATTAATTGAATCAAATCATAATGGAAATTAGATTTCTGATGTATCATCACCTTGATTCACACTCCTATTATGTACTGAAATGTGTAATCTTAAAAAAAAAAAAAAAAAAAATCTACGGTTTATAGATTTACCCTTATTTAGCCTTAATACTCTATTACTGTTCTTATGTGTCTCTTAATCTGGAATTGGGCTGCTTTTCCCAGTCTTTCTTTCACTCTCTGAGGACCTTCTGCATTTAAAAGTCATGCATTTTTAACCAGCAAACTCTCTATGTCACGACACCATCAACTGAAAGCCCCTTTGTGGGGTGGAATGGGAGCATACAGAGCAACCTGTGGCCCATTAATCGTTTGTTTCCACTCCAATGAGCATATCATGTCTCCATTAGCAACTGGATGTTTCTTGCTCTGTGGGGGGGGTGTTGGACTAATTGGTAAAGTGGGAAGGACGGACTGAACCCCCCACTCCTTAGTAACACACAGTGGCAGGTAAGAGGGGAAAAACTGAAGACTACCATAAAATCATGTGAGATTCTCTTTCCATTTTTAGAATACATGAAAGTGACAGTCAACTTTCAAACCAAGGCTTGATCTTCACTATTCTTGCCACTCCATGAATTGGTTTATTTTTAATGAAGTGTTTGTAGAATACCTAAATCATCAATACAGAAGCAAAAAGAAATATCACAGAGGTAAGACTGAGTCAAGAAATCACAATGTCTATGAATATAGTCTGGAGGAATCCTACATGTACAAGTGTAAGTTTGCAGCATGCATGTAAATGCTTTGAAAATTCATACAATTCCTACAGATTCTTCTGTATAGTTGTAAGTCACACGAGTTCTGTGCTTAGATGAATGACTTTTTTAGCAAGCCCTAGTGCTTAACTGGTTTTAATGGATTTTTTAAATTAAGTGTTGCGCTGAATCCTGGACTTGGTTCATGTTTTTTTTCCATGTTTCAGAATTAATTGGCTTATCTTCTCTAGTAGAGTATTTTGGTGGATTTTCCTCCTACTGGCAGGCTATCAGACATGATGATCTTCCTTGTAGCCTGGTTAGTGTCTTTATCAGTCTGTGCAGGGCTGTTAGTGAGGCCTCCATGCAGCCAGTCTGCAGTCACCTTGTCTGTGGGTCACGTCTGATAAAAGCTGTGCTCCTGGTTGAGCCTGCTGGTCTGTAGTGTCGTGGCTTGATGTTAGTTTGGCCTTTGACCCTGTCCTCCTGCTCTGATGCTCCCCTCTCACTTGCTGACCAGCTAAATAAGTTATTTTTATTCTGTGAAGCCCACCGTTTGGCGGCTTCTTCCTTGGCCTGAAATATGACCAGCAACAGAAGTCAGCCAATTACCTCTGTGGCCGAGATCTGAGCCTATTAATGAACTGTGACTAATGGTGATTTCTATTTATCTGCCACTCACTCATTCACTCATGCTGGCCCCTGGTTGCTTTGATCTGGATGGTGGATTTGTATCAGCTGCGGATGTGAACGTAGGGTTGTACAAATGCAGATCTTGGCTGGGATGCTTGTTGGTGTTTTCTTGTGGCATGATAGCAACCCTTTAGGTTTAAGACCCTTTATGATGGGGAAGGATGGGGGGAAAAAATGATGGGGGGGGGGGGGGACACACTCATTTTGTTGATGCCATAACGCGTGTTGAGTCGGATAGCAGCTCGGGAAAAATAATGAACAAAGAAAAAGGTATTTGAATGGCAGGTTCAGCTTCAAAACTCTGTTAGATGGGTCCATCGAAAAGACCATAGTTATTTGCAGTTACTGTCAATGTGAAACAAGTTACCACCCAAGTACATCTAGTCTTAAATACCATACCAGGCTGCGGCTCTCCTCAGAACGATAGACGCATTCGCATTTTCATGTCTTAACATATTATGATAATACTTTTTATTTATGGGTTAATTATTTTTATTTTTCATTTAGGTGTTTCTTTAGCTATATGTGAATGAGGCGGTCCGTCGTGCGCTTCTGTGATGTCTTAACTGTATAATTTGCATCTTCCTCAAAGTCATTGTCTATGAGAGTATGTCTCCGGTCAAATGGCATGCTTTCCGGAGTTTTCTTCAGTGTCCGAGATTGGATGTAGGCTTAAGTTAATTGGGATTCATAATTCTTTCGTATACTTTTTGTAGTAAATCGTCACTACACCTTCCCAGATCTTTGTAAAATTATTATATTTTCTCCAATTTACATATTATAGCCTGCTGAGTTCGGAGTGGTGAGGACATTTTGTACTGCTCGGTCAGCACAGTTACAAGTAGTGAAGTGGAGAGTGAAGGGCAGACAAATGCAAAGCCAAACGAACTTGGGTGAGGGTGAAGACTATCACTACAGAACTGAACAATATTGTGATATTAGTTACCTTTGTGCTGTTACGTGACCGAGTGATTTAAAACTGAGAACCCCCCCCCCCCCGAAATTGTATTTCTTTTATTTTTTGTAAGTACTTGATGTTTTGTTTTTTTGTGTCAAATGCATATATACCAATATTGCATTAAAAATCAGATCTCAAACCCTCTTCTCTATCCATTGGGTCAGACATTTAGGATAAAATTACTTAAGGTTGCCGACCTCTTTTCTATACTTAGTTATATGACTAAGTAATATGTAATATTTAGCAGGTCAGCGTGCCGATCTGTTGTTGGGCTTGAGTTTTTCTTAAGTGATGAAGGGTTTCTGATGACCTTT
The DNA here is from genome assembly GCF_048594095.1 of Paramormyrops kingsleyae. Taxonomy (NCBI): domain Eukaryota; kingdom Metazoa; phylum Chordata; class Actinopteri; order Osteoglossiformes; family Mormyridae; genus Paramormyrops; species Paramormyrops kingsleyae. The sequence continues at coordinate 32,198,689 of NC_132803.1, forward strand.
GGACAATCTTTATTGTTGTTTATTGTTGGTAATTGATTTCCAATAATAAATTCATACATTTGCAAAAAGCAATCATGCTTTGCCAATTGTAATATTGATAAGAATATTAACACCTGAAAAAATCCCTTAATGATAAATGTTGAATAAATTCATGATGTAATTTGTGATTAATCGCACAACTGTCCATAGTTAATCACGATTACATATTTTAATCTGACAGCCCTTATACACACACACAAGGGGTATATACAGTTAATATATATTGCTGGCCACACGCCCGATGTGCCTGCTGAGGCGCCCCCTGCTGCACCGCCTCCGCCTCCTGCTTCGCCCGAGGCCCTGACTCCCGCTCCGTATCAACCTGCTCCAGTCCCCTCAGCTCTGGTCCCAGTCCCTGAGGAGGACCCGGACAACCTAACCATCGCTCCTACCCCCGAGGAAGAGGAGCTCGAATGGGACCCCTCGGGGACCTCCCTTATGACTTCTCCAAGTCTCCTTATGACTTGTCCCCTTCGTCTGTACCTCGCCCTGTCTCCTTGCCCCCTGCGTGGTCCCCTCCTGCTCCTGCTTCCCGGTCGCCTGCGGCCTGTCCGGCCGCCGCCCTTCGCCCGCCTTGGCTCCCTCGGGCTCCCCTTTGTCCCTTCGTCCCTCCTGTTTCTGCTCCTCCTCCCTCTGTGGGTCCTTCGTTCACTCCTGGTCCTTTTGTTCCTCCTTCCTTGCTTCCCCCTGTGTCTCCTTTTCTGGTCTGTCTGTCGGCGTTTCCCGTTCTTTGTCGGGTCTTGTCTTACTTCCTGGCCCTGTCCCTGTTCTCTGTGTGTGTTGTTTCCGTTGCCCCGCTGATGGTCTTCTTTTTGTCTTCCAGGTCCTGTTCCCTCGTCTCATCCGTCGCCTCTCCGGGTGCGCCTTTGGGGGGGGGGGGGGGGTTCTGTCACGCCCGGCTCATCTGATCCTCGTGTGTGCCACACCCCCTTCGTTACCTCGTGTTACTACCTGATTGTAATCACCTGTTGCCTGTTACGTTCAGCCTCTCTTATGTATTTAGTCTGCGTCTGAGTCAGTTTTCCCCAGATCTGTCACTGATGTTAGTTGATGTTCGTGGATGTCTGCCCTTGTGTTGCTAATAAAACCCGTTTACCTGTCGGTCCGGCTCAACTCGCCTGCTTGCCTGCTCGCCTGGTCCACGTAATGTAACAGAGTCCTATTTTTAATTTATTTTGTGGATTAATCACCAGGAATCACCAGATGCAATAAATTAAGAACCTGCAGACATAAGAATTTATGTATGAGAATTAATGTTATTCTGAAATGTCGCAATTTGGTGGTCGGCCACAATTAAACTGCCATGATGACCTTATTCAGTGAAAATTTCTTTGCCAGTTTATATAGTTAAACTACTATTAGTAGTTGGCAACGTGTCCTGTCATTTGTGTAAACCAGTCAGGTAAGAAATTGAACTGAAGCGTAATAAGTAATAAGATTGCCTAAACAATTATCATGTAGTTACTTTAGTCAGGTGTCTTGTTTTTGTGTGGTGCTTAACAGAGTGCGAATTACCCCTCCATAATTGGGGGGTACTGCCTTCATAACACTTCTATGACCATTATGGTCCGCTACCTCATCAATACGAATAGTAATGGTCTGGACATGCGACAAAATGAGAATCAATACAGAAGATCTCATTGTCCTTATCCCTATACAAAAGAATTTGGGTTTGATAACTCCCAGGAATTATCCTAGGAGAAGTATACTAGTAAAAGTAATAAGCCTTTACATTTACAAACAGCCTGGTCTGGTCCAGCAGTCTGCTGTTATTCCTGCCCTCTCATTCCCCCAGCTCCAACAGCCTTCAGAAATAAATATTTGCCTATTAGGCTAATATCTGTCTTGATGAGAATGTAGATCTTAAAGTACAGCCTAATTTCTAACTCACCTCTTGGTCCTGCACACTGTCCTCATCCTGCCATCTTCCTGCTGCCTGCTCCTGTGCCTCTCCTGCCTTCTGCTGAAAAACTGCACCTACACTTTTAGTGTAATGTTCTGTAGCTCTTAATACTAATATTTCGTACTTACTTTTTTGGTGGTAAAAGAAGAGTGTCTGATGTCCCCATCTTTCCTTTTCCTCATATTGTGTCTGTGAATAAAATCTAATCTACATTATGTTTAACAAAACAGTATCTGGGCTATCAGATGAAGCTTCTAAAAATGTCTATAAATATGAAATTGTGGAATGCAGAATCAATACCACTAAAATTCAAATAATAGGGCTTATTATTTGCTAGCTAGTTTTTTTTTTTACGTTGCTCCTATAGGTTTCACTTATGGTAATGTTTTTTCAGAGCATAACGTTAGACTAATAACAAACCACACAGGCTAAGTGGCGAATTCATTTCAGAAAGGCACAATTTATTCGTGATAAAATGAGAATGTTTCAGTTTGTTTCCCCAGTCTGGTCATTGTATTGTCCGTCTGCATTTTGCCTGCTTTACCTGTAATTAAACCCCGTATTCCCTGATACCCTGACGTCGGCGCCTTTGTCTCCGTTCCGTCTCCGCTGGGCAGGACAATATTATTATAGTTAAATGTATTAATGGTTTATTATTAATATTAAAATAATTAATATAGAAATCTTTATTTTAAAATGTACAGTATTTTATTATAATAATAATTACTGTTACTGTCTATCATTGTCTAAATGTATTTTTACTGTCTAAATATATGTATTCAGCTAGTGTAAACATGTACGATGCTATCACAACAAATGAGAGGCTGAGACTGAAGCATTACCCTTTGTTTCTGCTGAGAGATGTGCTGCATGACTCATTTCCCTGCGCGTACTAGTTATCTTAGGTCGGCATTCACGGTTTGACTTCATATCGAGTTCTAGGTAAAAAAATTTCCAAACTGGTTGGTTCGACTTTTAAGAAATTTGAGTTATGAGTTAGAGAACCTAGGTACCACTGTACCTCCATGGTATTCTCACTGGATGATGTATGTAAGGATATGCAGTTCTATACTGAAATACTGTATTCCAGAAAGTGGGTTCAAGTCCGCGGAAAAGTTAGTTTTATATGCAGTTTTCACTGTGCGGCAGTGTGTCAGTCGACTTCAACCGTTATTTTTATTTCACCCTGCAGTTAAAACAGACAGACTAGGGAAGGGCAAAATGATCCTTTTTTGGGACACCGTTTGTTTGATTTAATTAATCTAAAAGTTTCGTTCTGATTCATTCAACTCATTCAGTCCCTTTCCTGTTTGCATAAAATAGATCTGAAACACTTGTGTTCCAATAGGTCAAAATAGCCTATTTATAGACTAAATAGTACTAAGGAGTAAACTAAAACACCACCAATAAATCATGTGAGGAAAATATAACATTTGTTATTGAACTACAGTCTAAGTTTCACTACATTGTACCTTAACTACTCATATTTCCTAAAAACACAAACCTGACAGCTCATCACATAGTCAGCTAATGAGTCCAAGCACTAAAACATGCTTGGTTAAAACCATTTTAATTCATGAAAATGTTGCATCTCTAAAATTCAATTACAGCATACGGGAACTCATTTTTGGGCGGCACAGTGGTGCAGTGGTTAGCACTGTCGCCTCACACCTCTGCGTTCCATGTATATGGAGTTTGCTTGGCTTCCCCGTGTGGTCATAGGGTTTCCTCCGGGTACTCCGGTCCCTCCCCACAGTTCAAAAACATGCAGAGGCTGATTGAGTTGGGTTGTTTCCTGTCTTGTGTCTGTAGCCTCCGGGACCGCCCCAGACCCCGGCTACCGTGAATAGGATAAGTGGTTTCAGAAAATGGATGGTTGAGAATTAATTTCACATGTACGTTACATACTACACCAGTAGATGGTGTATTTCAATCACGACCGAGGAACGGCTCTCTTGTTCAGTAGCCTGAGTTTCTCATTCACCAACTCGTTCACTCCTTCGGGTCCTTTGGTAACTGGGTTGTTCCTTCATTGTAGGTGTATGCATTCAGTCCCAGGTTTAGGTTCCAGCCAATCATATGCTCGCTTACAGCACGCCCTTACATGCCTCACTTACCACAGTCAAGAAGGGAAGCAGCATTTCCTTGATATTTCTGAGGACAAGTAGAATAATGAAAAGAACTAATCTTTTCAGGGAAATGAATGTGAATGTAGTTTTTCTAAGGGACTCGTTCCCTGTTAACAAATCGTTCGTGAATGTCACATCATTACAGCAGAGCCATGGCTGCAAGTACAAGTCCTGTTGCCAACACTCCACAGTTTGCCGACAAAGCAGACGTACAAACCAAAATATGGTATTATTTTACTTGCATTCCTGACAGGCAAAGCTTGTGTGTAAAAGATGTTTTAAATCAACGCAGACCAAGGGAGCCAACACGTTGAACTTGGCAAAGCATCTCGTCAACAGACATCCCAACTTATTTTAAGAATTTAAAGTGGGACAGGTTACTGAATGTGATGCATAATTATCAGGCCTGTTCCTCAAAAATGTCAAACGAGTGTGATTTATTTTAACAAGTGAACTTTTTACCATTCATTATGAGAAACATAATTGATATGCAGTACATATCTGTAAATATTCTCTATTATTAGAAAGTGTTCTCAATTCCATGCCGACCTCTGCCAAGGAGGTGTATTGCTGGTTAAGTGATATCTTGCAAATAAAAAACTGTAAAAGAAATTGTGTAAACTCAAGTATACTGGTCAAAATAAAGTATTTAAGAGCAACTGAACAGAAAGTATAGGGGAAATAATCCACTTAAAACATTAACTTTTTAAATATGTAATTCAGTTTCCCATAAAGAAGACAAATCCCACATATGAAATCTCTTGATATGCATACACTTTGTTATCATGTACATGAGTGTTTTTCCCTGTCTAGATGTGTAGCCTCACAGTGCAAATGGGTATGAAGAGGTGTGGCATCTTAGCGGGATGTGTTTTGGAAATGCTTGCAGGGGATGGGTGTGGTGCTTCTTTATTTCAATAAATGAGGTGTGTGATGTCCCACCCTAGTGATGTCCCTAGAGCCAGATAATATTAAGCACCACTTGTATATACTTTGAGCAAGAGGCAGAAATCAATCTTCGTACATGAGAGATGTGTATTTTACAGAGAACAGATGTTTTCACTGATAGTTGGGGGGGGGGGGGGCAGCCATCATTTCTGTTTGGCCAGCCAGCATGAGTAGATGCTGACTCATGCACAGATGGGTTGAAGCATAGTGAGTTTCAGTCAACTATGAAATGATGGTCCTCTGTTTACTGTACCTGCCCCAATTGCTGAAAAGGTTGTATTCTGCTGATCTTCTCCTTAAAGGAAGTTCTTTTTGCAGCCACAGCATTTTTTTTTGTGGTTTATTACTGAAAACTGCAGGAATATAATTATGGAACCTTTTCATTCTCAGCCCCAACTTCAGTATCTTTTCTCTTCTGAGGGGGGAAAGTATTTATTTAATGTCATATAAGATAAACAGTTTACATATAGGGAGCAAATTAAAGCCAAACTTTACTCAGAATATCTAGCCATGAACCTATAATAAATGTGGGTTATATATACTTTACTTTTTAAATGTACATTATTTGAATAAAAGCTATTTAATTTAGCTCCAAAGATAACAGCCTTCTGCTATCATTCCCAGCATGCACTGAGTCTACCAGGCAATAAAATGTTTTCAATTTTAAAAAGTGAAAATGACGGACTTGGAGAAATACAAAACGTCTTTGAAAAGTTATTCAGTCTTGAAGTTGTACCACAGCACACTAATGTTAAGTGCCTTGGAGCAACTGTTGTGAAAGGCGCTATATAAAAATAAACTGAACTGAAAATCTGGATGTATCTGAAATTACATATTTGCATTGTTGGGTTAGTTAGGAAAAGGGGGTTAAGAACAAAATGGCGCTTTCTGTGTTTTAAACACAACTCCTTAGTTTGTCTGTGCATGATTCCAACTGTGCCCCTGTCAAGTCTAATATTGAGAGCATATGCAGTATATGAAATGTCATTGAGAATGGTGATTCCTCTAGAACAAAGTTGACCTAGACCCTGCTCACTGACTCTGCACTTGAACTTCCTCAAAAGAAGAAAAAAAAAAAATCAGTGTAGAGGCTTACAGGAAACTTGGGTGATGTGCTCACAGATCACATATGAATTTCATTTTAGTGTGGGGACATGTGTACCCGCTTCATTATGTAGTACATTTAAAAATATAGTTAGAAAATGGAGGGGTCCAGTCAGCAAGCAGGACCAAAATGGTAATTCACAGGATAACTTTTAATAAATATTCTTCAGATCTGACAACCAATTATCAGTTTAGTGTGTTTAACATGGCATAGATTTAGCACAGAGCCAATGTTTTTTCTCAGCATTGAGTTTGGGGTTTGATGGAACTAGAGACCACCAACACGTATCCAACCCATGTCTCTCTCCCCCATCCTCAATCCAGAGGTCGGCTCTAAAGGTAAAAACTCCTCCCGACACATGAGAGGACAAAGCTGTTACCAAAGGCAAACAACCTGTCACAGATAAGATAACAGCTTCAAGCTTGGTGCGAAGGCCTGTAGTTCCTAACCCTGAATATGATGTTTGGTCCTCTTTTAAGGTTCTGTCAGACATGTCCCTTAAACTTTCACACAGTGATTTTTTTCTCCTTTCTTCAGTAGTGTTCTAGGGGGGTATGAGTGTGCCTTGATTCATTTGATCTTAGTAGTTCATTATGGAAGTATCTTAGTCCTCCTTATGCCAAACTGCTGTTATTATAAGCCATAGGTCTGCAATGCTTTAAGTCTCATAAAGTCAGTTGGAGATTTGTGATTGTCTCAGTATTACTGTGCTGTTTTTAGGGGCATGCTGCATAAATGTCAATTAATTGATAGAATAATTCATTCAGTAGGTAAGTAGTTGATTGAGTTCTAGTTTATCTTCATATATTGGAATAGGAGTCATAAGATACAGGCGACTGTATCTTGCATTTGAGAGAGATCAGATTTTGACCTGGGGGTCGGTGTACGCAACTAGGATCAGCAGGAGGAGTTTCCACTGGGGAGTCCTCTCACCATGATTAGGCCCCAGGCCACTGTTTTATTGATAGCTAATCACACATTGGACTGATAGGTATGAAATAAGATAACCGTCCCCAGTGAAGTGCTTGGATCATTCTCTTCAAATGCACGGATATGGTCAGGAAACGGTGTTTAAATGCTATTTTAAAAAAAAAACATATTTAGGTGTAATTTTGGGGGCCGGGAACCAATTAATTGGTTTTCCATTATTTCTTATGGGAAAAATACGATTTTTAGGATTCGATCCGGAGTCTGGAACGGATTAAGTTTGAGAACCGAGGTACCACTGTATTATATTATTATTATATAATTATATATTATATAGGCTAGTTATTTTTCAGTGACGGTTATAACTATGTTTAGTGATTGCTAAATTAAGTCCTCAGCTATTTGCGTGCCTCCAGTGCTTCACTCAAGAATGTAACAAGAGCCTAATTGCACTGCATACAGCCTAACTGCATGAGTCAAACTTAGTGAGTCTGTTACGGTAATCCTGTTACGGTTTCGCATTGACACTGGAAAGTTACCACTAATGTTACTAGGTTGCCATGATATAGAATAAAGAGTAGTTACCTACTGAATTTTGCATTTCGACACATCGTAACTGTAAAATTGTGATAAATAAGCGCGTGTGTGTGTGTGTGTGTGGATTATGTTTATATTGCCCCCACAATGTGATAAAAGCCTGTTATTTTGACATTGTGGAGACCATTGTTCAGGTCCCCACAAAGATCGGCAATGCAATCAAAAACCTAAAACTGCCAAAAGTCTCGTACTTTGGTTGTTTATGATTATGGTTAGGGCTGGGTGGGGGCTACGGTTGTCATGTTGGGATAAGAGTTTTCCCCCGTAGAAATGAATGTAGAGTCCCCACAAAGATATAATTACAAACGTGTCTGTGTCTGAATGTGGTATTACAGAGCGAGGTGAGTGATGTGCCACTTCCCCCCACCTAACAAAATGCCTGCTCTGTTTACCTTCACCATCTGTTTTTTTTCTTTTCCTTGGAAAATGACTAAGCTCATTTCAATAGAGCGTTATAAGACTGTCTGCTAAATGTATTATACTCTTTAAAATCAGCGATTTTTCATTTAAAAAGTGTTTCCCTTTTATCCCCCCCATATTCTGCAATGTGCTCCATATGGTACAACATGCAGGTGGATGTGACCACTGTCTGGTGAAAAGTCTGAGCTTTCCTTTTCCCATGTTTTTTTCTTTTTTGGAGAGGGGGTCCTTATCAGCTGTAGTGATGAGACAGCTGGAAGCTATTTATGGTACATTGTGTCCCACTTTCAGTCTGAAGGCTCATTCAGTCTCTGCGTATCAACTGTAGATGGAACCTCTGTGACACAAATGGCTTATTTTAAACTAATGTCTCTTCCCTGAGATTATATGTCTATCACACTATCTTTTGTCTGAGGTAAATGAAAACAGACTGACACTACTTATCTGGGACATAGTATATAGTTATCAAATAATAGATATTAACCTGTAGAGGTACTGATCACAAAATGTAGGCTAATTTATTCCTTTCACCCTTATGTTTAGCTAACTGCTTATCCTGTTGAGAACTACAGGTCAAATTAATTAGCATGTTCATTACATTGCTGTTGAATACTTTGTACAGCTTGTTCATAATTAGCATTGTTTGTGATCTTTGTTACCTAGTCCAGCAGCATTACCCTTAGTAATTTATACATAGATTAAACAAGCAAATTTCTTTTAATTGTTTCTCACCACAGTTTTGTGCCCAATAGTGTATTGTTCTATTCTATTGTCATACCAAAATAATGGCTTCTAATATTGAATAGCATGTTTTGTGGTTAAGGTAAAGAGTAATGGTCTGAATAATGTACAACCATATTATCACTTTGCAGACAATATATTGTCCTTCGGGATTTATTTATTTCCTTTCGGATGAATAAAGTATTTGTCTCTCTGTCTGTCTGTCTGTCTGTCTATCTATCTATCTATCTATCATTTGTTACAGCCTTGGCTCAAAGACCATCTATTTATCCAGCATTTCAAACACAGTCTGTATTTTATAAAAACTTTCCAGCTTTACAGTTTCATGACAGAGCAGCCACTCTGTTAGGAACATTGAACCTTTTTTGGTTTAGGCTGTTAGATTTGCTGCCGTTCTTAACACTAATAGCACATTAGCAAAGATGTAAGGGCTGCATACACTGTTTTATGTATTGCTTGGTGGCTAAAGGAGGCTGACTTTCATAGTTTATTTTTTATTTTTATTTAAAATTTGAAAAGAGTCTAATAATGGCTTGCAGTGTTCAGAGGAAAAGTAAAACCCACTTCTCTCCATTTTGCTGCATTAATAATTTCTTTTAATGGATAAGCTGAAAAGCAAAATTAATGAAATACATTAATTTGAAATAAATTGGAACATAAATGATCAAGTAAATACCCAAAGTTCACTTCTGTTTTAGTATTTGGTTGAAAAAAATAATTAAATTTTGGTTTCAGTAAAAAATTCATTTAGGTGCAGCACTAGTTTATACCATCTTTTTAAAAGGGCCTCAGGATTCCTTAGGTTCTAGATCAGTTTTAATGTTACTTTTGGAGGAGGGGTGTGTTTATGTCAAACAAGTGGGGGATTTTTGACACAAGGAAATAGACAGTCTCTAGATGGCTAGAAAAGGACAACCTTGTGTTTTCTGTCACATGTTTGGTTTAATAAACATGTTTAAGCAGCTGACAAGTTAAGGTCAGGGAGATGTATTATTATTTTCTCAAGCCTGCTTCGGCATATGAAAGCTTGAAGACCACATGGCCTCATCAATCCTGGTTCATACACTGTGTTCTTGTGTGAGTGGTGGGTAAAGGGCTCCCCCCGCCTTGTCTCTTGAACAGCAGAACTGATCCCCTGGGGGTCTGGGGTTAATGACTTTCTCTTTCTGTTGGATGCTGGAGGGGGTAGGAATCTCTTCAGGGCCAGATAAGATGGGCTGGGTAGCTCGGATCAAAGGTTCTCTGAGGACCAGGTCGCCATGTCTGAGTACAGAAATCCCCCAAAGAGACAGAGTGGTAGTTTTTCTAAGGGTTCAAACTGCTTTTTTCAGTCATTTTTAAAACCCTTTGAACCACCTTCCAGAAGCAATATACTATGCAGACTGAACATACTTAGAATATTAGGAGGTTGTTTTATTCCATGGGATTTTGGCTGGGAGCAAATATCTGGATAGCTGTCCTGGGCTGTTAGATCTTTAAAAATGATGATAAAATGGTTTGTTACAGAGAGCTAGCTACATAAGTAAAACTAAACTACTAAACTAAATAGAGGTTAGCTGGAATTTTGATTAGCCACAAATGCTCTTTCATTTGCTTAAGGCTTTAGTTAGACACATTGTGACATTAGTATTTTGACTAGGTGATCAGTACATATAATCTTTCCTTAGGATGGTCCCAGCATTAAATATGTGGATACAACAACTCCTCTACATTCTAAAGTTTAGTTTAATTGATTGCCCCCCCCCCATCTCCATCACAAGTGTGTGCTGTATCATGCACAGCATGAAGATGTGTTGGGTCTCATATCCGGGCAGAGTGATTAGCAGGGCCACTTTGTCTGCATTGTTAATCAATTGTATCTCCCTGTAAGTTCCTCGGTAGGAGGGACTTTTTTCAATTTGTATCCCTGCAACATACAAGTGTTTATATAGGATCACAAAGTATATTTCTAAATTGATTATTGGTTGAAAATTCTTTAATTTCTACTAATGATGGAAAACAATCAGAGAAATAAAGCTAAAATATTCCTTAAAATGTACTTGCGTTCTCGCTACATATAGTGTTTATTTACATACATTACAATGCCATTTTTAATAGCCATTTTCTAATCAAAAGCATTTCATTATGTTAAAAAGGTAAATAGGTGGGAAGGGCAACTAGCAAAACATTCATATCAACTGGAAACTAACAATTTCCTAGTGTTTAGGTACAATAAATACTATAAACATTAAAAACTGGTATTTACAAATTGTTGGCATTCTGTGAACTATACTGCTTTATACTTTACATTTTATATTGGGCAGTAAGAACATTTAAAAATGACTAGGACTGCTTGATATTGAAAAATATCAGACCCGGCTGTGAGTGATTTAAGCAGGAGGGATGAAAATGATTGGCTCGTAGACAGCATGCAGAATTCATGCAAAAGCAATTATGGTAAACTTAAACTGATTTATTTTCTTAACCTGTGTGTAGTGTTTACAGTGTGTACAATACTATAGATTGTTGCGACAGAGTGTTCATGTCAGTGATGTATACTGCAGCTGTTTGGCGGTGATGAGGATTGATAAAGTGTTATAATGTAAAAGTCATTTTTACATTTGTAATTAAATATTATATGTAGTAATCATAATGACGATCGATTTGTTATTACTACTATACTTTTAGCATAGACGTTTTCCCGCATGCATTGTCTTGTATTGGGGGCTGCGGTAAATTGGACTTCCAGTACAAATTGGGTAGCAACATGCATGCGCACATGTAAAGTAGGTGAACAGGATCCGGAAGGAACAGATTGGGTAGATTGTACGGATCAGGTAGTGGCACTGGGAAGACTGACGCGGGGGAGCCTGCAAAGTGGTAGACAGCTATATACATGTCATTGACCAGAGTACTTCTAGTAAACATTACTGTTGGTTTAACAGAAGTTGTCCGCATGTTCTATGGTATACGAAAACATCACATTATACTAGATAATACTGAAAAGGAATAATCATTAAAATTGCAAAGCTTATTAAATTTGACAATCCTATGACAGAAGAAAAATGTTTCAGCGACACTAACACGTCATGCCAGTATTAATATCGCACATCTGCATCTCACTCACTAGCTACAAACTCTGTGTATTCAAACCCCCTTAAATCAGAGTAAATTGTTATAGCAGACAGACTTCTGTTGTAGATTAATCATGGAAAAGGAGAAGCATGTGAGTTTTCCTTTTGTATCAAGCAGCAAAAAAGTTGTAGCATGATGTGTTCGTGTTTCATTTGCCGTACTTGACGTTGCACATCCTGCGATATCATTATTGCACATGCGTACATTGTGTATTGTGTGGCACTATAAACCTTGAAATGAGCCACCTTGAATCATCAGGCATGCCTCTGACCCCATTAAGTAACTCTTTCTTCCCCTTTACTAGCAGTGCTCTTGACAGCCTACCTCAGGATACTTTGATTTGTAGGCATAACAGCTTATGTATGTAGCAGCTCATAAAATAATGAAAGGCAGCATGGATTTCTTATATGGTTCTGTTTCTTGTATTTTGACAATGGCATAGTGGCTCAGTGGGTTGCACTGTTGCTTTATATGTCCAGGATTAGGAGTTTGACTTCTACTTCAAATCTGTGTGGTGTTTGCATGTTCTCTTTGTATCATGGCAGTTTCCTCATACAGGCCAAAAGAAATGCACTATGTAGCTTGGGATAGACTCCAGGCCCTAGTGTGACCCTGACTATTTTAAGGAGTTAGGAGGATATAGGTATGGATTTGATCAGTCATCAAACATGATCTCTTATAGATGGATAGTGGGCTGTGACCAAAAAACTGAAGTTAATCTCATGTCACTGAGACCTGTCACATACCCATGTAGTACAGAAGTTTTAAAAATAAGAAACATGTTAATTAAAGGGGACATGCAACTTAGGAGGGTCATGAACCAAACAGCCGAACCGTAAATCAGAAAGAATGAGGGCTGTATGATTACAAGGAAAGCATGAGCTGCTTGTACCAGCACACTATAGTTTTAGGGAAGAGGTCATTTCAGGCCGGTCTTAATCAAGCAAGGATAACATGAAATGAATTTTGAACATTCATACAAACTTAAAAGTTCAATGTGTCAATAATGTTTTTCCAATGACAACCTTATTACTATTTTTTAAATTGTAGATAAAGGAGTAAACATGAATTTTTTAGAGCTGATGAAAACTGTACTGGTTTAATTTTAAACTTTGAAAGTACTTTGTTTTATATAGTAATCATTTAAAACTAACTGCATACATGCAACACCTAAAAACACAATTCATAAAAATGTGCAAAAACAAACTGCTTGAAAAAAATATTTATCAGTCTGGGGAGATTCTGTCCTCCATTGACCTTGGTGTCTTGATCTGTCGCATGCATGTCTATCTGCACTCCTGTTCTCATTGCTGAAGTTCACGTCAGGCATGCAAAAGCCATCCTGGAGCTAGGTGCCCTCACTCCACTCAGGCACGATGCCCACAGTGGGAACTGCGTGGTAATGGTGTGGGGACAGGGCACGGGGCATGGCATGGGCATACAAATACTCAGGGCTGCTGGTAGACACGTTTGGGCCACATTGACGGGGCGGGGGCTGATGAGCCGCTGGGTTAGGGTACACAGTGTGGGTGTCCCTGTGAAGTTGAGGTGAGGTATGGCCAGATGTCCCGCTTAGTCTGGGCACTAGGGACCCCGAAGTGAAGTGGGCAGAGAAGTGCTGGTAGGGTCGTCGCTCCACGGAGGGCACGGCAGCCACCGTGCAGCTGCCATAAGGTGACATGCTGGTCCAGGTGCTACAGCTCATGTCTTCCAGGTTGGTCAAGGGCTCCATTGCCTGGGATGTGCTGGCATACATGCAGGCCTGCCGTTGGGTGGACTCTGCCCTGTAGGGACTGCTGGCCAAGGCCAGGGACTGAGAATAGCTGGCTGGTCGATAGTAGTGCTCATCCTCACTGGTGATGCTCTCGATATATGACTTCTTATACAGGTGATCTCCTGTATGACATTCCCCATCCACTGTGGACACAGTTGACACATTTTGTCTGTTAAAGGCTGCAAAAAAACACTCTGAAGAATACATGTGAGGTGATCAGACTTCACCTTATTTACATATGGTTGACCATCTGTTCATGGGCTGTATTCAGAGGGTTACTGACATATCAACAAAGAAATGTATTTATTTACACAAGGCCTTTGAAGGATTCTTTCGGATGATGGGTCGTAGTTTTTCCATTAATTTTTATTCAGATAATATGAGTCAACATTGTAGGATTGCTGGAAGAAGGCCTACCTTTCCTTCTTGTGCAGTGGTAGTCTTGGTAGTGATTGTGGGGTACAGCATAGGAGGGGGGTAGGAGGTCCGGTGGGCCATTTTTAATCTTTTCACATGGATACTGGGATACACTCAGTCCACCTGCTGAAGATGGACCCCGTGCTTCTATGCTGAAGGCGGTCGTACTGGGCGCCAGCCTCTGGTGTATTGTAGTTTGTGGAACCCTTGGATACTCCTTATTGCTGCAGGAATTATACATGCATAATTGACATTTTGAATTTCAATAAAATAGGGCTGGTCAATAAAATCTAAATTGTCTCAGCATAATTTTCCTCTATCAATATAACAAATGCTTGACTGAAAATTCAGTGTTTAACACCCAATATTTCACTGGCAACACATTTTACATCAAATGAAATAGGCCTGGGAGATAAAACTATCATGATGCATATCACTATCGTTTGACAGAATGTTCAATTTTTTCACTTAAATGCATTAGATATAAACTGCCTGGAAAGCACATAACAAATAGGTAGGTTTCTGTTGCATGAAAACACCCATGTGTGGTCCCTCTCTGGCTCATAAGCAGCCTATCATATACCTTCATAATGGAGTGTGATATGTCACATAAACAGACAATTATGTAACAGGTTTGCTTGGGATTGAAATGAAGTGAATAATATTTGTGAATAATATTTTCTAATTTTTCTAATTGAAATGAAATTGAGATTTGCCTGTTAATTTATCCATTAATACCTGCTGAAAAAACATTGTTGTTCTGTAACTAATGGTAGTGATGAAAATTAAACTCCAATCAGATTCTTATGGTTCAAATTTTACTCAAGAATACATGAGTTGATTATAGTCATTATTGTATTAAGAGAATGGAGAGTGATGATATGAGACTACTGAGGGATAGTCTGCTTTTAATGTCAATAAAATGTTTATAGTTCAGTCAGTAAAAATTTATTTCAATTCAATCAACAATTACAGTTTTCACTATTTGAGACTGTGACTTCCTGGTTTGGAAACAGCAACAGCAGCGACCAAAAATCTCTGCAGCACATAGTGAGGACAGCGGAGAAGATCATTGGTGTCCCCCTCCCAGCACTCTCTGAACTGTATGAGAAGCGCTGCGCCCACCATGCAACCAATATTGCTGCAGATCCCACATACACCTCATGGACTGTTCTCCCCTGTAATATCTGTAAAAAGGTTCAGAAGGATCAGACTCACCCCTGCCAGATATCAGATATGTTTCTTTCCACATGCAAGCCCCCACCTCGCACCAGAGGCCTGAATGGAGACTAATACACAACTACACTCACCTCACTGATGACACTTTAAACTGACTCCCTCAATCGCGCTGCATTGACACTTTAAACTGACTCCCTCAGTCGCACTGCATTGACACTTTAAACTGCCCTCATACTGTCCTAGACTTTTTAAAACTGGTTTTTATACCGTTTTATTGTACTCTTTAAATGGGTTTATACAGTCCTATTTATTCTGCTCTACACCGTATTTCATGCTGCTACTGTGTTTATACTATGTTTAAATTTTTTATTTGCTGCTATTATTCCAAGGCCAATTATTTACCTCCTACCCGCTCATTGCACTATTTGCTGTTTGTACTTTGTTGTTGCACTACAATGTTTCAATAGTTTGTCTGATTGTCTTGTCTGACTTTTGCACTGTCATGTTACAGCTGCACTTTGTTTGTCCCATGTATTTAATTGTCACATAATTTGCTCCAAGAGAAACGCAATTTCAACCCTCTGTGTGCTTGTATATGGCTGGGCTGACAAGCATTCTCAACCTGAGAATGTTGAAACTGACTTGCCGTTTCATTTTTATTTTTTTTTGCTGATTTGAAAATCTAAAATGTCACTGACCCAATTGCACCATCGGCATATGATATAACAACTAGTGTGGAGTGAGAAAATGTTAAAAAGAAAGGTCAACTCACCAGTATGAGAGTCTAACCCCCCACGCCCTGACCAGTATGAGAGTCTAACCCCCCACGCCCTGACCAGTATGAGAGTCTAACCCCCCACGCCCTGACCAGTATGAGAGTCTAACCCCCCACGCCCTGACCAGTATGAGAGTCTAACCCCCCACGCCCTGACCAGTATGAGAGTCTAACCCCCCACGCCCTGACCAGTATGAGAGACTAACCCCCCACGCCCTGACCAGTATGAGAGTCTAACCCCCCACGCCCTGACCAGTATGAGAGTCTAACCCCCCACGCCCTGACCAGTATGAGAGACTAACCCCCCACGCCCTGACCAGTATGAGAGTCTAACCCCCCACGCCCTGACCAGTATGAGAGTCTAACCCCCCACGCCCTGACCAGTATGAGAGTCTAACCCCCCACGCCCTGACCAGTATGAGAGACTAACCCCCCACGCCCTGACCAGTATGAGAGTCTAACCCCCCACGCCCTGACCAGTATGAGAGTCTAACCCCCCACGCCCTGACCAGTATGAGAGTCTAACCCCCCACGCCCTGACCAGTATGAGAGTCTAACCCCCCACGCCCTGACCAGTATGAGAGTCTAACCCCCCACGCCCTGACCAGTATCGGAACAGCACTGTGCAGTAGCGTCAGGAGTTTGTAATTGAGGGGGGACTCAGTGTGGTGGCAATGGGAACACATGCAATAGTCACATCATGAAAGGTTAAATAACTTTAAAATAATAAAGATTTCTCTATTTAAAATAAGACTAATACTGTTTAGGGTGCAGTTCCACAACTAAGAATAAAAAATAACTGATGCATATGATAAATGATTTTGTCTGATATAGAACTACAATCTTCGTTAAGTATATGTTTTATCCTCACGCTCTGCAAGCGCAGCAAATTGGCTGCAGTAACGTGTAGATTCCTAATGAAAGATAGGGAATGCGCTTTTAATTTGTCTTATCCATTTCTTCTACATCATGATAGAAATGCATTACATAGCAAAAAGGAAGGGGGAGATCAAAAAGGCATAGGTGGTGTAGTGGTACTTTGGCAATTTAACGTAGCCTACAACACTCAACAGACTGATGCCAACTAAAATTGGAAATATTACAAATGTATTTCATTACTCAAAGCATTGCCATCCAGCAGAACATACAGAATACAAACACTTAGACATCAGCAATTCCTATTGTAACTTTCAGTCCTGCCCCATATTAGTTCAAAACGGGACACGTTTTATTTTTCAATATAAAGTGACTGGTAAAATCTGCCCCTGTAATGAGCAGCGAGGCAGTCACAAAAAAAACGGCAATAAACTGTACTATTGGCGTATTACTGATTCATTAAAATTAGACATCAGTTTGCAGTACATTCAATTTGTCATCTTTTTCATGGTCTGTTTATGGGGAATAAAGAAATAATGATTATATCATGATAATTATCAGTACCAACCGATATAAAGAAATTTCATTGCATTTAAATTAAATACTGCTGCTGTGCTTTGCCTCTTGAATGCGATTATTAGTCAATGTTTAGTAAGAAGGAGCAAAGGCTACAAAATTGGCTTCACCTCTGTATCTTATTCCACAGCTTCTCATCTGATAAGTTGTCCCTAAAGCTGTTAACTTCAATATAAGGTTTTTATGCCGCACACACCAAAAATGGTCAGTTCATGTAATTAAAATGAACAAACCAGTGAGTGCATCATGTGGTATCAATTTCATTTGAAGTTTTTCATCATGTACTGTTTGTCTGTTCTCCTTTTCAAAACATAAAATGCTTTCTTTGTTTGGCACTGTTCTTCAGACTTAATCTTGACCAGGCCACATAAACCTACACTAGAACGGACCCGCGAGAACAATAAGAACTAATCCTGCCTCTATTTGAATTCTCTTATGCTGTTAAGGCTGAAATACTGAAATATGCTGCTGCTGAAGCTTTTACAGTGTTCAAGGGGGAGATCACACCAAAACTGAAAAAGATGTGTTGTAGAGGGGGTTTAGTAGGGCTTGGCAATTAATCGAAAAATATCAAAACTGACATCCAGAACCTCTAATCGATATAATATTGCCCATGTCGTTACTTCGTTTTTTTGTTTTGTTTCTAATTCTGTTAATACTTAAAAAATAATACTTTCTCTAGTCTGTGTTCATGTACTGTCCCCTTAAAAACCGCATGAGTCACGTGACTCCACCCTGTCCAGTCTGCGACTTAGAAGCAACATGGAGAACTCAAACACTCACCCAAAATGAGCAACTACAGCACCTTGTACCAAAGACAAATGCCATGTCCGTCGTTTGGACACATTATAGCTTTAGTGAAGACGACATCGAACAAAACAAGTCAAATATAAACACTGCGAAAAAACAGTTTGTTTCAATTGGTTTCAGCACTAGCAATGTTTAAAATACAGTGGAAACCGCTAGTGATCACGGTTATAGTGATCAACTACTTATATGGATGAAAAAGCTTGGGACAGTATCATTCCTGTACAAATGCAGCTTAAATAATTCGCTTATAGTAATCACGTTGTCAGCTTAGTGTTAATTTTGGGTCTTTTTATACATAAAATGTGGCAAAAATAAAATTATGATAATTTTTTTACTTGCCCACTTTGCCGTGCGGTAATCCCTCTGCTTCTGACTAGCTACCCGAGGCTAATTCTACGTGCACATAAAATATGACGGGAAAAACAAATCATTTTCTCTCAATTACAAATATAGACTCTTCAAAGTTTGATAAACTTGCGAAAAACGAGCCAACGAGATGCAGTAGCGAAACTACAATCAGCTATATTTTATGTACTGTAAAGTATTTGAATTATACACAGTTCAGTCATTTAATGTGTGCAGTACTGTCATTTGAAAAGCCGAAGGTAATCTGGTAATCTCTCTGAGACATAAAGAAAATTACAAAAATACAATTGTTGTGTGGAGTTTGGTAGAAGAAAATAGTAATAGGAAGATAAGGAAATGGTTCATTGTCTGGTTTTTCAAATGCAATATGTGACACTGAAACAAAAGAAAGTGACAAAGTCTGGAGGCTTAATTTATATATTTCTGGCTTGGTACAAAAAAACTGCAGAGGAGAAAGTATGGATTAAATATTTAGATGTATTCACAGGTAAGTATAGGTGCAAATCGCATGCTTATTATTAATTTATTATATATTGTTGGCATGTTATTTTCGTCATGTAATGGTAACGTTAAGCAATTACATTTCTATATACTGTAATGTAAACATTACAGTCAAGGGCATAGCTGGGATGAGCATTGGGGGGGTTGAAGTCTCCACCCATTTAAGGGGTCCTGGGGGTGGTATTGGCTGGTTTTGATAATTGGAGGTGTTACATCCCCCTATAAGTTACACCCTTGGTTACAGTGTTGTGTTTGTCGTTATTAAAACTAATTTGGTTTGAGCACACAAGTAAATGTTTTAAAGGTAAATTGTTGATTGATTTATTTCATCCCTGGATGTGCTGCTCTCATCTGGCTGTGAGGAGTGTCTGAGGAGATGTTTCTTTTTGTTTCCTCTCTTGAAGTCCATGATGCTGACAGACTGCTGTGTCTTACATTCGCTGCAATCATTTTCAAATCCATAAAGTTACTTGTAATCAGGTTAGGTTTCATCAGTTGTCGCAATGATAAACAGAATGAGGATCATGAGATACAATAGTTTTAGCATGCTAACAAAAATTAAGCTGATGTTCACCAACTAACGAAGATCATCACTTTTATACACGCATCCCCTTGCTTTACATACATTCACTTTACGTCACTTCACTTTTACAAAAGACCTACATTAGCCCCTGTATTCATTAACCAAAAGAAATCTGAAGAGGATTTTTGCTTTTACAAAAAAAGGAGAAATTGTAAAAAGAGCATTTAATATATATATCAGTGAGCCGGTAATACATATTGTCATATGCCACTTAAGGACATTTCAGTCAACGACCAACAGCATATATACAATGGTAGTCCCATAAGATTATAATGGAGCTGAAAAATTCCTGTCACCTAGCAATATTGTAGCTGTCATAACATCATAGCGTAATGCATTATGCACTTGTTTGTATTGATGCTGGTGTAAACAAACCTACTATATTGCAAGTCATAAGAGTATAGCACATACAATTATGTATGGTACATAATATTTGATAATAGTAATAACTGTTACTGGTTCATGCTTTGAATGGTTGAATGGTTTGAATGGTTGAACTGGTTCTTTTTTCGTCATTTAACGATACCCTATAGCCTAGGTGTGTAGGAGGCTATTCCATCTAGGTTTGTGTAACACATCTCACAACGGTGAAATCACCTGACCATGCATTTCTCGGAATGTATCCCTGTTCTTAAGCAACACATGACTATATTGATTCTGCTAAGTAAAAAAACACTAAATACATTATTTCTACATTTATATAGGCTGTGTATTTAAATACTAGTCTTACTTTTACCCCATGTTAGTATTATTTTAGGTTTTGTGTGCTATTTGGTATGATTTGGTTGGTTATTTTTTAGGGCTGGAAATGCTCAAATATTTTCCCATATAATTTAATTGTAACTACGCCATTTCGGCTTCTGAAAGCTTTCACAGAAACACTCTGCTTTTGGACAGCGGGGAGAAGCTGCATACAGAACTGAACATCTAGAAGCAGAGCTTTTTTAAGCATTATTCTTACCATTTATAAAGTGATCTCTGCAAACTCTGGCACTGTTGGTTCTCCTCAGTATGATCCAGTCTTGAGATGCTTTATAACCATTCTTGGTGGCGCTCACTAGATAAAACTCCATCTCTCTTCTCTGGATTTTCACACAGAACGTCTGGTGATTGTTCTTTTTTTTTTTCTTTTAATAGTTTTGGGGATCCTAAATGATCCCTTACCTTTGTCACAAACACTGCTGTTACCGGCAACAACAGCATACATGGCCATGACAAACACAGTAAAACACACATGGAGTACATAATATGTATCACACCAGACTATGTACCAATATGGTAGATGATGGACTTTGCTTGCTGTGGATGGTGCTGTGTGATGTGACGTGCAACCCTCCTATATCAAAAACTGAACTTAAAATACTTGACAGACTGGCTACCTGCAGGACAAGAGTGTATGCTGCAGCTGGGATGGGATAGCCAAGAAAAAAATTGCTTAAAAATTTTAAGACCAATGTGAAATATTGATGATGGTCACTTGAGTCAGTTGAATTCAATATCGCTATTTCACTCAGGAAGAGACAGCAGTATATGCACTGCTATACTGAAGATAATGAGAGCCTTTCTTCATAAAGCTTTGGGTGTTTACATGTCTTCACAAAAATATAATTTAATAGACTCAAAAACAGAGATGGTGTTTTGAATGTGCTCTTTGTACAGCCTGAGCACCACTCCCTAAGACCTAAACCAGGGGTGGCCAATCTTTTGCACAAAGGGTCGGTGTGTATACAGGTTTTCGCTGCAACTCCCTAATTAGGTCACTAATTAGAGGACTGATTGGCTGAAGAGTCCTCACACCTGGGTTTAAACAGCTGACCTAAAGGTTACACCAAAAACCTGCATACACACCGGCCCTTTGCGGATAAGATTCCCTGCCCCTGACCCAATCTCTACACAGGGACTGGTAAGACTGCCCCAGTATACTATGTACAAACTTGCGTGTGGTCACGTCACTTCAAATGGGGGTCTGTCTCTTAGAACAAGTTAAGCAAAAACAAACAAGATTTTTTATCAGAAGGTGTCACTGTACCAGGATGATTAAAAGGACAACTGAGTAGGGGTGGACTATGATCCAAGTACAGACAGTCCAGAGGGGGGTGTTAAGAGAGGTCAGCCAAGAAGATGACTGATTAACTAAGTAGTACTTCAAGAAAACAAGACAGGCTGAATAGGGTTCCTCCTTAATCGTTTTCATAATGTTATGTACTGGACTAGATTGATCTTGAGTGTTTTCAGTGAAGTGTTAACTGCTGTTTAGCAATTTAAGGTTACTGCTTTGCTCGTTTATGTGAGTGTAGTTGCTGATATATTTGGCTATTTAGCAGCAGTTAACAGTAGGTAGCCTGCTTCTGTGGATTATTTGGGGTATGGGATGAGGCAGAGAAAACATAGTTGTGGTAATGCTAGTCAGCTGGGGACTGGTCTAAAGAAAAACACTGACGTGGAATGTGAACAGGAGGCTCGTTCCAAGTGACTACCTTGGGATTTTGGATATCCGGTGCAGCTCCATGTCATCGCTCCCCCGGAAGCCCTTAGCGAAGGGGTTGTTTTCAATCTTCAGCTGGGTGATCTGGAAGATGATCAGCATGGTTGTACTGAGTTGTGTGTTGTTGAACCACATTCATACCCATACAGTAGTTAACTGACAACTTTCCCTTCCAAGTTAATGGCCTCCTAATCTTTAGAAAGGAGCCTACTCTAGAGGGGAGGCAGACATTAGTGTTTTGTGTATATTGATTTTCATTTAAATTACAGTAAACGAATCAAATTGTTTTTCTTAAGTTGTAGGTTGTTTTTCGAAATCAAATTTATCACCATCCTGTTTTCTGCTTCAATGTCAAATCTGCGCATTTCAAAGCTTGCACGGTATGATCGATGTCAAACAAGATCACGGCTAGTTAAGTGCTGAAGCAAACAGTGATGTGTTCCGTGTAGCGGCAATTCTTTACCAAAAGCCAACTCTAACATCAAGAAGTGTGCAGACCGCCGATGAGCACAGGGAGCACTTTAATGAACCGGCTTACCCGGGCTGAAGCCCAAGGGACTCCGCTATAAAGCGGCGTCAATCAAAGTTTAATAAAATTTCAGACCTAGAGTTGCCACCCGTCCCGTATTTACGGGATTATCCCTTATTGAAAAACAAAATGCTGTGTCCGGTGGCCTGTACTACGAAGTGGGGTTACTGGTTTATCGGGGTAACTTGTCGGATTTAAGGTACCACAGTTTAAATAGACTTCATATTCGTTCACTTACATTTTGCCCAGACTACCTTAAATCCGACAAGTTACCCCGATAAGCCAGTAACCCCGCTTCGTAGTACAGGCCACTGTTTTGAACAAACACGGGACGCGATCTGTACCGTATTTGTGTCCTTACTGAAATACAATTTAATCCGAACCTCGCGACCCCTCTCTGCTAACATTCTTATCATCCCCTAAGGAGATGAAGCGATGACGATGGTATACAACTGTATAATAATTATTTCATCAAGTCCTTTAAATTTACCATAAGAAACTGGAGAAAGCTTATTTTATTCTTGTCTATTCTATGTGAAAATATATTTAGCTTTTATTGAATGAAGTAACTGCACAGTTTCTTCAAAGATGATCATTTGCTTTTTGGAAGTTTATAGCTTTTTGATAGTTTTTCCTAACGTTGTCAATTTGTACATTTGTTTAAAAAGCGAAAATTATACCAGTTTAATGCTTCACATTTAATAAAGCGTTTCCGTTTAAAACTTTCTTAGATATTATTTTTGCGGTCGAGTTTAATAGGTGGACCAGTATTTTTACAGTATTCAAGATAATCCGTAAATATGTCCTCTCAACAAATGTATTCACACCTATTGCCTATGTGTGCCAACTATCAACTTACTGTTTCTCCGGCGATGTAAACGCGCGCATGTCTGTAAATTGTTCCGTTTCATCTCAGGGAGCATAAGGAGGGGGTAAATAACTATAAATGTAGTCGTTTACTAAAGAGCTAATGACTTGGGCTAGATTTTGTAGAAATTAAGATTTTGTAGGCTTTCCTACATGTGTACGTATGTAACTTATCTTGTACTCAATTTCGATAAAGCACAACCATGAAAATGCATCGAATTTAATCTCGAGTCGCATGTAGCTTACCCGAAACACCACTACATATTTACAGTAATGAAAATATTTTACTTTTCTTAATAAGGCTTCACTCACGGTGACAAAATACGCTACTGCCACCTTCCCCCTTCCCGTTTGGTAAGTTTTGCATTGTTCCTCCAAGAGAATCTGCGTGAGAACAATGCTAAAAAAGTTTTAACTGCACCTTTGTAATGTGAACTAATTTATACTCTTAACTAATTCATAAAACCGTAGCTTAAGTGGTTTTATAGGAGTATTACTAGGTGAACGTTACCAAAAAGCTTTTTCGTTACATAGTCAACTGTTTAACAAGTTGCGCTCTACAAAACCTTTTTTTGTTTATTGCCATTTTAGAATGTTCCATACCGTTGTAACCCTAAATAACTCTTGGCATTCAAAGCACAGGAATTTATAATGTAAAACACTATGTGGTTATGTTGTGCTGGTATTGATTAAATATTCACAAGAGGAATATTTTGCTTTATGCAGAAGAATCAGTCCCATTTCCCCGGTTCTGGTCGTAAAAGTTAAAGGCAATATTAATTGGCCAAACATGTTTCAAGGACCCTTCTGTTAAAGAACGGGTGTAATTAACGTTTTCTGGGATAGCAGCTATTAAAATTTCCTGCACAGGAAGACGCAGGAAGTTGTGATTGGCTGACAAGGCATTAATGATCTTAGCCCACCTCTTATTGCCCTTGTCCCAATTTACTTTGGTCATTATGAAGCTATAGCAGACAAGTATCCGAGAAAAGAGGATATATGTAGCTTTTAGCAACACCCAGCTAATTTTGGCTTAAGGCATTTCAAAATCGGCCAAATTACGTATGCTTGCAAGTCAAATGAGTGTTTGTTGCTGGGTCCTCATCTGTTTGGGAAATATTCAGTCCAATAGCATTAATAGTAACAATTGTATGTACCTTGCGTAATTAAAATATACAAATGCCATTACATGGACAAAGTATAACAATCTAAACTTTGAAGTACCTTGAAAAAGCAAAATATAGATTGGTGCATGGACAGATAACACAAATGCACCAATACCAGAAGTTAACAACTATCAAGATTCGAGGCTTTACTGTTTCACCTCTGGTGAAATCAGATTCCACCACTAGGTCTCTACCAAGTTCGAGAAGTATTATCAGGTAAATCATTTTGGCGTGACCGCTTTAATTTTATATCATCACTGATTTTTCCACAGGTTCAATTCGGCCAGTGTTTTTAAATGAAATTCCATTTTTTTTAAATTAACAACCAAAGGCATGCTTTGGTTTTAAAATATTATGGACGAAGATCTTAGACTTTACCGGCTGTTCTAGTGACGTTTTCATGGGTCTTAGGTGGACCCATTCAGTACCACTACTAATGGGATTATCAGTAATTAATTATGGTTTCACAATATCTGCAGTACTTTATGAATTCCAGATTCAGTAGTGATAAATTCCAGTCAGATGCACAAATATGTCTGAGCATGGCCGGGCGAATTAAGCTATTGCTACGAGTCCTCTTTTGGTGTATTCCATTTAAAGTTTATCGAAATACCAAAAAAGATTCAGGCAAATGGAATGTAATTTCTTTCCTTAAGTAGCTATTAGATTTAAATGATGCAGCAATCAAAAGATGAAAACTATTTGTTACATATTTTCACAGACTTTTTGGAATGCAAAGGCATAGAATGCGACCCGAATGCAGTTTTGCCTAAAGTTAATCGTTTTGAAATTTACCTTTTGTTCGATTTTTCATTTAAATTAACAACTGCATTAATTCAAAATACCGTACATCGCAATGCTTATAGACGTTTCGATTATAAACACCGATATTAAATCTAAGAGAAAAAAAATCAGGCAGTATGTTTACTTATCTGCCTCATGAAACAATATTTAATCGAATAGGCAATACAATAACTGAACCTTGCTGAGGTATTTCGGAAGGTACTTAAATTGCCATTTTAACTATAATTTAGGTCTAGAACATGTCTTAATCGGACTCTGCCTTTGATAAAATTTCAAAAATCTTTCTCTTTACTGCACACCTTTAAAGAGTTGTCTGTAGTATCGTCAAATGCGGTCACTGAAATCGGAATGATCAATAAACAATTGTTAGCATTTTGCTTTTACTTAAATAGTGTATAAACGCTTTTTGAATTATGAAAGATTATACATGTCATAACTAAACCATGAGAGAAAATGGCTAAATAAATTAATTCATATAATAAGACAGTTGTATTTTTTTAACTAGAGTGGAAAAGCTGCTGTTTGAAAATGGATGCTATTTAGTTGTAAGGTGGTGTGACTGTATTCGACTCCACAAAAAAAAAAAAAAAAAATTAATGATATACTGTAACATAATATAACTAAACATAGGCGAGGCTAGACTTTTCTTTCAAGGGGTGCAAGGTGAGAGAAGTCAACCAGTGATTAATCCAGATAAACTGGTTAGAAAAAAGTACATGTATAATATATTATTAGTACATATTGATGCAACTAACACAAGCTATATTAAACACACTCAGTGTGATCAAATAGCAATAAGGGCGCAATTAAACCCCCAGTAAAATTGTCAATGTGACTAAATATGCAATTGCGCCATGGTGGCTTATTGACGCCAATATGATCATTATTTATTTTAACACATGCTCTTTCTGTTAAAAAATATTAATATGTATAGATCTAGTACTGTTTTAGCTGGTTGTCCTTATCAGTGAATAGAAACAAAACATTTACAAGTAGGGGAATATTAGTAATGTTAAATATGATGTACATTAAACTCTGGTTTAAATTTGTCAGTTATGTAATTTGAAGGATGTTTTACTGAACAACTGTGTTGTACAAGTACAGGTACACAATTCTTTAGCTTTCATGTATTCCATTATGCACATATAGAGTTGAGAGGGGACCTTGGGTACAGACTGTATGGTTAGCCAGTTTTCTGGCACTGCTGGCGGGTTGTTTTTGGAATAAAGGCCCAACAGTAATGGCAGCTACTCTGCAGACCAAGGAATTTTTGAATTTAGAGTTTTTTTAAAAATCATCCATTTTCTGGTGTGGGGTATCAGTGTGCCGAATGTCTTCCCCCAAAATTCTTAAACAGCAGGCACTGGGTGTCTAGAAATAGCTGACACCATCCAGGGTCCCCACAAGGACCCTCTAACATTCCAGGGGATTTCTGGCCCATCGTGGGACGTCACCCTACACGCCACTTTGCTGCCTCTTCAATGAAAGACGCAGCGGGTTTTAGGCTATGCTGTAATGTCACTTAGAACCGACCAGGGGGTGAGCAACAAACGGGGCGAAGGACGTGTTTGGGGTAATGGCCAAATCATCAAATGTCTTTTAGGAATAGGAGGGTATGATAATGCAATATAGGACAAAGGAGTGAAAATGCTCCATTTTGGGGGGGGGGGGGCATTTAGGATTTATCTCTCTTGTTCTTTTTTTAACCATGTAATATGAAGCTTTGCATCTGTTACTCAGTTCGGCAGCTTCCTGATGTTATATTCATTGTACATTAGCTGGCAAAGGGTTTTTGGCAAGCGTCTTTTTTCCTTCAGTAATGTAAAATTTAGCCTCAAACTTAATATTATGACACGATACCAATGTAATTTTCAGTGCTGTTCAATAGAGTTTAAGTCAAGTAGGAAAATCAGGGCTGCACTGTTCACAGCATAAGAGTGTGATTTTTGGATGAATGTTAAGCAATATGAAATACAGCCTAATGAATATGACCTTAAAACTTCAAACATTTAAGAGACATGCTCTTACCTTATGATTCTGGTATGATGTGACAGCAATGAACGACGTCTCGGGAAACACGTGTGTACAGAAGGCTGTGTTTTTGGAGCCAAATCCATTATTTTCATCTGCTTTCACAATGTGTATTCTCGGCTGGTATTTGTGCATGGAATTTAAGATAATCTGTTTAAAAGAAAAACATTCACATTAGGAGAATCTGGATTCCATTGGCATTCTGTCCAGAGTAAACATTATTTAACACAAAGTGGAGCTATAATTTCTTTAAGATTACCATGAACACTGGGTATATGACTGGTACTGAAAGCTGACCATTTTTAAAACTTAACAGGGAACTCCATCCACCATATTCACACTTTTCTCCCCCCAACAAAAATCTCACTTGCATGAATTAGAATCAATTCTGGCTCATCTTTCATATGTGTTCTTCACATGTACAGTAGCAGATGGCCAGGCAGCTTAGTCTCGACATCTTTGGTTTTCCACTCTTGCACTGACATACTTTATGCTGTCAGCTGAACCGATTTGAAAACATGTTCTCAATGGTGCATTAACTTGGTTTCACAATTTTCTCTCACTCAAGATTTCTCTCACTTTAGTGCACTAAAACCCTGGATCTATAAATTAAATGATCAGTTAGCAGCCTGCAGTTAACAAACAATAAATATTCATAAGTCAGTTGCTGTGTACAGTATCATTCCAGGTAAGGAAGATTTTCTTTTCGTAATTGGGCATCTTGCCCACCCCCAGTACCACATATACATTGTTATGTGTAGCTTTAAATCAGCTGAAGATTCAAATTTTCAGGTCCCCTTACACCTCTGAAGATCCACAATAAAGTTCAGTCAGACTGGTAGGCTCTGCTGTACACTGGCATACATTTTATCCAGGACAATTAATTTAGATGGGAGTTCCATTACACCACGTTCTGATGGCATGCTTTATGTGGGAGGGAGAGCTCAGTGATGTAACAGTATCTAAAATTGGTGTACTGGAGTCCATACATGAAGACTCTTAGCAGGACGTTGAAGGGGACTGCCAGCTGAATGCAAAATTCTGTCAATTTTCAGTGTTTTTTTTTCTTTCCCCATTTTTTAATCTTTAAACAAGAATGAGAATAAATGGCCCGATGATTGCACAATTTTCCTGTGATTACCTGTGATTTTCCTGTGATCTGTTTCAAAGAGTCCATAAGTGAAACAGATTTGCTTAAATCCATTTCTTACTGTACTTATTCTTGTAAAACTTAATCTGTTCGAAAAGCAGTATAACCTGGGTCTATTTTGTCAATTTCATTCATGCTGTAAATGCTATGCTTGATCTACAGGTGTTAGGGCTGGACAATTAATCGAATTTCAATTTTGGCTTCCAACGATTATCAAAAGAAAATAATCGTGACAAAACGGTTATTGTGCCACATTTTGTTTCACAATGGTACTCCTATTTTGTCTTGTGTTATAAATCCAGTGCATCCCTTTCCAGCCCCTTTTCATTTCTTTCTCAGTTGAATTATATTGTGATTTCAAGGAAATTCATTGGAAATCTAAGGATAAATGGATGGTATTTCCAAAGCCAATGAGTAATCATGTTAAAGAACCATGATCTCAACATTGACCAAAATAATCATGTTTATGATTTTTGCCATATTTGAGCATCCCTAACAGGTGTGTGTATGTGTGGGTATGTGTGCGTGTGCGCGTGTTTTTCTAGATTTCACTTGGGTTAATTTGGGGCTGTCCTTTTTTGTATACGTGCCATTTGAAGTGTTCTGTTTTGAAGACGGTTTCTTACTTTCTTTAATCCTTCAAACATAATGATTGGTCCACATGTGTCTTTGTGCGTGTGTGTTTCCATATTCCAGATGACCTGTTTTATACTAAAGATGAATACTTTTTAAACAGCTGCAGCTTGGATGTGCTGGGAGCACTGAAGCCTGTTGTGCTGCTTTGTGTGAAAGACATTTCAACACATTCCCAGGACTGTGCAATGTGGTGGGGATTATATTCCCTCAGGTGCAGTCCAATGTGCTTTAACAATCATAGTGAGACAGTGGTGTACTTTATATATGTTCCTCATCCAAAGCAGTACAAAATCAGCCAAGGCCTATCATTTAAATATCCAATACTCCGCCTAATTGGAAAGTGGACTACTGGGATTTAATAGATATAGTATAAGTTAAATGCTTTGTTTTGGCCTCTTGCAAAGCCAACGATCCTGCAAAGGCAGGACCGAAGTGTCGAGTTAGATGCAGGTCAATTAAATAACCCAAGAGAACAGGTTCCGCTGTCACATGCAGAACTCGTACTGTGGGTCTGGTGATAATATACATTTTCATGCATCCACTGTGAGCCCAAACAAGTTATGAGAACTCAAAAAAATTAAGGCAATCAGTTGCCATAATATTTTTAAGCTTTGAAATCATAACGCATACGTTTGTAAAACTCAAATTAGTGGTACATATATATTTTGAGAGCATTCTACTTAAATTTTCTAGGAAGCCTACGCAAATTTTCATTTAAAGTAACTTATTAACCTCAATCAATGCATTTAAGACAACTTGTGAATAGTTCAGTATTTTAACTAAGCATTTACTTTTGCAAACACTTAATTTGTATGAGTATCATACTTAAATGGAAATATAGTGAAATTAAACCAATGATGCAAGTACAACTAAAATTTATATTTATGGAACAAGCTAATGCAATCAAAATATATATGTACCATTAACTGAACATTGGCATTATGATTTGGAATTATGATTTTTAAACTTTAAAATATTAAGGCAACGGATTGCCTTAACTTTTTGAGTTCATCTAACTTGTTTGGGTTTACAGTGTTTTATAGAAGGGGTAAAGTTCAAAGGACACACATCACCAGTATCCTAAATGTATTAAACATCCTGCAAGACACATTTTAATCAGATCTTACTCTGTATGTATAAATTAGCAATAAGTAACTGATACATATACAAGTCAATCTGAATATACACAGACATGAAGGACAGGCATAACGAAAAGTATCAGTAGCCTGCTGTGTGGGAAAAGCAGTGCCTTGAGTACTGTATGCAGTAAATATTCTAAACTTACATGCCCAAAAGGGTCGAGGTGGTTGTTTGTCAGTTTCAGCTTCTGAAAAGAGACGAGTTGCCGCATCCAATGGGCACCCGCTGCTGGTGAATCTGGGTGTACGTACAGCCTCCCAGGCATGGCGGGCTCTGCCTTGCCTGTCACTGACCTGGGTCAGAATACACAGACACATGCATACGTGCCATCCTCTCACCGAACAGGCACAGTGTGGCCACCTC
This sequence comes from Paramormyrops kingsleyae, assembly GCF_048594095.1. NCBI lineage: Eukaryota > Metazoa > Chordata > Actinopteri > Osteoglossiformes > Mormyridae > Paramormyrops > Paramormyrops kingsleyae. The sequence goes on from NC_132803.1 coordinate 32,229,640, forward strand.
GCGGTCACCAGGTCTAAATATACCATGTGTATCACCTGCTGTCTTACCCTCTTCTAAGGCTTGTAGATAAATTTAACACAAACTTACATTGGGACTGTCTTCTTTTTTTTGTCTTAAGTTTTTTTAAAAAAATAAGGGTGTTAAGGGCCATTCATTGTGGACTACTTTCTAAATCATGTGAAAACCAGAAAGACCATTTTACTTAAAAAAATCTTTTAGAAAACAAACAGTAGAAGTACGGAATAAAATACGTTTAAGATTTTCACCTGAAAATAAAAGCATGCTGATTGTTTTCTTGTCTGAGGTCATTATTTTATTATAAAGCATAATAGATACCAAGAGAGGGCTGTGCTGAATGGGTAGTAGTGTGCCCAGTTAAGTTATCATGATTGTTTTACTGTAAGCATGCCAGTATGTAACTATATATCAGAAGTTATAAAATACTATGACCTTCAGCAGGAAGAGTGGTCTGAACATGGATGAATGGGTAATATATTCTCCTGTTTTCTCTTAAATGCATTGCAAATGTTCTCTGAAATTGTCAAGACAAAAAACGCCACCATTTGCAGTCATCTGTATCATTGAAGAATTTGTGGCATCTACCTTTTAATGTAATTGATATAAGTGGTTGCTTTTTGACACTCTTTACAATAGCCTACCTGTGTTGCACAGAAAATGTGTATTCCGAAGAAAATGAGTTTGGTTTGCTCTTGGCATGATTTTCTTTTCTTATTTTACTATAACCTATTTAGTGTACTGCATGCTATTATTTAGCCTAAATGGTATAAATCAATAAAGAAGGAAATTAGAGGTAGTTGTTTTTTAAGAGAACCTGTGAATTGCAATTCAGTAAGTAGATGGAACCACTGAAATGTTCGTGATAACTTTACCCACCATTTGTTGTCAGCAAACTTGTACCGGTGGTCGTCTGCAGGTACTGCATCCATCAAGAGAATGTATTTCGTTTTGGGATTTAATCCAGTCACCTTGACTTTGTAACTTGGAAACATCCGCCTGTAAATCGGGAGATAATACCAAGGTTACCATGAACATGGACATATTGATGACAGTCTGATAAATTTCAAGGCGACGCCGTGTGGAAAGTATTTAAATAGTAGGTAAGACGTTTATGACAGGTAAAAGTTTATTGAAAATATGTGTATACGATAACATGGCCCGAATACATGTTAAAGCAATCGAAAGTTTTTTCAATTAAACAGATATCAGCCTCCTTAGAGTTCCTATAGACAATTGCATCTTCCTCTTTCGTTAGTGAAACACTTTATTTCCAGCCTGATACGTAGCTTCATCCATGATTTTGCTGGACCGTCAGAAAAAGACTTAACTTCAATCAGCTGCACTACAGAGAAGACTAAAATTGTATATTTTAAATCTACTAATAGCAAGCAATTATAGTTATTCGTATTAATTCGACTATTATAACAATTTGTAATTTTAATTTTCTTCACAGTAGTGTAAGAATATTTAATTTGATCATTAATAGTAGGACTTTTCGTTTAACATTTCGAGTGCTGCACCTTAAACGAAACGGCGATTCAAAATCAAACAGAAAAGCATTACGATTGTAGGATTCAATGGTCCAGACTGAGGCTGACCATATGGCAAAAATTTTGGGGCTTTTCTGATTTTTACATGGAGCGTTCATGTCGGTGTTGAAATATAGGATCTACTGAGATCATAGTTTAACCTAATGTAAATTAATTAGTAATCTCTGTAAAAGGATATTAGGGATAATATGACGGCGAAAGAATACAAAGTAATTTAATTTTTCAGTACAGTTAAATGTGTTCTGCGGTATTCACGACAAAAGTGTGCGTTTTAAGATATTAAAAATTACGTAATTCAATTCAGTTTCGCTTTTCCAAATCAGAATGTCTTTTAAAGTATTTGAAAACTATACTTGATTTCGTCCATTTATCAAATACGTGTGCACGTTTTAATCGAGTTGTACTCGGTCTTAGATTTCCTTGGTAACATATTTTTAATGGCGTAGTACACCAATTAAGCGATTAAATCGACAAAAACCATTTATACACAGAATGTTGGTGCCAAATTAAACCTTGAATCTTGTATAAACCAATGGGAAATGCACGCAAGTAGGAAAATATGAGAAAGCTGCGCCTATTTTCGATACACCCTGAAGTCGCAATACCAAAACTGTTTAAATGAGCAAAAAACGTCGATGCGCCTATAAGTTAAGCCAGAAATTACCAAAAGAGAAATAATAAAAACGAGGGCTGCTTAATTATTAAAGCTTTATTATTATTTATTAGTAAGCTAAACGTCGCCGTAATACTGTTAAGATTTTCTCAGCCCAGTGAATTAAACACAATATATTTTGTTCTGTTTTAAAATGCTTTTTTTTTTGGCTCTGCGTTTCCTATCTGGTGTAAAGTTGGGAATACAAACATAAAAACTCTTACCTCCCAGCTTTGGTGATAATCATTTCAGTGCCAACTTCGTGAAATTTTGTCCATAGCTCTCTTTCGTGCAAGTGAACTTTAATCCCTTCCATGCCCTGTTAAAAGGCACACCTTTCAGAATTTAATGTCATTGCATGGCCTTACTACCCATTGTCCATTAGATGGTTTAAACGCTTTATCGACACCGTACTCAAAAGGAGAAGACGGACAGTAGTCTTGTATAATATTGTGATTTGTCTTTATAGTGTATGTAGAAGACCATGTAAATGTTATAACTATTCAAGAATATATTAGTTCTATTAAGATTTTATTTTGTCTCACGCTGTATTCGTAAAGGAGTGAATGTTTCTGACTTAAAGTATTCTTTGATTATTTTTTTTCAGCCAAGTATGACTGATGCTGGCTATGCAAACTTTGTTTTATAAAGCCCTTAATAATAATACTGCCTATAAGTCGCATTGCTTGTGTCATTTAGAGCATCATTAGAATAGGCCGTGTAAGTTATGCAGTAGCCTATTGTTGTATATTCTTAGTCGCGACTTAATTCAGAATTATTTTATGAGTCATGTTTTACCTTAAATTACTTGTTTCATATATATAAATATATTTATAATAATAAATAAATATAATACAACTGTAAAATGTCAATTTAGTTAGAACGATGCAGATTTAACTCAAATAAAATAAGTTATATATATATATATATATTACTTATTTATTTATTTGATTTAATTAAATGACATTCGGGTAATCGCCACGGGAGCTCAGAGTTAAATTTGCATCGTTCTCCTATCTAAATTGACACTTAACAGTTGTCAAGAGCGCAATTTTGCTAACCTGTTGAATGTACGACGTCTTCGCTGACGGTGACTTGCAAGAAGTTTGTATCCGATTCTCTTGTCCACCTTCATCATTTAATTCCTTTGAATCCGAGTCACTCGGCGGACTTAGAAGCCCAAAAACCTCCTCCGCATCCGCCATCTCTGGGATGTAAGTAGACGAAGCTCCAGCTGGGTCTAAACAGTAAAACGAAGATAATAAAGTACCCGTGATTTTAAGCCTGCAAATGTAGCTGAACAAACCGAGTCAATCGTTTGCCAACCTTTGTATTTAGGGAAACTGAAGTTGGTGATCTGACGCAAACTGGGTGACCAACGGGTCTAGGACACAAGCCAAGAAAGCGATTCGCTATCATAACCTTCGCTATGAAACAGTTTCATTTTGTATGCATATCGACATGGTATTATAGGTTCTAGCTTTCTCTAAACTTTTGGACTTTTTACACATTTATTTTAAGTTAAACGTCAAAATTAGTGAAGATTTTTTACTTGTTTCTGACATCACAAAGACACAGACATTACTTGCCAGTTGTTAATGACTGCTAAGGACCTTCAAGTGTCGTGCGTATTTGTCTTGCAGTTGTTAATTGAATTTCCGTTCGTTGCATTTAATGTTTAATTATGATCTTATACATGCAGCATATCGACGTATTCTCGGGGGTATATAATTGATGTTTTTAGTAGTCGGGCATGTTACAGAAAAGAACAAGAATCTGTTTAAATATACAGTCTAGTAAGGTTATATTCTATTAAGTAATGGAAATCGTGACAAAATACGAAAACCAAGTCACTTTTTGCCCAAAGTTAACCTTTTACATTGGATTATTTTAAGATAGGCCTCAATGCATCCGAAGTCTTGTTGGGGTCGCGCACATAATGTTCGACAAATAGCCTTAAGGGGCTTTCAATCTGTATGTTACAATTAATACAGTAAGCTAAATAGAGCCGGTATCTGCATGTTATCCACACTTCTGCATCTTCCAAGGAAATTTAAATTTCAAATTTTAATATAAAATTAAGTATTTATCAAGACATTCTGACGGAATACAAGAGCCAGCCACAAGGTATGCATTTACCTCAGAGAAAGCCAGACGAGTTGCTCTGCGTTGCGAATCCCTGGCGGAAGAAAATATTTGCTGTGATTTTATCAAATAAAATCTCGATCTATAAATCGATTTTTGGCCGTTTACTCTTAAATGGCGTATTCCAGAGGCACGGCCCTAAAGATCTGTCCAACATATCCATTAAATTGTCCTTTTCTTCTGGGCACTGATTAAAAAAATCTTCTTTAATTTTATATACTGGAACAGTGGTTTGTCAAGACTACATAGACCTGAGCAGAAAGGGTAGCCTGTTCTCACAGAAAATAGCAGGTCTCTCTCCGGTTCGCTTGCTCTTTCCCTCCTTTGCTTCTCTCGTTCTTGCTCTTGTTGCTACCCAGAATCTCTTTCCTGTTGTGCCCCGCCCCCTCTATCTGCCCCCATGATTCAATTGACATACCCAATTCCACGTTATCTCTCTAACAAATGCGAGGGGACGCGCGCAGATACTGTGCGTAGTAAAAAGTACTGAGCGAGCAAAATAACATTTTGTATAGTTACACCATAAATTATACAATTTTGTATAGTTACTTTAGTCAACCCCTCATGCAGGTATACTCCTGTCTATGTTCTCTCATGCATCAAACCAGGGTGAGTATTGTTAAAACGGGAGACTTTCTGAAAATCTGCTTTCTAAAAGAATTTACAGAATCATCTCAATATCTTGAATCCCAACCCGATACCATTCTAAATATATCAGTGCCAGTTGAACACTATGTAGAAGAGAAAATAAAGTATTGCTGAACACATATTCTAACTGCAAAGTTTACCTGTTCCATTTCGTCAGGTGTCCCATTTTAACAATGCTCACCCTATACTAAACGTGTATAGGATCGCAATCGGCCTTCTTTACCAAAGTAGTATATTCTACACTGAGGAGAGTAAATTATTGCAGGTTTTGGTGTAAAACATTTTACAAAAATTCCGGATGTTGGTTAACTGATATAATACCTCAACTCTAGCACGAAATATCGAAGATAAATTGAGATGAGAGCTATATAATGAATACGCGCGCAAAACCTATAAATGGCACAATGTGAACTAACGGAAGTATGTATCTCTTTTGAAGAGTCGTATACGATAAATACTAATCCCCATTTAAATTGCACAGTTAAGGCATAACTGTGTTTTTGTCGCCACGTCAATAAAATGCCATGTTTTCTGCATTTACCAGTATTCTGAAAATAGTGTACCCCCAAAAAACCGTAATTTTGAAGAGATTTATTCTAATGTATTTTAAATGCACAATCATTTACTTAGAACATCCCATTGTTCACGTTTGGAATGTACATTGGTGACCTGCCGTATAATTTGCTATATTAAAAAACATTATATCATTGTGGTGGCACATGGTACATCCCTGTGGTAGCGCCTAGATTTAAATAAAATAATTTTCCCATTATTATTTTGTAATTTTATACAACTTCAGATTGAATCAATCTCTCACCATGTTTTTGTAATGCAAGACTATTATATAAGTTTAACTGTGACTATACAGTCATTAATCATTTTAAGGACCATAAGTTAGATTAATCTTGAAGGTTGGTGGGGCATCTTCCAGTGTTGCTCTTGGTTTCATGTCTGTCTACAGCCTGCATACACCTGAAGAGAGCTGTATAACTCATTTTCAAATCACGACTTTTAAGCGAACCATGGTTTTCAGAATTTTACTGTCCCTTTTGGGTAAAATTTGAGGCGCAGTAACATTTGTTAGGGTTCCCAATGCACATTTGTGAAATTGAAATTCTCAGTAAGAAAAATAACAATTTGGTCATAACAGTTTTATATTTGCCATTGGACAGTAATGTTTTTATTTTCGTTTTTATTAATATAACATTGCGCTCTTCGTTCTTGTTAATCATTTCAGCTGAGGTTGTACAAAGTTTGATTCTGTGTAATGAAAGGCGTTATTATTAGGCGCGCTGAATTCATTCGTCGGAAGAAAAAAACATTCCCATCGTTAGGCGTTTGCAAAACTGCTTGAACTGAATCTGTTTCTAATGTAACGGTTGGTGTCATACATTTCTGCTGAAAATCTGTAACCACATGAAAAGCAAGGGCAATGGGGAAAAAGGTTTTTATTTTTATTTTGTAGAGCTACATTTTCAGAAGGCAGCGAAAATCTCATTTTGAAGAGAAAATACGTTTGAAGGGGTAGGTTCGACGACTTTTAGGTTCTCTATGAGAAATAAAGCTATTTATTTTATAATTGTCGTAATATTGTAACTGCTGCAGATAGCACCACGTTCATATTTAAATTACACGTACTTTTTACTTGGTATCACATCCAATGAAATAAAAGCCAGTATAACTATTTCTAAATAAACTAATTTCACACGTTTTCCCCAAGAACTCATGCGTGTGTGTGTGTGTTTTATCATTATATTAAACTGTGTATTATGTTTATATTATATAAGTTTAACAAAAACTTATTTTGACATTGTGGGGACCATTTTTTCAGGTCCCCACAAAGATCTGTGCATGCAATCAAAAAACTAAAAATGACAAAACTCGTATTTTGGTAACTTATGGTTAAGCTTAGGGCTGGGTAGGGGTAATGGTCCTCATGTTGGGATTAGTTTTCCTCATAGAAATGAATGGAGAGTCCCCACAAAGATATAATTACAAACCTGTGTGTGTGTGTGTGTGTGTGTGTGTGTGTGTGTGTGTGTAAACATTTACCTGATAATCTTTTGGCACTCTACATTAACTCCAAGCAGTCTCATGTGTAAATTAATCCTTCAATTAATATCTGGTCACCAAAGCTTTGTAATGATGAAAATGTGTAATCCAGTAAAGTGAGAGCATGATTGATTCTTGGACTGGGCGAGACAACACTGAACTCATGGGCTCCACATAAATTACCTACTGAGCTGTGAGTAAGTCCCGGCGCCAGTGGGGAATCTGCATTTCCCCTCCGATAGCTGGACCACTTTGGACATTTACAAGATCAAACAGAATCTCTTTGAAGGTTGTGCTGCCTTAGCTAAGAATCAAACTATACTGTAAAAATTAAGGTGAGGAGGGGGTTCATGTATAATTATTTGCTAGATTGATGGCATTTAATACTCTTAGCCTTGGCGTCGCTATATAATTGGATACGCTGACAACTAATGAATTTTAGTAAGCAATACAGTAATGCAATATTACCTTAGCTCTTTATGACTGAAATTTAATTGGCATTTTTATTGACGTGGCGACAAAAAAATATACATACACATACCGGCGTTAGTACCTTTCACGTGTAAAGATACATTGTGCTTTTAAAAAACTGCGCGTTTAAAGACTTGATCCGTATTTTCACCTTAACGGGGTCGATCTTGGAGTCACGTCACGTTTGTATAATATAAACATGATTACTGTAAAACAACAAATTTACTATCAGAGCGATGAATAGCCAATATTTAATTTGGGTATAAACAGCACGTGTTTAAACCATATATCCTTTTCTTATGTTTGGACATTTGTTACAGACGCCAACGCAGAACCGCTTCTGTCAATCCAAAATCAATTTTAAAATTCAATTTAAAGGTTAATACCAGAAACTGTAGCAGTAGAAGCACTAGAAACAAAACTTGGACTACCTAATTCTTTCAGAATAAAAATGTGCCAGAAACTATATCTGTAATCAGCTGTAAAAAATACCATAAACACTAACAGTGTCTGCACTGTGACAAAAATGTATGAATTGCGATACATATATTGATACAAGCGAATCAGAATGTATCTTCGTACCTGTATGAATAAACAGTAAAATAGAAAAACATACAAGTCAGTTACCAGATACTCCGAAAAGAACAGCAGGGTACCCGGATACTAGTTGCAAATATATCTGAAAACGTTTGTAAACAGTTTAATTCCAACCAATATAGTAACGTTGGTCGGGTCATTTTTATAAAAATTTTACGCGATAGCTTAATTTTCCAAATTCAGTATAAATATACGTCTATGCGACTTACGATTAAGAAATTACTTGCAGTTCTCCATATAATCAGTACTTTTGCTATGTTCTTTTATAGGCCTGTGTAGTTTTTAAAAATGTACTTAGAATTGTGGCCAATTGTGGAATTAATGTAGGTTAAATGACGCTTTCCTTACCTTGACGCGATGCTTGCCATGATGAAGTGATAGGAGGATGTTGTTGTCATTAATAATAATAATTAATAATGAAGATAATGAGGGTAAGATTTAACGAAAAGGAAATTACACTAAATTTAAATAAAGTTTGAGCTAATGAAACATTTACTAAGTTAAAGCCAGTTTAGTCTTACACGTGCTCCCTTTTCTCTTTTAAATTTTATGTAAGTTTAACATACATTGATACTGGAGGACTATTATATAATAAAATATTTTATATTATATTATAAGCTTGTTGATAAACTTTATGCATTTTTTGAAATAGAGCATCATTTACTAATAGAAGTCATATAAAATACCATATGGATTATTAAAATATGTGAATACCCTCTGTTCATGAGATATATTTCTTTGTATTATATATTTTGGTCCCAGTGTCTAATGCATCCATGCTTATTGGTGATGTTATTGCAGTCTGTTATGCTACTACGGGCCGCTGCAGAGAAATTGTGTGCTATATGGTTTAAGGATTACAAACCATTTCACCCTATGGTAGCCATGCAGCAAACAGCGCTTTCACACTGCAGGAACTTTTTTTCAGGAACTGTTCACGCCGCAAGAACTCGGCCCAACTGTAGTTCGTCAGAATGTTCCGAACCCTTTTTAAGTACCTGCTCTAGACTAGGTACTTTTAGTTCGAACAGGAACTGCTTTGGAGACACAGCAATAATTTTGCTGATTGGTTGACCATAAGCATCGCTACTAACGTAGAAGTTACGAGGAAGTCCTGGGAAAAGAGATAAAAGTAGCAGAGGAAAAACTGAGCAGATGGATTTTTTTGTACTTCAGTTACATTCAGTGCATCAATGAATAACCTTTCGCTTGCGTCTCCATATTCTGCATCTGTCAGGGTCAGCCCCTCCTGTGGTCCTTTTTGGTTTTGTAGTTTTTTCTGTTTTATTTAATAAACAATTTTTTGTTCCTGGAGCCGCTAGTGGGTCGTCCACCCTTTTATGTGCCTGCAGCATGCCACGCCGCGTGCCCGAGCCGTCCGTATCCCTGACAGCATCTGAAAATTCGATCGATAACCAATATACTTTTGTTTAATGTCGACGGTGCTGGCGGTGAAACTTTTTATATTTATATTTTATTATTTTGAGAAATGAAAGATCTACCAGCTGGTCAGGTTTAATAATGAATTATAAACATAATAATAAAAGGTTGTGTCCCCTTTTGATCAAGATCAATCTCCCAGCAACTAACCAACAACTAACAAAACGACTTGTTCATCTTCCATTGTTTTGGGGTGGCGATATAATTACATATTAGATTACGTGTGAAGTTTAACCTATGAGCTTGTAAGGTTTCCCGTTCTTATTTAGGATAAATGTCCCAGTTCCTGTTATGCGGTGTGAAAGTCATACAGGAAAGTTGCAGGACCCACAAAAGTCCCAGGTAGAGACAGCCCAGGAACTTGCAAACAGTTCTGGAACTTCGGTGTGAAAGTGCCCAGTAATACACACATGGGGTTCTGAATGCAGGTCATGGGATCTTAAAGGGTTTTCACAATGAAGCTGTGAGCTGTTAACTTCTATGGCAAGTAGGCTTTCATACACCCCATATACTGAACATTTGAATAAGGTACCTACTTGGATTGTGACTGGGCACTGCAGCTAGCAAACAGTGACGTTTCTCTTATGATCGAGACCACAGTTTTATGCCTGCTTAGATGCTGCAAGTCAAGGTCAATGATGGGTGAAAAAATCCATTCATTTTAAATGCAAGGTTTACTAGCTTTAATAGCAAAAACTTTATTTATCCCACAAAAAGAAATGTGGGTGTTGCAGCAGTGGATACGAAAAATAAGGTACAACAATTTACAATAGTTTACAGTTCTTAGCACAGGCAATAATAAATTAAAAATATAATAATAATGATATCCATTCAGAAGAGCCTGAGGTCAAAGCAGTGTTCCAAGAGAACCTTCTGAAAGGTTCTGCTCAGTCTTTGTCTTCTAGGTATAAATCAATAAGCATAACTTTTTTATTATTTTTTTTTACAGTGAATTGTATCTGGCACCACCTAGTAAGAAGGCATTCAGAGCAATGTGTCGTCTGGTGTCAGCTGACACAGTACAATCTGCTTTCTCAGATAATAGAAGGGCAAACATCCCTCGTGTAAACTAAAAAGGTATTTCTGATATAGTGACCAGAATATCGACATTCTTTAAGTACTGGTAGATACCATATGGCTACGTTTATGTCGGGTGGCTTCCTGTTGAGTCTTATGGACTACATTTTACCCCCGATGAAGCCCAATCCTGAAATAGAGAATGATGACTGTTTAGATTCAATGCAAAATAATTGTTTGTAAATAAGGTTAGAAAGGCGAGATGCCACAGTCACTCGTAGTATGATACGCAAGCATTTTTTTCAGATTCTTATGCAAAAGATTTGATATAGCAGGGTTCTGTTAATTCGATTCATATTGCCATAAATGTTCATTTATTTTGCTGTCTTTATTTTCTACTTTAGAAAATCCCCCACAATGTACACTTTTGTGTATTATCATTTGCAGTCATCAGTATGTAGAGTATTCATGTTAAAATCCCTACGGAATTTGTATTTGGATTTAAGATGTGAATGATCTTAGTCATACACATCTGATGTCACTCCTGTGGTTGGAAGGCTGGAGGTGCAAGGTGGCTAAATGTCTAGCTTTGCCTTTTAACTTCTGCAGTACACATGATACTAGCCAACTGTCCCGCTCCTTATGGTCTGTGTTGGAAGGGGTTAGCAGGACAGGCTTCTGTGTGAGGGCTCAGGCTATCCCCTGTCACCAGTTCCAAAGCTCACCGACTTCCCTCACCCACGAGCTGCAGTGATACCATATCTTGGGCATAGCTATGCTTTGGCCATTCAGCAGTGTCCCCTCACCCACAACTCCACAGTTTTGGGGGGCCACAGATGTGGCTAGCTGGGCAGAGGTTGACATGTTTCTGGTAACAATCACATCACACGCAGGCCTCACATTCCAGCATTGCTCCTCCCCTTCGGCCTGGACTGTCAGAGTGACCCCCCCCCCCCTCTCCCAGGGACCTTCTGTGAGTCGAGTGACCAGTGTCACTTATTTATTATTATGGTTTGTTGTTGTTGTTGTTTTTCAACTACAGCACCCTCATATATTTATGTGTGTATGATGATGAGTATCTTATTCTGATTACTAGATTTCTGGTGCTTGTTTTAATGGGAGTAAGTGGGAGGCTATTACAGCCAATTCAAGTAACACTTGCCATAAAATTGTTTGTCTTTATCATATCCCTTGAGAAGTTGTATTCACTTACATGAAATCCTTTAGTTAATTGCATAGATCCACTGGTTGGCTTCTTTCAAGTAATATTTTTATGTTTATAATTTGTTCAGTTTTAGAAAAATGTTGCCCTATAAAACAGCGTAAACATGTTTTCCTTCAGATGCTCTGCGTAAACCTCATCACAACAAATAGTACGCTCCCCTATTAACAAAACAAAATATTTTAGCGATTAAATAAATGCGGTGTTCGTTTCTGCCTGATTTTACTTATGTGAGTACCTTTTTCCACACATGAACTTCAGTAGATTAGGGTGCCCTCTTTTGGCAAAGTGAAGTTATTCCTGAATATCATGCAGTCCATTGAGATCCATTATTGTTGGATAGTGTTCTCATGTTGTATAGCACATTGTTTCATTTCCCCTGGTTAATTGCTGGACCTTGCCAATATTGTGTGTGTGAATGTTGAAATATAATATAATACAATATAGTATTATATGGGTGGGATGAAACACAGTACCAGTCAAAAGTTTGGACATGCCAGGCTGTCTACATAGGAGTGTGATAGTGTTGCATCATATGACCTGCCCATCTGACTTAAACCCAGTAGAAATGGTTTTAGAGGAGTTTGACTAGAGCATGAAGGAAAAGTGGCCGATAAGTACACAACATATATTTGAGACGACCTTCAGGACAGCTGGACAAGCATCCCAGGAGGCCACCTCATCAAACTGACACAGAGGAGACAGTAGGTCAGCCAGTCCCTGGAACAATTGGGGTTTAGGGCCACACTCAAGGGTCCAGTGGTGGGATCACTCTGCCGACCACGGGATTTGATTCGACAACCTTCTGAATCCCAATCCACAGAGCTGCCCTGCCCCCTCAACAAGTTATTTTTTAAAACATTTTTTTTTTCACTGCATAATTCAATGCTACATGCTATTTTATAGGTTTGATGTCCATCCATCCATTATCTCCCTCTTATCCGAGGTCGGGTCGCGGGGGCAGCAGTCTCAGCAGGGAAACCCAGACTTCCCTCTCCCCGGCCAGTTCCTCCAGCTCCTCTGGGGGAATCCCAAGGCGTTCCCAGGCCAGCCGAGAGACATAGTCCCACCAGCGTGTCCTGGGTCTTCCCCAGGGCCTTCTCCCAGTGGGACATGCCCGGAACACCTCACCAGGGAGGCGTCCAGGAGGCATCCTAATCAGATGCCTGAGCCACCTCATCTGATTCCTCCCAATGCAGAGGAGCAGCGACCCTCCCGAATGACCGAGCTCCTCACCCTATCTCTAAGGGAGAGCCCAGCCACCCTGCGGAGGAAACTCATTTCGGCCGCTTGCACTCGCGATCTCGTTCTTTCGGTCACTACCCACAGCTCGTGACCATAGGTGAGGGTAGGAACATAGATCCACTGGTAAATCGAGAGCTTTGCCTTTTGGCTCAGCTCCTTCTTTACCATGACAGACCGATGCAGCACCCGCCTGTCGATCTCCCGTTCCATCGTCCCCCCACTCGTGAACAAGACCCCGAGGTACTTAAACTCCTCCACTTTGGGGAAGACCCCGTCCCCGACCCGGAGAGAGCATTCTACCCTTTTCTGGCTGAGGACCATGGTCTCGGATTTGTAGGTGCTGATTCTCAACCCAGCCGCTTCACACTCAGCTGCGAACTGTCCCAGCGAGAGCTGAAGGTCACGGTCCGATGAGGCCAACAGAACCACATCATCTGCAAAAAGCAGAGACCTAATCCTGAGGTCACCAAACTAGACACCCTCAATGCCCTGGCTGCGCCTAGAAATTCTGTCCATAAAAACTATGAAAAGAATCGGTGACAAAGGGCAGCCCTGACGGAGTCCAAACTTCACCGGAAACAAGTCCGACTTATTGCCGCCCATGCGGACCGAGGTCTGGCACCGGTCATACAGGGACCAAACAGCCCTTAAAAGGAAGCCCGGCACCCCATACTCCTGGAGCACCCCCCACGGGACTCCCCGAGGGACACAGTCGATTGCCTTCTCCAAGTCCACAAAACACATGTAGACTGATTGGGCAAACTCCCATGAACCCTCCAGAACCCTGCGGAGAGTATAGAGCTGGTCCACTGTTCCATGGCCGGGGCGAAAACCACACTGCTCCTCCTGAATCCAAGGTTCGACAATCCGGCAGACCCTCCTCTCCAGAACCTCTGAATAGACCTTACCAGGGAGGATGAGGAGTGTGATCCCCTATAGTTGGAGCACACCCTCTGGTCTCCCTTCTTAAAGAGGGGGACCACCACCCCGATCTGTCAGTCCAGAAGCACTGCCCCCGATGTCCACGCGATGCTGCAGATGCGTGTCAACCAGGACAGGCCCACAGCATCCAGAGCTTTAAGGAACTCCGGGCGGATCTCATCCACCCCCGGGGCCCAGCCACTGAGGAGCTTTTTAACCACCAAAGCGACCTCCACCCCAGAGATAGGGGAGTCCACGCCCAAGTCCCCATACTCTGCTTCCACATTGGAAGGTGGGATTGAGGAGGTCTTCGAAGTACTACTTCCACCGACCCAAAACGTCCCGAGATGAGGTCAGCAGCACTCCATCCCCACCATAAACAGTGTTGATGTTGCACCACTTTCCCGCCCAGAGCCGCCGGATGGTGGACCAGAATCACCTCGAAGCCATCCGGAAGTCGTTTTCCATGGCCTCACTAAACTCCTCCCATACCCGAGTTTTTGCGTCAGCGACTGCCGAAGCCGCACCCCGCTTGGCCTGCCGGTACCTGTCAGCTGCCTCTGGAGTCCCACAGGCTAAAAAGACCCGATAGGACTCCTTCTTCAGCTTGACGGCATCCCTCACCACTGGTGTCCACCAGCGGGTTTGGGGATTGCTTCCGCGACAAGCATCGACCACCTTACGCTTGGGCCTGCCAGGCCTGGCCAGCTTCCTCCTCCACCAGTGGAGCCAACCCACCACCAGGTAGTGATCAGTTGACAGCTCCGCCCCTCTCTTCACCCGAGTGTCCAAGACATGCGGCCGCAAGTCCGATGACACAACTACAAAGTCGATCATTGAACTGCGGCCTAGGGTGTCCTGGTGCCAAGTGCACATATGAACACCCTTATGCCTGAACATGGTGTTCATTATGGACAATCCGTGACGAGCACAGAAGTCCGGGTTCAGATCGGTGGTGCCGTTCCTCCCAATCACGCCACTCCAGGTCTCACTGTCATTGCCCATGTGGGCATTGAAGTCCCCCAGTAGAACAAGAGAGTCCCCAGGAGGAGTGCTCTCCAACACCCTTTCCAGGGTAATCTGGACTGCCGTTTGGTGCATAAGTGCAAACAACAGTCAGGACCCGTCCCCCCACCCGAAGGCGAAGGGAGGCTACCCTCTCGTCCACTGCGGTAAACCCCAATGTACAGGCACCCAGCCAGGGGGCAATAAGTATGCCCACCCCCGCTCGGCGCCTCTCCCCGTGAGCAACTCCAGAGTGGAAGAGGGTCCAACCCCCTTCGCGGAGACTGGTTCCAGAGCCCAAGCCATGGGTCGAGGTGAGCCCGACTATGTCTAGCCGGAACTTCACAACCTCGCGCACCAGCTCAGGCTCCTTCCCCATCAGAGAGGTGACATTCCATGTCCCAAGAGCTAGCTTCTGCAGCCGAGGATCGGACCGCCAAAGTCCCCGCCTTCGGCCACTGCCCAGCTCACATCGCACCCGACGCCTATGGCCCCTCCTATGGGTGGTGAGCCCATTGGAGGGGGGACCCACGTGCCTTCTTCGGGCTGTGCCTGACCAGGCCCCATGAGTATAGGCCTGGCCACCAGGCGCTCGCCATCAAGCCCCACCTCCAGGGGGGGGCCCCGGTGACCCGCGTCCGGGCAAGGGAAACCGTGATTCCATAATTTTGTGCATCATTAGGGGTCTTTTGAGCTGCACTTCGTCTGATTCCTCACCCCGGACCTGTTTGCCTTGGGTGACCCTACCAGGGGCATAAAGCCCCGGGCAACTTATCTCCTGGGATCATTGGAACACGCAAACCCCTCCACCATGATAAGGTGTCGGCTCCAGGAGAGGCTTGATGCTTTGATGTCTTTATTCTAAAACGTAAAGAATAGTACAAATAAACATTTTAATATCAGACCATTAAAGTCCCACTTTTGTTTAAAACAATTATGGAAAATAGGGTAAGTGAGTTTTTAAACAAGAACCTAGTGCCAAATTTGTGGGAAATGAAAAGCCAGGTCTAGGCCACCACTGATTTTGAGTAGGACTTGGATTCAAGAGACTTTCTGCTGTTTTTGCGTTTTAAAAAATGAGTGAAATATTGCCAGATTTGTTTGTCTGATATTATTCAGCATGTTGAATTTGCTTTTTTCTCTTCTGAGAGGAAGTATCTGTTTTTGCATACCTTGTACTCGAGCCCTGGGTATTCCTAAGATCAATCCTTATTGATATAGCACTGTTTTAACCATAGGGTTTACAAAGTGCTTTTCAGATGTTTTAATAAAAGAAGAAAAAGAAATTGAGAGGGAAAGAAATAATAAAATATGTGATATTTTTAGTCAAAATTGAACAATAATTAGTCGTATGTACTCAACACCAGAGAAGTCCAAGTACTTAATACTAGTCTTTCCCAGATAAATGTCTGAGTCTGTGCTCAGGCCCCAAGCGTCACTATCAGCTGTGTCTAGGTCTCAAAGGAGAAAAGATGGGATATATGAAATGTTTTGATGTACTTGTGCATATGGCAAATGAAACATTGTTTCATTTTAAAAGTGTGTAACTTCATGGGAATCTCTCCTTCAGACAAAATAGGTTCAAAGGCCTGTGATCTCAGCATCCATTTCTGTGCTTTTGGAATAAAAACCTCTGTATCACCATGCATCATCAAGTTTGAAACTCTTAATTATAACATCTCTAGCTAATTGAGTTCTGTCTTATGTACAATATAAAATTTTAATGATTCTGTTAAGGCTGCATATCTGAAAGTCTGACCTATATATTTGAGCTATAGGAGGAATAAAACTCATGGACCAGCAATTTCAGCATGTAAGTAAACACTACTCTTTTTTTCTTTCTTTTTTTCATACCCCTTTCATTATCACCACAAATGAGGCTGGTGTTTTGGCTGCCCCTGTTCTCCTCCATCCCTTTCCAGGCCCTGCTTGTAGCTTGGTTGGGCTCTACTTAGTCTGGTGTTGTTGGTCTCATCAGTTCACTGTCTGACTTAGTGAATTTCGAAACTGGTCTTCTTCTGTTGAATTGCTTCCCCTGCCCATTCTGTTTCTAACAATTCTGCGTCTCCGCTGATCACCATTATCTTTAATTTCTGATTCTGAGCTTGCCCTATCCAGCTGGCTGCTCACCTGCTGTACATTTTCTTTGAGATTGTTGTCAGCTGGACAGTCATTAGCCAAGTCATGGCTCACTTCAGCCATGCAAACTATTTCCTTCTGTCTTTGCCTAGTCTTTCTCAGCTTCCACCACAAACTGAGAAGAGCACACTTGTTTTTTTTGGGCCCAAAACATTTTCTTCTTTGTGGCCCTGCACCTTTGCACAACTTAAACCCATACTGGTTTCCTTCTGCCGCTTCCTTCTCTGTCACAAAACTAATGCAACTGAAAAGGCTGAGCTGCTCTTTCAGCAGTGTCTCCTTTGAAATAGTCGCTAAGAATGAAATGTGAAGGTGAAATTGCTCTTTTATATAGAAAATCTTCCTTCTATGACATCACTGAACAGTTCATGATGTCATCTGCCATTCCAAAAGAACATAAAACATTTACAAACGAGAGGAGGCCATTTGGCCCATTAAGCTTGTTCGGGGAGAATTCAACTAAGGCAGCAATGTCCTTTTTAAAGGTAAGGTAAGGTGACCAGAATTGCACACAGTATTCTAGGTGGGGTCTTACCAAGGAATTGAACAATCTTAGCATCACCTCCCTTGACTTAAACGCCACAAACCTAGAAATGTAACCAAACATCCTACTGGCCTTCTTAATTGCTTCCCCAAACTGGCAAGAGTGGAACATGGAAGCATCAACATACACACCAAGGTGTTTCTCATAATCAGCTACCTTTATTTCAGTGGAACTCATAAAATATCTTTACTTTACATTTCTGCTCCCTGCATGGATTACATTACATTTGTCTACATTAAATTTCATCTGCCAGGTATCTGCCCAGTCACTAGTAGCCTCTAGTAGTCACTATCCCGCTGTAGCCTCTGTGCCGTTAGTTCAGTATCTGCTACACCATCCACCTTGGTGTCATCTGCAAATTTAACCAATTTACTGTATATATTTGTGTCAATATGTTTAATGTTTATTAGGAATAATATTGGTGCTAAAATTGAACCCTAGGGTACCCCCACTATGAACATACTGAAACATTGTGAATCTAATAACTACCTGCTGCTTCCTGTCTGTTAACCAGGTTTCAATCCAAGCCGCTACAGTTCCTAAAATCCCTGCTGTTTTGAGCTTAAGCAGGAGCTGTTTGTGGGGGACAACATCAAAGGCCTTCTGGAAATCACTTCTTAGGCCTTTGTCTGATCAATTTCTCTTGTAGCTTCCTTAAAAAAACTCAAGTAGATTAGTTAAACAGGATCTACCTCTCCTAAATCCATGTCGCTAACCCTCAGAATGTCATTCAAATCCAGGTAGTCTACCATTTTCACTTATATTATAACTAACATAACTTTTCCAGTTATGCAAGTTAAACTAACTGACCTATAGTTATCTGGATTACTTCTATCTCATTTTTTGAATATGGGTGTTATATTTGCATGCTTCAAATCAGAAGGTACTACACCAGCAGATAAGGATTCCTGAAATAGTTAAAGGTCGGCAAATAATATCCCTCATCTCTTTTAAAACTATAGGTAAGATGCCATCAGGGCCCTGCAATGTATTTATTTTGAGCTTAGCTAGGCTTTGTAGCACATCAGCTTCAGTTATACATATATTGGTCAAAGACAATCAAAACAATCATTAAACTCATTAACTTTATTGATTTCATTTTCAATTATAAGACTCTTGTTATTCTGCGGATTAGTGATTTCAGTTTTCAGAGCTCTTTTGGAGTTAAAATATTGAAAGAAACTTTTAATGTCATCCTTTGCCTCTAATGCAACCTTCCTTTCTACATTCCTCTTAGCGAGTCTAATATTATTTTTTAACTCAACCTGTAGGCTTAGATACTCCTGCTTTATTCCGACATCTTAATTATTTTCCATTTATGCAACAGAGCTCTTTTGCTCCTGAATTTATTCTAAATTTCAGTAGTAAACCACCTTGCCATTTCCCAGATTTATATTTACTGGAAAGAGGTATGAAGTCTTCTTGCACTTGCAATAATGTGCTTTTAAAAATTCCCCTGGCTTTTGAATAGTTTTGTTATTTAACTGCATATGGTTTGCAGTTTCTATTTTCAGTTTTATACCATTAAAGTTAACCATCCTAACATTGTATATTTTTGTTCTAGACTTTGCATTAAAGACAATAAAATTAACCTTGAATGTAACCATGTTATGATCACTACTGCCAAGTGGATCTAAAACCTCAAGCTTTCCAATCCTATCCTGGTTATTAGAGAACACAAGATTGAGAAAGGCTTCTCCTCTGATAGGGGATATAACAAACTGAATAAAAAAGCAATCCTGTACCAATTCCACCTTTATAATGAAGACAGACAATTAGGCCATTTGAGTGCTTAGCATCTAGTTTTACCCATATACCTTCCGTAGGTTTATTTTGGTCAGTCAGCTTCCTTGCCTGCAAATTTTCTTTTACATATACAGCAACACCACCTCCCTTCTTGCCTTTCCAGTCCCTACGGAACAGCATGGAACCGTCCATTTTATATATTCTCCATCATTGTCACTCAATCATGTTTCTGTTATTCCTATAATATCATGAGTCTGTTATTCCTATAATAAGAGTCTGATTCTGGAATTCCATTCCATTGTGACATCACAAAAGGCCCTCCATATAAGGCACCTCTTATTTCATTGTTTATACAAGTACAGGGTTGCTGATTGGTTTTAAAAATAATATAAAATCATCATTTAGAGAAAAATATCTGTGTGTTGTGTGTGTTTGTGTATGTTTAATTAATGTATTATGAATGAATGTTACGTTTTATATAGAGCTTTAAGACTTGCAAAGCGCTTTACAGAACCACCGGGCCATTCTGCTCCAGTACGCTCCCTAAGCAAGAGCTAAGGTGGTGAAGGGGCAAGAGAGAATTCACCAATTAGATATAGGGAATGATTAGGAGACCATAGTGGCACTGGGATCCACACAGACCACAGGATGGGCTTCCCTGTTGGTCACAATAACACCTCTTGGCCATACCAACACTTCTTATATATGTTGTTTTAGCCCATCATGTCCTAATGAAAGTAATGAAAACATAAAGCTGAATATATATATACACACAGTTAATCCTCCCTGGCAGTGAAAAGCACAAAATCAGTGTAATCTGGGTTTTAAGTTTATTTTTGTTTTCTGCCATTTAATGTTTCATGTATTCTTTCACATTGAGAAATCAAAAGCTTAAATCTCATGTTCAACCTTTTCATCCTTGATTGACTGATTGCAGGTTTTCTTTAAATCAACATATAAATTAGTGTGCAACTGGTGTTTTTTTTTTCTTAACAAAACTGTCTACTAAAATTGTGATCTCCCATTCATGGGCACTGTGTTAAGCGTGAGTATTAGTCTAAAGAAGTCCTCAGGTCAAGGGACCAATAGCTAATTTATTCCTCAAATCTAGGAGATACGGTCACAGTTGTAGTGAATTTACGGGTGCGTAATATGCTTCAGTGCATATGCATGATTCCAAAACCTGAATTGGACCATTCCGTTGGAAGAAGAAGTGACTATTGAAGTGAAGTTTCTCTGGACAGAATCATCCACACTCAATAATAAGCTCAGTGCAAATTGAAGCCACAAGATTTGTGCCCTGTTACAGGCTCAAATGAGGAAACAGACGGGATGACGTTGCTGTCATTAGGACAAAGTAGTATGCAAAACACTATTGGGATGCCAGAACCCTGTCTTTCTGGAATCCTAACAGGAATTTACATTAGCAGTGGGTGGTGCTATAAGTTGGGTCCTTCTAGGTACTTCTTAGGCCTTCAATTGACTGGATAGTTCTGCTTTTAACTGCACTCCACAAGATGCGTTTGTTGGCTGAAGTTGTTTTATTGATCAAACTCTTTTTGGAATGGTAGAATATTATTTGTAACATAAAAGTGTAACATTTATGGTAGAAGTCTCCATTTAATGCATGACAACAAATAGAAATGTAAAATACAGATCTACAGATTTCAAGACATTGATTTATTATGGTCAGAATATATTGAAAGATTCTGGAAATGAAAGAAGCCTGAATCTGATGATACACGAATGTTAGTCAGATATACAAGTTAATTTCTTTTCATCACAACTTTGTTCACAGCCTCCATTTCGTCCTCAGTTCCCACCTGAATAATGGCTTAGTTATTTGTAAACTCCATGTTTTTTTGCAGGAAGACACTATACACATGGAAGTATAGGATGACCATATATCCTCTTTTTCACAAATTTGTCCCCTTTCAGGACCAAACATGCCTGAAATGTCTGGGATATCGCTTTGTTTCATGTTGACATTTTGCTTTCTACAGTCAGAGTATTTTCAGTGTGCATATTTGCGTCGCTTTGATGCCTCTCTTTGCATCCTGCCCCTGGTGTCCTCTTTTTTGCAAAGCAGAATATGTTCACCCTATTAAAGTGTAATGTCATAAAAATGAATGTATCAATTCACTTGGATACCAGGGGTGTAACAGCGGCCATGAGCAAAGAATTATCAATTTTGTACACCACAAGCGCGACAAAGGTAAGACAGAGAATGGACAGAAAAGAGAGCTGGCTTGCCTGGCTTTCATGCATAGGTTCATTCAAGGCCCTGCAGGTTTGTAAGGAATCACCAATCATCACCACCTTCTGGGATACAAGCCACACTGACAGCTTCTTACCATTTTACGTCTTCACATCCTATATTAGCATTGAGCTCAGTTTGCTTGCCGCCTTGTACATTTTGGATAATTTTGCCATTTATTTAAAGGTGCGGCTATTTTAACTATGAAGGAAATGTGTATGTGACAATTTAAGATGGATGGGTTTGGGCACGTGCCTCGTGCTTGAATTGAATTTTAGATAACCCTGACAACTTTTTTTTTCCAAAAACCAAATTTAGCTACTTTTTAAAATTTATTTTGCAGCTTTTAACAACTTTTGATGTCATTCAAATGCCTAAATGTGCATGCATTTTCCCTCTGAATGACAGTTTCTCAGTGGACCGCAATGCAACCCACAACATATAACAGATACATAACAATACAATGTGCACAAGGACAAAAACAATATTAAACAGTGGAAAGATATACGATACAGGGCTTTCTGTACACATATTTTAAATATAACCAACACAACGAACTGCATGTTGCACATCAATTATTGCACAAAAGGGAACTGGCAGCTGATCAAAGTGTGTTTATTATTTTATTTTTATTCTTTAAAAAAATATATAAACATCTAAACTATGATGCAGTTTGTGTCATTTTGTGATAACATCACACAATAATTATTCTGTCATTTAGCAACTTTTAGCAACAAATCGACCTGCCTCTAGCAACTTCCCCTGAAAAATAGTTGGCAACACTGTGTTGAGAGCTGTAACCTGTCAACAGAGCTACATGAGGTTAGGGTAATGATAGACCTTGTTAGTCTTGCCTCGATAGATTAAAGTCTTTCTCTGTTCCCAGAAAGTCATGAAAAAAATGAAGCATGCCGATTGAAATGAGGGTGGGTTTGATGTGTGTGTGTGGTTGGTGTTGGGTGGGGGGAGGATTGCCCCATGAGTTTTGGAGCTCCAACTTCTCATCTGGCACCTGGACACCCACCCTGATTTTGAATGGGCTGCAAGACAAGGTTAAAAATATTATGTGGAAAGGTGATCAGGACTGAAAGTGAGGCACCTGGACAGATTTACAGTCTGCCTTTTACCCCTAGTGTTTCCAGTTTCCTGGTCAGTGTTTTCAAGGGCACGAAGAACGCTGCTGTTTTGTATTAGCTTGAGTACATTTACCGCTGGTTTCACTTTACCGTCTACCCATAGTTCGAGGTGGTCAAGTTATCTATATGGAAAAAAGTATTGGGACACCTTGCCATCACACCTACAGGAACTTTTACGACATTCCATTTTGAATCCATAGGCATCAATACAAAGTTGGTCCCGCATTTGAAGCTATAACAGTTGCCACTCTTCTGGGAAGGCTTTCCACAAGACTTTGTAGTGTGTCTGTGGGAATTTTTATCCATTCATCCAGAAGAGCATTTGTAAGATCAGACATTGATGTTGGAGGTGAAGGCCTGGCTTGCAATCTCTATTCTAGTTCATTCTAAAGGTGTTCGATGGGGTTGAGGTCAGGGCTCTGTGTGGGCCAGTCATGTTCTTCCACACCAAACTCACCCAACTATGTCTTTATGGACCTTGCTTTGTGCACTGGGGCACAGTCATGCTGGAAAAGAAAACGGCCTTCGCCAATCTGTTCCCATAAAGTTGGAAGCATAGGATTGTCCAAAATGTCTTGGTGTGCAGAAGCAGTATGAGTTTCCCTCACTGGAACTAAGGGGGCTAGACCAACCCCTGAAAAATGACCCCATATCACTGTCCCTCCTCCACCAAACTTTACAGTTGGCACAATGCAGTCAGGCAGGTAACATTCTCCTGGCATCCGCCAAACCAAGACTCATCCATCAGACTGACAGACAGAGAAGCGTGAGTCATCACGCCACAGAACTCGTTTCCACTGCTCCAGAGTCCAATGGCAGCATGCTTTACATCATTGTGCTTGGTAATGTGAGGCTTGAATGCAGCTACTCCATTATGGAAGCCATTCCATGAAGCTCCCGGTACACAGCTTTTGGGCTGGGGTGAATGCCAGCGGAAGTTTGGAACTCTGCAGTTATTGAGTCAGAGTGTTGGTAACTTTTACGCACTATGCACCTCAGCACTCGGTGACCTTGTGCTGTTACTTACCTGGTCTGCCACATCATGGCTGAGTTTCCGTTGTTCCTAAATGGAATGGTACCACCTGACCATGGAATATCTAGCAGGGAAGAAATTTCATGAACTGACTTATTGCAAAGGTGGCATCCTATGACAGTACCATGCTTGAATTCACAGAGCTCGTCAGAACAACCCATTCTTTCAAAAATGTCTGTAAACCTGATTGTATGGTTAGGTGCTTGATTTTATGCACCTGTGGCAATGGGTCTGAATGAAACACCTGAATTCAATTATTAAAACATGTCCCAATACTTTTGTGCATATAGTGTATCTAATAGTTTGTACTGAATTCCATACGATTTTCTACATAGTGGCATTGTCTAATACAACAGCCAGCATACAATACCCAGAAGCCTGTACAGAGGTCTCAAATCGCCAAAGTACAGAAAAGAATTATTTGCTTTCTTTTTCTTGAGATAAAAACTGTTATGGCAGAAAAACTAGATTTTATTGGTTCCACGTTCATTTCTTTTCTTCTTTTTTTGGTTCCACGTTCATTTTAATTGCAATTAAATAAATTTACACTGACAGCAAATTTTCCAAGTATATAGCAGTTGGACCCTTAACACGGCTTAAATGAATAGATACCAGTATACAGAGTTATGCGTCCTGTGTATTCTTTATATGCATCGTGGTGCTTTTTATATTTGTCTGAATAGTAAATGTCGTTACTGTGTAATGTTTGCCGTTTGCATGTATTTCGTTAGCGATTAATAGTGTTATGTAAATTGTCTTCCGACTGCACCTGATAGTTTAATCCAATAGCGGCTGTTAAGAAAGAGACCAACTTCCGTTTTAAGAGCCATCATCTCCATTTAAAATGACTCACAGTCTCACACACACACTTACCACGGTACGTTTATTTGCGTTCTGTATGTGAGTCTGCTGCATCGAAAACATCGGCGCCCTCTAGAGTTGCGGCGTGATATAGAACGAAGAAGGTGTTGGTGTTGTTTTAAATATGCGACAGATTTATGGAATCAGATTTGGTCGGGTGGACGTGTTCGAATTCGTTTTGTACGTACGGCGCTTGGAATAGGTCTGTATGGCTGAATCTTGTAAACAACGTAACTGGCTCTGTTAATATAAAAGAGGAAGCGTGCGATTACATTAGATGTCGATATTGATACATTACTAATCACTACCAGGAAGGTCATCCTGTTGTTTAAAGGGTACGTTTCAATATTTATATTAGTGGAAGGACCGCCATTAATAACTCAAACCCGATTGCGACTATCTACTGAAACCGACCATTATCAACCACTAAGTATTAAAATATATATTTATATCAATACATTTGCCATGTTAATTTAAACTATCTGCACCTAAGTGTTGTAGCGTTATTGTTCGAATATCGAATAGAAAAATAAAATGATGCTCAAACAAAAGCTAAGCCTCCGCGCTACAGGAAGAAATAAATTAGAGACGCGTATATGTAATATACTATCGGGTAGGACGCAATGTTCAAATATCGCAATGTGATGTCGTTGAAATAAATATTGGGATGTTTATAAAACAAACAAAAAAAAGTTTAATCATAACTTAATACATTTCTCACAAAGCCGTCTAGAAGTTATTTAAACAGCAAGGATGAAAATTACTGTTTCGGAGCACGCATGCAGCGATTATGGAAACGCCGCCGATGTAAACTATAAACTGATTTTTAAACATATATACTAGATAATCTTGAAACAGGAAAATTATTACCATTTTCTGTAGCAAACTGTTACTCGTATCAAGTCATACAAGTTTCAACATTGCATTACAGTCTGTAAAGTTCACTGGCAAGAGAAAGTACTTGCATGCACATGTAAACTTGTTCAGGTCTCAGAAAGGTTAAATAGCAAACAAAAAAGCGACAGCACTGTATAGCACCAAAAACGGCAACATGGCAACTGAACCATGTACTGTGTGAGCCAAAAGTACAATTCCGTATCACTACAATTTATGGATTATATTTTTAAATCATTTTGGAAGATTTTTATCTGTTTTGAATGTGGTGGCTTACACGATGACCACTTGCATAGTGTTCGGTGTACAATTATTGCAATGGGAAATTATATAATGCGTTTTGACCAACAAGAGTAAAGCAACTGAAAATTATACCAGATTTTATAAGAGCATTTGCAATATGTGGGAAGCAAAGAGAAATTAATTTCTTATCAGCAGATGTGACATAAGGTGTGCAGATTACACTAGTTTGGCAAATGATGTCATTTGAGAAAATGCCAAAGCAATCGAAAAAACTAAACCGAAATATTTATGGAGCTTGCTGAAAGATCGCAAAAATTCGCAGACGACGCACAAATACTGCTGATAATGTTTGGATCACGTTAAATCATGGTAACACTTAATAATAACTCTACTGAAGTACAAAATATGAACAAATCACGTATAGTTGCTATTTGAGATAAGATGTCACGATTCATTAATGATACTTAAGTTCAGTAGTTCACAAAGGTTTACAGAATTTAAAATACAGTAACAAATATAGTAATTGCTTGAGATAAAACATGCGTCACAATTCATTAATTAATGATTAATTAAAGTGAGATCATAATGTAACGACTGTTTAACATAGTAATACTAAATTAATGGTGAAGATGACAGGTCCTCAAACTATTGGGGGTTTGAATAGGGACTAAGGGAGGAATGGGGTGGTGAAGGGGATACTATAGTTTCTGTCTGTTGTGCCACTGTGTGTGGCTGTAAAGCCCAATCCTAGATCTGCATATCTTGCCGCAGGTTGGACATGTAAGAGCTGGATCAGGAAGTTCAGGTCGTGCTGTGACGGTACCGAGGTGTCGTCGCTGCCGTCGTTCTGCCCGCTTCTGAGTGCGGCGTTCTTCCAGGTGGTTGACCCCTTTATTACACATAGTACGCCACAACTGTCGATCAGTCGCATAGGCCTCCAGAAGTTCAGGCTTGATGTTACATTTAATGATTAATTAAAGTGAGATCATAATGTAACGACTGTTTAACATAATAATACTAAATTAATAATACCATATGATACCATATTCGTAATATTTGTTAGTGAAAGTGCATAATATATCTTGAATATTTTAAGTATTGTCTTGGGTACCCCGCGCATGTTTTTTGTCATGGCCACTAGCCTTACTCACGTGTTTTTATGGCCTTGGAATCTAATGTCTCTCACTGTAACTTTAAATTTGTAAGTGCAATTTCTGTCTATTAGTATTAATCTGTTGATGGCAAGTTTGTTAGGAAGTTCGACCGACAACTGCAACAGAAGACATTTCACAGGGATCTGGCATTACTGTCTTACTTAATGTTAAGTGAGCACCTTGAATTCTAATGGTCAGCATGCTCATGAAGAGGTGGGCCCCATCGCTGGCCCCTCCAGTGCCGC
This sequence comes from Paramormyrops kingsleyae, assembly GCF_048594095.1. Lineage (NCBI taxonomy): Eukaryota > Metazoa > Chordata > Actinopteri > Osteoglossiformes > Mormyridae > Paramormyrops > Paramormyrops kingsleyae. The sequence continues at coordinate 32,256,875 of NC_132803.1, forward strand.
CACCCTTTCAATTCCATTTGGAGAATTTTTTCTTCTCCCCTCTCCTCCGTTGTTTTGTGGTATTTTCTGCTTTAATGGTGTACTCTGGGTTTGTGTATGTGAGACCTTTGGAGAGCTGTGTTGGGAAGGGTACTTTTATAGCTCTTAACAAACTGAATCGAATGGAAAATTCATATTAATCTCTAATTGTCTCACTATTTAGTTATATCATTTAATTAAGATGAGGCTTTAAAGAATGTCTTCTTTAGTTCCAACTATGCAACCATTACTAAAACTTGTTCATTACATTTTGTAAGTTCTGAAACTTTGGAGTATCTTGTTAGCTGTCCATTATTGTGGGCTCTCCGACCCCCTGCCCTAGCTTAACAAATTTTATCGTATCTTGACCAATGTTATTTTTGGCGCGGAAGGGGGTCTCCCGTTTGAGAAAGATTGATTCGAAATAAAGTTTCTCAAACTCTGATCTAGACCAGTATTCCGCTGGGCCACAGAATGCTGGTGGTTTTGCGGAAAGGTTGGTAAATTCCCGAAAATGAACTTTATTTTCGATCTTTTACGAGCCCTCACATCCAAGTGCTCAGTTAGCATCTGAAAAAAATGGGAATAACGTTGGGAATCCTAAACTTGGAAGACATGCAAAAATGTGTGAATGCAAACCAGCTCTTAGACTGCCATCTTGTGGTTCCACGAAGTAGTATTTTTTAAGCGTGAGTGCGAGTATTTAGGGTAAGTAGCTACTGATATATTTTTTGGTAAATACTATTGTTTGTACTCTTCAGAGCCCACATTGCTGGGTTAATTTTTCTCACAAAGGCTGGGTTGAGTCTGCTGGATTATTTTCAGTCCAAATGTGCAGTCCTGACCCATCATTTGGATTCTGGGCCTGACCTATCTGCGGGGCTATGATTTTGACCCAGCATTTGGGTACCAGTACCCCTGTTGTAATGGGCACCCATGTTTTCACGTAATCTTCATTGTAATCACTGGTGAACAAGCACCCAAACATGTCTCAAATGGTGGATGTGGCATACATGTAACAAGGTGAACTGGTTCGTTTTAATTCATTGATTATATTTCTCATAATAATTTTAACAATAGTGAAACCGCTGCTCCTCTGCACCAAAACCAGCTAGTTGAAGTGGTTCTGGCAACTATCTAGGATGTCCCCTGGCCACCTCCCTGAGGACGTGTTTTGGGCATGTCTAATTGGAAAGAGACCCCAGGGCAGACCCAGGACATGCTGGACAGATTATACCTCTCGACTGGCCTGAGGACGTCTCAGTATCCCCTGGAGAGGAGCTACATGATGTGGCTGGGGAAAGAGAGGCCTGGGGGTCCCTGCTTAGACTGCTGCCTCTGTCATCTGGCCCTAGATAAGCAACGGAGTTCAATGGCACAATGGATACTCATATTCTGAAACTTAACTCTGTCAACAGCAATAAATATTTACAACTAACAATGATACATTTCAATTAAAGATAGTTAATACACACTACCATTCAAAAGTTTGGGGTCACTTAGAAATTCCCTTGCTATTGAAAAAAGCAGATTTTTGTTCATTAAAATAACATCAGATTGATCAGAAATACTGTCTACACATTGCTAATGTTGGAAATGACTATCATAGCTGGAAATGGCTGTTTTTAATGGAATGTCTACATATGTGTACAGAGCCCCATTATCAGCAACAGTTAGTCCTGTGTTCCAGTAGAATGTTGTGTTTGTTAATGCAAATTTATCATTTTAAAAGGTTAATTTTCATTAGGAAACCCTTTTGCAATTATGTCAGAACAGATGAAAATTGTTGTGCTGATTAAAGAAGCAATTAAACTGGCCTTCTTTGGATTAGTTGAGTTTCTGAAGCATCAGCAATTGTGGGTTTGATTACAAACTCAAAATGGTCAGAAACAAAAAACTTACTTCTGAAACTAATCAGTCTGTTCTTGTTCTGAGAAATGAAGGCTATTCCATGTGAGAAATTGCAAGGAAACTGAAGATCTCGTACAATGCTGTGTACTATTCCCTTCACAAAGCAGCAAAAACCGGCTCTAACCACAATAAAAAGTGCTATGGACAGACAAATCCAAGTTTGAGGTGTTCAGATCACAAAGAAGAACGTTTGTGAGACGCATATCAAATGAAAACATGCTGGAGGAGTGTTTGACAACCTCTGTCAACCATGGTGGAGGCAATGTGGGGGTCTGGGGCTGCTTTGATGGTATGTGGAGGTATAAAGTGAGAGGTTTGTACAGGGTGAAAGGGATCTTGAAGAAGGAAGCCTATCACTCCATTTTGCAACATCATGCCATACCCTTTGGTCGGCGCTCAATTGGACCCAAATTCATCCTACAACAATGACCCAAACACAGCTTTCAAACTATGCAAGAACTATTTAGGGAAGATGCAGTCAGCTGGTATTCTGTGAATAATGGAGTGGCCAGTACAGTCACCAGATGTCAACTCTAGCTGTTATGGGAGCAGCTTGACCGAATGGTACGTAAGAAGTGCCCATAAAACCAATCCAACTTGCAGGAGATGCTTCAGGAAGCATAGAGTGAAATATCGTCAGATAACCTAAAAATGATATCTAGAATGCCCAAGGTTTACATGGCTGTAATTACTGTAAATGGAGGACTCTTTGACTAAAGCAATTATTTTAATTTAAAAAAAATATCTAACTTTGTCAGTGACTATTTCCTATTTATTTGGCTTTATTTCCTATTCAAACTCATTTCATGTATATTTTCATAGAAAATAAGGAAATTTCTAAGTGACCCCAAACTTTTGAACAGTTGTGTACAGCTGGAAAAATTAAGAGACTGCAGCAAATTTTTCAGGCTCACACATTTCTCAATTTATGGGCATGCACCTGTGTTAAATATACATTTTTTGCAAAACCCAATGTGACTCTTCCCTGATTCTCATTAATGAAGGGCTTCTTCCTTATGTTATGGGACTTCAGTCCTGATTCTAGGAGCCTGATATGAACTGTCTTAGCAGGGCACTTCACACCTGCACTTAATGTTTCCCATTCTTTTTAAAGGTCACTTGAGGTTATTGTTCAATTTATGAGGCCCTGCAGGATAAGTTGACGGTCATCTCTGGCAATAGAAAGTTGCTTCTTCCTTCTACCTAGCAAGTTTTTGGTCATTGCCAGTGTTGCCTTGTTCTTGTGTACTGCTGTCTTAGAAACGTTGAGCCTGCCACTCAGTGTAGCCTTCTGCCAGCAGTACCAGGATTTAAAAATGCAGATTTTTTTTAGATATAGAATGATCACTTAGCTTTTTCCAGAGCTGTATATCAAATAATGATAGAAAACAGATGAACAACCCAGTAAATGGTTGTCTTAATTCACAGTTGGGTCATTGAAACAACCCAGCATAATGGTTAAATTGCATAACCTTGCATAAATTGCATAAGAAGATGGGTTAGAATAACCTAGTTTGTTCTGTCCAATATTTACTGAGCTCTGGGTAGGCAGTTAACACAGGTTAGCATTTTTTAGATTTTATATAATGTAGACATGATGATATCAATTCATTTGCTGCCCCCTGGTGTAGATATTGAGCAATGTTCTTTTCTGTTCAGTATATTTTTATTAGTTCTGATGTCTTCCTACTAGATAATTTCACTACAAGTGAAAAATGACATGCTGGTTTATTTATTGTCTTGAAGTCCACTAATAATTTTAACTATTAGTTACAGCTGGCTTTCAAAAGAAACACCCTTGTGCTCAGTATTGCTGAAGTTGTAAGACCTGGCACATTCATCTAGCCATCAAACAAGAATTCTTGTTAATTAGTTTTTTTTGGCACATTTTTAAAATAACCGTTGTTTGAGCTACATTGGTTATTGAAAATCCAAACAACTTCCGTATTACTGGTTTTGGGACCAAATCCTCCATGTCGTTCATGCAACTATGTTGCCAGAGGGCATGCACATGACGTCACAGTAGGCGGAGGTTACTCCGGTTACACCCACTGACTATCAAAACCAACTGAGTGGCAGTCTTAGTGCTCAGTTTGAATGCCACATAAACATAACTAAATTATGAAAGAGCTGTTGTGCGTTTGACTGTAGAATTTGTTTAAGCAAGAAATATGAGGTATCCTTTTACAGACTGCCGAAAATGAGAGACATGCAGGCAAATGGATCCTTGCAATCCATAAAAACAACTGGAATCCAGGCTCCGAAAACAGTGGCCTGTACTACGAAACGGGGTTACTGGCTTATCAGGGTAACTTGTCGGATTTAAGGTACCACAGTTTAAATGGACTTCATATTCGTTCACTTACATTTTGCCCAGACTACCTTAAATCCGACAAGCTACCCCGATAAGTCAGTAACCCCACTTCGTAGTACAGGCCCCAGGCTTACCAATTTTCACGTATCTGGCATGACACGTAAGAAATCTTATGGCAAATCTGTATTATTCCAATATAAACATAAAATTAGCTACATCAAAATCGCTGGGGTAGTTTGGAAACCCTACAGACTATTTACAAAGTAACAAAAGTCTTACTTATACGTAAATATGTGTGCAGATTAGTCTTAAATTGAAAATCTCACTCCAGCCAGCTGACCAAAGTTGACAATCTTGGAAACGTTTATTTGTCGTTGTAATTTCTGACCTAATAAAAGTTGAAAAAAAAACAACAAAAAAAAAACAGTACAAAGAATGGGATGTTAAAAAGGTATAAAATTAGAAAAAAATATCCGTTGGTGTCCTTGTCACTTTAATTTCGTCAACAAATCCCGCCTTGAAGTATGACCAAGGCTTTTGTTTTCCTTAAGGCTTTGCTTTGTGTATTTCATCGGCGTTGAAATCAGGTACAGATGATTCAGTTAAATTTCAAAGGTTTTATTGTCGCGTCTCAGTGCAACATGAAGGAACGAAATGTGTTTCCTCTGGGTCCTGGTCCACAGTAGAAAGAAACAGGGGGCGATATAACAAGCAAGTTAAAAGAATGGAATTAATAGTAACAGAATAATAAAAATAGAAACAAAAATAACGATATTTAAAAATACAATAAATAAAAAATATAAATGGAAGGTTGTTGGAAAGTGAGGAGGATGTACATAATACGCATAAATATCAGGAAACCTGATTCCTGCCCACGTATCTTTGTCCATGGTCCACTGGTCCTTGGGTAAATTATACCGATCCCTGTGGAGTCCAGCTTTTTAATTAAAGTAAATAAGTTCAGCAGGTTTTGCCGCTCAGACTGTCTGAAGGGGCATGTTCTGGGGGGGCAGTGACGTCAATTCAAGTGCACTCATATCGGGAATCGGGCACGTATAGGAAGCTCAGCCTAGCCGCAGTAACTGTACGATTGTAAAGCGCCATAGACACTTTAGGAAAAAACACTTGCTGAATAAAAGTAAATGTAAATGTAGTGTTGTTCCGCGATTCTCGGGATAACTGAAACGCTTACCATGGGTACATCTGCAATGGATAACAATAAATTGTCATACCGCCCACTGCTACTGTATGTTATTTTTTTGAGTTTTTTTTTAATGTTCTTGACATTTGTTTAATGAAATGGTAGTGACATTCATGGTTTATTCAAGCAAGGGTGTGCAATTCCATGATACTATATCGTTAATGATTAAAATGACTCCAAGATTACGGTAACCATCTAATCCCCCCCCGGTCGCACTATGAGCTACTTCAAGTATTACAAACCTGAATAGGATAAGCGGTTACAGTAAATTGGTGGTTTGGATTTGCAAAATCTGACATGGACCTATGTCCTGCAAAGAAACTGCTCATAAAACAGAGTGCAAACATAACCAATATTATTTCCTGAAATATTCATCTCTACTTTTACAGACTGCCGAAAAACAAAATTAAAACACACCTTTGCTACAATGAGACAGTCTTTTCTATATGTATCTAGGTAATAAGTGTATGCTAGCTTAGGAAGAAACACATTAACGCTGGAACATGTGAAAATTAACAGTGACTCAAAAATGTGACTCAAGAATTTGTCCTGTTCATTAAAAAGTTAGTGACATCATGTTGGACGGCTAGATGAACACCCCTTCGGTTCCTAAACCTCTCCTTAGGAACACCTCAGCCATTGCATGTATATGTTAAATTTCACAATGAGTTAAATTCATTAATTTCATTAGTTAACTTGATAGGGCATTGATAGGTCAAACGTGGTATGCTTGTGGTCAAGTCAAAAATCGCAGGGGTGTATTGGGTGGTTGCTGCAAATACTGGGGATAACATTAGGGTTAGGGTTAGAAATGGTTAAGCTAAAACACTTTGACACACAAAATGTGAAATTTACACCAATATGAGGATCACTTAAATAACATTATCTTTGACTGACTAAGACTTTTCTTTGACCGTAGGAGGACTGGAGTTGATTGGGAATTGAGTTTGAGACCCTTGGTATGGATTTTTTGACTGCCAGCAATTTGGAAAAAAAGCTTAAAAATGTATTGCTTGTTGTTTGGATGATAACTAAATTCATCCAGTATGTGCAAGACTAAGTTCTAAGTATTCACTACTTACAACGTCACAATTACTACTCTCAAATATGCTTAGGCATACTGTTTATACATGTCAGCAGTTTGGGTACTACCAAGTACAGATGAAGAATCGGTATATTCCCTTTGAAGTGTGTCTCATTCCATTTGGTGACCCACAGCAGAGCCAGCACTATACAGAGTTTTGGCGTGACGTCCCCTGTAACCTGCACCTCTCAGGCATATCAATGTGCCAGGTCTTACAACTCCTGTCATACTGAGGATAAGGGTGTTTCTTTTGAAAGCCAGCTGTAACTAATACTTACAATTATTAGTGGATTACAAGGCAATAAATAAACCCGCATGTCATTTTTCATTTGTAGTGAAATACTCTAGTAGTAGGAAGACATCAGAACTAATAGAGAGATACTGGACAGAAAAGAACATTGCTCAATTTCTACACCAGGGGGCAGCAAATGAATTTGATGTAATTAATGGAGCGTGACAAAGTTGGTTCAAACCTATAATTCCCTTTTTCATTTAATCCACTAATTAAACTCCGTAAATCATCATGATAATATAATGCCATATATAATCATTTAGTACAGATCATGAGACACTGAATTACCTAAAAATTCTCTGGCATACTGCCAACTTTCCTGGTTTGTTGAGAAACAAAAATGTTTTAGAAAGGTTAACATAAGTTCAAATACTTTTCATTACATAACGTTTAATAACACATTTTGGTGGCATCTTGTCACCATGTGGTATGAAAATAACAAGGACAGTGTGATAAAATATAGAACTGCCTGTATTGTTTTGTACGATTGCAGTATAGTCCATCCATCCATCCATTTTCCAACTCGCTTATCCTACTGGGTCGCGGGGGGTCCAGAGCCTATCCCGGAAGCAATGGGCACAAGGCAGGGAACAACCCTGGACAGGGGGGCTCACACACCATTCACTCACACATGCACACCTAAGGGCAATTGAGTAACTCCAATTAGCCTCAGCATGTCTTTGGACTGTGGGGGGAAACCAGAGTGCCTGGAGGAAACCCCACGGGGAGAACATGCAAACTCCACACACATGTAGCCCAGGTGGAGACTTGAACCCAGGTCCCAGAGGTGTGAGGCAACAGTGCTAACCGCTGCACCACCATGCCACCCCACTGCAGTACAGTGAAAAATTTAATTATTTAGGACTTACCTGTCTGATTTCCAGCTATACAGGGTATTACTGCTGAATATCACCATATCTACATTATTTGCACTCTAAAAACTGCTCAGTTAAAAATAACCCACAAATCTGGAAGAATCAGAATCAGAATCGCGTTTATTGGCCAAGTACGTAAGCAAACACATACATACAAGGAATTTGGTTCTGGTCAATGGTGTCTCTCAAGCACAAAAGTATAAAAACAACAACAATACAATATAATACAATACAATACAATGAACAATACAATATAATAATTGGCAAAATCTTATATACAGAAAATACAAAGATTACAGAAATATATACCACAGAGTGTACATAAAGTGCAGTTGCAATGCTGTAGGTGTTTAGCAGTGTGACAGTTCAGCTGTTTAGGAGGGAGATGGCGAGGGGAGAGACTGTTCCTGTGTTGGGTGGTCCTGGTCTGCAGGCTTCTATATCGTCTGCCAGAGGGCAGCAGGTCAAAAAGTCTGTGTCCAGGGTGTGCGGGATCTGTGGTGATTTTCCCTGCCCTTTTCCTGGATCTTGAGAGTGACAGATCCTGGATGGAGGGCAGGGGGGCACCGATGATCTTTCCTGCTGTCTGTATACAGCCCGCTGCAGTCTGTTCCTGTCCTGCTTAGTGGCTGCTCCATACCAGACTGTGATGGAGGAGCAGAGGACAGACTCTATGACTGCAGTGTAGAACTGGATCAGCAGCTCCTGTGGAAGACTGTACTTCCTCAGTTGTCTCAGGATGGAGGAGATGTTGGACTCCCACTTCAGTTCCTGGGAAATGGAGGTACCCAGGAACTTGAAGAGCTCCACAGTAGACACCGGGCTGTCTGATATGGTGAGGGGGAGCAGTGTTGACGGATGTTTCCTGAAATCCACTGTCATCTCCACGGTGTTGTGCGTGTTCAGCTCCAGGTTGTGCTGACTGTACCAGAGTACCAGCCGCTCAACTTCCTGCCGGTATGCAGACTCATCACCATCCTGCATGAGTCCAATGATGGTGGTGTCGTCTGCAAACTTCAGGAGTTTTACAGCTGAGTTCCTGGAGGTGCAGTCAATGGTGTAAAGGTAGAAGAGCAGTGGGGAGAGGACACATCCTTACTTGCTGCTTCCTGTCTGTCAGGAAGCTGGTGATCCACTGACAGATAGCTGGTGACATGTTGAGCTGGGAGAGTTGGAGAGTTGATAAAGCTTAAACGCGCCAAACCTTTTGAACCACCTCAAAAGAAGACGCTTGAAAGAGCGTTGTAAGAACATGTATATCATTGCTTTTTAAAACTTAGATGAACAGTTTGGAAACTGATTGTTTTAACATGTATATCATTGCTTTTTAAACTTGGATGAACAGTTTGGAAACTTTTATAAACTAATCTTTTTCTGCGAATCATTTACTGGAGTAACATAAAATTATACTGGAAAGACCATTTAATTAAATATCTATTCTATGTCACATAATCCAAATTGGTATGTTACTTTGGATATTCTACAAATACTCACTAGAGGGCGCAAATGCAGCACAGCTCCAAGTCTGACCATAGAGTATGTTCAACAAGCTTAGTGGCTTGGCTAGTGCATCTTTGCTTTGTCACGGCTTGCTTAGCTTGATACTATCTTTGCCCTTTGTTCTGAGATATTCATAGCATGTTTGGGGGACAGTTTGGCAGATGCCTCGATGGTCAAGACAGCTGGGGTAACAAACCATGGTTTACTACACAGAAAGGTGCTGAGGGCCTTTTAAAGGGATTGTAACAAAGGGGAAAAAAACTGAAGAAACTCCAGAAATAAACCAAAACTGAGCATCGTGCAGGTGGAGGCTGAGCAGCTCCCCACAATTCTGTCTCCTCTGTCGTCATACTGACTGCCTCTGGTACCAAGTTCTCTTCATCCTGATTAGTGAGGGTTAGCGGTCATTAGTCAGGGGCCAACTGGGGCTGGTTTGAGATGACCTGCCTCTTGGGGGGGGGGGGGGGGTGGAGTCTCGTACAGCAGCGTACCCTAACCTTAACCCTAACCCTAACGTACGTATTTATCACCTGGCTGCTCGCAGAGCTGTTCAGATGTAAATCTGTACTCTGGCCCATAGTGCTAGTGCTTAAAGCAACCTGGTGCCGTATTTTGGTTTTGTGGCCCAGGAGCTTTAGCGTTTTCAGGAACTCCTTCCTGGACTTTGTGTATTTGCTCAGATTGTTCAAAGCTGTGCTGTTTTCCACTGTATTCAGCCTGTGATTGGGGGTCCTCTTAAAACTAAAATGCCTCACGGGGGCCCAGCAGGACAACTTAGTACTCTTTTCCGCTTCTGAATTTTTTTAACAAATAATGAAAAAAGGAATCATTTCCCGCCAAAGGTTTCATCTTACACAGTTTTTTTTTCTTAATAATATTTGACAAGTCGGTCCCTCCCTCTCCGTGTCTTTCCTCTTTCTATTCTCTTCATACTTCCTCAACTTTTCCCACACTGGTTCCTTGGCTCCTTCCGGAAAATGACAATGGTAACATTTCTTGAATCAGCCTTTTTACTTTTTTTGATAGAAGAAACATATATAAACATATATATAATGTTATGATGTCATTATACGTTGAAACCCAAATGACTGAACACAATTTTTTAAATGATTATGCCATTGTTTTACACAGAACTAAAGTTTCTGTGTCTGTATTTTAAGATGATTTTAAGTTAATTCATGTTTATTTTCTTATCTCTAAACCTGGGGCATATATGAAACCACTCATCATGAATTCAAACGTTAAACATTAATCCATGTCTGTCTTTCTTTGTTGATTACAAACCCTTTCACTCACTCAGCATGGTTATGGATGACCCTGAGCATTTAATATTCAAGAACTGCCAGTGATTATACACTTGCCAGTAAAAACTGAACCTAAGTGACAGGTCCTAACCTGTTTATTAAAGGCCCACGATGTTGATAAGTGTGGTGTAAAATGTGTTTCCAGTACCTAATCTCATTTACCTGGGTGACATAACAAAAGAAAAAAGGGAGAAATTAGAAATATTTAAAGAAAACACGCACTAGTCTTTTGACTTTCATAGCTACTTTCAAATCCCATGAAGATATTTAGTATGTGAAAGGGAAAAATGTGCCCGTTTTTGCTATAATATGTACTTTCAGCTGAATTATACATTTTACATGGATAGTGCTTAAGATAAAAATGTTGCGTTATGCGAACAAACGTTTCAGTTGACACTGTTTACCAGAAGGACCAGCAGCACAGCAGACCTGTTAACACAGGGAGGCGCTAAAGCCACGCGCCAAAGCTTTGTTCGTGCTTAGTCTGCGATGAGGCCTATTCAATAACGACTGCGCGAGATCGTTCACTTGTAACATTTCTGTACGTATTACTTTAACTGATGTGTAAGCAAAATTAGGAAATAAAGCATGTGTTTTTACCAACCCGAAGGTGTGCGTTTTACAAAACCGATTGAAATTAATCGTCAAGTTAATTGTCATTTCGGTGAAAAAGAAAACTTTTTCGAAGCTCATCAGTAGGCTGTCATCAGAAATGTATATAAATCAGAACCTCGAAGGTAGCCTGGACACATCGAAGCACAGCAGACTCCAGAGAGAAGTTCTCTCTCCTTATTTCCGTGTAGTCCTCCCTCTGTTCTTTTTAGTTGCTTGACTGACGCTTTGATAGCAGTTCATTCATACTGTGCTTCTCAGCCTATATGTTGTCAGGGCTTCTAACGTAAGAGATGGTTGTGATATTGTTTTGTAATATTCGTTTTGCCTTTATTTCATTGGTTGTATATGGGTATTTTTTAATGTGTGTTTAGTTACATTTACTGACGTATGTAAAAATGTGGGCTGTTAGGTATATATTACTGCAAATTACATTAATCTTGCATGATGACAATTCGGTTACAAATTTAATTTAGTTTCGAAATTCTACAATGAGATTACTTTTTCCAGGGCCTGTTCGTAGCTCTTTTTAAAAATATGATAATCTGCAATATTATTTATAGTGAAACATTTTGAACTGGCATATATTTTCATGAAGCTATTGGTCTATTATTTTTAAAACTCGCTATAACGCTTCTGCCTTAAAGATCTGTTGTTGTTGTTGTTCTTCTTCTTCTTATTATTATTATTATTATTATTATTATTATTATTATTGGTAATACTGATGATAATATTCGTTTTCATATTTTTGGATTGGATGTTGCGTATCTGAAATGTTCCATTTGCGGATAATATAACGTAACACAAAATTCGTTTTTCGAGTAACACTTAGGATACTTGTCAGTTTTCTTATGTATCGCCATTTTTACATTTTTAATTTCTTTATGTAAAACTCTCCGTCTTGACTATAGGCGTGCAGCCTTCGATATGAGAAAATTTTAACTTTTAAAAGTTTTAACTTTTTTAACCGATAAATTAGTCGTTGGTATGCTTTGTCATTCTTGGCGAAAAAGCTTTGTTACAGTATAAAAATAAATTGACGGTGTGTTACGCAGTGTTGTAAAGTCTTTTGGAAATGATTATTTTTATAATCATGTAGTGACGTTCAAATCTCTCTGCGTATATATTATTACAGTAAAATATACAAGGGCCACAAACAAACAAAAGGAGACAATAAATGACCGATATTATTAGTCTACATCACATTATTATCGAAAACTGCGCCAGGTGAAAAGTATATTTCAGAAAAATTACCATTTAATTATTTATGCGTTGTACTTACACCAGGATAAACCCATCCTTTTTATGAAATAATGCAATAATGTATAGTATTCCGTATAATTAAAATATAATATGAGAATAATTATTGCCAATGGCATTCTAGTATGATAAAGCATTGAAATGACAATTAATGCACCTTAATTGAAACAGCTCAATAAATCGGGGTTTGACTGCGAAAAAATCCCCAAATCTCAACTGATTCACGGATTTTCAAGTGCATTTTCAAAATTATGCAATGAACGTTCGTCACTAATTAACAAGAAAAACTGTATTTTTCAAAGAATTTACAAATGTTGAATTGACATCGTCGATCTTGTTTTAAAGGTCGGTGTGATTATGCGTCTAGAAGCGGCGCAGTTTCCATCCAAAGAAATGCGTCTGGCGGCAATAGGAGGGAGAAAAACATTATATTCTTTACAATGTGCCCGAATTATCGGAAATATTAAATTCTTTTACGATATACTATCCTTAGCCAGTTTCAACCCCACCCCCAAGCTCTGTAGTGCAGTGTGCAATTTTGTTTTTTGTCCTATATCCTCTGGGCGGCGATCAGTCAAACTTACCGCTGTGAGTGTAGCGTACACTCCTGCAGACCCCTAGTCGCCTTCCGTGTAATAAAATCCACTGAGATATCATCTAAGGCGCCAGGTGAGCAATAGAAAGAGCAATCGAGATTGTGTCGTGTTTACTTCTCCTCCCCAGTCTAGCGCCGCAACTGTTACACATTAACATACAAGATACAAATAAAGATTTACTGTTGATAAACAAATGACTCCAGACGAAACCAACTAGGCATTAAAGATGATTTTTACATTTTGAATCTCTTCATATCCGTTTCCATTATTCAGCTACAAACAATTGAAATGACTAAGCGTCTGAAAAATGTCCTTGCTTATAGAATTCCAGGTTGCGCATTACGTTTAATAGCGATTAAAAATTGTAACCTTTCACATATTTCTAAAATGGTCATCCTCAGCTAGTTTCCCTGAAGAAAATTTGCATACTCACCTGACAGAATGATTCGACCTGGGACAGCCTTAATGGCTTTGCCTTCATCCATAGTAATATCATAATTGCATAGTTATCGTTTTATCTCATATTGGTCATTAATTGGCCACTCTTTGTTCTCAATATAAAATAAGGAAGAAAGCAGTCCTCCTTAATTTAAAAATAGTCCTGCTTATAACCACTGCTGTCATCAGCACAGTTCCAAGAATGTCAGCTGATAGTTTATGCTTGTTATTTTAACAGGGCCTTTATGACAAAACTGGTCTTTGGATGTGCAAAGTATTAACTGCCTCTGGGATGTAATCAGTGAGAAAAATAAATGCAATGTTCAATAGTTTATTGAAACCTTCAAGAAACATTTTCAATGATGTCAACTAAACCAATCAAAATATTGAGTACTACAGAACCCAAAGGACAACTTTAACACATTAAACTTTTATACAATAAAAAATATTCAGCAATTTTACTTCCAAGCTGCAACATGTTTTAAGAAAATTTGTTTAGGTCTTGACACACACTAAAAAGATAAATGGTTAAAGATTTTTTTTTTCAAGTAAACTGATGCACTGTGTTGTCAGCTTGCTTGACGATAGCACTTTAAACTCCATTAAAGATAAAAGGATGGCACATGTTCAGGTCTGCTTAGACAACCGGAGGCTGAAGGTGAGGCATAAGCAGTGGTCAGCACACAGGTAACTATGGGTGAAATGAAGATGACTGAAACACACCATTAAACAAGTGTATCAACAATAAATTAAAGAAATTATGAACCTCAGACTTCTAACCCATTATATTTACACTTAATACCAAATAATTACATAAATATTTTGATATATAATATATATTTACATTTATAGTCCATGTTACTGTAGTTTTTTTATGCTTTCTTTTTCCTGTTCCCTTTTCTTTGAAATTAAAGGTTTGGTGATTTGAACTGATTGTAAGGGGGATCAAATTACTTTTATGTTTGCTTTTAGGTTAGTTTTATAATGTTTTGAAATACACACCTATCATTTTTATTTTGCTTATCTTAAAAGAATTTAAATTAAAAATTCCCCTGAACTGAACCAACATATAAGGATCATTCAGAGGTTTGCAGATTGTGGAGCATGCAAAATCTCTTCTCATCTCGCACACAGGACTTCATTAAATTTATCAACCATATCAGACTGTATACTTCTGTATAGGTATATACTTAAAACAATTCTCACCACTTCAGGGTATGTATTAAATTTTTAGCCCAGCGACTTGGCATATAAAATATAGATAGGACGTAGCAGCAGCTTAATCGGTTTATGGTTCTAATTCTCAGTATCCTTTCAGTTTCAATACTTGCGTGGTAGTCAAATAAACAACAAGTTCAAAGTTCTTCAGTTTTAACGTGACAGAAATAGAGTTATCAGTTCTTTACAAACAAAGTGCATTTTAAAAATCGAAACAGGTCCATAGGTCTGCAATCCACACCCGCATTTGCTAGACAGATATTATAATCATCCTAATCACCACTATCACATCAGCATCATCTTTCACGTAATTCTTAACATCGCCAGCATTAAAGATATTGCCGATTGGCAGTCTTGTTTCGTTCTGTCATGCTGCACTCTATGGGGATAAACTCCGGGGCCTGCTTTGTTTCGAATCCAGTCCGCTCACCAGACGCTGGATGCTCTGCAACTCACTGGTGGAGTCCTTTGTGGGACAAGTCTTTGGAGACAGGGAGACGGAGCCAGATGACAAGGCTGATGACCTGCCGTTGGCCTCTGACGCAGAGTCCAGCGTCGTCAGTGCCGGGCTAGCCGCCATGCTGTTGCCCTTCAGCTCCATGGTGCTACTGTCCATAGGGATCAGGCCTGGTGTGTGTGGGGAGCTGTCCGGCACACCAAGGGGGAGCTGGTAGGGGCTGTACCTGAGGCGAGGGCGCATGGCGCTCAGAAAGGGGTGCCGGTGGACCGAGGATGAGGCTGCAGAAGAGGCTGCCGCAGCTGCTGCCATATAGGTGTAGGGGTATGGGAAAAGACTGCCGAATGGAGACATGGCCAGGCTCTGCAGGTGAAGTGAATGGGGGGAGGACATTAACATCAGGCCCCAAGCTGCTGATTGGCTGGCATTCTCTAACACAACCCTAATATTTGTCTGTTGCCATTTTCATTCCATTTCCTGTCTCAACACCTCATCTGTAAAAGTTCCAAGAAATCTTAATATTCATACTGACAGAATGTAATATGCCCTTACTAAAATGGTGCTTATATTTTAGGCAAGTTAGAGGCATGACATGGAGTTGTACAGTTACAATGGCATGGGAGCATGCCAGTAAACACCTTTTATATGCTTAAATAATTTATACTTAAGTATTCCTTATACGGAACATATGCCATTTTTTTAAAGTAAATATTTTTCTTTCATGTTACACAGTTAATTTCTACAATATATAAACAAGATCCTTTTCTTAATTTCAAAATCAGCTGCGCTTAAGTGTGTGAATATTCTTGTTAAGCTAAAGCTAATCATTTTGCAGATTAGCCTTATAAGAATAATTCAATAAACAGCACATTAAAAAGCATTGTTAGCTTCATTTTCTTGTACATGAGCATGGGTTAGAATTCTGTTTGTGTTACCAAACCCTTTTGAATTTAAAGTATCATTATAGTGCATTTAGAACAAGCAGTTACAACCTGTTTAATGAAACTTATCTCTTAAACAATTTACTTATTCAGTGGTCATATTGCATGTACTAGTTTTTTATTTTTTTTCCAAATCTACTGATTGTTTTAACATGTATATCATTGCTTTTTAAACTTAGATGAACAGTTTGGAAACTTTTATAAACTAATCTTTTTCTGCGAATCATTTACTGGAGTAACATAAAATTATACAGGAAAGACCATTTAATTAAATATCTATTCTATGTCACAAAATCCAAAGCAATGTTATATAAATTTCCATTCAGGCACATTACTTAAATCCAACAAACAACCAAACAAAATAATGTTTGTAGTAGTCATTAATTAGGTGAATGAAACTGGTTTTACCTGTGATGCCAAAACTTGTTGCTGTAAATGAAAAGGCAGTCCTGAAGATCCTGTTAGGCCCGGAGGGGACGACGAGATACTGGTTGTGTCAATGGTGTTAACCCCACCTGAGGACACCGCGGCTAGTAAAGGGACCATGCCAGCAGCGGCCATGTTGGAAAAAGCACTTCCGATGTTGAACTGACTGGGATGCAGAAGGAAAGGATGGGTACCACCCAAATGGTTAAAAAACTGCTGGCCGCTAAGACCTGGTGGAAATCCAAAATTATGCAAGTGGCCTTGGTTTAAATGTGGGCTACAGTCCGTCTGAACAGTCAGTGGTGTGTATTTTTCCTTACTCAGGGATCGGCATTCGTCTATTTTTGGTGGATCGCGCACTGAAGTCTTGAAGTCATCACCAGAGCTTGTAGTGCTGGAGATGATGGTGACGGGACTTTGCCTGGAGTCTGCAGGGCTTTTCACAGTCCTCGTGGTCTCCTCTCCCACGAGACTTGTGGAGTCATTGTTGGCAAACAGGTGATCTTTGGTAGGGCTTGACACATGCTCCTTCGCATTCTCTGTGCTGGTAGATATTTTCCCAGATTCCTGTCCATCGTGTAAGTTTCCATCTTTGCTCCCATCGTCGCTGTCATCATCACTCTCACAGAAATCTGGAAGAAAATAAAAATACTTATGTTAAAGCTCACAACAATATGTTTATAAACACAAATTGGCAATAACACAAGTAGTGCATAAATGCAGTAAGTTCAGCTTATGGCATTATTAAAATTATATACAGTGTGTTTGTTTCCAAGATGAACATTTTTTGTGAAATATTTAAATCTCTTATTTTGGAGAAGCTCAAAACCTTAAATCAACCAATCTGCATGTGCACATGCCAAATTCCAGAACGAAACCATAAGGAAACATACGGGAAACACGTAAAAAAAAAAAACCAAATGTACCATTTTAATTGAATTTATCGCAATCGTTTTTAAGCCGAAATTACATTTTAAAATAATATTTAAAAATCTTACTGTGCAGCGGGTAAACAAATCACATGCTATGTCTGTAACTCCATATTTCCACTAATTTCTATTTAATATGATAATAGGAAAATCTAATGGTTTACCTTTAATACTCGGTGGTCCTACGGTGGACACCGCTGCAACTTGTTCCCCCGAAGAGTCGTCCGACGTTCCTACTTCCTTTTTCTGTTGCTCCTCGTAAGATCTAATAGACTGCAGAGCTAATTGCTTCCTGTAGATATAAATAAGATGTTCTATCATTAAGTAACCGTACTTAACTTGAATGATAATCTTGTGTTTTTCCTTGTAATTTTAATATGCACAGAAAAACTTAATTTGTAAATTACTGATATTTTAAAAAGTAAATAATCTGATTGGACGAAATCAAACGACTTCCAACAATGAGTATAATATTGACTTGTGTATTCGACAGCCATTCCTGTTACCATTTTGAGTCAATTTCAAGAATAAGTAACGGCAAGAATATTACGAATCGCAAGTAAAGCAGCATCACTCGATTTATTCGATCTGCGAGATATTACATTTGAAAACCAATATATTTTATGTGTCACTTATTTACAAATCCGCTTAAGATAATTCATGGTTTTGAAAATGTTTCTGTGAAATGGACCATTTTTACCTTAAACTAGCTCAAGTAAGGAGCCCACTTCCACATTTATCGTTTCAGAACACGAGATAACGAGATGTTCATATAAACGTAAGTTTAAAGAAAACCACCATAATACCTATGGTGCTTTGTAATTAAATGTACACATTCGCAAACGAATTGGTTAACGTCGGCAGTCCACGGGTAGCCTACATCTGAACAACGAAATAAGTTATACTCAAAATCAACTCAATCAACTGACCTAATAAATACTGGTGAAACTGGTCAAGTTTAAATCAAGGTGACATGTTCAATTCTAAGTGTTAATTTCTTCGGAGTGTTCCAATATGCCGCGTGCGCTCTTTTTCTGTTTGCTAAAATCGAGTAAAAACGAAGGCGTCTGGATTCAGTCAGTGCCAGACGACGTGTTCCTCAAGCCGCGCTCCTCCAAAATATATTATCGGACTTAAGTATGGTTTTGCAATCGTACTCATACAGAGGAGATTTATGATTTTTCCTTGTACTCTGTTTTTGAGGGATACAATCTCACACGCTTAGTGCTGTACTCCACTAAGAGTTTTTAGATCATACACTTGATCAAATATTGTTTCAACTCAGAGTAGGGTTTCGTCAAAACATTAAAAATTTAAGGGACATTCGTTATATAGACTAACTAAACTTACTATATAAATGAATGTATTTTACGTATAAGTACATTATATAAAACCGGTCACGTTTAAAATACCATCACGACCTCGCTTTCTAGCACATTTTCTTGCATATTATGAGCGTATTGGTTCCGCTTTACCTTTTTTCTCTTCTTCCATTGCCAGTGTCACGGAACCCCTTCGCAAATGGATTATTGTCGATTTTCAGTTGCGTGATCTAAAACAAACAGTAAAGGGTCATTGATAAACTAATAAAGGTGAACAGATGTTATTCAGAATCTAAGTTGTCACTTTTTCGCTTTCACTTTTTTCTAAATAACCACTTCATTAACAACCATGGTATTTTCCTAGGCTATTTAAAGCACAAAGACTTAACACATTTTAAAAATAATAAATAAAATATGGAAAATAAGTTGCGTAATAATTGGCATGTAGATTCCTACACATTAAGTTGTGTCTAACTTGACAATTTTTATTGTGAAATGCTGCTAGGCCTATAGAAAACAATAGAGCAATAGAAACGAAAACTGCGCGATTACTTTCATTTTAATCTCAGCCATATCTTAAATTTTTGATCGTGGTGGTCTAAATTTATATATGGTGATTTTCGGGTATGGTTTATTAAATGCTTCATGTAATTCATCATATTTCTTGGGGTTTTTTGGCAAATATGAAACAGTATTGACGTCGTTTTCTTTGTGAGGAAATATTTCCAATTTGTAATTTTTAATGTTTATTTCTGGTGCCTTAAAGTATAATTCCATTTTTAAATATACATCGTATCTATAGCCTATACAACAATGATGTGTAAATGATGTGTGAGTGATGAGGCCATTTTGAATTTGGGAGAATTTCACTTGATACAGAAAAACGAACCGCCCAAAATTTACGGGATTCTTCTTCTAACTTGCCTGCACCACAAAGACCATGTTTCCATCAAGCAGTCGTTATTGTATGTTGTGAAATTAACTATTTGTCAACGTCTCCAAAGCTCGCGACAGTGTGCTCACGTGCACGCGCACGCGTGGGCATGTGTGCAAAAGCGATAAAGTGAGTCAATGTCAGAATACCAACACTGACACAAATGCGATTAACTAAATCATTGTTCCGTTAGGATTATGCGTATAATTATAATTGTCCGGCAGACACATTATCGCAGTGATCCGTTCGGGATTACCGTTTTTCATATTCTTGTTGTACCTACTGTCCATGCTTTTCATTTGAAGTAAAATAATAATAATCATAATATTAATAAATAATAATAATAATAATATATGACAAAAACACCACATGGCATTCTGCAGTCTCTAGAAGAAAAAGATTCTCCAATAAAAATAGACTATCCATATGTCAAAGATGAGGATAACGACATTGCTTGAATAAAACTGAAAACTTATCTGTAATTTTACTTGCATTCCGTGTAAAGCATGACTTGAACATATTGTGCGAAATGGTTTAATGATGTTAAGACGTACCTTATCATTTTGGTAGGCAGTTACAGCAATGAAATCGGTTTCGGGGAACACGTAGGTTCTGAATGTGCTGTAGGGTAGTTTGAGAATATCGTTGGCTCGTACGATGTGAAACCTGGGCTGGTATTTGTGCATGGAGTTCAGAATGGTCTGCAAAAGGAAACAAGTCTGGATTTAAAAGCAAAGTTTGATTTCCGCTGATGTACATTTTATCTTTAAGCCTTTAATTATTTTTCAGATAATTAGCCTATCTTGAATAGTTATCTGGGAGATCTGTGGCCATTTTATAAAATTCAATGAGGTCGATCTTAATGTTAAACCATTTAGGTTCTCATGGACCCGATCGTGTAGCCTATTTTATTCACACTTATTAATTTTAAATTAGTACTTTAAAATTAAGCAGTAATATGCTTAAATTGTGAAAAGGGTGAACAATTAGTCAGCAGCAATGTGTTCTGCCAATTTAAGGAGAATAAACGCATTTAAATCATATGTGTAATACACAAAAAATTTTCAACTTACAAATCCATGCTTGTCAGAGATATTATTCGTCAGCTTAAGTTTGTGAAAGTTGACGACTTTAGACATCCACTGCTCGCCTGTGGCCGGGCTGTCTGGGTGAATGTACATCCTCTTTGGCATTTCGGGGTCGGCCTTCCCTGCCACCATCCAGCGCGAGTTGTGAAATTTATACCTGCAGTCGTCGGCCGCTACGATGTCCATCAGCAAAATGTACTTAGCTTTCTTGTCCAAGCCGGTACACCTCACTTTGAACGGGGGGAACATTCTCCTGGTGAACGTGTTAATAATATAGGTTAAGCAAGTTTAATTTTGCTCTTATACGAGTTATGTTTCGTTCGATGCAATAAATTTACATATACACGGCCTAATAATGTGGATATGTTATTCTTATCTCTTACACAGGTCATTCTACTTAAATATAGCACAAATATATTGAACAACGGTACAGTGACTGACCAAGATACTCGCAGAAAATACAATAAAAAAGATATAGTATATACCTATAACTCAAGGTCCGCAGTATTACGAAAAACCCACATTACAGAAGATATATAAGAAAAAATACGGCATTATATTTATAATATACTCCATATTAGCGTTTATAACAATTTAGGCCGTTTAAAACTGCAGGCCAAAGAACACTCAGGGAAAAGTACAAGACGATATGTCTGTCCTATTATTGTCCCTGCTTTTATGTTCTTGTAATCACAAATTCTGTCGTAAAATAAGTTAAACAATAACTAGTAGAAGTGTCGTTATATGAATTTATATTGAGTTGGGATACATTTAATCTGCTGTAAAGATTATTTGCATGACATCACGCCGTAGATTGTTTATAGTAAATTCTAGAAACGAATAAGTGTGTTCTTCAAAATTCTGCAAAGCACATGACGATACTTTATTATTATTTATTATTATTATTATTACTATAGATCTTATTTAAATTGTGGTTCCACCCGTCAAGAAACCTTTTTATTATTAACTATCATTCACTATTTCTTGCAATTAATACTTTAACAAATACACTAAACACGGCCATTTATAAAATATACGTCATTTACGTTTCGCTCACCTTCCTGATTTCGTGATAACCATTTCAGTTCCGCTCTTGTGGAACTGTTCCCAAAGTTCCTTAGCTTCTAGGTGCACTTTTGGGTCATCTTCGACCTCCTCTTCAGGTTCCAACGTTTTGAGAGGCCTGAGATGGGTAGCGGCAGCCTGGTGCCCCAGCGAAGAGAAGTGAAGGCCGTTTTCGGCTGCGCCCATCAGCTGATCCATGATTGGCTTCCCCAGCGCACCCGGCAGAGAGAGGGAACCGGCTGGCGGCAGCGCCAGGGCCGGGAAGAATGGAGGCTGGTGACCTAGCATTGCACTCATGGCGAAATCCGGACTCCGGTGAGGTAAAAACGGATGGTATGCCATGTTTGTTCTTGGAATAACTGGATCTCTCATCGGGAAGCTCATCCACTTTGCAAAAGGATTCCAGATGTATCGACGCTTGAGAGGGTAATACGCGGTGCTCTAACTAAGCATTTTTCTCGTCAGTTTCAGTTTCAAGAATATTCAACCAATATCAAAACGCATCTGATTATTTGGCGAAAAGAACTAAAAACCGCCTGTGTAATTCCAAGCTTGTAGAGAGATCACTTACAGATATGATCCAGAACAGACTGTTGTGAGGAGAAGCTTTTTCCAAGGATTTTATGCGTGGTTTGTCATCAATAATAGCTAGTCCACAGCTGAACAGTTTTAATGAAAAAACGTTGAATCACGGTAATTTCTTTGGGTTATTCTCGGTTCCCTTTTGTAGTCTTGCAAGTGGCATTCCTTTAAAATGCATTTATATGCTCGGACCCATTCTATCCTCGCAAGTGAAGTGTTGAAATATTTCGATTGCGTGGAATTTCTCTCCTTTCGTATTTAGCACACACCTTCAAGCACATGTAAACACTTTCTCTGTTTCGCAGAAACACGCACACACATTTCAGAAAAGTAGAAAAATGAGTCCCGATGAAGGCAGCGAGGAGGCTTGATCTCCGCACCAAGAAATTCCCTACGCCTCTGTGCCCCGTAGGCTCCGAACAGTTTGGATGTGTTGCATGTTGCGAGAAGCCGGACCCACTTGATTGGTTCTTTGACGCTTTCGGACCAATTGTGTGGCTTTGTAGGCGTGGTTTTAACGGGTCTAGTGGAGGGGACAGACTTGAGTGTTGGAAACTGCTGTGTTGCAGCGAGGAAGCTTCGCTATATCAGTCAGATTAGTGACAATGTGTCAATATCATAAAGGGCTAGGAGCGGTCGGTCTATCAGACCTAGCAAATGGAAACTCACGCGAGCCTTGGTGACTTATTCCTATGGAAAATGTCTTATGTAGATCGCAGGGTATTCTCGAAGTTGCGCCCCCCCTGCCCAGTTATCGAGAAATCGTTGAATTCTTAGCACTTTGTCAGACTTGGTGTCAGCCTTTTAATCCGTGGGGTGAACATCGCTATAAAGGAGACGAAAAAAGTAATATTCTGTGCAGTCCTAAATCCAAATTATCTGTCCTTATTATTATGCAAAAATCAAAAAAGCTAAATAGTGCTATGATTACGTTTACCCATGATTATTATTAATCTGCATTTTTCTGTATAATTGCAACGGACAACAACGTATCGTTTCTGCGTTTTTGCTGTTAACGTTATTGTGACAGTAACAGGGTAAATACAAAGTTAAACAGAACTAAACGTAAATAGAATACGTATTTCCTATTCAGTTTGTCGTTAACGTAAGAAGCGGAAGGCAGTTGGTCTAAACGCATATATAAAGTAATTGTTTATGTTGTCTTACTACATTAAGTGATTGCAAGGATGGTAGTCTTTATGCTTCTGTTTTTGTCTATAAATGTCTCGAATCACATTATTATTTTATTAGTATTATTCCGAAGTCGCTCTCCTGATTTCATAGTATGCCTCCTATATGGCAGTGAGCGGGAACCTGATAGAGCACGAGACTGGGGATGTGATTTAATTTATAAGGTTATGCTGTTCGATGGACGACGGCGTGTTTTATGGGCACCAGTTTCTCTATAGAAAGAGAGGCAAGGTTTATCACGGAGAGCTAAAACGGCAACAATTTGTAATTCAATTAAATTCGACTTGCCTTGACTGGGCAAACATGCAGCTGTGTTGACGGACCTTGCATATAGCGAGCTTATTGCATATCACCTTCAACGGGGAAACGCAACACATTTCAAATTAAACCGCCAAAAGAATGAAATTTGTTTAGCATATTTACCTGAGGGGTGGGGGGGGGGGACTAAAAATCGCTTTTTTTGAGTTACAAAAATATTTAATGCAGTTTAAAGAGACAGTTATATATACACCTAGGTACATAAGGCAAATTACAGGGAAACTTGCGTTGTGGTTTTGTGAAGCAACTTTACAAGGAATCTTTTCATGAACAATTCATGGCGACGTATAGCTCTGTCTTCGCCACTTGTGGGTCACGACGTTACTCCTCTAGGAAGGTCTGCAGGCGTCGAGCCTATCTTTGTGAGTCTATAGCTGGCATTAATTTGTTTAAAGCCTTTCTGTGTGGACATATCGTCTCCCACGGTGAGTCACCAGAAGCGTCTCCGTCCCGTTCACACCACAATGTGCCTGCATGCTAGTGTGATGATGCGGAGACCAGAAGTGCAATAAAACACGTTTTTAGATATCAAGGAGAGCACTTAAAGGGAACAGGCCCTCCGCACTTCGCGCTGGTGACAACCTTTCGACTGAGGGTGTCTGATTCCTTGCCAGTGACGTTCAACTTTTACGCCAAAAATCTTATGTACAAAGGCCTTTATTTATTAGCTTGCGTTGTCAGAGGTGAGGTGGACCGATTATTAAAAATATGTTAAATAATTAACTAGATCAACTTTTCTCTCAAGATCTTCAGTTATTCATTGGAGGGATGAAATCACAGAATGTGTGTGTCGTTTTGCCTTTCTGTTATTGAACGGTTAACGCACTGGCTTTTGTCTTTTAAGACGCAAAAGTGCAAGTTGTTTGTTCAACATATCACGGTCAATGCGTTTTAATATGTAACTCCTGTTTATTAATCTTATACTCTTCATTAAAAGTGAGAAAACAATTGTGACTGTCCTGTGGAGGAAAAGACAAACCGTACAAATTATTGTCCGTATCAGATTTTCCTCGGATCAGATGCAGCGATTTGTTAGACCATCCAGTCTTTACCCGGCTGCCTCATGGGTGTGATAAATGCACACTGGCGCCGACTACGCAGTAGATAGTTAATTTGCAAGCACACAACAGGGAATCGGCGGTGGTCAACTGTCTTAGTTAAACATTGACTAAAGTACATTCGTGCAGTATCCTGTGTGTAACCTGTTCAGTATATCAAGATGCACACTAATTTCAGAATCTGAGTAGCAGAGATTGCGTTTTTCAAATTATTAATGTACTAATGCGAGGTTATCATAATTCACCTTAATAAGTAAACAGGAATATTTTATATCCCATTTACATTGATTTTACTCAGCAGACGCTTTTGTCCAAAGTGACGTACAAAATAGGTAAATATTACTCTTTCAATATTGACTGTTATTCGTCTATATCTAGGTCTTTTGTGTTGTTTACAATATTGCCCTTTTACTTGACGAAAAGATTCCAGTAGGAGCCCGACTGGAGTTTTTCCACTGTGTAGCACATTTTTTTCACAACTCCCACTGGTTAAATAAATACATTTTTAAATAAAGATCTTACATTAGGAAAAGCCCTGCTTCGATCAAATCAGTTTTTCTATGTATGCATTGTGTCAAATAGCCTCTTTGATGTATCCTACACGTTTTCCTTGCAGGTGTGATTCAATTTTGCAATAGTTTCTAACTGTACTATATTCGAAATATGTGCGTGAAAACGAGATTACACCTTTTAACTATGTGAATGTCGCTGCTTATTCAATGCCATTTTACATCAAAATGATTTACATAATCCCAACAAAGCGCTTTCTGACGTTAATTGTGGTAGCACTGAAAATATATCCGCGACAGTATAAGTGTCAGAGATGGTGATTTTCCCGCATTTTGTGACAAACCATCTAGTTTGAGAAGTGGCGATTTTGATCCAGGTGGCGACTTGGCAACTGTTGTTGTTTTATGAGTGTGCTGTCTTGGCTACAGATCTTTCGCAGGAAGCATATGCCAGTGTTTCACGTTGCTGTCATTCACATCCTATTTATCTGTTCTCGATTGCTGTCCAGCTATATGACTTGTGTTTGGTTTAAATGTTCGTGTTTCCTGTTTCCCCTGAGCTTGAAGGTGCAAACGGTGACATTCTGCCACTAACCGAATAACGGGTATCTGAAACACTAGGCATTTTGTCACCCGTGCTCCTCCTCAAGCTTCACACCGATTTCTTGCACATTTCAACCTAACTGAAGGTGTCGCTAAACGGAAACCACCGTTACACAGTAACACAGTTACGCTGGCAACGAATGTTTGAATTTAATCAAACAGCCTCAGTAAAATAGTCAATAAGCTGCATCAGCTTTAACGGAGTTAGTGCTCTCACAAACATAATGGTGCAATAAAATACAGGGGCTGACTCAAATAATTAATGGTAAGATTTGAAGTCTTGTTTATGACGCGTATTAGTTGGACTTTCAATCCACATAATGCAAAACTAAGCGTTTTTTATTGTTACACCAAGCGGTTATTATGATAGATCGTTATTTATCTGAAAGACAAGTCTCCTTCGGAAGATCCGTCATTGTGCATAAAGGGTCACTTCTGTTGTAGAATAATTTTTAGATCTTCGGTCGGCTCATTTATTTAGACACAGGTTCTTTTATCGATGTGTATGCTCAGTGGTTATTAGCTAGTAGCCTAGGCCTACATATAATAACTTATGTCTTATAAGCAGACATAAAGAAATATAAATGAAAACGTAAGGAGTACTTGGAAGCTTTTATTAACTGTTAAGAACAGTAACCATGATTTTCCATGTTAACGCGCAGGTGTTACCAGAATAATCCGCTAGCAGTTTCATCCTTTATACCCGTATACGTCCGTATTCATTCTTCTTGGGGGATATTACATCCTTACAGATAATCAAAGTAAGCACAATATTTTCTGAAACTGGGGGAAATGCAAAATAAATTAGAGCATAAAGGTAAATTATTTGACGTATAGTGTCATAAACACATATAATTATGTGAAGCATATTTTCAGTGACTGCCTTGTATGCTGTAATAATTCAATATGTTAACAACCCAGACAACACTATTAGTTACTTTACTTCCTGTCAATCTGAATAGAATAGGCCCTTTAGTATACTACTGTTTGATGAAGGCTATCCTCCCTACCTATGAACTTCATTCAGATGTCTCCTGGAACTGGTATGCGGTGGTGGTGGGCATACCGTGGATCAAACTAGTCCAGCTGTTTGGTTATTAAATCTCAGCCTGTTGTTCATGGCGTTACATATGAGTAGGAATAGGCTGACTAACAGATGGACAGTGATTTGGCGCTTTTTCAATAAACCAGTGAAGCATCGGCGGTAATCTATGGTGATGTATGAGAGAGGCCTGCCTTTGTCATAATTTTCTTTCATCAGTTACCTGACAGCATTTCAGCATCACTGCCAGCAGTAAGGAATTTGTTGACCATGTTAACACTACCAGTGCTTCATGTAATTAAGCAACATTGATAAAGAATTTCACTGTCTGCTTATCTATCTACATAGTCAGGGGATGTTCCTGTCCATTGCCCAGGAAGGGTGATTCTAGGGTTTGGCCCATAGGGGGGCTCAGCCCACAGAATGGTTGCCACTATCAATCTGAAGAAATAGTGGAAGCCCCCCAAAATAGGGTATGGGACTGCCTATGCTGTCCAGAATAGTAATATTAAAATAAAAAGTGGACATTCAAATATATGTAACATCTAATATTTTAATACGTATTTCAGAATGTAAATGGCTATTGAACTGTGGAATAGTCTAAATAAAAGCTGTGATTTAGGATTTTTTTTTCTTGTGCGTCAGTGAACACATTTTTACATAAAGTAAGTGAATTAAGTTCATACTACTGCTACTGTGTCTGGAAGAACATTCCAGAGCGGAGCCTGATTGAGTGGATGTTTAAATAAAAAAGGGATGAAATCATCACATTCAGGGGATGAGACTAGGTCAAACTTCAGGTTCGTTTCCAATCATGTTCTGCAGTTCTAATCATTTTTTCGTTGCCTTTTTTCTTTTCTTAAACCACAGCACACTTGTTCTGAACTCCTGACTGACTTGATGGTGCACCTTGTTCCCTTCATCCATAAGAACACTTAGAAAGCTGAGGATTCTTTTGTTGTGGCAAATGATAATTCCTCAAATTGCAGACATTACTGGCTGGTTTTACTTTGTTTTTCAAATGGATTAATAAAGTCACAGTTCCTTTTATCTTTTATCATCTGTTGAATTCACTTTTTTCTATAGGTGTATAAAAGTTCTAGTTTTAACTTTCAGTTGAATCCATTCAAAATGCCCTCAAAGTTTAGACAGAAACTGCAGCTGGAAGGTATTAGTGGTATTCTCTGCCATGCCTTACACAACATGAAAACCCTTGGTGTTTGGTGTGCAATGGTGAGGTGAGGCAACGCCTCCTCGGATCAAACAAGCGCTGGTTAATAGAAAGGGGAGTCTCCATAAGTATGTTTTCAAACAAACTTAAATGAAATCATTTTCAAACAAATTTAAATGAAACAAAGGTTTGACCCACTGCAGCCGACAGCTGTGTAGCAGAAATGAAATCCTGAAGCACAATCGCAGTTTCCAGCAAATTAGTAGATGAAACATCAGGTTACAGATGGAAAGAAATACAAGGCACAAGCTTGTCAGTCTTTTGAATTGTTACACTTGTTTGATAGAAAAAAGCAGTATCCTGTGTTTCATATTTCTGGGGCGAACCAAAGGGGAAGATAAAGACAGTTCTAATGTATGCAATGGTTTCAGACAAACATTGAAGCTGGGAAAATCATGCAAAATACCCTACCAGCTAGATGAGAACAAGTGATATGTTATTAATATAAAATATGTAAATACAACTGTCTTGTGATTATCGCTGTTGTTTTGTTTTGGAAGGAAACTTCTGTCCCATTGTGAAAATTGTCATGTGTCTTTCTTGGGGGGGGGGGGGGGTAACTTTCATAATTGCATGCAGCATTTTGATCATCTAGTAAACCGCTCCTGGCCTGAAGTTGGCCCAGTCACTGTTGCTTAAGATCAACATTGTCATCAGCTTTGTAGGCTTGTTAGAGCCATCATTGACTGTTCGGAAACTGGCAGTGAGTGGTAAAAAGTAGCTTGTGAGTGCAGTGCATTTTTTATGGTTTTGGGAGACCGTCTCCTCATGCATTCTAAGCTATGAGCAACATACTCCAGTGCCGTGGTTCGGAGTAGAGCTGCTGTCTTGCATGAGCCTTAAGGTGGACCATTATGTTCACCTGAAAGTTTTTGTTGGTAACCAACAGACACATCTGGCCCTTGTGCAGCTAGTCACTAGAGCAGTTTGTTTTAGAGTCAGCCTGGCATCAGTTCACTGAAAGGCATGATAAACACATCATATCTATCATTTGTCTATGAACATGAGCATTACTGATCTGGACGTGCCCTTTATTGGGCTCACATCTTTTCCCAGGGTTCTGGTGAAAATCTAAAATCTGAATTCTGGAAATGGAAAACCAGCCGCAGTTGTAAATGAGTTTTGTTTGCAAAGTTAATGTTTTATGCAATAAAATGAAATAACAATGTAGATTATATGATTGTTTTTGCTAAAGTGATTTACTTTTGTATTAGACCTTGTTAGAAGGATTCTAGGGTTCCGGATTACCAGACTATCAGACAAAAACTTGAGCCCTGTGGACTCCAGCTTTGGAGGCTCAGTTAATTATAATGGAAATTCTGTAGTCGCCAAAAGTTTTGGTGCTTCAGCCGCTCGTGTGCATCCTTTGCTTGCACTCCTTTTCCCTTCCTTATCCAACAGCCATTGTATCAGGGCTAGGAGTTACTGTCCACAGAAAACTGCCAAAAGACTGAAAAGTCTGGGTGGACTTGTTTACTCTGAAATGCAGTGGTAACATTTGGCAAAAAGAAAGACGTGTAACTTTACAGGCATGCAATTCAATAGAAGTACTACTTTATCTGCTAGTACACGGAACTACTACCGAATGTGGTGAATCCCATTATATTTTCTGTGGTGGATGTTTTTTGTAATCCTCGGTGTAAGAAACATTGTTCTGTCCTTCCCTCCACCTCCATGTGTACAAAACTTCAAACTGCAACATTAGAAGCTCAAAACCAGAGAAGTTTTCCTCTAACATACATTTTCTTGTCATTTGGCAGATTAGTCTGAATAATTGATTAGGTAATTTTTTCTTTACTCTGACTGAGGATTGTGAGCATAGACATGGTATTTTCATGCTGCACGGAAAATGTCAGCATGGGCTTTCAATATTTAACCGTAAGTGACATTACTAGCATGTTTTTATTTTAATGTTTAATATCCAACAGTAATGAACTAAACAAAACTGGGATCATCAAGGCACATGAAGTAAATTGCGGTGTGGATTCACACTTACAGGTGGACAACATATTCAAACAGTGGAGCATTTTAGTATCTTTACTTGCGAGTAGACTGAACAGAAATGCAAATATGTAACAGATGTGGTTTCTTTGTATCAATTAGTAATTATTTTTTCTCTTTTCCTCTTATAGAGAGTGAGTCCTTAACATCAAAAGTGGCGTTTGCCTACATGACAATGAACGTGCCTCCAAGGTCCAGAATTCAATCTGTGAATAAAGATTTCAGCTTTGAATAATGAGTGTATTGTTTTATATTATTTTTACGATTTCAACCACTAATTAGGTTTTTCTAAAAATGTTATTCATCCCAGTCCTACAATTAAAGGTTGCTCTCTCTTTTTGCACAATTTTAAGCTAGCTGCTAAGTGAACACTTCAGCAGTGAGCCACCTATACAACAGCATGGCAAAAAGTGCGATCTTGACTTTGTCATCTGCAATAAGTATTCATTTTTGGTGGGCGGGGGTGATGCAAAGAGCATAGAGATCCAATAGGAAACAGCTGAGCGAACAAACGGCACATTTTTTCCAGTGCTATCTGCAGTGTTTCTAGCAGTGTAATGGAATTGATTTATTTGTCAAAACCTGCTCCAAAAGGAGCTAAGGAAAAATATTGCATTACCGTTTGTCTCTGCTGAGACCAGAGGCAATGTGAGAATGTGATTGTATTGCAGCTCTCTAGACTCGCTTTGCCACATGTAAACAGTTGTGGGGGGAAGAATGAATTCCACTGTTGAAGATCTTGGTCAAACTGCAAGGTGATCTGTACTCTCACGACCTGTCCTTTTCTACATATATCATACAGACTCATTTAGTGATGTAGGGCAGTGGGGTAACGTTCACATTATGTGCTCTTTGCTTTTTGTTTTTCTTGTATTTTCATAGTAGTCAATAAAAAAGTTTGATATCATAAACATAAGCTTGTAACCAGTATTTTATGTCTCTTTTCATGTAAAGAATAAAGTAATACTTTATAGTATGGTTCTCCCATACACGGTATAGGTAACCTAGCATATATTATATATTGTCAACTTACTAATACAATGAAGAACAATACCTCACAAACAAGATTAAAGTAATTCATTTAAATTATTATGTAACATGGAATGAATATACATATATATATAATTTTACAAATGAACAAACACAGATGGTCTGCCCATAAATTGACTTCAGTCAACAAGATTCCCAATGATCCGCACAATAAAATTGTTCAGGATGCATTTCATTATTTTCTGGATGATCAAGGGGAATTAAAGTTCTTTCATTGAAGATCAGAAGGGTCCTGTTGTCCTGAGGTTGAGGGGAAGATCATTCCATCACAGAGAAGAAAGTCCACACTTCCGGGCTCATGGACACATGACAGTCAGGTCTAGGCGTGGAGGAACACAGCGAACTCAGCAGATTTTACAGTTCTTGAACTCCCAAAGACGAAATGGTACTTGATGCTGACAGCTGCGTGGTATGCCATAACCGAAGATTCAACTGTCGGCCAACTGATAGCCAGGCGGACCAGAGGAGGGAGAGGAATGATTGGAGGATATAGAGAGGTAAAAAGTCCCCCATGTAGCAGCGGTCTGGATGAAATTCTAGTTGGAACTGGCAGCCATGACGTTATAAATCTAACTGGTAAATTACTTATTGCCCAAAACAGGCGAATAAACAGATGGACAGTGGGTGGAAGGAAGCTAATCTTTATAAAGCCTAAGGTAAAAGAACAAGAAATGTGGCTAGACCCTGTCAGGGGGAAAGGGGGCCATTTCACACTTTTCCTTTTAAATGATAAGTCGGCTTATTCATCGGATAACTTATCTATATGAAACATGAAAAACACAACCAGAACATGAAAGTCTAAATATTAAAAAAAATATATAAATATAGAAGCAAAAAAGCCAAGCCAACACATTTTATGTAGCTCAGCACAGGTACAAAAGACACTTTTTCAGGATTTGTACCATTTTATAATGTGCACGCTGATCACAAGACGCACGTTACCTTTTAATTTCTACAGTTCTGTAAGGAACCTGTGGAGTAGGGCAGTGAACCGTCTTGTTCATTTTTTCCCAGTTCCTTTGGTACTGTGTGTTCTTGACGTTTGTGCTCAGTAAAACCCTTTTTCCCCGGAAAGTAAAAATTGTTTTCATTTCACTACACAACAATTACCTAAAATGAGCTCAACTGCCTCCCACTGAACAACGATTGTCACCACTGTCATTTAGGACTGTGCAGAAGTAAATTCAACAATGTTATAATCTTTGCATAACCTTATGGATATGACCAAGACAGTCACAGTACAAGGCAAGATCTGGTCTCCAATTGCTGAGGAACAGCAGGATGGTTTTGGGGGGCAGGTCATAAGATGAAAGGCATCCATTTAAATTTCTGCAACCACAAGTTTGCCTTTATAATCAGGCTCCTCATTTTCAAATTCATGCCAGCTTGCTAATAACCATTAACAGGTCATGTATGAAGTACAGTTTTAAATGTTTGATGTTGGTTGCAGTCATTTTAACCCGGGATTGGGGGTAAGTATTTTTATAAGACACAATAAAGGCAGTCTTGGCTCTTCTGCCCTCTCACAAATGAACACACCAAAGGCACGTCAGTGTTCCGTTGTTTGATTGTATCCAATTTATCCAATATAGTTTTAGGAGTGTTTCTCCGCAGATCTTGCTGTTACTGATTTGGTCCAGCAGAATAACGTTAATCTTTGACTACCAACTAACTGAATTACTTGCAGATGGATACCATTTGAAAAACAAAAAATCACCTGAACTATGAATCGCACTCCTGTTATACCGAAGAGGACGGTCGGCAGAATTTGAGATTTTTAAATGCCACTGCAGTGCTCCAGCCCAATGCGGGGGATCCCCGCACTTCCGTCTCCTGACCTGATGGCTAAACACGAGCCATGTTCAGTACCGATGCACTCATGCCCTTAGCGGCTGCAGGACCGTGACGTTATAATCTGTCTATCAATCGTGAGACATTTGCGCGGATTACAAATGTCACCACAGCGAAACAAGCAGAAAGTAATGGAAACCAGTGTGTGGGGCAATGAGAGCCTTCATGTCAATTAACACTGTGTAGGACAGAGTGACAATGTGAACTTTTTTCACTATAGGATCAGCAACTTAAAAAAATGTGCACCTGTCATATAATTCCATTAAAACGTAAAACACTGTGCAGAAATAATGCCTAATAATTCAGTAAGAATAATATTTGATAGTATTTGTTTTATGATTTTACATATGTAAGAGTAATGAATGTAAGCCAGGGCTTTCGTTAGCTGTGATAAATAAGGTGCAAGTAAAACAAATCTTCGCATAAACAATATTAAATATAAGATTGCCTTTAAATTACTACCGGTTTATTGTTTATCTAGGAATCAAGGCAAAATTGTCCGTCTATAATTTGGTTGTCACTCATGGTTAATCCTCTCTTTCTGTATAATTTAATGCCAATATTCTCTTTCCTCTTGCCTAAAGTGGCCCTGGATCTATGAGGAGTGTCTTGGAAAGAAGCCATAACCCGCGGTTTTTCCCCTTTAAATTGCGATTTTCTTTTCTTTTTTTTCTTTTTTTTTGGGGGGGGGCGGTAATAATTCAGTAAAAACTGTGGGTTTATCCTAATTTCAGGTCTTTTCCTCATAAGCCAG
Organism: Paramormyrops kingsleyae; assembly: GCF_048594095.1. NCBI lineage: Eukaryota > Metazoa > Chordata > Actinopteri > Osteoglossiformes > Mormyridae > Paramormyrops > Paramormyrops kingsleyae. The sequence continues at coordinate 32,290,850 of NC_132803.1, forward strand.
AAATGAGTAAAAACTCAGTTGTGGTTGTCAGCTAACATTTGTATTTCATTCGTGCATGTTTAATATGAAAAGGTGTGTGTGTGTGTGTGTGTGTGTGTATGTGTGCTTGCGTGCGCGCGCGCGATGAAGTCTATCCACCAAAAATAATTATCCAGACAGAATAGTCCGAGGCTCTTTGCGTTTGTACTGTGACTTGAAGTGGCTTCCATAATGCATTGTGATAATATTTCGAATCAATGCATTTTCTTATTGCAGTGACAAACAGGCTATTGTGTATCATTGTCATTTAAAAATAACTATAGCTTATTGTTATTTCGAGAACGACGTGACGCTGCGTGAACTAAAAATGCTGGTAGGTGTAGTAATATTTATGATTATGTGTGTTACTTTCGTCGTAACTATTACGATGCAGCAAGATTTACTCAAAAAACAAGCGTTCCGTCCAAACACGACTGCATGACATGACATGAAAACCGGTGCGATACTATGTATTACGTAGTGCACACATTCGCACTGCCCAGTTGCGTTTGAAATACTTGTGAATTTTACAGAGAAAAACAAACGGTATGCAAAAAATAATAATAAGCAGTAAACTGCCGCGACACTTACCTGGACAGGCGGTGGGAAAATAAGATAAGTCGTAAATGGCGGGGTAAGTGTTGTGATTTATTCCAGTTCCCTCCAGATGTTAGGCATAAAGTCGTTTTTAAAGTAATGACGAGGACCGTTTGAACGTTAGTTGAACTTGGTCGGGCTATTGCTGAGGGTCTGATAGATCTTACTAGAATGAAAGGGCATGGGAAAAGGACTACAACTCCCTTTTTGAACATATTGCAAGTGATCTAACGCTGCGTCTTAACTATCGTAATATGTGTTTTACATGTGAACAAATTTTGTACACTGCAATAAGGGTGTAAGAAAATATTAATGTATGTTACATGATCAAGGACTAGGCTACTAAAATGTCAAAGTATACGTAATTTAAATAATCCGTGAATACAGTAAAACTAGGAACTTGGAACAAATCAAAACTTTTGTATTTTTATGTAACTCAAATTAATCAATGTAAAGTGTAGCCTAAGGCTATTTAACTAAAATACAAGGTCATATCTATGCTCACACAACACATACAATTTCGCCTGGATTTCATACAATCACATTTATTTATACTTGAAGTGATTATTCTACGGATATCTTATTGCAGACTGATCATACACATAATTTTTGCAGGGAACGTATACTTATTCTAATAACTTTCAATTCTGATTTTTACTATACGCATTTTTAGATTGTTATTAAAGAACGCAAAGATTGTATGTATAGGCATATATATTGTCGAATATTTAAAATCACTATCAATTTCTTCAGGTAGATTAAAAGACCTGCAGTGTTTTCATCAGGTATAGCATGTGTTAGGCGGGAGAAATGTCTTGTTATCGTAATCATTATTTGATATAGACTAGCCTATAACCTAGGAACTAAGTAAATAGATGGCCAATACTATTTTTTAGTGACGTGGTATGTAAAAATGGCTTCTTTCATGATTAAACGTATTTTATTTCACACTGGGAGGATAAAGATTTATCTTGTTTGCATTTAATCTATATCGTAATTATGTATGTTGTTGCTAGAAAGAATAGGTGCATATACATTTAGCGCATATTTACCAGTACCCTTACCGACGTCATTACGGAAATAAAATCATGGTACATTCCTTTCACCCAAACATTCATACAAATGTATAACAATAGATTTTCTGATCTGGGAAAATTTGAAAAACAATATTAATGAAGGTAATCATTAATGAATATTTTTGTGTGTACATTGTGTTTTACATAGGATTTGATGGATTACCTGTTGCTCTACCTTAAGTAAATACCAATACCCATACCGCAGTACCTAAGGAAACAGTTCCTCAGTCCTAACTTTTGCAATTTGCTAAAATACACTTAAATTGTTTTAATTAATGGCATTTTTATATCATCTATAGGAAAAGACAGAGAATTACTTCATCAAAGCTACACACATTTATTTTACATGTGTTGCAGTGAATGTGGCATCTTGATTTCATCATACCTGAAAATTCCACATGTGACTACAACCAAGTACTACAATTAAAATCTTATTTTGAATCATTTTGCTTTTCGGAACCAAAGCAGTGAAAAGCTCATAACCTCTACTTTAGGGCAATCTTTTCATTACATCCATAGCCCACAGAAAAGCCATAGCCTAGCCCTTCACAAAAATCTTTTGCAGCCAACTGTGGCCTGTGACCTATGGCATAGATTGCATTGTCCTGTGAGTGAGGTGGGATTCCAGTTAATTAGTTGAGAAATGAATAAAGCGGGACATTATATGATTTGTCTCAGGGCCTCTGTTTGTTAGTGGGGATTTGGGATAGATCAGCTTTTGTGAGCTACAAATTAGATGTGAGTAGCGTAGTGCCGATGTACAGTGTTGTTTGGTGAAATGGCAGCACACAGCTCCGGTCCAAACTTGGAGGGCCGCGTCATCTCAGGACCTCATTATCTCATGTCTGTAACCATCTTTGGGGAACAATCCTTAATGAAGAGTGGCATAGGTATGCGGTGTTCTGCTGAGACTGGGCCTCACACACTTTTCTCTCCCTCTCTCTCCCCTCTTTGTGCCTTTCTCTCCTTCACCCATATTGCTTTTTGTCAAATGTGATGGGGTGTGGCTTGGTTCTAGCTACATGCTTCCGCCTTTTTTGTCATACAGGACAGAGTGACTACAAATGGATAGAAGGAAGAAATGATTAAATACGATTCTGCTGCTAGTGGGGTTTGACACCAGCATAGCTATTATAGCCCCTTCATTAGTGAACTTGGGCTTGTGGATTATTAACTGTTCAGGCTATAACAAACATTTATATGACTCTACACAAGTATGTCCATCCTCTTGCGTTGTAAATGCTCAGGATCTGAAATACATTCCCAGTGTCATTTAACCATCATCAAGAGCAAATGGACAGATATTGTTTATTTGTACATAGGATTCCCCACTCTGACCCTCAGCTGGACGAGAGAAATGAAAAACGGATCGGTGGGTGGATGGCTGGGTGAATATATTTATTTATTCAGAATTACAGCACAAATCATTAAAAATAACAGGGGGTCGCGAGGAGAAGCTTTTTCAGCACGCGTATTTAGCACAGTGAAAAGTTATAGGTTTCCTGCATCGCTTACTGGCTGATTCATCTCGATACCCTTACCTGAATGACAGTGATGTGTAGCATAACATAAGCACGCCGCCTGCTTGTTGATGTTCAGTTTGCTCACACTGCTGATAACTTTGGCGCACTTTTAAAAATAACTCTCGCAATCTTTTTTACTTTACTGTCCATAGCCAATCCTTAACACTTACTTCCTTGTTTGTTGTTGCCTTTCAAATACCTAGATAAATCTTTAAAAAAAACACCGTTTTTTTGTTGACCACTTAATGTTATGGGTGTACGCGGTTAGTAGTCATTACATTTATTGAAAGCGTCAGTAATTTAACGTATGGGAAGATGTAGCTGACTTTTTTTGTTGCAACAGGAAATTAAACCAAAACCCCAATTAATCTTTACATCCTGACTCGTCCCGCAGACTGTAGATGTGATTTAATTAAGTGTTTCCATGTTTCTTTCTTAGTCGTACTGAAATGACATTTTGCGGTAACTGAATGATGTGAACATTTTAGTCAAATCTATACATTATTATTCGGCATTTTTTAATTTATTGAACAAAATAAATATTTAAATGTGTTTAATTAACGAGCCAAACCTTTATCGTACAACTGAAACCTGTTTATACTATTATTGAAGTTGACGACTTGAAATCTCTTAAAATACGTCAAATTATTCTGAATCCTCATATATAGACCAAAGGCATTGTTTAGCCATATAGATGTTCCATCACTCGCCAAACAAAATACCTGCCATCGTTAGATGCGTAGACGGTGGGAAAGAGGACTGCGGTGTTAGTGCAGATTGTCAGATAGTTCCGCTAGAGCCCTAGTATGCGGTAATTTGAACATCGAATACGGATGACTGTGGCCGTAGACTTGCTGCATATAATGGAGACAGAGTGGACAGAACCATGGAGTCAGACGTCGCTATGAGGGGAAGCTCTTTTTAAAAACCATTCTAAAGAGCCCAGGGGCAGTTACATCCGCACCTATAGACATTTGGGGAAAAAGAAAAAACAGTGGGAAAATGTATAAATGAGAATATAACATTTGCTTTAATCGGCATTTAACTGTAGTATATTTGTGAGTGAAGCCACAAGTTTACTGATATTTGTGAATTTTTAACCATTCTTACATGCAAAAATACGTACACTGTGGACTCAGACACTCCAAAGTAGGTATTGAGTTCTTTGTTCTTATAACCCACAATTTACAAATATGACAAATCTGCAATGAGTAGTAAAAAATAACCTATATAACACACATAAACGCCTTTAAATATAACATAATAGTCACTTTCTCAACATCCCCACCTAGCCATAACTAAGACCAACAGCCATTTATAAGGGGCCCAAACAGCAAGGATCCCTATTGTGTTTTTTCCCCTTTGTTTTTGGAGATGAAACAAAGTCAAGCACTAAAAACAGATTTTTGTTTTATTTGTAGTTCATTCCAAATATTAGCCCATGCCAAGCCCCTAAAAGTCGGATGGCGAGTACACGCAGTTTGTGGAGCCAAGTAGCCTTTTGCAGTCACCAGAGACAACCTTTTCAGTACAATAAAACTCCAATCAGCACACACTGTAAAAACACAACACACTGTCTCGGAGAGGTTTAAGGAAGGGTAGACAGGGCTAATAAAATAACCAATCCGCGATGATCCCCTCGCGCGCCAATTCACTTGCTCCTGTTCAAACGTGGAATTGGGCGCGGCCTAACTTAGAAATCCACATCAGATCCAGTGAGTGGATTAATTACCTTGGTAGATCAACTTTGAGTTAATCCCTAATAAATTTTGTTTCAGTTATTTATACGCCATCCTCCTTTACCGATTACTTTATCATAATTTGTATATTGATGTAGTTTTACTCATAATTACAGACACACGGTTGGGATGGTGTATACCTTTGAGCTATAATTTCAAAGTATAGTGTATATTACAAAGTGTTTGTTTCATGCTGTTCATCTGTGTTGATTTCCTGAGGTGTGATCATAGTAAAAGTAGATGATTACTGTCATACAGCAAAGCGAAGGGGCGTGTAGCAATAACAGGTTTAACCCGCTGTCTTTGATAGGGTTGTGCAAACCTATAAACCATCGTATAATGTAAGTGCATCTGCCGAAACATGAACCGTGCGGATGAAGCAGGTATATATAAAACATGAAACCGAATGTGAAAATGGTAAAAGAGCTGTGGACACAATCGAATATTCTTAAGTTATAAAATAGCCTTTCTCATTTAAACAGTACGTTCACATTAAATCACATCCTACGCATTTTTAATTAAAAATAAGTAAATGTAATATTCTTTTCCAAATGTATCCATGTGTTGTGTGACTAAATTATGTCTCTGTTTTCATGTTATTCATGCGCAATATTCTCTATCACCCCCAAACGCAAAGTAAAGTGCGGCATCGTAAGGCTTTTTTTCTCGGGAGGAGGGGACTGTAAACAATGTCATCGCCCAAACCTTTTAACCCGGTGAAAACAATTAGCGGGATTAGGGAAACCGTCGTCAGATCATTAGCTCATTACTCCGACCTAGATTTAATCCTGGGAGAGGTCAGTATTTGCCAACACCAGTCTCCGAAGCACACCTTCGTAAAAGGACACTTTGTCGCGCGTTTTGTGACACACAGAATACGCTTTTTAACTTTCTAGACGGTGAAAATCCCGAACTAATTAGTTTGGTCACATTAAAGTAATGCAGCAGTTCTGTAGTCACACCGACAGTACATTAGAAGTGAAAAAATCCCACTTAGTGTTTTCCCCCCAATATGTCTGTTTCCTTGAGAGTATTAAAAGCACTGATCATATTTTTAATTCTCATTCTGCTGATTTACAAAGAACCCACGCGCAGAAGCACAAATGAAGTTCAATAGAAGGATTCATTGTGATGACTGACGGTATCCCCCGTTGCATTCTTTTCTCTTATCGTTTTCATGTAGTTTAATAGAGTTCGTGGAAGTTTTTCTTAGATTAAATTAACGAAAATAAGGCATACCTCTATCAATATTTATGATAAAAGCTTTAATGGCTATTAAACAATGCATATGTAGTATACATACCGTTTCGGTTTGTTAACAACACGAACGTTTTTAGAGATCCGTTATCTAGCACCATTTTACAACTAATCTCTGTGTCATACTGTGCTGTGTTTTAATGATGCTTCAGCCGTAATGGTCAGTGAAACATCTTTGGGCGTATAACATTCTCTTAAGTTCTTTAAGTTTTGAATCCTGAACCGTAAAGTACAGTATACCTATACGCTTCGTTTTAGGATCCTCCCAGCTCTACTCTTAAGGCGTTTCTGATTGGCTGAAACAACAACAGCAATCTAATATTATACTATTTGAAATATCTTACAGTGGTTGTAACCTATGCAAATGCGTTTTTGGAATGAGGCATAAAACACTATGTATTTTAATTCTGTGCGTGTATGTTGAACCTAAATTCACATAATGGCCCAGAAACCTGACAGACGATGCTGGTCTTCTTTTGTATATTTTTTTAGTGTTCCATCCATTCATCCATCCATCCGTCCATTTTCTTTAGCCGCTTGTCCTATTCAGGGTGGCCCGGAGCCTATATGGGCGCAAGGCAGTGAACAGCCCATGATGGCGCGCCATCCCGTCGCGGGATATAATAATAATAATAATAATTATTATTATTATTATTATTATTATTAATAATAATAATAATAATTCTGGGATATCCCGTAGCTATCTCCCATGTCGGGCGAAGGCCAAGATGATGATGATGATAATAATAATAATAATAATAAAAATACAGTAATTTGATTGCCAAAGTTTTTCTACAGTCTTGTATGACTACATGGTTGGCTAACAATCATCATAATGCGTTTTAAAAAGCAAAACTGAGAAACTTGGCTATAATAAAGAAAAGATGAAATGTTAACTGGGATTGTATGGCAACATGTATCAGTATCACTTGTTTTCTAACAACTTATCACTGTGTGTGAATCAATTATACGAAATTTAAATTGTAAATTAATAACTGTCAGATAATGAAGAAGGTTAGCCCTAACCTACGTGTGCTTTTGAAGTAGATGAAACTCGGGAGATGTGTGAACTTCGTAACACATGTACACTGCTGTGATAACTATATGACGTACATCGAGGGCACACAAATTTGACCAGCCTGCTGGGATAGTTTGAAATTCTGGTTCTTGGACTGCGTCTAATGACGCTTAAATCTTGCACAATTGACGTGTGGGAACAGGCCGAACTCGTCACTATCAGCTACTGTTACATTAGCCTATTAACAAGTTTCTCGTACAGAAAAAAATCGTATGTCTCTTAGGGACGAGGATGTGGAGGCTGATATGACGGAAGGAAGTAGTCCATCACAGACAGAGAGCAGGAAAACGCCACGGAAACAGGGAGAAGGAATAGAACTATAAAGCTGAATCCACAAACGACGGTGCTGTTGACTGACAATGATCAGGCTGCTAAAGCTGATTCAGATGTCAAACCTAAAACTAACGGATATATTTTTTGGGTGCTTTTGCATATTTCTGACATATAGGGCGGAAAGTATAGAAGTA